>NC_064566.1:90691666-91296388 GCF_937001465.1 Orcinus orca
TCCCTCCAGAGGCACAATGGCTCTGTATGAAGAGAGATGGTAGGTCAATGGCAGAGCAAGGGAGGTGAAACCTACAAACTACGGCACCAGGAAGCATGGATGTTAGTCGACACCACCTCTTGGGTCTTTCAAAAGCCGGACAGCTTTGCACGCATTCGTTGATTGATTCATTCTTTCTTTCTTTCTTTCTTTCAGCACCTAAGACGTGTCAGGGGTTACAGCAGTCCCTGTTAGACTGTTTTAATGGGGAAATACTGTTCTATGTGATCATAAAACATTTGCTACGTTATCTCGGAGACACACGGGTTGACGTGTTGAGTGTGCACAGAGGAGAAAGACCTAAGGCCCATGGCAGGAGGAGGTTGTGGAGGAAGTCAGGTCTAAACTGAGAGCTGAAGGAGAAGAAGGAGCTGGTCGGGGGAAGCAGGAATAGTGGGTGCTCCAGACAGCTCGCCCTGAGGCCTGGGGGCGACAAGAGAGTTGCCATATTCTGTGACATTGAAAGAGGCTCAGGTTAGCTGGAACAGAAAGGAAGGAGGAGGCGGGTTGGTGAAAGATGAGTCTGGAGAAGGAGACAGCAGTTGGTTGGGGGATTATAGGTGCATTGTGGAGTCTGGACCTTCTCCTAAAGGGATCTGGAGAGTCTGAATGGGGCAAGCAAAAGAAGACAGAGCTGAGGAATAAATGATATGATCAGATCTGCAATTTAGGTCATGTCTCTTAGAAGCAGCACCTTGATCTTGGGCCCTTTGTTATCCTGGATGCACAGCATTGGTATCATGGCAATTGATAAAAAATTAAAATTAAAAACAACAAAGGTAGGAGATGAAAGATAGGAGGGGTTCTTTAATATTCTCTGAGTGTCATTACAGGAAGCCAGCTAAAGGCCCAAGATTCCCTAAAATCTACCCGTGAAGGGAATGGCTTCACCTCCTCCAATTCCAGGGAAAGGCCAGGCCCCCCAGCCTTCCCTGGAGAGAAGGGACAACACTGCACACAGACCGGGCTCCTTCCTGCAGCTGCCCCCAGGCTGATCCTGTGTGAAACTGAACCCCATCAGCTAAGGTTGAGTCTATGTTTATAAAAGATGACAAGAGCCCCTCTCCGTACTGCTCCACCACCATCCCCCCAATCCCAAGAGGCCAGTCCACCTCTCCTGCCCTCAGTCAGCAGATGGCCACAGTGAGGCTGCCTAGGCTACTCTAGGCATCCCTGGGGAGCAAGTGGCCTGAGCTACTGTCAATGCAGTTGATGACTTTCCTACAGGGCCTGTCTGCTGCCTGCTCTGCTGACCATGAAAGGCAAAGCCCTGCCTCTGTGCCCAGAGTAGTTTCTACCCTGGGGCTGAGATATCCTGAGGAGCCAGCTCCAGCTCAGGCCCTGCTTAGGGACTTCTGGGTGACCTCCAGCACATCTCAGCCCCCACTGGGACTGCCCACTCTCATGGCAAGAATCTGGAATTGGGGGTTTGGGATCATTTAGCTTGAAGGAGAGGTGGAAGAGTTTGGAGGTGCATACAGTGGGGAGCAAAGAAGAGGCTAAAACTCTTCACATGTAGGCAAACGGTCCACTTAACTAGAAATGATCTACGCCTCACGTGCCAAGAGGAATCAAGAATCAACCAAAGACCTTTGACCCTATCAGGGCAATAGCATTTTCTTGTGCAATTTGGAACTTCTGGGGGATGAGCAGCTTTAAGAAGAGCCTCATTTTAGGCAAATAGATGTTAAATAAGGCTCCTCAGACACACGTGTAGGTGTAATAACTCACACTTATATGGCGCTTTATTGTTTTACCAACTTCTGAATTAAGATGGCTTCCTACTTAGACCTACCAGAAAAGAAAATAAAAATACTGCAAATCCAAATATTAGGGTTCAAGTTGTATTTCATATTAGTAAGGCTGTGTTTGTTTACAAGGTGTTATAACAGATAAACCTAGAAATTTCAATGATTTAATACAACTAAAGTTTTCCTTGCTCAAACACTACGTAGTAGCAAAAGGAGAGTGATATGAGTGCTGTGCTGTAGAGATGTTGGCGTCCTTGCCTTCTTCAAAGTGACTTTGAAGGCAATCCTGGGCATCAACACTCAGCCAGCCAATGATGGAAGAGGAAGTAGAGGATTGAGAGGGAAGTTTTATGGTCCAAGCCTGGAAGTAGGGTACCTTACTTCTGCCCACAGTTACCATGCCATAATAACAGCAGGGAATTCTGGGAAAGATATCTTAAGTATGGGCCCCAGGGAAAGGGAAACTGGGGGTATAAACAGTGGCCAGTCTCTTCCACAGAGGCTTCCTAGCACCATCTGGCTGCCTTCTTGGCTACCACCCAACCTCACCCTACCTGCTCCCTACATCCCATTTGAAATGCCGAAGAGAGAAGAAAGGAGAGAGACGGAAGCTCTGGAGAGCAATAAAATTTAATCTGAGCGCCAAGTAGTAAATTAGCAATGAAGAAGACTGAGAAGGGAAATCAGAGAACGAAATACAAAATCCAGGAGCGTGGAGACATCGAGATCAAAGGAAAGAGTTCAAAAAGGGAAGCAAGAACACTTAACCCACTTTCTTGCTTCATCAGATTGAGATAAGAAGGGGGCAGGGCACAACCTTTAAAAGAATGACAGCCATTGAGGACACGACATAAACTGGTTAGAACCAACTAGGTCCAAGATGGCGGACGAGTTGACTTCCACTAGACCTTGAGCCTCATTATACGCTCATTGTAATACATTAGCATACGCTAAATAACACACTCACGGGCGCCATGACAGTTCCAAGGCCGACCATAAAAAGCCAAAAAGTGGGTGGTGGCCCAATTCCTGGAAGACCCCGCCCCTTCCCCAAAATAGTCAGAATAATCCTCCCACTCATTAGCCTATGAAATTACACATCCCTATAAAAACTAACAAACCCATACCCTGGGGACTCTTGCCTTCTGAGATGGCCCACACTCTGTCCATAGACTGTGTATCTCCCTGAATAAACCTTCTTTCACTTTACTATGGCTCACCCTTGAATTTTTTCCTGCATGAAGCCAAGAACCCACACTTGGCGGCCCGTCCCAGGGACTCACCTGAGACCTGGGATATGACCATCCTCTCGCACCCCACTTTCTTTCCTGCAACAAGATGGTGCTGGGGATTGAATGAACTGGGAAAGTGAAAGTGTTTCCACAATGGTTAACCGCTATAGCCATGTAAGAGATGACCTCCCATAATCTGTCTACTTCTCGCTGCAGTCAAGCCCAGCCTGCCTGCAACATTCACAGCCCCTGGAATTGCCAGGTCCCATCCTACTCCCTCCATTTCTGCACTCCCAGCAAATGGAGTAGCAAGGAAGGGCCTGAAAAAATGCTCCAGAGAGGAGAGAGAATAAATACGAGAAATCTTTGTAAAGGAGGGCAGGCTAGGAGGGTAGGAGGAGTGTTTCAAAAGCTTTTCTAAATTTAATTATATGTCATTTTCTAATTGTATTTCATAATTGTGTAATTATCCCAAGTATTTTTCTTTAAGTAATAGAACTCATAATTACATACTAATTGAAATGTGTAATCTCGTCATTAGGATATGTAAATATATAATAGTGTGAAGATAAGGTAATTAAAATTCCAGGGATGACTTCCATAAAAACTGGTGACATGTTTCTGCTTCTGTCCCAGGATTCTCTTCTCCAACAGGCTTTGAAATTCCACCTGGACAGAGAAGATAAGCTCCAAGGCCCAGGAAACATGTAATGGGAGGGTACATTTACCAACAAAGACAAGCCATCAGGCAATGAGATTGCCTGCCTCACCCACCAAAATCCTACCCAGAATACTTCCTTGGGATTTCCTACTTTCACGCTCTTCCCCTTCATCTCCCCAGCATCTGTTGAGGCTGTGTGATAACTCTCCCCACCCTGCCTCAATGGAGAGCTCAGAGAGGGGTGGACTGACCTTGACACCAGACTTAAGACATGCACAAAAGGATGAATATATATCCCTTCTGCATTAGTCAGGGTTCTCCAGAGAAACAGAACCAGTAGGAGATAGATAGATAGATAGATAGTGAGAGAGAGAGAGAGATTGAAATCAATTATGGTGGCTGAGAAGTCCCACAGTCTGCCATCTGCAAACTGAAGAACTAGGAAAGCTAATGGTGTAATTCAGTCCAGATCTAAAGGCCAGTGAATTAGGGGGTTGATGGTGTAAGTCCCGCTCTGAGTCTCAAAGCCTGAGGGCAAGCAGCACTAATGTCCGAGGGCAGGAGAAGGTGGATGCCTCAGTTCAAGCAAAGAGTGAATTCGCCTTTCCACTGTCTTGTTGTTCTGTTCAGGTCCTCAGTGATTGGATGATGCCCACTCACATCAGTGAGGATGATCTTCTTTACTCAATCTACCAAATTCAAAAGCTAACCTCTTCTGTTGGCATCCTCACAGTCACACCCAGAAATAATGTTTTACCAGCTCTCTGGGTATCCCTCGGCCCAGTCAAGTTGATACATAAAATTAATAATCACACCCCCACCCCCACCCCTAACTCCCTGACCCCTGTGATACCCAGGATCAACCACAGATCAATATCTGAGGTTTTCTTCAAGGCTAGAAGCTGCCTCTTCTAGGGAGACCCACTGATCAGGACCACTCTGAGGTTTCAGACACCTGGATGGCTCCAGGTGGAAGCAAAGAACCAGCCTTGGCCAAGGCTACCAGCTTCCTGCCTCTGGACTAAAACCCAGAGACACAGACCATGAACAGACCTGTCCAACCTGAGCTCACACTCATGGCCTCACCTATAGGGTACAAGTATCCTCATGGGGCAGCACAGATGAGGAGGGACACTTACCCAGATGTGGGCAATGGAGCCGATGTGAGGAAAGGCTTCCTGGAAGAAGTGACATCTGAGTTCAAGCTGAAGGGTAGAATATGAGGCAGGGGGAGCAAGGTGTGCCAGAGATGGGAGGTGAGAGTGTGGCCAGTTCACCAGGGGGTGGACCGTGAAGCAGAGCATCAGGAGAGACAGGGCTGGAGGGGAGACAGGGGCCAGAATGCAGAGCCTTATAACCTTCATCAACGTTTGGACTCTCCTGAAAACGATGTTTTTGACTAATTTGGAAAAAGTATAAAGCTGGATGGATGGAAACCTGGACAAATTGATGGACTGATGGAGTGGTGATGGGTGGGAAGGTCTTGGGTATCACAGCCGGGTCTCGAGCAAAACTGCAACATGGACTCCACCAGGGCTGTAGGGTTTTGTTCTACTGCTGATTCCCAAGTCCCAGAAGGCCAGGGCTGGCAAAGCAGAGGATAAACCCAAAACCCATTGCTCTCTTCACTCTGTGTGCCCATCCTGGGGACACAGAGAGACTCTCCTTGTGCACCCAACACTTCTCACCTGTTCTAGTCACTTCACACAGACACACACCCCGAAGGCCCCACATCATACAACAGCACTAAAGGCCCTTGACCCCCAAGTCCCAGAGGAAGGACCTCTCCAAGCTGACATACTCAAAGAGAGAATTTCTCAACATTGGATGCACAGATTGATTTGGTCCCACCATCATATTTCAAAATGAGTATTCCAAACAAGCTGCTTTGAGATTCAGTTTGTGGCCCTCAGAAATCTCAGAGGAGCACGGGGCTGCAGCCCAGATGTGACGAGGCAAACATTTCCCTGGGATGTGGGTCACACACTTTCCTCCAGGGAAAGGTTCCTCCAGAACCTTGAACGCTGCCTCTGGAGCAGAAGCGTTGAAGTGTGCCTTGAGTGACAGAGAGGAGGAGGGAGGTTGGCTCCCGGCAGGGATCCCAGTGGAACCCCTCAGTGACAGCTTTGGTGTGGGAGGGAAGGGGAGGGGAGATTCATGTCAGAAATTGGAAGGGAGGTAAGTGTAGTCCCTATCTGAGTATATTTTAAGCATTTTCTTTGTCTACCAGTCAGATGAGGGTTGAATTGTGACTTGACTCAGTGTCCCCAGATGCCAGCAATATGACTACCTCTGATCACTTAGCCTGAAGAATATTTATTACGAGTCCTTTTTCCTTTCTTCTGAGATGCCTTTTTACTAACTTGAAGAATTCAGCCCATGTGTACACAAAAATCCCCATGCAGATGTTACCAACCTTGTTCCACCATGATGGGCTGGGGGCTTGGGGCGGCATGGCGACAGAGGGACCTTCAGCACAGGTCTCTGTGCCTCTCCAGAGGGGATAAAGGGGAACTTCTTCCTGACATTTTCTTGGAAGCCTGGAATCTCAGCTATAGTTACTGAGGTCACAGAGGCCAGCCCCTGGCCCGATGGCTGAAACCCCATCCCCTTTGTTCAGAAAAGTAACAGTTGCCTCAGCTTAGACATTCTCTTTTGTAAGTTTCTGTAATTGGCTGTCCCAGAGACACACACAACGGGGCTTACATTAGTAACAGTACAGCACTGCATTAAGTTCATATTACATTTTGAAAGCCATTATCTACCTTTGAAGTCTCTCCCACTAGGTCTGGAGCTTGGGGCTGGACAGCTCCCAGCTGAGTCATTGCCCAGGGCCCCCTGGGAGAAAGCAGCGGTGGGGCAGGAGCAGAGAGAGTCTCCAGCCACCTGGAAAATGGAACTGAGATCCTCAGGCATAGCTTGTGTCCCGAGACCCTATTGTCCTGCAGTGGTCCCTCTGCCTTGGGCTCTTCATCTCAGCACTCCTGGGTCAGAGGTCACGGGCATGGCAGATGGAGCCTGGGCTCCCAAGTCACAGAGATGGGAGTTCAAGTCTTGACTTTGCCACCATGAGTTAAGAAATCTTACCTCTCTGAACTTTAGTTGATTTCAACAAAATAAAAACAAACATACAAATTCGTAGGATTTTCTTGTGAAGATTAAATTTGATTCTATCACTAAGTACCTGGAATGTAATAGTTTGCAATAATGGTCCTTCCTGGCTTCAGCCTGAGATAAGATATAATAACCTCTACCCTCAGGGCTCTTTCCTCTCCCCAGGAATTATCTCTGTCTATTTGGCCGGCTCTTCTTCCTCCTCACCACCCTAATAAGAAAATAGCAATTTATTGGGCAATTACTAACAAGGAATCTGTAAATGGTGAGTTACAAACCTGGAGGGATGGGGGGTGTGGTCAGAGAATGATGTCCTGGTGCTTCGTAAATGGAACCACTCATCATCTAGCTGATGATGAGACACAAGGTTTGAGTGAGGGGGTGAATGAGATTATTGAGTCCAAGAGATCACAGATTCCAGAAACCATGCACTAACCACTATTCCATACTGCGTCTTAAAGTTTAGAGAAAACCAAAGAGAGAAGATGTGTGTATACAAACCGGGTTTTGCCACAGGATTATGAGGTTATGATTAGCTGGGGAACCATGGAGGACTGTGTGGAACAGATGCTAGTGAAGATGGGCATTAGAGAATACATGGGTGATACTTGGCAATGCAAAGATTAGAGGAAACAGGTTCGAGAAAATGACATGATGACTCAGTCTTTGCAGAGGTCTTCTAACTTGGTTCTGGTTCTCCCACAAATGAAAATGGAATCAGAAACGTAGGTTTTAATCCCATCTATTCTACTTAAAATTTGGTGACACTGGGCACATCACAACCCTTTTGAGCCTCAGTTTACTCAGCTGTAAAATATGGATAAGAATATTGTTTTCAGTTACAAGATTAAATGAGAAAGTGATCTGTAAACAGTATAGATCAATGATTCCCAGACTTACTGGAATATTAGAATTACCTAGGGTGAATGCTAAAAATACAGATTTCCGGAGGGACACAGCTGGACCAGCAGGACAGAGCAGAAGAGATGTTTCTTGACCTCTCTCTCTTCCCACGCTTGGCTCAGCTACCAGTGCCCCACTGACTGAGCCTAACCAGAAGCTGGCCGGCAAGGGAGCTGGGTGATGCAGTTTTGGGGAATCCATCTCCTCGTACAAATTAGGGGACAAACAGCATAATTAGCACTCTACCCTCTCAAAAACTTCCAGTGGCTCCCCACTGCCTGCTAAATAAAGCCTACTCTCCCTACGTGGCCATTCAAGTCCCTGTACAATCTACTCTGTCTTTCCAGACTCTTCTTCCCTCGCTGCTCACATACTGAAGCCTGAAATGGCATCACTTGTTTTCCAGTCCGTTGCATCTTAATCCATCCCCACCGATCATGTGCTGAAGTTATCTGTATCTGTGTATCACTTTCGCTGTTAGACTGAAAGCTCCTGGAGGGTAGAAACCATGTCTTTATGTGTTTGCATCCCCCAGTTCCCAACACTGTCCTGCTCAAGATGTCTGTCCTTCCTTTCCCTAGCTCACAGAGTCCCATGCCTTCTTTAAGATCCAGAACAAATGCCAATTCCTCTATTTCCTCCAGGCAGAGCCAATTCATCTTCTCTTCCTCCTCCATAGGATGTGCAATGTATATCTTACCCCCCAACATACACCCCACCCACGGAGCCAAGGTCACGGTTAGGAGCACGGTTCAAACTCTGAAACTCTATCATTCAAAAGCTGTGTAACATTGAGAAATTTTTGTTTAAAATCTTCTAACGCTTTGTTATTTTTTGGCTGCGCTGCGTGGCTTGCGACCAGGGATCGAACCCGGGCCCCCTTCAGTGGAAGCCTGGAATCCTAAACACTGGACCACCAGGGAATTCCCGAGAAATTTATTTAAATTCTCTATCCCTGTTTCTTCATGGTACCTAGCATAGCAATGAGTTAATATATGTACAGCATTCAGCCCAGTGCTGGGCATATATATTAAATGCTGAATAAATGTCAGTTATTAATATTATTACTTGACTCTAAGCTCCTTGAAGGCAGGACCTGTGTCTTGATCTTTGTTTCCCTAGTGTCTACACAATGCATAGTATATAGTATGTGCTCATAATGTTTATGGGTTGTATGAATGGATACGCATTTAATATTCAATCAACGGTTGTTTGGTTGGTTGATGGTTGGGTAGATGGATGGGTGGTCAAACAGTAGGTACAGTGTTGCTGACTGTACCTAAAAAGTACAGTGAAAGTGAGTAAGTGAATCAATAGGTATCCAATATATGTTGGCTGGTTCATTCTTTGCTTAAAACAAATGAGTGAATGAGGAATGAATAATAGTATTTAATAAGAAGTTTACTTGTTTGCGTGGTTGAATGAGCAAACAGGTTTTCCACAAATAGCAGATGTTCCATAAACGCTGCCTGGTTGAGTGAATGAACAAACATCCCTAAAATATAACAGTAGCCTAGAGCCAAAGCCAGAGAGGACACAGCTAGAGCATTGGTAGGGAGTGAGAGATAATAGTGCCAGCCACCCAGTAACTACCTCAGAAACTCCCCTTGTGCCTGCCATTTCTCAAGGTCTCCCCGACCCCGCAGCTGCTTCTGCAGGTTGCCTGGGCTGCAATATGGGTGCTACGGGAATCTGGGGATGGGCAGGGGGCTGGAGATGGGCTAGCCACCCCTGCTTCTCCTCACTCAGCCGAAGAGCAGCCTGCCCAGGCCCCTGACCCCAGTGTTGGCTTCCCTGCCCCACCCCCGGTGAAGAGGAGCCTCCACCTCCCAGCACATTAGGAGCAAATTCTGTATTTTCTTCATCCCAGGGGGCAGGGATGTTGGCTAATCAGCTCACACATCCTCAGCCCTATTCCCCGGCCCTACTTTTCACCTGAGAAAGCCCCAGCAACTCACGTCTCTATTAATGAATTATTTTGCAACACGTCTAGAGATGCATGAACTAGAAATCTTACACATGTTGGAGGATTTTGCCATTTCCATTAAATATGCCATTCATTTGGTGGGTAATTAAATGTGCAATTATGGGCTCTAATTTCCGTCTTAAATAACTTCCTAGGAGAAGCAGAAAAAGAGATGCAGTGTGTAATTTTCTAGAAGAGTCTTTTCTCCCCCTAAAGCTTTTTAGCACATAGAAGAAGGGGGAATTAAGTAAAATAAAGTTGGTTTTGATACTACTCCACATGTGTGTCGTTGGCAATTACCGCCCACTTGGGGAACGAGACTAGAGCCTGCCACACAACACCAAAGCCCTGGGGCAGCCCTGGGACAGCGGTCCTGGCAGTCTGAACTTGAGGAGGAGAAGAGAGGGTGGACAGCAACAGGAGCCTGGGGTGGGGAGAGAAGGCATCTCTGCAGACCCCACAGACACCACATTTGGTCAGAGTCTGCAAATCTGAGAGTGATAAGCCCTCCTCCTCCTCTCTGTACTTCCCACACCATCCATGCAGGCTGTATGTGAGAACACACAGGCACGTAAACACACACGCGCACATACACACACAGACACGCACGTACACACACAGACACACACGTACACACACGTGCACACACACATGTAGGCACACGCGCGCACGTACACACACAGACACGCACGTGCACGCACACGCACGTGTGCACACATGCACGTACACACACACACACACATGCACACATGCACAGGGTAAAGCTCCAACCCTAGAAGCTCCAGTCCAAGCCAGCTGCAGGGAGGCAGCCAGGAAGCAGGAGGAAAGCAAAGGGATCCACGCCACACTTGAACGAAAAGGGCTGCGTGTGGAACATCGCCTCCTAAGGAAACATCAGATACACCTGGGTTCAAGTTTTAGCTCCACCACTTGCTGTGAAAATATGGCTGAGTTACTTAGCCTCTCTGAGCCTCAGTTTCCTCATTTATAAGTTGGGAGTCATCAAACCCAACCCAGAAGATCATTGTAACAAAGGTTAGACCACGTGGAAAGACCCTGTCACAGCCTAGACTCCCAGTAGCAAGCTCTCAATAGATCTATTCCCTCTTGCCCTTCTCTCCCTCAGTTGGCATTGAGGGCCAGGCTTGCCTGGGCAGCTTGTAATTCCAGGGCCCCAGGAAGCCCGCTCACCCTCTGAGAGGCGCCCCGATTCTCCCCACTCTGCAGCATCGTCCTTTGGAGCAGCTTACCCACTCCATCCCTCCCCTCCCTTGTCCCATCTCGGGGCAGCCTCTGTGTTCCAGTGGGAGTGAGTCCTTCAGCCTCTCCTGAGTCAGGGCTGAGACTGCAGGGAGGCTGAGGGGTCCTAAGGGACCGGGCTCCTGATAGGAACACAAAGAAAGCCCGAGGGGTGAGCGAGGGCAGAAGAGGCCAAGGCCGGCCCTCCTTTTGCTGATGGTCTGTGGTGAGTTCAGATTTCCTGGCCGGCCCTCAGAGGCATTCGCTGCTCATCGAATCTTCAGGCACCAATGGCACGAATGTGGAGGGCCCAGTGGAAGGGCCGGCGCTGGCCGGTGGCTCCCGGCCCCTGGGTGTCTCTCAGCTTGCAAAGCCTCTGGGTGTGGACGAGGGGGCCGAGAAGGGCCCGAGGGCAATAAATCAGGCTGCTCCCTGCTCCTCTTGTTGGTCTCCACCCTGGGCATCTGGAAAGGAGATAAAGAAGCAACTCTGAGAACATATCCCGGGATATCTCGGGATCTCAGGCCGGGAAATGGGCTACATTACATAATAGCTTAGCTGAAAGTAGGCCTGGGTAGAGGTGGAAGTGAGGATAGTATGAAAAGAAATGACCTGAGGGACTCAAAGCAAAGGCTGCCCTCAAATAAAAAGGTAAATATGGGTGATATTAATATGTGTTGGGAGTAGGGGCGGAGTCCTTCATGAGGCAAGAGCAGACGAGAACTAAAATGGAACCAGAGGACAGTCACCAGCTCCAGGGCCTGGGCCCCATTCGCTGAGGTAGAGGGGGCAGCATGGGACGCTCTCCCACTCCCCACCCCCACTCCCAGCATGCAATGCTCTCCCACCCCCGCCCCACCTCCAAGCCACTCGGGCTGCACTGCAAACCTTTCCACTTATTTATCCTTCCAAGCCCTCACTCTTCTCTTGCTCAATTATCCAACCAATATTTGTGGATTGTCAACTTTACACAAAGCAGGCCATTCAGATGATAAACATCGTGGGTTTTCGAGGCAGGCTGACCTGGTTGGAGTCCCTATTCTGTCCTTACTGGTTATATGACTTTGCCCAGTTACTTGAAGTCTCTGGGCCTCAGTTTCCACATCTCTAGAATGGGATGGTTGTAAAGACGACATGAGAGAATACCTACATCGTGCTTAGTATGGTGGCTAGCACATAGTTTTGCATTAACTAAGAAAATTAGTCATTGCTAATATTATGAAGGCAAAGCGCTGAAACCTTGAGATGTTCAAAACATATGACTATCCCCTTGGACCATCAGTGCATAAAATACACTTTATATAAAATTACGTCCCCCCAAAAGAGAACGTTCTCTGCTTTTTATTGTCTACAACATCCATGATTTTGCACATGATAGAGGCTCAGTAGCTTTTTGACAAATGGAGGTAAGTTCCTTGATGTCCAGGGATAAAGCATTTCAACAATAACTGATATTGGAGACTGTTACCTTATACAGGGGCTTTGGGTTGGAGAGGTGGCAACTTAAGCTTGGAAATGACAAACATCCAAATTTACGATTGGACAGTCCCCAGAGCTTGCCTTTATGATGTTTCCTTTTAATTTTTCGTAAGGAAAGAGGACATAAAGCATTACATGTAGGCTGCCAGGTATTCATATTACAGCATTCATCTCTGGTCTTGTGTGCAATACGGAATCCTTTGTGGGAGAATGCCGATGTCCACAGAAATGCCACCTTGTGAGGAGGAAAGAGAGAGGTACTGAGGAAAGGCATGCAGAAGTCATAAAATCATAAGGCATGAAATGAGCTTGGAGGCTCCTCCTACAATCCCAGACTAAGAGCAGTAAGGGACTTCACGGGTCACCCTCATCCTTCCCACTCACCTGACAGATGAGAACACGAGGTCCAAGGAGGTTCTGTGATTTGAGCAAGGCCACCGGCTACTTAGTGACAGTGCTGGGACCAAAGGAGTCTCCTGACTCCACTTTGATGATCTTCCCGCTATAGCTGGCTGTCGTCTTCTCTGAACATGAATTCATCAGAGGTAAGCAGATGACTGCCTTCCTTCCCAAACAGACCAGAGGGACCCCAAGAGCATCACTTTAGCGAGAGAGGGCCAAACACAGTTCCTTATTAAAAGCCAACCACGGGGGCGTATTCTTTACCCCACACCTACCCCTCTCCATACTGGTTTGGGTAAGCATGTTTATGTCTGCAATTAAGCCAACCATACAGGGGAATTAATCCTCGAGACAATTAGAACTGACACCTTCTTTTAGTACTGAAAACAATCTGGGAAATATTTACGTGAGTCACAGTTCAGCTGCCACATTAAAAAAAAAAAAAAAAAAAGAGGATGGAGACTGACAGATAGCCCTGGGGGACAGATAATGGCCTGTGGGTCAAGGATCTCCAAAGGACCTCTTCCAGATGAAACCCAACTCAGAGGAATCCACAGAGACCCCATCCACCCTCCCTTCCTGGCCCCAGCCCACTGGGAAAACACAGGGCAGCAATGTGCTACAGCAAAACCAAGGACTGCCCTGGGGTCCTTGGGGGCAGGAAGAAAGGAAGGTGAAGGTCTTAGGGAGCTGCCTGTGGAATGGCAGCATTTCCAATGGTCCCTGCCAGGTCCTCAGGGTCCTATTCCCTCCTCCTGCCCTCACACACAGCCTCCACCAGCTTGTTCAAAGAGCTATCCTGCAATCCCACTCCTGGGCATATATTCAGAGAAAACTCTAATTCAAAAAGATACATGCACCCCAATGTTCATTGCAGCACTATTGACAATAGCCAAGGCATGGAAACAACCTAAATGTCCATCAACAGAAGAATGAATAAAGAAGATGTGGTACATGTACACAATGGAATATTACTCAGCCATAAAAAAGAATGAAATAATACCATTTGCAGCAATGTGGATGGACCTAGAGGTTATCATACTAAATGAAGTAAGTCAGAGAAAGATAAATATCACTTATATGTGGAATCTAAAAAAGAAAAGATACAAATGAACTTACTTACAAAACAGAAATAGACCCACATACATAGAGAACAAACTTATGGTTACCAAAGTGGTAGGCAGGAACGAGGATGGATAAATTAGGAGGTTGGGATTAACATATATACACTACTATATATAAAATAGATAACCAGCAAGAACCTACTGTATAGCACAGGGAACTGCTGAATATTTTGTAATAATTTATAAGGGAAAAGACTCTGAAGAATATATATATATATATATATATATATATATATATATATATCTGAATCACTGTGCTGCATACCTGAAACTAACACGACATTGTAAATCAACTATACTTCAATTAAAAAAATAGCTACATTCCAAATTACACAATAAATAAATAAATAATTTAAAATACATATATTTTTTTAAAAAAGAGTAATCTACCTCTGCCTTGTTTATCCTGATAACCGTTCCAAAGTTTCCAGTGCTAAGGGAGCTCTTTCACCATGCTATATCCAGGGCCTGATACAGGTCCTAATGTGTAGTGAACATTTCATATGTGGTTGATAAATAACTGATAACTCTTAAGCATTAGCCCTCATTTCCTTGGCTATTTTATAGTTTCATTCTTGCACATCCATTCTTTCCTTATGTATTTATGACGCTTCGGATGTGGGTGGCTATGGGCATCATGTCACAGATGAGAAAACCCAAGTTCAAATCAGTGAGGAGGGCTTGCCCAGGATGACGCAGCCGGTCGCCAGAAGAGCCAAGAATCCAGCAGGTCTTTTGCCCTGTGCTCTTTCAGGCACAGGAGGTGACTGCCCTCGGCTGTGAATGCCCCACAGGTAATAGCATTTAAAAGGGAACTCTCTCCTGTAGTACAGGTCCTACCTTGGGGCCTCGCACATTCTAGGAGCCCATTAACAAAGACAAGCCAATTTAAAGGTGTTTGACATGGAGGCTGTTCTCTCCCGGGGCCCTGGGTGGGCGGGGCAGTGATTTAAGCCTATTGGTAAAGGTAAGGGCTGAGGCATAGGTGGTGATGACAGGAAGCAACAAGAAAACAGAATAATACATAAGGCAATTTCAGCCAGTGATGAGAGCTGCAAAGATGGTCCCAAATGGAGAATCTTACGGGAAAAATACAGGGCAAAATGCATCAGTGGAATCAAGGGCTAGGCTGTATGAGTCAGACTCTAAGTGCTCAGAGATTCAGGGAAGGGAGAAACTAGAATAGACGGAGAACTCTGCAAAGCTTCATGGAAATGGAACCTTGCATCAGGCTTTGAAAAAATGTTAGCATTTGGTTAGAAGGAGGATGCAGGACATGGACCCTCCAAATGTGAAATCCAGAACAAGGGAATGGAAGCAAGGTCACATTTATTAAGCAATTACCACGTGTCAGGCACCATACCAGATGCTGTCACATCCACACAGAGAGGGAATAAGCACCATGTGGGGGAATGGGGACAGGAAAGAGGGCAGATGACAGCAGAGGGCCCAAGTAGAAGAGGAATGATAAGGAACAAGAGGAAGGGTCAGAGGAGCTCAGGCTAAGTCAGACCTTAAATGCAGGGCTAGGAAACCTCCCCGGACTTCTCCCCTGTGCTTACTACAGCACTGTTTCATGATTGTTCAATAATTTAGTCTGGGTGATGAGCAACTCGAGAATGGAGACTGTCTCATCCATCACTGCAATGTTTCCTGGATGTTAGTGTACCTCAGAATCACTGGGAGGACTTATTAAAACACCAGTTATAGAGCGCCATTCCTGGGGTGTCTGATTCCGTAGGTCTTGGGTTAGACCTGAGAATTTGTATTTCTAACAAGTTCCCAGACTCACAAATGACCGTTGTGATTCTTGCTTCCTGGTAAACTCCGTGTGGGTTTCCTCCCTCATCGAATAGAGTTGACTTGTGTGACCAATAACATATTGTGAAAGTGATGGTGTGTGACTTCCAAGATCAGGTCACAGAAGAAATTGCAGCTTGCCACTTACTCTCCTGGATTGTTCACTTGGGGGACGTCAGCCTCCATGATGTGAGGACACTCAAGTAGCCTTGCAGAGAGGTCCACACAGGTTGAAACTGAAGTCTCCAACCAACAACCAACACCAGCTTACCAGCCATGGGAATGAGCCACCTTGGAAGCAGATCTTCCAGTCCTGGTCCAGCCTTCAGATGACTGCAGCCTCAGCCAATATTTTGACTGCTACTTCATGAGAGATTCTAAATCAGAACCTATGGAAACTACGAGGGACAACAAAATGGTTATTGCTGTTTTAGGCCACTAAGTCTTGGAGTGATTTGTTAGGCAGCTATAGATAACTAATACACCAGAAGATGCTGGTGAGGCTGGTCCAGGGACAACACTTTGAGAATGACTGCACTATTTTGACCCTTGTACCCAGCATGTGCCTGGTATATAGGATGCACTCAATAAATATTTTTTAATTAATTCATTAGTAAATGGATAGGAGACAATGAATAAAGGTGAGACTTAAAGCTGCAAGCACTGGGGAGCCATTGAGTTGATAAATGGCATGACATCAGTGGTATTTGGGAATATTTGCTGAGAAAGGGCTATAGAACCACGGTTTGCTGAGTGGCCCTGCTGGCAAAATTGCGCACTTAGTGTGCAGTCTCCACTCTAGCTTCTGAGGCCTCCATCCAAGGACTTGGTAGGCAATGGAGCCTAGGCCTGGGAACTGCTATTTCTACTTCTTCAGGCTTGCAGGAGGCCTGCTACGACCTCCCTCTACCCCTGCATTTTGATCTCCATCAACAATCTTTCATCTCTCTCTCTGCTCTCCTTTGTCAGTCCTTACCCTCCCATTCTGTCCGTCCTCCTCCCTGCCTTTTATTCCTCTAATTGCCTCTCCTGCCACAAGAAGTCCTTGGGAAATTCCAGCCTCCTCTGCTGCTGGCTCCATGAAGACTCTTCCTCCTCCCAGCCTGGGATGTTTCATCCCCTCTACATTATTCCCATAAAGCAGTTCACAGTATAATGCCACAAATATTTACCAAGTACTAGCTGCCTGTGCCAGCCAGCATTATGCTGAGTATATAGAGGCAAATAAGACCGATTTCCACTTGAAAGATTTCCAGTAGGGACTTCACAGTACCCATGGACCAGCATCTCTGCTCCATGCCACACTCCAAACTCAACCCAATCCCCCACTCCACCCACATATCATTGCCTCCTCTTTGTGGCCGTGTGGGCTTGGGGGTTTTGGCCACTGGCTTAAGCTATGCACCACCTCACCTAGTGACAGGAACACATAGAAAAGGATTAAACAAGAGCACCTTTATCAGCTGGAAACTTCCATCACAGCCTTAGCCCAGGACAAATTCTCTGCTCCTCCAGATGTTTAATTACTACCTTTGGAACGATCCCTGAGTCTCAGAAGAAAACTGGCTTTACTTGGATGTTTTGCCAGCTCTCTCTCTTGCGCTATTTGTCTCAGCCATTCTGCCAGAGCTTCAGACTTATTTGTCTTTCCTTGCATTTTGTCTTGGGGTGTTTGTGCAATAATACTCAGGCTTTGGTTGGAATTTCTGAAAAACACTGTATCTGATATGCTACAGAAGATTGGGGGTATCTAGCTTATTCCTAAGCAGAGCTTGGGTTGCTGAGCCATTTATCTTTAGCATTGTTATGGTTAGGTGAAGTGGGTCTATTCAAGCTCCCTTCTCCCCTTTGGGTCCTTCCAGGATGCCTAGAACCTCCAAGAGGAGTGTAGTCAGCCTACGGGGGAGGGAGTTGAGCCCACCCCCTATTGCCAACCCCTCCCAAGCTTTCCCCACAGGAGCTCTGGAGTTGCTGGATGATACAAATAAACTTCTAGAGAAACTCAGTGCACATGAGGAAGCAGCCCACATAGTCCCGCAAAGAGCACAGACCACGAGTGTTTACTCAGGGAGTGCCCACCCCACACCAGGAACATTTCAGCCTTACCTATTTGGGCTCCCAGAGTCTGACTTCCAGTCCCACTACGAAGGTTGTTTCCTGTAATGAAAACACCTCACCCCTGGCAAGTCCAAATCAGAACGTATGATCTTCCCCTCCGAACTGTTCTTCTCACAGTCTTCCCATCTTAAGAATGACATTCCCATTCTCCAGGTGCTCAGGTTAGAAATCCAGGATACATCTTTGCCACCCTTCCTTCTACAGCCCCCTCCCTCCATTCTTTCACCAAGCCTAGAATATTCTATCTCCAAAATTTATCTCTCCAACAAAACCGAAAACACTAATTCAAAAAGATACATGCACCCCAATATTCATAGCAGTGTTATCACCAATAGCCAAGATATGGAAGCAAACTAAGTGTCCATCAACAGATGAATGGATAAAGAAGATGTGGTATGTATATAATGGAATACTATTCATCCATAAAAAGAATGAAATTTTGCCATTTCCAGCAACATGGATAGATTTGGAGGACATTATTCTAAGTGAAATTAAGTCAGAGAAAGACAAATACTATATGATATCATTTATATGTGGAACTAAAAAATACAACAGGCTAGTGAATATAAGAAAAAAGCAGCACACTTCACAGATATAGAGAACAAACTAGTGGTTACCAGTGGTGAAAGAGAAGGGGGGAAGGGCAATACAAGGATAGGGGAGTAAGAGATACAAACTACTGGGTATAAATAAGCTACAAGCTATATTGTACAACACAAGGAATATAGCCAATATTTCATAACTATAAATAGAGTATAACCTTTTAAAAATGTGAATCACTATATTGTATACCTATAACATATAATATTGTACAGCAAATATACTTCAATAAAAAAGGAAAAATACATATATATATATCTCAATTTCTCTACTTCTCTCCTCCACTGCCATGACCCTAGCCCAGGCCACTATCATCTCCCAAGTGGAACCCCAGTTATTCTCTCAACTCCCACATTTGTCTCCTTTCAGCCTCTTCTCCCCCCAGTAGCTAGAATGAGCAATCCAAAACCATATCTCCTCACATCATCCCCTGCTTTGCTTCAAACTTTCCACTTAAATTGAGAAAAAGAAAAAAGATCCCAATCCCTTACAAGGCTTATAAGACCCTTCATGTTCTGGCCCATCACCACCTCAGACCTTGTCCCAGGTTGCAGTGCCCTCTCATCCCTCCTCATCCATCATGGTCCTCAAACATTCCTAGTCTTTTGGCATACGCTGTCCCTCGTGCCTAGAAGAGGACACTGGCCCAGGCGTGCCAGGGCTCTTTCCTTGCCTGGCTGACCCTAGATCTAACCCTAACCTTAAACCTAACCCTTCAAGTCTTAGCTTAGAATGCATGTCATTGGAGCAGGCCTTCCCTGACCACCCTAATCTAAATTCGGTTCCTCCATTCTATTCCCTCCTGGTACCCTGTACATTTCCTTCACAGCTCGTAATTATGTAATTACGTGTGCAGCACTCTGTTTCATATTTCCTCACCAGACTGTGAGCTCCATGAAGGAAGGGGTCATGTGTGTTCCTTCACCCCTTTATTCCTAACTTGGGGGCACAAATAAGAGCAGGTCGCTGTCTGCAGGGGACTCACACTCTTATGGTAAAGGCACGTGCATGTTCTAATTGAACATCTAAGGCATCAAGGCTTTGAGCTTTGACAAGGTGCTAGGGAATGGCCAAGTCAGCCCAAGAGAGCTCCAGCTTCCCGGAGACGGCGGATGAACTGAGGTCGGTCAGTAGGCTGGCTATTTGGTCATGGTGCCTACTACACCTACAGCTCCTTCTAAGGGCCAGCTGCCCAGCTATGACCTGCTGAATGAGCAGTCATGACCTGTCTTACCCGACACCATTAACATTGCATGATCATGGGCGCCTGACAGAGGGCCACCACGCCCCTGGCTCTCCAGCATGGCATGGAGTAGCAATGCTCAGATTTTCGGTCTCGGGATACTTTTACATGATTAAAAATTATTGAAGACCACAGAGAACTTTCATTTATCGGGCTTATATCTATTAATATTTACCAAATTTTCTAATTCTGAAAATGTTTATTCATTAATTAACTCGAACATAAAAATAAACTCATCATATCCTAACATAAATAACATATCTTTATGAAAGACAACTAAATTTCCCAAAATAAAAAAAATGGCTCTGTTTCACATTTCTGCAAATCTCCCTAAGTCTGGTTTACTAGAAGACAGATTCTCATATTTGTTCCTACACGCAACCTGCTGTGATATTTTGTTTTGGTTGATACATACAAAGAAAATCCAGCCTCACATAGATATGCAGCTGGAAAAGAGGGGCGTATGTTAATAGCCTTTTCAGATTATTGTGGACAGCCTTCTTTAATACGTCATCAAAACTCGATTCAAAGGTTTGTTGTGTTGTAGAACCTGAAACCGCATCAGTGAACTTTTCACACTCTGTTACATTCAAATCTATTGGTCTCTCCAGTACTTTAACTGGATCTTTTTACCCGGGCATGATTGTGTAACATCCTGTCTTGGTCATTTGGAAAATACTGGTTTATTGACTTATGTAGATTTTTTCAAATGACACATTTTATTAAGCTATATCCAAAAAGTCACATTCATCAATATCACCACCAATCAGAAAAGTCTTTAAGTATTGGGAAGCTATCCAGTTCATGGTGGATACAAGTTTTCCAAAACCCTAATGTTTCCTCGAAACTTCAAATGTCATCATTGTCAACACCACCAGTTATTTTCTTGAAGTGGCAGGCTTGCTTCATCTACTTTCAAGAAAATATCTACAAAATATCAAATCTGAATAACCATAGTTTTTCTGTCCATAAATCTCACAAGTAAAATGACGTTCTATGAAAAAAGTGGTGAGTTCAGCTTGGAACTCAGTCACACAGTGCTTTTCCTGGAGATGACCACTGGACTTCAGCGTGTAAGAGAAGCACTATATGCGTCCTTCACACAGACTTAAAAAAGATGTTCTCAAGGGTCGAGATATAACCAAATCAATACTCTTTCCTGCTTCATCAAAGACATACTTTAGTGAAACTAGCTTTTTCTTTTTCCTGTGAGTGCATGGTGGCGAAAAATACGACTACTAGAATGGTTTGGTGGCATTGTGTTGATCTGTGCCAAGGTGCCAGCAGTTTTACCCACGATGTTTTTGTGCCATCACTGCAAGTACCACCACTATGGAAAAGGCAAATGAAACTAGTATCATCATGAAAATGGTTTTAACCATATAGAACCCCTGAAAATGTCTCAGACCCCAGGGGCTCCATAGGCCATGCTTTGAATACCACCAGCCCAGAGCAAAAATAATTACCTAGGACAACCAGATTCCCTCTCTGGAATTTTTAAACCAAGAAATACTGGGCCAATAAGGTAGTTGATAGTGAGAAGTGAACTTGAGAACAGCAGCACCCTTATATCAGAGCCAGCAGGGCCCCTATCCCAGGCCCCACACCTCAGGCTTCCTCTCGGATGCTTGAGACCTTTGGGGGCTAGCAATATCATCCAGCTGGGGCACCCCAAGCCTGGACTAGGGTTTTCACAGGCTCTGCTCCCTGTTTCTTTCCTTCAGGGTGCTCTAGAGCCTCCTATATGTGAGATTGACCAGATATCCTGAAAGCTAGAGGTCTTGCACCAATGTGGTTGTCCCAGGTTTCCTAGGCAGGCCCAGGCTCCAGGAGGGCAGCCTGGCAAAAGCATTGCTTCTACTGGCCAATGTGGTATTTATTCCATGGGATTGTACAAAATTAGGTGGACAGAATGATACCGTCATATTTCTTTGGGTGACTCTCACTCATGTCAGACACAAGATGAGCTCAGAACTCTATAGCACCAAAAATCCACCACCAGTCCTTGGGCCTGAAGGGGGCTGGGGGGGTATGCAACAGCTCTCACCCATCTGTATTCCATCCATGGTGCTGCCTTCAGTCTACAATACCCAAGGGCAATGGGGCACCCAAGTTCCCCTACCAGTAGCACACCACCCCACCCCACCCCACTCCCACAGATTCCATGCTTCATATCAGGCAGTCCTCTGGGGGGTGGCTGACCCATCTCCTCCAAAGGTTTTAGGGATCACTGCTCCGTATTGCCAATAGGCTTTTCCTAGCGATGTCCTCTCTTGATTCTGATGGATATTTCTCCAGGTTGGTCTTAAGCCATCCCAGACAAAGGACTGCCCTTCCTCTTCCACTCACGGGTCCCTCATCTATCCTCCCTGCAGGTGGCATTGTATGGAATAGGAGTGAAGTCAATATTGAAAGAAATCATATTCTAAAGTGCCAAGCAAAGTCAAAAGAAGGTATGTTTGTAAAATGTGCTGTTTAAAGTTTATGGTATAAAATTTCAAAGGATGAATTTAACGTACGTAATACAAAGTATTGTTCACAATCTCTTGAAGACTCTGGGTAAGACTTGCATTTGTGGTCATCATCAACAAAGCACAGTAACACTCTTTGAAAGAGTCATTAGAAGCCAGTACTCACAGGTGGTATGATAGATGATGCAGGGTCATGAGTAATGATGCAAACCAACCTTAACTACGTGGTATTAGGGAGTTCCAGAGGCAAGACAATTACATTGTTTCAATGAAAACAAGTTCCATGGAATTGTGCATAAAAATATCAAAGTTTCCTTTTTCTCAGTAGGAGATACAAAATTAACCAGGAGCTGCAAATTTTACAATATAGAACACAAAGAGATGGCTCCTGGGCCTGAAGAGGAAGAGTTGATTATGAAGACTCTTCACGTGCCCAGACTGGACAATAAACAAATTCATAAGTACCTCTCCTTTTCCCATTATTCTAAATATTCACTGATAAATTACTATACCTCATATGGGCCCATGAATTTTATAATACATTTTTACAATAGCTTTATTAAAATGTAATTCATATGACATTAAAATTCATCCTTTTAGAGTACACAATTCAGTTGTTTTTAGTGTATTCACAGAGATGTGCAACCATGAGAACTATCTAATTATATGACTTTTTATCACCGCAAAGAAATCTTGTCCCCATCCTTTCACTCCCAAACCCTGGCAAACATTCATCTCCTTTCTGCCTCTGTAAATTTGCCTATTCTGGACATTTCATATAAATGAAATTACACAATATGCAGTTTTTAGTTTCTGGGTTCTTTCACTTAGCACAATGTTTTCATGGTTCACCCATCGTATAAGATGTATCAGTACCTCATTACTTTTTTTTGACAAATAATATTCCATTGTGTGTTTATATCACATTTTATTTACCCATTCATCATTTGTTGGACATTTGGATTATTTCTGCTTTTTGGCTACTACAAATCATGCTGCTATGAATATTCATGTATAGGTGCTTATGTGGGCATATATTTTATGTACCTGTGAGTGGAATTGCTGGGTCATATGTTGACTCTATATTTTAGCCTTTTGAGAAACTGTCAAACTGTTTGCCAAAGTGGTTGCACCATTTTACATTCCCACCAGCAATTTATGAGAGTTCCAGTTTTTCTACATCCTCACCAAAACTTATTATTGTCTATTTTTTTTTACAACTTGTTTTGTGGATTAATATATGGTCTATCCTGGAGAATGTTTCACATGAACTTGTGAAGAAAGTATAGTCTATAATTGGTGGAGGGTTCTATAGATGTCTGTTAGGTCTAGTTCATTTATAGTGTTTTCACTATTTCCTTATTGATTTTCTGTTGAGCTGTTCTATACATTATTGAAAGTGGGTATTGAAGTCTCCAACAATTATTGTTGAATTGTCTATTTTCCCTTCAATTCTGCCAGTTTTTACTTCGTGTATTTTAGAGCTCTCTTGTTAGGTACATGTATGTTTATAATTGTTATGTCTCCCTGAGGAATTGAACCTTTTCAGTATAAAGTTTCTTTCTTTGTCTAATAAATATTTTTGTCTTAAAGTCTATTTTATCTGATATTAATATAGTCACTCCAGCTCTATTTTGATTTCTTTTTGCATAGAATGTCTTTTTCCATCCTTTTACATTCGACCTATTAGTCTTCCTCTGTCTGACTTATTTCACTTAGCATAATGCCCTCAAGGTCCACCATTGTTGTTGCAAATGGCAAGATTTCACTCTTTTTTTATAACTCATATCTGAATTTTATATATAGATCCATATCTATATGTTATAATTTCTGTATCCATTCATCAATCAATGGACACTTAGGTTGTTTCCATCTTGGCTATTGTAAATAATGCTGCAATGAACACAGGGGTGTATATATCTTTTCAAGTTAGTGTTTTTGTTTTCTTCAAATAAATACCCAGAAGTGAAATTGTTGGATTATATGGTACTTCTATTTTTAATTTTTTGAGGAACCTCCATACTGTTTCCCATTGTGGTTACACCAACAGTGCATGAGCATTCCCTTTTCTCCACATCCTTGCCAATACTTGTTATTTCTTGTCTTTCTGATAATAGCCATTCTAACAGGAGTGAGGTGATATCTCATTGTGGTTTTGATTTGCATTTCCTTGATAATTAGTGATATTGAGTGTCTTTTCATGTACTTGCTCATGTATATGACTTCTTTGAAAAATGTCAATTCAGATTTTCTATGTATTTTTTAATTGGAGTGTTTGAGTTTTGCTACTGAGATGTAGAAGGTTTTTTTTTTTGGTTTTGTTTTGTTTGGACATTAGTCCCTTATCAGATATATGATTTGAAAATATTTTCTCCTGTCTAGTAGGTTGTCTTTTCATTTTGTTGGTTGTTTCCTTTCCTGTCAATATACAGGACTTTCACCTCCTTCATTAAATTATTCTTAGGTATTTCATTATTTTTGATGAGGTTGTAAATGGAATTACTTTTTAAATTTCTCTTTCTGATAGTTTGTTATTGTATAGAAATGCAACAGATTTTTGTGTATTGATTTTGTATCATGCAACTTTACTGAATTCATTTATTAGTTCTAACACTTTTTTGACGGAGTCTTTAGGGTTTTCTACAATATATATAATATCATGTCATCTGCAAATAGTGACAGTTTTACTTTGTCCTCTCTGATTTGGATTCTGTTTATTTATTTTTCTTGCCTAATTGCTCTGGCTAGGGATTCCAATACTATGGTGAATAAAAGTGGCAAGAGTGGGCATCCTTTTCTCTTGCCATTCTCTGTCTTTGTCATTTTGCCAATCTCTGCCTTTTGATTGTAGTGTCTAGTCCATTTACACTTAATGTAATTACTGCTAATGTAGGGTTTACATCTGCATTTTGCTGTTTGTTTTCTATTCCTCTATTCCTCCATTACTGTCTTCTTTGCACTAAAAAGATATTTCCTAGTAGGCCACTTTAATTCCTTTGTTTCTTTTATTCTGTTTTTTGAGTTATTTTCCTAGTGCTTGCCTTGGTGATTACAATTAACATCCTAACTTAAAACAATCTATGTTGGACAAATACTAACTAAATTTCAATAGATTACAAAAACTGCTCCAATATAGCTCTATTCCTTGACCACTTCCTGTACTTTTACTGTCATACAAATTATAAATCCATTGAAACAGCCTTTATAAATCCATCCACGCTAATCTGAAAGAACATCAGTGAGGTAGAACTTGAGCCATGGCAAGCCAAAGTTATGAGGAAGCACAAACTGTGAATAACATGAGGGAAAGGAAGCAGAAGCTATAGAGAGGATGAAAAATAGACTATTGGGGAAGCATAAGTTACTTGGTAGACAGTAGAGCAAGGAGTACATTACAGAGAGTCACAGAGTCACTTAGTGGCCAAACATTAGAAGAAAGACACACAACTTTCTGCTGCTGCTGTCACTTCAGCCAGTCTGAAATCAGAACCACCCAACTGTTTTTTCTCCTTTTGAAACCTGTTCAGCCTCTCGTCAGGGTCTTTAAAATAAAATCCCTGTAAAATAAAGTAATTTGAGTGACTGCCTGTTCCTTCAAACCCAAAGAGGTAAATAAATCAGCCAGACAGAGAAAAAGAAAGTGAATTCCAGGCACCGAGTTCAGCATGTGCAACGAAACAGCCGAGTGATAGAATAGCTTAGAATGTTTTAAAAGATGAAAAATGAGGGCCAGAAAAGAGGAAAGGGCTGAGAAACAGAAGAAAAAAAGTAGAAAGGAAAGGATTGTATTTTTCAGTGCTTAGAGGAGATGCTGATGGAGGCTAACAAGAGTTTTCTCATGTAGTTTCTGTGAAGAGAGGACAAGGTGCACAGTTTTATATCCTGGGTTTCCAGGAGTGTGTCAGGGTTTGACTCTCCCTTGTGAAATAAAATTCACATTTTATGGCAAGACAAGAAAAATTTAAACATAAAAAAATTTTCTCAGCCCTTTGGCCTCCTTTCTCCCCTCTGCTGTGCACTGTGCATCTGCATTATGCATCGACCAAACCTCTCCCATTGGCAGAAATACCTGCTGAACCATAAAGAGCAACATTCTCCCAGTACCAACAAGACGACTCCTTAAAAGAAAACATTCCTTCTTGCTTTTGTAAGGGGTCATGATGACCCACCACTTTGTACTTGCAGGTCTGAATTGTGTAAACTGTCAATAATACATCATTTAATATACAGACCTTTAAAGACACAGACATAGAGAATGGACTTGAGGACATGGGGAGGAGGAAGGGTAAGCTGGGACGAAGTGAGAGAGAGGCATGGACATAAACACACTACCAAATGTAAAATAGATAGCTAGTGGGAAGCAGCCACGTAGCACAGGGAAATCAGCTCGGTGCTTTGTGACCACCTAGAGGGGTGGGATAGGGAGGGTGGGAGGGAGATGCAAAAGGGAGGAGATATGGGGACATATGTATATGTATAGCTGATTCACTTTGTTATAAAGTAGAAACTAACACACCATTGTAAAGCAATTATACTCCAATAAAGTTGTTAAAAAAAAAATATATATATATAGAGAGAGAGAGAGAGAGAGAGAGAGAGAGACCTTTGTCTCAAAGGTCTCTCTCAAAAAACCTACATAACTGTGCTTTGACTTCTAATGGATGGAATTGTCCTCAGAGCTTTCTGAGATGCTTTTCCTGGGTTGTAATCTTCAATTAGGCTCGAATAAAATTTTCCATCTCTTTCTTAGATAGACTGATTAATTTTTCTTTCTTTCTTTCTTTTTTTTTTTGGCTGCCTTGGGTTATCGTTACTGCACGCAGGCTTTCTTTAGTCGCAGAAAGTGGGGCTACTCTTTGTTCTGGTGTGTGGCCTTCTCCTTTGCAGTGGCTTCTCTTGCTGCAGAGCATGGGCTCTAGGCACATGGGCTTCAGTAGTTGTGGCACGTGGGCTCAATAGTTGTGGCACACAGCCTTAGTTGCTCTGCGGCATGTGGGATCTTCCCAGACCAGGGATCGTACCCATGTCCCCTGTATTGGCAGGCAGATTCTTAACCACTGCACCACCAGGGAAGTTCCCTGATTAATTTTTTATTGACACCCTATATGGGGTTAACATCCAGAAAATCCAGACTGAAAGGACCTTGTTTTTTAAAGCAGAAATTCTCAAAGTGTGCTGCCCAGACCAGCAGCACCAGTGCCACCTGGGAACTCATTAGAAACGCAAATTCTCAAGGCCCACCCTAATCCTACAAAATCAGAAACTCTGGCAGGGAGGAGGGGGTGGGGGGGGCGTGTCCAGCAGTCTGCATTTTAATAATCCCTCCAGGTGATTCTGGTGCATGCTAAAGAACCATGGGTCTGTACGTGCAGGCTTCTGCTTGGATCTAATGGACAGAAGTCCAGGCAGAATGAAGGAGATACACATGCACAGAGCTTGGGAAGGTGATAACATTCGCCCTCTGTGGAGCCCACTGGAGTGTGACTGGGACTGAAGAAGCCTCACTCCAGGTCACAGGAGTCTGTGCATCTCTATCACTGGCTAAGTGTGGAAATGTGGAGGAAGGAGACAGAGAAGGAAGCATTGCGTGGGGTAAGGGCAGTGACCTCAGGCCACCTCAGTGAGTAGAGGGGTCCAGGCTCATCGTCACTTTATTGTAAGTTCGCACCTTAGCGTTCCACCTGATTGCAGGTGTACTCTGCTGATTTCAACATAAACTCAAGATTATAGATGCAGGACGCAAGTCCTCCTCCCCCAGGCTATGTCTCTTTTCCCCTTAATCAGGAGCTGGGATGCTCGACCCTCCTGCAGCCTTGGCCTATCCTGAGATGGTTCCACCCCTCTTCCAACCTCAACGGTCAGCCTCTGTGCAAGACCAGCTCACTCTCCAGCCTTCAGCAGCTTTGATCATGTAGTTTATTGACCACCAACATCAGAATCAATAGGGAAGCTTACCAATAAATTTTAAATCTGAACCCCATCCCAGAGCAATTAAATCAGAATTTCTGGAAGCAGGCCTGAAACCGAGCAGGACCCTGTGGGGCTCCTGGGCATGGAAGCCTTTCTGTTCCCTGTTTTTTGTAGGGAACAGACTCCAGCCTCCATGACCTTCCCTGAGTTCCAAAGGGCAGATTCGAACAATTGCTAATCAGGGAAGGGAGGGGATGCAGAGACAAGGGAGGAGCAGCCAGGAAACCACCTGAGGCCAGATTAAAGGAACCAGAGGAGCTCATCAAGATTAGGAGACACCTGAGACCAGATTAAAGGAGTGCAGACCCTGCACACACTCTTATCCTTATCAGCAACCCCACCCTTGAACCATTGTATAAAACTCCTCATCAGATCCCCTTGGGTTGGGACATACAGTTTTTGGGGTCAGGAGCCCACTAGTCCGCCTTTGCCAGGCAAAGAAATAAAGCTGTTATTTTCTACTTCACCCAAAACTCTGTCTCTGAGATTTGATTCGGCACTAGTGCGCAGAAGCCAAGTTTTCGGCATCAGGTCCGGCATTGGTATTTTTAAGGTAATTGCCAAGGTGATTCTAACATGCAACCAGGGTAGAGAACCACTGATGATTAAAGTTTCTGTATGAATTCCATATTCCTTCCCTCGTCTCTGGTGCTTAAGAGAAGGAAGATCCCCTTTGACTTTGGGACCTAGATCCTTGGCAAGGCGGTCCATGAGACCTGGTTATTCTGCAGGCCATGACATAGCAAAAATGTCCAGTAATTAATATATATACAGGAAGTCCCCTACACACAAACCTTCAAGTTGCGAACTTTCAAAGACGCGAACGTGCGTTGCATCAACATCGGAGGTGAGTGAAATTGAAGCTTGCCCTCCGTCTCCTATTGCTGACGATCCTTCAGCTCTACCATCTCCCACCCCTCCTCCCTCCTGCAGTCAGTAACTCTTCTTGCCTCTTCACTCGATGCCAGCCCCTGGATGCCAGCTGTTGTACTGTACTACTGTACTTTTCAAGGTACTATACTGTAAGATTAAAAATGTTTTCTTTATTTTTTGTGTTTGTTTTTTATGTATTATTTGTGTGGAAAGTACTATAAACCTATTACAGGACAGTACTATATGGTGTGTTATTTGGGTAACTAGGCTAACTTTGCTGGACTTAACGAACAAGTTGGACTTACGAATTCACTCTCAGAACAGAACTCCTTTGCATATAAGGGACTTACTGTAATTACAGTTTAATGATATCCTTCATGAGGCAATCACTCCATAAATGTCTATTACATGTGCCGGACATTGGCGATACAGCAGCAAATAAAACAGACAAAAACTCCTACCTTCATGGAGCCTATGAAAATATATACTATGTTAGATGGTGATAAGTACTATGGGTAAAAATAAAGCAGAAAAAGGAATCAGGTATCCCCAGGGCTAGAGAGGGTTTGCTCTTTTTAGAACGGCGAAGACCTGAGGAGGGGACCCTGTGGCCATCTGGGGGAAGAACGATCCAAGCAGTGGGGACAGACCCTGAGTGTGGATGTGCCTGCAATGTGCTGAATTCTTTGCATACATCATCTTAGTTTATTCTCACAACGAGTCTTTAATGGAGGTATTATCCCCATTGTTACATATGGGATTCAGGAAGGATAAGTAGTCTGCCCAAGTTCACAGCGAGTGTCGGAGCTGAGATTCCAGGTCAGTGTGACCTCAGCGGCCCTGCTTTCAACCACCACTCTACTGCCCTGTCAGCATCACGCCTCACCCCTGCCAGGGGGTCATCACAGGTGACAATGTCTGGGGAGTGACGAGTCCCCCAAGGAGCAAGAGTGTGTGTACAGCCCCACCACCCCCATCCCCCCGAGTCTGGCTTCCACATGGACATGGTTGCTGCCCCTCCCTGCTTCTCTCCTCCTACTTCCCCATTTCCTTCCAACACACACACATGCAACTTTTTGAACAGACCCTGTCCTTCTTCCTGTCCTATCTGTCTATCCTGGTCTGCTGCCCACAGGGGGATTGCAGACCAGACAACCCAGTGTGTCACAGCTCACAGGGTTCCAGTGTGACTCCAGCATCTCAGAGTTTCTGTTAATAGGTAATACCATCCACTGGGGACTTCCTCATCCCCTTAGCAACTCTCCCGGGCCTCAGGAGGGGCACCTTAGGTGCAAGGCTCAGAGTACTCTTTACTCCGATCCAAAGCTGTCCCAAGCCATTTGATTCCCCACAAGTCTCTAAAGGGCAATTCCTCTAAAGGAAGGGCACCTGCAGCTTACTAGTCTCTAACAGGTCAGCCAGGGGACTGGCCCCAAGAGTGGGCACCTTCTCCTCTCATGCCTCTCTTGGGCTTTCCTTCCCCCCTCTCTCCCCAGTTGGAGAATGGCTTCATGTCAGAACATGAGATGTGCTCTTAGGCATAGAGAAAGGTCATTTTCAGCAGGCACTTAATGGTGAAAACCCACATCGCCATCGCAGGAGCACAGGCAAGGGTCTCCATTTCCTAGGAAGCTGACTGGACACACTCAGCTCTCAGCTGAAGGCGATGAAACGAAGACACCAGTGCAAGGCACAGCCCTGGTCCCTTCCCTACATGTCCTCCAGACCTTCCATGCTCATCCAACAAACACTTACCAAGAACCAACTTGGTCCTTTCCACAGCTAGCTGGGAAGACAGAGTCCACCAAGGCAAAGTCCTTGCCTTCAGAGAGCACTCAGGATGGGAGGGGAGGCCAACAACCTCCCCTCAGAGGCGACCACCGTGACACCCATGCAGTATCAGAATCGTGTGAGCAGAGGTGCCAGGACACCAAAGATGAAGGTGTCCCGGGCGAGGGAGAAGTAGGAGTCAGGGAAAGCTTCACGGAGGAAGTAATCATTGACGAGTTTGAAGGATCGGTAGGAGGTGGCCTGGCAAAGGGAGGAGAGTGTGACACTGTCAGGGCAGGTGTGGGGAGGCAACTCTGAGAGCACACAAAGGGCAGCAGGTGAAGTTCAAGAGACGGAGTGAGGGAAACGGCACCAGAGAAGTAGGAGGACCAGATTTTGCAGGAGTCTGTGTACTTGGTTCAGGAGTTCTGACATTACCCTGAGGACACTGGAGAGAGCTATGGACAGACTTGAGACAGAGGAATGGCTCAATCCAATGTAGGTTTTAGGAAAATCAATCTGGTGGTGGTGTAGAGTGAGGGCCAGGTAAATCAGGGAGACCAGTGAGGGGGCTGAAGCCAAAAGCATAAGGGGAGATGAAGAGAGCCCGAGCTAAGGAGCTGTGAGAAAGAAGAAGGCTCCAGCTCAAGGACCATCAAGGAGGGATTCGGAGGACTCTGATGATTGGAGGAGGAAGGGAGGGAAGAGTCAGGATAACCCCAGGTTTCTGGCTTGGACACTGGAGGATGGAGGACGGAGGATGATTCCATTGGCTGGGCCGCGTGTAGGGACCGCCCTTTGTTGTCTGGTGCCCAGACCTGGGTGGTTAGTGGTCCAGGGTGTAAGAGCCCAGTAATGGAGCTGTTTGCGGCGTGGGCTCTGGAGTAGCTGGGTTGCATGTGAAAGGTGCACTTACAGGGGTGTTCTTTACACTCTCTAGGAACCGGCCAGCCCTGGGAGGGGCAACCCCCCCAGGGTCAGCGAGGCCCAGAGGTCAAAGCATCAGAAAATGAAAAGGTATGATTAATACAAGTGTCAGTTTATTTATCCCTGTCCTGTGTGCCTGGCACAGAGCAGCTGTTCAGTGGATGCTTGCAGAAGATGAAGAAAAGCAGCACAGGAAAAACTGTTATGGGTCTGGAGGACCAAGGGCGGGAATCGGATTGTGTTCTGTCCCCAGCAGGCCAGAAAGAATAGGCTGAGGGACAGGTGGCAGGAAAGGGGTGTTCTGGGAGGGATGAAGGCTCTTTAGAGCACAAAGTGTTTTAAGAGAGGGGCAGGGCTTCCCTGGTGACACAGTGGTTAAGAATCCACCTGCCAATGCAGGGGACACGGGTTCGAGCCCTGGTCCGGGAAGATCCCACATGCCGCGGAGCAACTAAGCCCGTGCGCCACAACTACTGGGCCTGCGCTCTAGAGCCCGCGAGCCACAACTACTAAGCCTGTGTGCCACAACTACTGAAGCCCGTGCGCCTACAGCCCATGCTCCTCAACAAGAGAAGCCACCGCAGTGAGAAGCCCACGCACCGCAATGAAGGGTAGCCCCCGCTTGCCACAACTAGAGAAAGCCCGCGTGCGACAACGAAGACCCAATGCAGCCAAAAATAAATTAATTAATTAATTAAATAATTTTTTTTTAAAAAAAGAGAGAGGCAGTTTCAGTGGGACCCCACCACTAGGAAATAAATAGAACATCTGGGGATTCAGGAGGGCTCCAAAGCCCATGGCCTCCTTCACTGCAGCCTTGAGCCAAGCCCCACTGAGTGGAGCCCCACAGGGCCTTCCCAGGGGTCCACATGGACCCATCATCTCCTTCTGCATAATTACCAACACCATCCTCCCTCCCCTATCCAATGTCTAGGATTCTGGCTAGAGCTGCGGTCCTCATCCCGGGGCCTGCCCTCACCTGGAGCCCAGGCACCTTCCGTTGTTCCCTGGACTCGGCAGGCTGCCCAAGCCCTGAATCCAAAAATTTCTTTCTTTCTTGTGCTGGCACAAAGAAAGTTTTGCCTCTTAGATGGATATTTCCCCACTCTCCCCCACCAGGACCAGACCAGCCCTGAAAGGAATTATAAACGACTTTTCTCTTGGCCGAATAGTGAGATCTTCATCGCATCTTTCAAGCCCATTTTGGGGATCAACGTTCTCCCCGAGATCCCCAGGGATGCATGTTCTGGAAGAGGGGAGTGAATGCACTGGGCAGTTTAATACTGATAATTCTGTCACCAAGAAGCTCCGTGTGTAAACATGTCCCTGACGGTGACAAAGGGCTTCTGCACATTTGCTTTTCTCTGATATTCACGGCCTGGCAAAGGGGAAAGGGAGTGTATTATTCCCATGTTACCCATGTTGGAAACTGAAGCTCAAAACAGTCAAATAACTTGTCCAAGGTCAGGGCAAGGACTGAGAGCATCTGAGTCCTGAGGGGAGCATTCTGGCCCTGGCCCTGCTGGGAGGCACTGCACCACCTGCTCCCGGGGTTCAGGAAAAGAGGTGAGCTTCTTGCCTTCTCCTCAGTAGGCAGGGGTAATGCAAAGAACACATTGCATTGGGGGCTTTGGGAACCCCCCAAAAATGTGTAGTTGAACGCTGTCTCTAACCCTCACCAGTTGTGTGATCTGGGGCGTGTTACTTAGCCTCTATGAGCCTTGGTTTCCCCATTTACACAAAAAAGAACAGGCTGCCCCCGGCAGGGTTTTTGTAAAGATTCAGTGAACCAGCATAGTTAACATGCCTGGCTCAAGTACCTGATACAAATGAGGTGTCCCCAGAAGCACTGGTTCCCTACCTGTTCTGAGCCAGGGGCAGTGGTTTGGCCACAAGAAAAGGAGCCACACACTCAATTCTCAGAGCCATGGTTAGGTTGGAACCAGTTCCTCGCTCTTGCAGAAGCCTGAGCTTGGCATGACCTGGGAAGCTGACCCCTTGAGGTTTCTGGGCTATGCGTCAGCGGTATGCAATCTCTGAGCACGATGCTCAGACTAAGCCCAGGAATGGGTACCGCACGCCGGAAGCTGAGAAGCCCTCGAGGGTCACTAGGCATCAGTGACTTGTGTCCACTTGGGTGCGCAATGGCACCAGGGGGCCAGGGGAGGGGCGGGCTGCTGAGCTTCACCGTGAAGATCCCATGAACACAGGCAGCTTCCCTGCACCTCGCTGACTCCCCTTAATAGCCCTTTCCCTCCCGCTCCCCAAGAATTCATTAAATCCTTCCTTGATGCTATTCTCCCCCTCTGGCGAGAACACCAGAGATAACAAGCCCCATAAAATTGCTCCCAGCAGGAGATTCCTTTTGTTAGTCCTGAAATAAACTCTTTCCAACTTCAAGGTGTGGTGACTGCTTTGAAACCTTGACAGACGGGTCAGCTGCCACCCCTTGACCTGATTCTAGAGGGTGCTGGTCCTGTCAACCTGTGCGGCTCTGACTGACTTCATTTACTCAATCTGTTCGCTGTAGAGAACAGCCCGCCTGGCCTCTTGGGACCTTCCCTTAATAGACTGGGTTTGCAATGTCTGCCCCCCCCCCTCCACGCACACACTCTGCTGTTTCCTATCAATTCAGCTGCTTTTCCTATTCCCTTTCATTCCAGTCTCCTCTTACGCTTTTCAACCCCCTACCTTCGGTGGAAGCTTAATGGGCTCTTTCTCTTTACTTGGAAGGACCAAGGCCAGAAAAATAGTAGGTCTGAGGTGGATTCAGGAGCCAGGACCACATCACACCCACAGCCTCAGGATCCCACCAGCTTTCTGCACCGGGTCTGTCCCACCCTCTTGGTATCTTGGATCCTGCAATTAAAAGAGAAACAGAGGCTTCCTGGCTCATAGACCCACTAGGACAGTTTACTGACTTCATGATACCTGATACTTCATGATAGTATCATGAATCCAGACCAGGGAGGGCTCAAGCACAGCTCCGAAGAGCACATTTCCAAAAAGTTCACACATATGTAAGTCGCCCTCCCCAACTGTATTGCATGTGGCACAGTTACTACTGAAACCCCATCCTGAATATCATCATAAGGACCTACCTTCTATGACTAGCACTGAGGGCATTATTGGGAAAAATTATGAACAAATGCAATGCTCATTCCCAGTGATAAGATATTTGACCTCAGAGGTCTAATGTGAATTCTTACCTTCAACAGGCACCAGAGAGCATGGTGGTTAGGCATACAGGCTCTAGAGCCAGACCGTGAGTTCAAATCCCAGCTCTGCCACTTACTAGCTGTGTGACTTTGGGCAAGAAGATGCTTAACCTCCTGGTACCTCAATATCATCATCTGTAAAATGGAGATAATAAGAGCAATCATCCCATAGGTTGGTGCATACAAAGTGCATAAAACAGTGCCCAGCATATAGTAGGTACTCAGTAAATGGAGCTGTTACCAGCTTCTTGTTGGTGGGCTTTTGTAGTCCATGGAATCTCCATAAGTGTATGCAGGTAGAATTTTCCAGATGGATGTGAGGTCTCTCAATAGCCTGACAGTTTGCTGGGATTCTCCTAAAGCCCGAAGATCATAGATCAGACAGGTACCAAGATTACACAAATGCCACATGCTGTTCATGGGAAAGACTAACCCTGTGTAGCCACCACACACACACACACACACACACACACACACATATCCTGCCAGTTTTGAGAGAAGTGCCTCTCAACACCCACAATGGAGAAGTAGGTATTAGTGCAACTCTAACTGTCCAACTTCGGCCATGGTGAGGGCCAACTTCTGTCCCCCAGGGAATGACCAACACACACAAGCCACATAATACCCTTTAATCTCAGGGTAGGAATAATCTCGTGTATCTTCAATTTCCATATGTGGCTCGGGATTTCTCAAATATTTGATTTAAATTTCATTTAAAATATATTAAAAACCATCTAAAGCACAATGAAAATGTGATATGCCCAAGCTGGGTACATGGAGAACACCAGCCCACTTACTTAGGATGCCAAAATATCTCATTGCTACACAGGCCTCTGAGTTAAGTTTTCCCTTAATTAGAGACTGTCCTGAGACTAAAAGTCAAGCTGTGAAAAACCTACTGCTATTTACAACTGCTTAACTGTGAAAATCAGGATTTCTTGGTGCTATACGACTGTTCTGGACTAAATGTTTGTGTTCCCCCAAAATTCACATGTTGAAGCCCTAACCTCCAATGTGATGGTATTTGGGGGTGGGGCATTTGGGAGGTAATTAGGTTCAGACGAGGTAACAAGGGTAGGGCCCCCATGATAGAATTGGTGTCCTTATAGGAAGAGAAACCAGAACTCTCTCTCTCTCCATTAGGTGAGGACATAGTGAGAAGCGCACTGTCTACAAGCCAGGAAGAGAGGACTCACGAGAAACCAAACCCTTCTAGACCTCAGTCTTGGGACTTTCCATCCAGAACTGTGAGAAAATAAATTTATGTCATTTAAGCCAGCTAGTCTATAGTATTTTGTTATGGTAGCCAAAGTTAAGATATTTCAACAAACTAAATCATAACGAAAACATGTTTTACCATTTTGGGTACATTGGAGACCCTTAGCACATTGACTTAGAATACGAAATTAACACATTTTTATGCAGGCTTCTGAATGAAGTTTTCCCCTTTTGATTAAAGAGTGTCCTGAGACTAAAAGTCCAGCCATGAAAAACCCATCGCTATTAGCAATTACTTAGCTGTATAAGTCAAGATTTCCTGGTGCTTTGCAACCAAACCAAAACCTGGACGTGAACTGGGTCCAGAAACTGATATAACTCTGCAATTTGATGCACGGCCCCTGACTTCAAATTCCTATGCTCGTCCAAACGACATTATTGCTCACATTGGTTTCATACTAAGTAGGTATCACCAGTTTGGAACTGTAAGCTAAACGCATACTAACAAAACATTGTTTCTGTCTCATCTATTTAAGGGTTCCAAACAAAGATTTTATTTTTAAAATAAGTTAGAAATCTGACTCTATCGGTTATGATGGGTGCCTGCGCCCACATGCGTGCCTCTCCCAGAGGAGCCTCTCCATTATATATGCACAGGTTCGCATAAGATCTGACTGTGACTCTCTCCGCCTTGAACGCTTTCAGTGACTCCTCCCCATTTCCCATAGAATAAAGTGAGGACTCCTTGGTTCATGCCCACATGTTGTTCACTGGCATCAGACCTGCTCCCGGTCCATAATCGTAGGACCACTTGCACAGAACTACCTGGCATTTCCCAGAAATGTCAGGTATTTCACACTGTTCCCTTGACCCAAAACGCCCTCGTTCTTTCTTCCCCTCGCAGCCACATCTGCCCCACCCCTGCCCCAACACAGTTGACACTCATCAGTCAAGGTCCAACTCAAGTGGAATCTCCTTACCCAGCTCCATGCCTTATCCGTGCTCCTGCAGCACCTTATTCCTGCCCCTGTCCTGAAATGGTTGGTCCAAGTTCCCACGTGACTGTGAGCTTCTACTGAAATAGTGAGATATTTATCTTTACATCCGCACACAACAGGTATTCAGTAACAGTGAAGGAAAGAGAGGCAGGGAGGAGGGAGGGAAGAGGAAAGGGAAGAGGTGAGAAGGGAGGAGAGGTAGGAGAGAGGAAGGGATGGTCCAAGGCCAGCAGGGGAGATCCGGCAGGACTGGGTCCTCCATGGTGACGGTACTGACAAGGCAGGCACAGAACTAAAGGCAGCCTCTCATGTCTTGCTGGCCCACCTCCTACAAGCATGGGAAAAGTCCTTCCGGAATGAGCTATGTTCTGGACTACCCGAACGACTACTCTGTTACTCTTTCAAGATAATAATACCTTTGATATCATTTCAGTCTCAAGACAATAAACCTTATGAGGTAGTATTACTCCTATTATATAGATTAGGAAACCAAGACCCAAGGACATAAAGTGATGGGCCAAGGTTTGGACCCAGGATTCCAAGAAGACCCTGATCTGACCCCTCTGAGGGCCCCCGTTTACCCACCATTGTGTTTGTGTGTACGTGTACAGGAGCATGAACACTTTGGCCAGGCACTGGCAGTCCTGGGGGAGGGGCGCTTCAGGAAGGGAAGGGAGTTCATCTTTTCTATTAAAAAACATGATTCAATCAAGGCTAGCCATATTGCGAATTTGAGTCAGCATTTTGTCTTGGGCTTTTCATTCTCACAAATATGTTGATATGGAAACCACACTTCTGCGATTATGATCAAAACATTGTTGCCTCCATTGGCTTTCTTAAAACCTTACATGCTAATAGAGTAGGTGGGAAATTTCTACATTTACCACATCAATTCTTTCTTGGCAGCAAGCATCTGTCTGTAAATGGTAGTAAAGTAGTTGTAGCAAACTCTTTCAAAATATTCCATATTTGTGCTGTTTAGCAAATAATAAATATAACCCATTCTTAGTGTCTGTCTCCAACTAGATCATAAACCCTTCGAAGGTAGTGCTATTTTATTCAGTTCTGGGTGCTGAAGCCTTAGAGGGGTCGTGGTACCAAGAAGACATTCAATAAATGGGGTTTGACTGAATAGATATGACATCTGGCAGATTTGCCCCTACAGGTTGGAAACAATAACCTTTCACATTTGCCTAGCTCTATGCAATCTGAAAAGCCTTCTCATTACTTAATTTTACTGGTATTCCCATCTGCTCTGTGAGTTGCACAGGACATATATTATTAGTCCCATTACATAGAGGAGAAAATAGAAACTCAGCAAAGTCCAGTGACAGCTGGGCTCAGTTAACAAGCGATAGAAGACAGATTAGGACCCAGACTTCAGGGCTCTGGGGCCAGCACTCTTCTCTCCTCCCACCCAGCCTCCTCTAAATGCGTCCCACACGTGGTAAAAAGAATAACTGAGCCACAGGCTCCATATGAGACTGGAACACCCTGGGCTGCTCTTGTGTTGATTCTACTGTTTTATGAGTGTATTTTACAGTGGTTTAGTTTTCTATTAAAATGCTAGGGGTGCTGTAACAGAAAACCACAGACTGGGTGGCTTAAAGAACAAATCTATTTCTCACAGTTCTGGAGCCTGGAAGTCCAAGATCAAGGTGCCATCACAATGGGTTTCTGGTAAGAACTACCCTCCCCGCTGCCAGATGGCCACCTTCTCACCGTGTCCTTACATGGCCTCTTCTCCATGTGAATGAGGAAGGAGAGAGAGCTCTGGTGTCTGTTCCTCTTCTTATAAGGACAGCATTCCTATGGGATTAGGGCTGCACCCTTAAGACCTCATTGAACCTAAATTACCTCCCTAAAGGCCCTACTCCAAATACAGTCACATTGAGGGTCAGGACTTCAACATATGCATTGGGAGCAGGGAAGTGGGGATGGGGCGGGGGTGGGGGAAGACACAATATACATCTATTATACACAAACCTATACATCCTTTTTCCTAATTAGCTTTGACTCTCTTTAGTTTTTATTGAATTCTGTGAGAGGCTTTGGAGGTACAATCTATTTCTACGCTAGCATTTTTCTCCATGTTTATCTGAATTAATTTCTTTTTTTTAACATCTTTATTGGAGTATAATTGCTTAACAGTGTTGTGTTAGTTTCTGATGTATAACGAAGTGAATCAGCTATATGCATACATATATCCACATATCTCCTCCCTCTTGCATCTCCCTCCCACCTTCCCTATCCCACCCCTCTAGGTGGTCATAAAGCACCGAGCTGATCTCCCTGTGCTATGCAGCTGCTTCCCATTAGCTATCTGTTTTACTTTTGGTAGTGTATATGTGTCTATGTCCCTCTCTCACTTCATCCCAGCTTACCCTTCTCCCTCCCCGTGTCCTCAAGACCATTCTCTATGTCTGTGTCATTATTTCTGCTCTGCCGCCAAGTTCACCAGAACCATTTTTTTAATTTTAGATTCCATATATATGTATTAGCATACAGTATTTGTTTTTCTCTTTCTGACTTACTTCACTCTGTATGACAGTCTCTAGGTCCATTCACCTCATTACAAATATCTCAATTTCATTTCTTTTTATGGCTGAGTAATATTCCATTGTATATATGTGCCACATCTTCTTTATCCATTCAACTGTTGATGGATACTTAGGTTGCTTCCATGTCCTGGCTATTGTAAATAGTGCTGCAATGAACATTGTGGTACATGACTCTTTTTGCATTGTGGTTTTCTCAGGGTATATGCCCAGTAGTGGGGTTTCTGAGTCAAATGGTAGTTCTATTTTTATTTTTTTAAGGAACCTCCATACTGTTCTTCATAGTGGCTGTATCAATTTACATTCCCACCAACAGTGCAACAGGGTTCCTTTTTCTCCACACGCTCTACAGCATTTATTGTTTGTAGATTTTTTGATATGGCCATTCTGTCTGGTGTGAGGTGCTACCTCATTGTAGTTTTGATTTGCAAATCTCTAATGATTAGTGATGTTGAGCATCTTTTCATGTGTTTGTTGGCAACCTGTGTATCTTCTTTGGAGAAATGTCTGTTTAGGTCTTCTACCCATTTTTGGATTGGGTTGTTTGTTTTTTTGATATTGAGCTGCATGAGCTGCTTGTATATTTTGGAGATTAATCCTTTCTCAGTTGCTTCATTTGAAAATATTTTCTCCCATTCTGAGGGTTGTCTTTTTGTCTTGTTTATGGTTTCCTTTGCTGTGCAAAAGCTTTTAAGTTTCATTAGGTCCCATTTGTTTATTTTTGTTTTATTTCCATTTCTCTAGGAGGTGGGTCAAAAAGGATCTTACTATGATTTATGTCATAGAGTGTTCTGCCTATATTTTCCTCTAAGAGTTTTATAGTATTTGGCCTTACATTGAGGTCTTTAATCCATTTTCAGTTAATTTTGTGTATGGCATTAGGAAGTGTTCTAATTTCATTCTTTTATATGTAGCCATCCAGTTTTCCCAGCACCACTTATTGAAGAGGCTGTCTTTTCTCCATTGTATATTCTTGCCTCCTTTATCAAAGATAAGGTGACCATATGTGTGTGGGTTTATCTCTGGGCTTTCTATCCTGTTCCATTGATCTATATTTCTGTTTTTGTGCCAGTACCATACTGTCTTGATTACTGTAGCTTTGTAGTATAGTCTGAACTCAGGGACCCTGAATCCTCTAGCTCTGTTTTTCTTTCTCAAGATTGGTTTAGCTATTCGGGGTCTTTTGTGTTTCCATACAAATTTGAAATTTTTCATTTTGTGAAAAATGCCATTGGTAGTTTGATACAGATTGCATTGAATCTGTAGATTGCATTGGGTAGTAGAGTCATTTTCACAATTTTAATTCTTCCAATCCAAGAACATGGTATCTCTCTCCATCTGTTTGTATCATCTTTAATTTCTTTCATCAGTGTCTTATAGTTTTCTGCATACAGGTCTTTTGTCTCCCTAGGTAGGTTTATTCCTAGGTATTTTATTCTTTTTGTTGCAATGGTAAATGGGAGTGTTTCCTTAATTTCTCTTTCAGATATTGCATCATTAGTGTATAGAAATGCAAGAGATTTCTATGCATTAATTTTGTATCCTGCAACTTTACCAAATTCATTGATTAGCTCTAGTAGTTTTCTGTTAGGATCTTTAGGATTCTCTATGTATAGTATCATGTCATCTGCAAACAGTGACAGTTTTATTTCTTCTTTTCCAATTTGGATTCCTTTTATTTCTTTTTCTTCTCTGACTGCTGTGGCTAAAACTTCCAAAACTATGTTGAATAACAGTGGCGAGAGTGGAGAACCTTGTCTTGTTCTGGATCTTAGAGGAAATGGTTTCAGTTTTTCACCATTGAGAACGATGTTTGCTGTGGGTTTGTCATATATGGCTTTTATTATGTTGAGGTAGGTTCCCTCTATGCCTACTTACTGGAGAGTTTTTATCATAAATGGGCATTGAATTTTGTCAAAAGCTTTTTCTGCATCTCTTGAGATTATCATATTTGTTAATATGGTGTATCACATTGACTGATTTGTGTATATATTGAAGAATCCTTGCATTCCCGGGATAAACCCCACTTGATCATGGTGTATGGTCCTTTTAATGTGCTGTTGGATTCTGTTTGCTAGTATTTTGTTAAGGATTTTTGCATCTATGTTCATCAGAGATATTGGCTTATAGTTTTCTTTTTGTGTGACCTCTTTGTCTGATTTTGGTATCAGGGTAATGGTGGCCTCGTAGAATGAGGTTGGGAGTGTTCCTCCATCTGCTATATTTTGGAAGAGTTTGAGAAGGATAGGTGTTAACTCTTCTCTAAATGTTTGATAGAATTCACCTGTGAAGCCATCTGGTCCTGGGCTTTTGTTTGTTGGAAGATTTTTAATCAGTTTCAATTTCAGTCCTTGTGATTTGTTTGTTTATATTTTCTATTTCTTCCTGCTTCAGTCTCAGAAGGTTGTGCTCATCTAAGCATTTGTCCATTTCTTCCACGTTTTCCATTTTATTGGCATATAGTTTTTTGTAGTAATATCTCATGATCCTTTGTATTTCTGCAGTGTCAGTTGTTATTCTCCTTTTTCATTTCTAATTTTATTAATTTGAGTCTTCTCCCATTTTTTCTTGATGAGTCTGGCTAATGGTTTATCAATTTTGTTTATCTTCTCAAAGAACCAGGTTTTCATTTTATTGATCTTTGCTCTTGTTTCCTTCATTTCTTTTTCATTTATTTCTGATCTGATCTTTATGATTTCTTTCCTTCTGCTAACTTTGGGGGTTTTTTTGTTCTTCTTTCTCTAATTGCTTTAGGTTTAAGGGTAGGTTGTTTATTTGAGATTTTTCTTGTTTCTTGAGATAGGATTGTATTGCTATACACTTCCCTCTTAGAACTGCTTTTGCCACATCCCATAGGTTTTGGGTCATTGTGTTTTCTTTGTCATTTGTTTCTAGGTATTTTTTGATTTCCTCTTTGATTTCTTCAGTGATCTTTGGTTATTTAATAGCATATTGTTTAGCCTCCATGTGTTTGTATTTTTTACAGTTTTTTTTCCTGTAATTGATATCTAGTCTTATAGCATTGTGGTCGGAGAAGATACTTGATACAATTTCAGTTTTCTTAAATTTACCGAGGTTTGATTTGTGACACAAGATATGATCTATACTGGAGAATGTTCCATGGGCACTTGAGAAGAAAGTGTATTCTGTTGTTTTTGGATGGGATGTCCTATAAATATCAGTTAAGTCAATCTTGTTTAATGGATCATTTAAAGCTTGTGTTTCCTTATTTATTTTCATTTTGGATGATCTGTCCATTGGTGAAAGTGGGGTGTTAAAGTCCCCTACTATGATTGTGTTACTGTTGATTTCCCCTTTTATGGCTGTTAGCATTTGCCTTATGTATTGAGGTGTTCCTATGTTGGGTGCATAAATATTTACAATTGTTATATCTTCTTCTTGGATTGATCCCTTGATCATTATGTAGTGTCCTTCTTTGTCTCTTGTAATAGTCTTTATTTCACAGTCTATTTTGTCTGATATGAGAATTGCTGCTCCAGCTTTCTTTTGATTTCCATTTGCATGAAATATCTTTTTCTATCCCCTCATTTTCAGTCTGTATGTGTCCCTAGGTCTGAAGTGGGCTTCTTGTAGAAAGCATATATACGGGTCTTGTTTTTGTATCCATTCAGCCAATCTATGTCTTTTGGTTGGAGCATTTAATCCTTTTACATTTAAGGTAATTATCGATACGTATGTTCTTATTACCATTTTCTTAATGGTTTTGTGTTTGTTTTTGTAGGTCTTTTCCTTCTCTTGTGTTTCCTGCCTAGAGAAGTTCCTTTAGCATTTGTTGTAAAGCTGGTTTGGTTGTGCTGAATTCTCTTAACACTTGCTTATCTGTAAAGGTTTTAATTTCTCTGTCGAATCTGAATGAGACCCTTGCTGGGTAGAATAATCTTGGCTGTAGGGTTTTCCCGTCATCACTTTAAATATGACCTGCCACTCCCTTCTGGCTTGCAGAGTTTCTGCTGAAAAATCAGCTGTTAACCTTATGGGGATTCCATTGTATGTTATTTGTTGCTTTTGCCTTGTTGCTTTTAATATTTTTTCTCTGTATTTAATTCTTGATAGTTTCATTAATATGTGCCTCAGCATGTTTCTCTTTGGATTTATCCTGTATGGGACTCTCTGTGTTTCCTGGACTTGATTAACTATTTCCTTTCCCATGTTAGGGAAGTTTTTGACTATAATATCTTCAAATACTTTCTTAAACCCTTTCTTTTTCTCTCCTTCTTCTGAGACCCCTCTAATTCAAATGTTGATGCATTTAATGTTGTCCCAGAGGTCTCTGAGACCGTCCTCCATTCTTTTCATTCTTTTTTCTTTATTCTGCTCCCTGGCAGTTATTTCCATCATTTTATCTTCCAGCTCACTTATCCGTTTTTCTGACTCATTCTGTTATTGATTCCTTCTAGAGTATTTTTAATTTCAGTAATTGGGCTGTTCATCACTGTTTGTTTGCTCTTTAGTTCTTCTAGATCCTTGTTAAATGTTTCTTGTATTTTCTCCATTCTGTTTCTGAGATTTTGGATCATCTTTACTATCATTACTCTGAATTCTTTTTCAGGTAGGTTGCCTATTTCGTCTTCATTGCTCCTTCATCTGTTACATATTTCGTCTTACCTTGCTCCTTCATCTGTAACATATTTTTTTGTCGTTTCATTTTTTTTTTTTTTTTTTTTTTTTTTTTTTTTTTGGTGGGTGGTGCTGTCTTACTGGTTGTTTGGCCTGAGGCGTCCAGCACTGGAGTTTGCAGGCAGTTGGATACAGCTGGGTCTTGGTGCTGAGATGAGGACCTCTGGGAGGCCTCACTCCAACTGACATTCCCTGGGGTCTGAGGTTCTCTGTTAGTCCAGTGGTTTGGACTCAGAGCTCCCACCACAGGAGCTCGGCTGGACCTCCAGCCTGGGAACCAAGATCCAGCAAGCTTCGTGGCATGGTAAAAGTAAAATAAAGAAAAGGAAGGAAAAAAGAAAAAAAAGGAGGAGTACAATATCAAAGAATAAAAAACAAAATAAAATTAGAAAGATAAAAAAGATATTAAGAAAAATAAAACTATAATTGAAACAACTGAGACAAGGTAAAAAAAAACCACAACAGAAAAAAGAAAAAAGAGGAGGGGGGAGAACAAGCCAAAAGGAGAGAACAATAATAAAGTATAAAGAATAAAATAAAAGATTTATTAGGAAAAATAAAAATATAAAAGAATCCACAACAATGAATCAACAAGGTAAAACAGAACCCCAGTCTAAAAGAGGAGGAAAGAAAAATAAAAAACCCTTGGCTGTGGGGGCGGAGTTTAGGCGGGGGCGGGTGCAACTTAGGCAGGGGTGGGGTTTAGGGTCGGGCGGGACCTAGGTGGGTGGGGGGTGACGTTCAAGCGTGTGGCGGTGTCTCTGATTAGGACCTGCAGGGGAAGGGGAGAGGCGGCTTGTGGAAAGGAGGGCGTCTGGAGTGTGGGGTTCTGGAATTTGGAGGTAGGGCCCTGGGTGAGGGTGTGTGTGTGGGGTTTATGCCCAGCATGTTGGAGGGGGTCTCAGAAGGGGTGTCCGAGTGTAGAGGTGGGGCCCCGGGTGGGGGTGTAGGGGCAGGGCTTGGGCTCTGCACGACAGGAGGGAGGCTCCGAGGACAGAGGATCAGGCCCGGGAGCCCAACAGGCTTCCTGATGCCTAAGTGGACGGGGAAAGCACTGGCAGCATTCCCTTCCGTTCCTTCGCGCCCCTCCCCCCTGTTGCCGCTGGACCCCTAACCATGGGTGGGTCCCGCTGGGTGTAGGAACTCCTCCCCTCCCCCAGCCGCCCCTCAGGGGTGCTGGTCCCAGAGATCCTGCCTTTACTTTTGCTCCCCCTTCCCTCCCTCCCCCTCCCTCAGGACCCACATAGCTGGAGGGGGCCTCGGTGGGCAGAGACCCAGAACCTCAGTAGGTTCTCCTAGAGGCCCAAGTGGGCAGGGGAAACCTGGCCACGCTCCCTTTTGATCCTCTGCCCTGCCAGGGGTTCCCCAATTTCCCCCTTTGGGCGTGGGATCCCTTCCCCTCCCCCAGCCGCCCCTCAGGGGCGCCAGTCCCGGCCCACCTCCACTTCTCCCCCCTTTATTCCCCCCATGCCCCACGTTCTACCTGGTCACTGGGGGTTCCTCCCATACCCTTAGGTGTGCGTGGTCCCCCACTGGTGCCTGGTAGATGCCCTAGTTGTGAGGAGACGCGAATTCCGCGTCCTAGTAGCCATCTTGACTCCGCCCACCTATCTGAATTAATTTCTGAGAGACCTCGTGAATGGGAATCATAAAGAATCACTCTGGGCATTTTGCCACTGGGCATGAGCCCAGGGACCATCATGGGGGCAGGGCTGATGGAAGTGGGGCTCCCTGAAATGTGGCCAGTTCTTCAGAGGAGAGAGAGTGCTCAGAAGAGACCATCTCCTTCTGGCATCTTACCTCTGTCTCACTTGACATACCAGAATAAATTTCAACTCCCATGGAGACCAGACAAGAGAAGCCCTCCCTGCTCTGGGATGCTTACTTTATAGGACTCTGTCCTGTAGGGCCAAGACCAGGGTGAGGCAGGAGCCAGCTTGCCCTTTGGGTTGTTGAGACCCGTGCCTCACTTGCCTCATCCTGTCCTGGCCCCTTTTGACCAGACTCTCCCTGAGGGGAGAAGCTCACAGGGCTGAGCTAATATGCCCACCCAGAGCCCATGTGCCCCCTTCTAGACCCTGGGATTCAAGTGGCCCTGAGACTGCACAGGCCTCTGTCTCTGAGGGCAGACCCCACTGGTGGGCGCCCTCCTCAAAGCAGGATTAGTGCCTCACGTGGCTCCCACAAGACCCTGGGTAGGACCAGCTCTCCCGACGCCACCATGCTCTGGGACAGAATCCAAAGACTCAAGGATTCTAAATTCACATCTGGCCTTTCACATCCTTAAGAAAGTATATTTGTCATGGCAAGAGGAGAGAACTTTCTTTCCTTTTTTTTTTTTTTGGCCGTATCCCATGGCTTGTGGGATCTTAGTTTCCCGACCAGGAGTTGAACCTGGGCCCTCGGCAGTGACAGCATGGAGTCCTAACCACTGCACCGCCAGGGAATTTCTAGGAGAGAACATTTTTAATTTAACAATTTTTTAGTTTGATGTCACTTTTAACTATTTAGCTATATGGTGTTTGGCCTTCTACCCACACAAATGGTAAAGTGGGCCTGAGGGAAGCAGTCTGGAGAGGGTGACAAGATTCAGAAGCCCTTGGATTTCCCAGGTGGCGCAGTGGTTAAGAATCCGCCTGCCATGCAGGGGACACGGGTTCGATCCCTGGTCTGGGAAGATCCCACATGCCGCGGAGCAGCTAAGCCCGCGAGCCACAACTACTGAGCCCGCGTGCCTAGAGTCTGTGCTCCGCAGCAAGACAGGCCACCACAATGAGAAGCTCGTGCACTGCAATGAAGAGTAGCCCCCACTCACCTCAACTAGAGAAAGCCCGCGTGTAGCAACGAAGACCCAATGCAGCCAAAAATAAATAAATAAAATAAATGAATTTATTTAAAAAAAAAAAAAGATTCAGAAGCCCCTGTGGGGAAATGACCGCACCCTTCCCTCCCCCCACACACACACATGCACTCACACACACGCTACTACAAGTCTGTATTTCTGGTGTATGACCACTGTGGTTGATTCTGGTAATTTATGACTAGGTCTGCCAGGTTAGCGTGTTGAGGGGTGTGGGGTTAGCATGGTCACCCTGAAGGATGAGGACTTTTTGGTGAGAAAGAAGCATCGTAGTCTGCGTGAGAACTCCCCTGACATTGACCATGGAGGGGGCAGTAAAGGTGGTAGGGGCCCTGTATGTGGAAACTGGCCAGAGTCTTGAGGGTTAGGGGACAAATTCTGCAGAGCCTTCCCCAGACTCCTCACATTTCTCCTCCTCCCTCCTCTCCCCTCAGGCCCCTCAGGTTTCCCACAAAACGCACACACACACACACACAAATACACAGGCACTCACACAAACATACACCCAGACACACACACAGACACATACAAATACACAGACGTATACCCAGACACACACAGACACAGAAACACACAGGCACACAGGCATCCATACACACACAGTATGGATGACATCCCCTCCCAGGGGCCACCCCCCGTCTCTCAGACCTTCCTCTCTTCTCTCTCCCACCACCAGACCCATTAAAACTGACTTTGTACAAAAAGTGGCCCATTTTTGGTGGCCCCGAGAGAAGTACGATGTCATCAAGAGAGAGGTGGGTGGTGTAGCCTTGGACACACGTGCAGAGGCGACACTGGATCCTGTCCACAGCTACTTTCAGCTAAAAGGTTCTGGATCCCAGCCCCAGGCCAGGCTAGGCTGTGATAAAAGTCATTTGCTGACTGTGTCCATTACCAGGGCCACGAGTGACAGCCGAGCCCAGCCTGGGGCCCTTTCTTTCGGGGTCCCCACTGGCAGGACTGCCTGTCAGGCCCAGCACGTATGTGCCCCTGGGGTTAGAGATTCAAGGACCCAAGCTGCCTGCTGTTGGTTCCTGCAGGGGGAAGGCAGGAGAGTGGGGGGAGGGGGCACTCCGGCCCCTGGTAGTTGGAGAGTTGGCCTAAGTAGACCCCTCCCAGCCTCACCTTCACTTGCATCCCACAGCCTTTGCAAAAAGACTGACAAGGGTCTGACTTTCTCCGAGCCCCACAGCATCCCCACCTGCTCCCGCCTCTCCTCCCCCGGATCCGCTGTACAAATACAGGGCTACTGCCAAGCTGTGGGAACAGTAAATCTTCCTCACTCTTTTATTCATGCCCTCGCGTCTGCAGACAGTGCCGAGGAAAAACAAACCCCACCAAATCCCCACGGACTCTAGCAGTCTGGCAGCCTCTTCTTTGCTCCTCTCTGATCCCCTCCAGGAGGCAGAGGCCAGGAGAAGAGACCGACCCAGCTCTGATGCGGGTGGCAGCTCCCCCCGCCCCCCGCCGCCATCCCCTCCTCCTGAGGGAGCTCAGCGAGCACCTGTCACATGCTGAGCCCTGTACCACGCTCTGGGGAGCAGAAATCAGTGAGACCTGGGGAAACCAGGCAGTCAGTATTCCTGGCTTCCAGGAGAAGCTTGCTCAAAACATATGGCAAGATGAGTTGCGGCTGCCCTGGGTGCCGTCTGAGGAGCCACCGAGGGGAAGGATGGGCAGCCAGGTCAGCTGCGGCCCCTGTGGAAGGAGGGACTCTCGCTCCAACAGCCTCTGGACCAAGGCAGCATCTCTGAAAAAGAGTCCAGATCTTGAGAATTCCTGGGAGCCTCTCCTCCTGCAACTCTGGGCCACCAGGGAAAGCTGCTTTTAAGCTCAATCAGACCAAAGGGGGACTGGAGGGGGCCAAGGGGAGCTGGATTTTGCCTTTTATACAGAAGAGAGGCGATGGACTTAGCATGACCCACTGTCTTGTTTGCCCAGGACTGCAGGGTTTCTGGGGACACGGGACTTTTGGTGTTACAACTGGGACAGTCCTGGGCAATCTGGGAAGGTGGGGTTCCCCTAACTGAGGGGCCATGGGAAAGGCTCCACCCTCTGTGAGCCTGACACATGGCTCGGGACAGAGGACAGCTTGGACGCAAGCTGCCTGGTAATGGTTCTGCGGGCGGAAAACTTTCTTCACTACTGGGCCATGTGCAGGAGGAAAGGCTGGAGAGCAGGGGGTCCTGTGGGCAGCTCAGGAGCTGTCAAGGGAAAGTAGGCAGAAGAAAAGTGTCTGTGGACTTCAGGGCAGGGAGGAAATTCCCTCACTGTCTCTAGGGAGCTGGCACCCATGGGGCCCCACCCAAAGCCTGGGGTGTTGGGAAGTGAGCTGGGGAGCCCCTGAGAAAACCTGTCCTTGAACCCTTCACCAGTGTACATGGGACATGGGGAAAGATGGCTTTAAAATCTTCTGCCTGGTGCCTCATCCTCCCAGGACCCAGAGGGCAGTCAGAGCGCTGTCCTGGAGAGGGCCTGACACAGCAGAGCAAGCTTGTTCCTTTAGATCTGTCCCAGGGAACAAGCTCTTCTCCATGGGTGTCCCGACTGGATGTTGGGGGTTGCAGATAGATGTCTCCAGAGGCAGCAGAGGTTTGTGTTAAAGGCGGCCTGATAAGGCAGATCCCACGGAGACGCCCTCACCCAGACCCCTTATTTGATAGATGGGAGACCAAACTCCAAGAAGGCTGAGTCACTAGCTTAGGGCAGCACACTCTCCAGTGGTTAAAGACCCAGACGGGACTGTCCACCATCAGATGCCACAGCCAGAGATTCCTTGGAAGGGAGGATGCACAGAAGATAAGCCCAGGCCTGTGAAAGCCCCCGCCTTCCTGTCACATTAGTGACAGATCACGCCTTCTGGAGCCAGGACTCCTCTCTCCATTCTGTTGAGTCCCCAGCATGGTCCAGCCCAGCACCAAGCCCAGGAGAAAACCCACCAGCAGATTTCCCTGCACTGCTCGGCCCTGGGGCTCCGGGTCACAGGAAATCTGCAGAGGGTGACTGCAGGCTCTGCCTCTCCCTTTCCTGGCCTCAGAATGTGTAAGAAAGACCAGCTTCACCTCTCAGTAGGAAGCTGCTCCCTACCTACGATAAGGAGCCTTCCTGGAGGTGGAGGTATTTAAGACACGGTTTAAAGGGCCATTAAGCGTACTGGGCTCCAATGAGTTTAGCAGGAAGCAGAGCCCCAGTGACGCAAACACAAAGATACATTCTGGTGTGTCTAGTAGGGAGGTGGGGAGGGATCCAGACCCAGGATGACGAGGGAGGCGCAAGAGTGGGAGCAGGTGTAGGTGGGTTCTCTTCTGAGCAACCAGGAGGGTCCTAAGTACATGGCCAGGAGAGGGCAGAGAAGGAAGAAGAGAGAAAAACAGTGGGGAGACTCAGGAAAACCATCTCCTGACAGCTACTGTACCGCCCTCTAGCATTTACAGCATTTCCAGTTTCGTCCTATTGTGGGTGAACCCAACACTTCCAAAAATAAAATGCAGGAAACAGCCCGAGAAATGTTTCTGAGGAATGACAGAGCTGCCCCCTCGTTCACAGCAACTCTCCTAGGAGAAGCAGGACTCCACGGAAAGTCTAACAAGGAGAGAGAGCCTGCACCCCGCTGTACCCTCCAGACCCCCAAAGCACAGAGAAGGAGTAGATGAGAGAAGGGCTCTACCCTGGGCCTGGCAGCCAGGAGCCACCTTCCTGGGAAGTCTCAGGAGGCTGGCAAGCTCTGCCCAGGCAGGTGGGATACTGAATCCCTGGGGAGAGAGACAGGTTTCCTGCACACAGAAATGCCCTGACTTAGTCAACAAGAGGCCCTTGGAGCTCCCTTAGCAATTACTGCCGCACCACTCAGCCTCGTGCCTGGCTGGCCGCTAATAATTTATTGCAAATACGTCTCATGGCTCCAATAAGGCAGCCGCTTCTCTGCCTCTGAATTCCCTGCAGAGCGTCACACAGCTGGGCACCCAGCTGGTCCTCATTAAAATCCTTCCGGACCTGAATCTTGTCACCCTTCTTTGCTCCCATCTCCAGCCCTGCCCTCCAGCAGCCGGCCCAGGGCACCCACTTTTCCTCACTTTCCTAAGGGCTGGATTGGCAGCTGCCAATACAGGAAGGGTGGGTGAGAGCCTCTGAGTCTGTAGATCTGACTCGTAGCCTGGTGAAAGACACCAGGACCTTCCATAGGTAAACGGGGAATCGTTATTAGCAAATTCTCTAATTAGGATTGTCTTTATCGTCCTCCTGTGGAAAATACTCATTTGTAACATTTTAAGTCAGACCATGCAGAACTGGAAATCTGTAAGAACGTTGCCCAGGAAGGGTCTCTGGCAGGAGCCTCTTCCCAGGTTTTGGTTACCTCACCTATAAAAAAGAGGGATGGCAATGCCTTACTGTAGGCAGGTGACTAAACCAACCTTCCCATTCTAAGATCATAATGACTGTGGTAAATAAAAAGCTCCCTTTAAATAAGCAAACGCCTATGGGCAACAACAGAAACACAAAAAAGATCATCGCTGATGGATTTGCTGGTAACTCTTCCCTGCCCAGGGAGATCGGCAGCCCTGAAACCGCCTCTTGAAGTGGGGACCCACCAGAGTCGGGTAGTAAGTGCTGATCTTGGGATGGAGGCTGGAGGTTGGGGCTCTCAGAACACAGGGTCAGACTACCCACCACCTGCCAGGGCCTCACCCACGTTGCTTCTGCAGTTGGGCAGCAGACTCCCAGCAGCCACTTCCCCAGCTGTTTTTAAACGACAGTAAATTGTGGCCCTTTTTTTTCTAATGCACTTCTTTGCAAAGGAAGCAGACCCTCCAGGAATGAATATTCATTTGTACTACCCCTCAAAAAAATGCTGATAAACTCCCGAAAAGTTGTGTTATTGCTAAACGCTAATTGCATTTCCTTGGGTAAGCACCATAAAAAATTCATTGCAGTTTTTAGAAATAAGATACCAATTGCATTTTAATCGCTGGAGAGGAGAGAGTGGGGGAGAAGCTTAACCAGGAAAATGCTAACTGGGCAGAAACTCAGAAAGACATCTCCCGAGCCAGAAGGCCCAGTCCTGAAACAAGAGCTGAGGAGAGATGGGTCTCATGGGGAAGCCAGACCCTCCCGGAGGGAGCACTGACTCAGTGGCACTCAGACTTGCAGCATCAGAGCACCTGGAAGGCTGGGGCTTTCTATTGTCAATCATGACATGTAGATTTAACAAATGTACAGAATTATATGAGCAGGAGTCAGTTCCAGAGCTTTAAGAAACATGTATGGGAGGAAAATTGTAATTCTACTACCCCTTAATGTGGGTGTGAGAGAAAGAGAGAGAAGGGGGGTGGGGGGAGGACGGGACCAAGGCCATACATCATTTCACTTTAATACCAGAAGACCTGGACCAGTTCACAGAACTGTCATTTAAAACCTACACCCTGTTCCAACACCAAGCAGAGGGGTCTTACAGTGCCCCCGCCCCAGCAGGGCCAGTCAGAGCCAAGTGAGAGCAGGAAGTAGGTGAGATCGACAGAAGAGTGGGGCGGATCCTGACTCCATGGGCTTCACCTGGGCTGGTCCAGCCTTGACCCCATCTGCCCAGGAGCTTCCCAGCCTGGGTCTGTAGGGAGGCACTTCCCCCACCTGAGAGCACAGGGAGAAGGCAGGCCCAGGGCATCCCTGAGCATCCTCCCAAAAGATGCGCGCTGGGGTGGGGGTGGGGGCAGAAGGGCAGGCTCCCGGCCGCCAGCACCCTCTTCCTCTCCAGCTGCTCCCTCCCCACCTCCCGGCTCCCCGACCTTCCCAACCCAACTCCAGCTTCTCTCCTGTCATTGAGGCTCTCTGGTGAGATAGAGGGGCTGGAAACCAGGGCTGGAGGGGAGAGGCCCTGTGGCCTGGAGGCTGGCCGGTGGGTGGTGACTGTCTCTTGTGCAGTGATAAGAGATCCACACCTTCTGCATCCGGGGCTGCTGCTTCTCCTCCATCTAGTGGACCTGCCAGAGACCCCAGGAAACATGAGGCTGGTATGCAATGAGACTGAGGAAACAACAGGACCAGGGGAGGGAGTCCTGGGCTGAAAGAGAAAGGAGCTGATCTACAGAGCGGCTCCACCCTCGGTTAGCCGAGTAACTAGCATTTTAATAAATCACTTAACCACTCAGAACCTTCATTTCCACTTCTATCCAATGGGGCTAACATATCTGCTTCTCTAGGTTTTTTGTAAGGTTTGAATGAGAAGGTGGATGCCTAGGCCACCTGTAAACTCTACAGTTTATTATCTACCACCTGCCCTGAGCCCAACCTTGCAGAAGGATGCTTCCCACGATCACACCCTGCATTTGTAAAGTACTTTATACAGATCACGTGCTTTTATACACATTCTCTCACTTGGCTCTTCCCCTGAACGGATGAAGTGGAGTGGCCGGCCCAGGATCACACAGAATGAATCAGTGGCTGAACTCAAACTGCTAGATGCTGAGCTCTCTCCCTAGGGCAGGGAGAGCAGGCACGACCAGGGATGAGTAATGGTCATAAGTAAGTACATAATAACACCTGGATCACTCACTCTAAGCCTGGCGCTGGGCAGGCCTTAACTCATGTCATCGTCACATATGACGGCATATACAGTAGCCACGATGGTTACTACCAGGACACTGAGGTTTACCAAATTCCTGTAGGAATTTGCCACAGGCCACACAGGAAATGGAAAATCTGGGCTACAAATTCAGGTTAACTCTTCCTTAGTGAATGCTTAAATTAATAGAATGGATTCAACGTTATAAGCATCACTTCTTCCTTCTCCCAGTCTGGGAATATTCCCCAGCTCCCAGCAGGGCCCAGGCCCGAGGGATGAGGGTCACGGTTTCCGAGGGTTACTGGTCCTTCACAAAAAGGTCTGCCCCACCTGCCCCCCGACTCACCTGCGCCGTGTCCTGGATCCAGTCCAGGAATTCGGCAACCTTGGCGTAGACGCCGGGGTGGTTGGGCTCTGCGCAGCCGCGGCCCCAGCTGACCACCCCCACCAGGCGCCACGTGCCCTTGTCCAGGCACACCAGGGGACCCCCGCTGTCCCCCTGCGGCATCCAGGCACCGGGACACAGAGTAACAGGCAGTTAGTCCTTCCTGGTGGAGTGGCGGCAGACCACTCCCCAACCGCCGACCCCGGGGCTGGGAACACAGGCGGTCCTGCTTCCAGGACGATCCCGTCTTGCCTCGCGCCCCCCTTCAACCCCCAGCACGCTGCCCACTTGCCTGGGCACCCCGCTCGCGGAGAGGATGTCAGCCGGGTGCCCGGCCGCAGGCCCCGCCCACCCCACACCGGGCCCCCGCCCGCCCGCACCTGGCACGCGTCGGCCCTCTGGTCCAGGTAGCCGGCACACAGCATGCGGGGCGTCAGGGCCCCGCTGTACACGCAAGAGCTGTTGCAGAGCTGGGTGCTGAGCAGGGGCACCACCGTGTCCCGGAGCGTGTCCGACCTGTGGGCTGCGGGAGGCAGATGCGGAGATGGAGGGGCGCAGAGCGAGGCCCGGGAAAGCAGGGCAGGAAGAGGGCCTTAGAGGCCCCGGAGGCGCGGAGGCCCAAAGAGCGGAGCCCAGGATGGGAGCTGTGGACTCTGGGCGAGGAGGCAGGGGTCCGTCAGACTTGGGGGCTGGGATCAAAGAGGAGTAGACCCCACACATACACCCTGATGCTGAGGCCGTGGCCCTCCTGGGAGAAGGGGAGGGGGAGGAAGGGGCCTGGGTTTAGGGGAAAACACCAGGTTGTTCTCCCAGAAAGACCCAGGCAGGGGAGACTGGGGCCCCTGGGTCTGGCCAAGGGTGATGCCAGAGGAGAAGGGGGCTGGTGCTGCCCTGTGGCCAGGGAAGGAGGAGGTGCCTCACCTTGGGAAAGGATGCCTCCCCGACACCCACACCCCTGTGCACTCCGGGCCCTGGGAGCTGACTCACTGTGGCTGGGGTCAGTGTGGCCCCAGCCAGACACCCAGCACTGCGAGCCCCTTGGAAAATCCTGCTCTTCAGCCGGCAGGCACACAGCGCCCACGGTGTCTGTGGAGAGGCAGTGGTCCCGGGTCCCACTCCGGCTCGGCCTCCCTGCCCGCGAGCCTGGGAAGGACCAGGGCGGGCGCGTCCTCCACGCCCCCTTCTCAAACAGTCCTGGCTCCGGCCTCCCGTACAGCTGTGCGGGTCAGGTACTGCCCCCGCTGGGAGCCACCATTCACGCAGAGGACAGTGTGGAAACTGCAGTGTGCCTGGTGCCCTAGGCCGGGCGGTATACACACGGTGCATCCCCACCTAGAGCTGAGGGGGGATGGAAACTCCTGCTGGGTGTTTGTACCTAACATCTCCTAATGAGGACCCATTTTGGATTTTCCCCAGGGTGTGTGGACCCTCTTGGGACATGGTTTCCAAAAGTGTGTGACCTGTCCTGTGGGCAGAGCCTGAACCTGATTTTACGTAATGCGTAGACCTGCCGTTAGATAAACGCCACTTCGCTGGGAGAAAGTATTTCCTCTTCGGTTCTCTTTCAGCCCCTCTTCTGCACCAAGGAGAAAGCGTCTGTCTGGTGCTAGTCTGTGCCTCTCTTCACGCCTGCCCACTCCTCCCAAGCACAGAGAGAGCGGCCTGATGCGGCAGTTCCGCAGAGCACAGCGCCTAGCTGGGACCTAAGCACTGTTTTGTTTTCACTCTGTGCATTTTTGTGGTTATTATCTATTTAATATAAGTCATATGGATTCTCCAATTAGGTAGTAACCTAACATTTCCCTTTAAATATATTCATGTCAATTTAGAAGCATTAACTGTTGAACAACGGTGCAGAGAGCACCCATATACGATAGAATTTGTGAACGGCATAGAGCAACCACTGTTGCTGGGGAAACCCAAGGCTCCAGGTAGCAATGGGAGGGAGGAGTGCTGAGTGTGTGTGTGTGTGTGTGTGTGTGTGTGTGTGTGTGTGTGGTGTGAGAGTAGGTGTGCACACTTATGTGAGCCTTGCATGAGTATGTGAGCGTGTGAGGGCATGCACACGTGTGTGTGTGTATGTGTGAGCATGTGTGTCTGTAGGTGAGTGCACTTGGCACGTGCGTGTGGAAGAGCTGCCCTTCAAGGGCAGATGCTGTGGAGGAGACGCTCTGCCCCGGGAATTGTTTGCCTCGTGAACTTGAAGAGAGTCAATTCGCTCTCTAAAGGTCAACATCCTTATCTACATACACCAGCCTCAGCTCCCCGTCAGGTTTGTTCTGAGGATGGGGTGAAAGAATATTTGGTAAGGTAAATCTTATTAACCGTAACATGGTGCTAGTTATTAACTCTTATCCTATTAACTGTCAGTACATAGTTAACTATTATTCACTATAGCCCAGCTGGGACCTGGCACCAGCAGCCTGTTGGGAGATGGAGCCACTGAGAAGCTCTTCTTGGGACCTCGAGGCAAATCCCGCCTGCAGCCCAGATGGGAAAAGGGCCAGAACCTTTGTCCCCAAAAGAGTGTGTAGAAGAGTTGGCACCACCCCAGGTCCAGGTGATGCCAGAGTCCACAACGGTCACCAAATGAAGTGAACGTTGGGTTCACAGCACAAGGGGGTCTTAGGAACCCACGGGGCTCTCGCACTCCCTGTGCCACCCCTCTCACCACAGCCTCACCTGAGAAGTGGAGCGGGGTCCGGAGCTGCAGGAGGGCCACGTCGTAGTCGTGGCTCTGGGCACTGTACAGAGGGTGGGCGATGATCCGCTCCACCACAGCCCCCGGGTGCGGCCTGACTGTGCTGTGGCTGACCAGCCCCGCGTGGACCCGCCAGCTGGACCGGCGGGACAGCCTGAAACTGCACAAGGGAGCTGAGCTGAGCCTGGGGGAGGAAGGGGCCGGAGACGTTGACATAAATGAGTTGGTGGGGGGAGGAAGCCAACAAGCACGGCTGTTAGTGGGGGCCCCATCACCAGGCTGCAAGCTCCCAGAACCCAGGCCTCTTAGAATCCCCCAGCAGCTGGCAAGACACTGGGCATGCAGTAGGTGCTTAATAAATGCTCAGGCACTGATGGAGAGAGAAGTGAGACACTGTGATCATTGGCCACCACCCCTGCACTCTCCGGCATAACCCCCTTCAAGTTTTACAGCAAACATGGAAGGGCCTTGTGTGATTATCGTAGCTCTAAGCGAGTCAGCAAAGCTTTCCTCAGTGCTGTCTCCCCACTTCCTAAGTGTGATGGCTGGGGAGGCACTTCGGCTCTCCCAGCCTCGGTTTCCTCACTATAAGATGAGGATTACATCACCTGCCTTGCCCGCCATCAAGAGAAGAGGGCCGAAGAGCTCACTCATTCCTTCCAACCAGCGTTTATTAAGCACCTGCTATATTCCAGGCCACGGGGACAAGGCAAGGGAAAAATCAACAAAGGGATTCAGTGGTAAACAAGACTCTTCCCTGCCCCCATGGAGCTCCCAGTGTAGAGGGGAAGAAAGACATTAAACAAATAATTACATGGAAATTGATTTAATTACAGTGGTGATAAACGTCAAGAAGCATGGAGGGCTGTGAGTGCGAAAGCATTTTAAAAACGTAAAGACCGAACAAAACTAAAGAACCAACATTTGTATGATGACTGCTATTTAGGCAGAGCTGTTCTTGGCACTGAACAGGGAGAATTTCACAAACACCGCCCGGGCCCACTCTCAGCAGACACGGGAGGCGGACAGTTGGACATAGTATGCAGGACACACCCACGGCCAAAGAGAAAATGCTAGGGGGAACCCTCCCCCCGGCAGCCCCCAGCCTTGCCTGTGCACACAGTGCGCCGCGGTCACCACCCAGTGCGGGGCCAGCACGGAGCCCCCGCACGTGTGCCGGGCACCCAGGGCCACGCTGGCCTGCCAGGGCCAGCGCCCCGGAGCCACCGCCTGCCCGCCCACTATCTGGGAAGCCAGGGGCCTGGTCCCACATTCTGCAAACAGACAAGCACGGGTGAGATGGAAAGAACGCGGGGTGGGTGTCAGCACTGTGCTGACTGTCGAGGCCTGTGGTGCAGCGTGGACGGCTCCCATTTATCATTCCTGGCCCTAAGCATGGGGCGGGAAGCTGGAAAGGTTGCTTACACATCCACCTGCCCCATCAGGCGGTGCGCTCGCTGAGAGCAGGGGTGATGCCTGCACCATCTATGGAGGCCCAGGATCTAAGAAAACCCCTCGCATAGGAGGGGTCAAATGGTGGCATGTGGACAGACACGTGCAAGGACACATGAAGAGATGGCTAGACGACCGGGAAGGCGGGTGAAAGGCACTCTGCAAACTGTCTCTCACTTGGCCCCTCTTCCCCACCATCCTTAGTCTCCAGAAGCTGCTGTTTCCCCTTTCCCCAGGGGCCAGGGAACGTGGGAGGCCAGGGCGGGGAGTGAGGCAAGGAGGTCATCCACCCAAACCAGTGGCTGGTGGCGAATGGGACAGAGGTGTAGACGGGGCTCTGTTTGGGCAGAACTCTGTCTGCAAGAAGGGGCCCTGCAGGCAGGTGGGCAAGGACCCCTACCCCAGACCCAGCTGAGCTTCCCAGTGGGGATGTCCCACCCTGAGGGCACGGGGGAGATGCCCTCCTCCCACCGCCTCCTTCCCGGACCTAGGACAGGACTCACCAGAGCATCTGAGGGAAACAATTTGACCAGAAGTACAGCTGCCCCTGCAAAACAGAGGCAGTGCCAGCAGGAAGCTGGGCGGGGCCCACCCCAGGCTGCACACCCACCCGAGGGCCTGGGGGAGGGGGTTGTTGTTGGGGGAAGCAGTGGGGGCCTCTCTGTAGCCACAGCCACCTGCTTCCTGACCCCACCCAAGCCCCCAGGCCCCTGCTTGTAGCAGGTCTCTGGGACAGCAGCTGTGCTCTGCCCAGTCGTCCCGGGCACACAGGACTTCGTGGTCCTCCAGTTGGATCTGGGCAGGACCCAAAGTTACAAATGGAGCGTTCGTAAATGTGAAAATCCGGCTGTTCCCACTAAGGCCCATGAGTAATGTGTACTCAGCGGATGAGTGGGTAAGAGTGAGTGAATGGACTCAGTTCTTCGCCCCGTGCTGCGGCCTCAGATGACTCCACTCTCTCCCAAGCCCTTTGCCCGGCCCTGTGTACTCATATGCCTGCTCTCCTCTTTCCCCTCCTCTTACTTAGCATAAACCTCAACTCCTGGGAGTTCCCTGGTGGTCCAGGGGTTAGGACTAGACGCTTTCACTGCTGAGGGCCCAGGTTCAGCCCCTGGTTGGGGAGCTAAGATCCCACAAGCCACATAGTGCGGCCTAATATAAATAAATACAATTTAAAAACACACTGTTAAAAAGGAAAAAACATCAACTCCTTTTGGAGCAAAGCCCTCTTTCTTGACTTCTCTCTTGCCCCCAGCATTCTAATGCCTGGATTCTACTAGTTTCCCAAATCCACGGCCCCCCGGCTCTCCTGGCAGAGTCAGTCCCACCCCTACTTCCCTTTGCCCATCAAGGTATCTAAGACAGGGACCCCACGTTCCCCTGATCGGCCCACAGGGGACAGGAGCTGGACAGGAGGGTTCTGAGATTCAGACGGGAATAGTGGTGAAGGGGTGAGAAGGCTTTAGAGCAGGGACAGGAGGAGGCTGCTGGAAAGCTGGAGGCCACCCAGGCAGGGTGAAAACCCGCTCAGCTTGCACCCACCCCCAGGATTTGGGGAAGGGGCCATCCCAGAGCCCTCTCTTCTCTGGAGGGTCTCCAGGGTCCAGACAGTTAACCATCCCTCTCCTGAGATAGCAGAATTATCCACATAAAGTGCGGCAGGGGGAGAGGGACTAGTTTGGAGACAGGAACCTCGTTTCAAGACTTGGTTTAGCTGCTTATCAGTTCTGTGACCTTGCACAAGGCCCTTTACTTCATTGAGTCTCAGTTTCCCCACCTGTAAAATGGGAATAGGAGTACCATTTCAAATCCTCTGACAATAACACCCAATCCTGCCGAAGATGACGTATGTGAAACTTTGGTGGGCAGGGCTCCTGTGAGGTGAGTCAGCAGTTTCTAATTGGGAAATATTCCTCTTTGTTGTCCTGTCTTACACCTCCAGTGTCCTCGCCACCAGGCTCTCATGATAGGAATATTTTTGCTGCATTGTTCACCAGGAAGTGAGGGGCATCACTCAGCCCCCTGAGAAGCCCTACCTGGGCTGCCACACCTCCTCCGGGAGGCCTCCCAGTCTAGGAGAGAGCTGAGCAAACTGCCTGGAGCTGTTGAGCCTGATGTCAGACAGGTTCACTGCCTTGTGGTCTGTGAGCCTTGGCAGGAGAAGGGAATAAAACGGGAGGAAATCAGCTTTAAACCGACGATCAGCACAAGAGATGGGGGTTAAGTATAACCGGAATGTGATACTATACCAGTGAACAAGACTTTGACAATGACCTCTTCTGGGATTTATATTTGTTAAAAATCAAGGATGTTCAAAGGAGAGAAACAGACTGGGGCACCATCATGCCTAGAGGCCAGGAGATGACCAAAATGACCTCCTGAGTACTTTGATGGTGACAGACAGATAGAGGTCTTCAATGCTCCTCCCCCACCCACCAGCTCTCCACCCTCCCCAGGCCCCACTTCTGGCCCCAGCTACCTGAGATGCCCAAGGCTCTGGCAGATCCGTACCCCCAGGGCAGAGCTCCAGCCCTCATGGCAGACCAGGAGCCAGTCTGGCCGGGCCCTCACATGCACTTCCAGCAAGAAGTCCTCGGTGTTTATTCTGAAAGACACTGAAACCACAGCATGAAAGCCACATCCCACCTGCTGCGGGATGGAGGGGCGGCATGGGCAGGGCGAACCGGACCTGGCCACCACGGGACCTAAAGAGGCCTTCACGATAGCATCTGGGTCACCCCGTATCAAGCTCCCTGTTCCCCAGGGAGCCAGCCGGTTCTGAGAGCAAAATAACCCCTCTTTGCACAGCCTTTTAGGTTTGTGTTTTAACCAAGTGCTTTTAAACGTGCTCCATCACTAAGTGTCACAGCAACCCTGTGGGGTGAGAATTCCCATCCTCCACATTCTGCAGAGGGAAGTAAGGCATGGAGGTTAAGCGACCCATCCTAGGTCACAGGATCTGCAAGGGATGGATCCAGGTCTTCTGATTTCAAATCTCATGAAAATACTAGCGATGGTTCCTGTTTGTTGAGCATCTGCTTTTTCCACGCTCTGTGCTAAGCCCTTTTATTTTATGCTCTTATTATGCTTCCAACTTCATGCGGTAACTATTTTCATCTCCACTTCATGGAGAAGGAAACGGAAGCTCAAAGCAGTAATGGAACCAAAGGCGCACACAGCTAGCAAAAGCAGGCTCCAACCTGACCCTAACTAACCTCTGTAACTGATTCTACCCGCAGCCTTAGCAGCACCGTATCTGCTGACCCTCAACTCTTACCTGGAGGCGAGGGGACAAGGTTTGGGTGCGGGATGTGGAGACAATGTGGCGAGACGTTCCCAGCCCTCTGTGTGTTCTTTGCCTCTGGACCCAGACCCTTGCCGGCCCCGCGCTGGCCCCCACCCCCCACATCTGGCTTCTCTTCCCCACACCGCAGCCTCACGCTGCCCAAAGGGCGAGTCGCCATCTCTCCTGGCAGCCTGGGCTCTTGGCCATGCCCCCGCTAGAGATCAAGACCGTCCCCCAGGAGTGCTGAAAGCCCTAAATCAGAGATCAGCTCTACAAGGCTGGGCCGTGGCTCCACCCTCACAGTACGGGAAACACAGGTGGGTGGCAGCGAACCCGTGGCCCTTCAGTTTGGTCCTCTTGCCCCGAGCCAGAAGGGAGGATCCCACAGCTGTGCAGGGACCCGGGGCCCAGGTGGGACTCCTGCGACCTTGGGGCGCGGCCCACCTGCTCTGGGAAGCGAGGGGAGCAGGGCTTCCTCACCGCTGGCCTCCGAGCAGTTTAAGCTCATATCCTCATCCTGCAGGGTCCCAGGAACAGGCTGAGGGGCAGCCGGCCACAGATACAGCGCTTCAGAGGACAAAGACAAGGAGAGGCTGGGGGAAGGAAGGGATTCCCCTAGGAGGGGGCCAAGGAGCAGAGCAAGGGACCTGCAGCAGAGGGAGGCAAAGGCAGCCTCCGGGGGGCTCCTCACCGCCCTGCCCGAGGCAGACCCCCCGCAACGTGCAGAAGAGAGCCATTGCGCTCTCAACGTCTCTGTCTCTGTCTCTGTCTCTCCCTCTGACTGGGAAAGATCTCTTGGAGAAGTTTGACAAGGGCCTCCCTGGATCATCCACTCGAGCACATTTCTCACTGTAGGACTGAAATGTTCTTTACGGAGAGCCCGAGTCCCTCCTGCTGGCCCTTCACCCCGTTTCTACGTGCTGTCTACTCAGACTAGACGGAAAAGACGCTCATCCCACCTGCCTTGAACACCTGCTCAGCATCTGCTCCACTCTCCCAGCATCCCCCAGATCCTGTTCGTTGTCCTTCCCCTGCCACTGAAGGTCCCAGCACTGACCTAGAAGCCAGGAGCCAATGCTTGCACCAGCCAGCAACGCCAGGGCTCCGAACGCCGCCCAGCCGCGCCGCCCTGTGCACCAGCGCCCTGCCCAAGAGACTGTGGGGCAGGAGGGCAGAGGAGCATCTGGGGACCCTGCCTCCGCCTGCCAGCCGTGCCGCCCTGTGCGCCAGCGCCCTGCCCAAGAGACTGTGGGGGAGGAGGGCAGAGGAGCATCTGGGGACCCTGCCTCCGCCTGCCAGCCGCACTTCACCCCGAGGCACCACCCCGGGACCAGGCAGCCACCGACTCGCAGCGGTAGTTTGCCCCACTGCACCTGCCCGCCTCCCCCGGCCCCCTCATCCTGGGGTGGGTAGGGGGCAGAGGTCTGATCACTGGCGCCTCGGAGCCCACTCAAGCCCCCAGATGGGAAACAGCAAAAGCAGGTCTGGGATAAATAGTGAGACAGCCTCTCACCATCAGTCATTTAAGGCGGACCTGGGAAGATCTGGGGAAAAAGAATCTGGAGGATGTAGGAAGATTGTCCCTTCACTGCCCCCACCCCGTCATTCCCCGATGGCCCAGTCTGGCCTACTGGGTTGCTGCTGGGCCTCGGGCCTCCGCAGTGGGTCTCCTGGCTCTGCTCTGAAGATCCAGGATCCTGGACTCTCCTCTGCATACTGAGCCTCCATGGGGGCTTGGCCATCCAGCATCAGGCTCTGGGGAAATAGCTGTCCGTCACTCACCAAGGAGAGAAATCACCACCGACCACAAGAAGTCCCCACTCTCTAACTCCAGCCGGGCCCTCGTTGCCGCTTGTGAGCCTTTTTTCATCTTGGGGACTCCATGTGTGTTCCCATAGATGCCCCTCGGGCCTCCCTGCTCTTCTGGAGCCCCTAGCTCCTTTCTCTCACACAGCCAGTAAGTGTCAGAGCAGAGACCTGAGCCCAGATTGGGCCAACTCCAACGCCCGCACTCTTCACCATCCCCTTGGAAGTGGTGACATGGTGGCATGGAAGACATCCACTGAATCCCTGAACATCCCTCCTCAGATCCTAAGATCCCATCCTTCCTCATTCCCTCCTATCTAGGAGGAAAAACTGCCCCTCCCCTACGAACCATGCATTAATTCACCCAGTAAATAGTATTCAGCCCAAGAGGACAGTGCATGGTGGGGGATACTGTAAGTTCAAGGTAAATTAACATGGACCTCCACAACCACCGCCTCAAAGAACCTACTTGTGAGTCCTGAAGATAAGTCATTAAACAAAGCAGCACAGTTCAGTGACAGAAGAGAAGTTCAGTTTAACTAACATTGGAATTCCAAAGGAGAGCTTACTTCTTGTTGGGGAGATCAAGAAAGGCTTCCTGGAAGAGGCAGCCTCTGAGACAGGCCCTCACAGATGAATAGGGTTTGAACTGACATATATGGTCATTGGGTGTTCCAGGAAAAAGGTGTTGAGGAGGCAAAGGAATGGGAGTAAGAAAGCATAGAGTGGGGTAGGTCAGACGTTTGCCTAAAATTCATGTGCCATGAAGAAGAGTAATGGAAAGTAAGATCTCGGCAAAAACACTGGACCAGCACTTCAAAGCTAAGTCTACAGCCTACTATATGAACTTGGTAACTCATCAGCCCTCCAAATTTCAACTTTCTCCTTTATGAAATAAGACTGATAACCCCTGCTGCCCATTGAGGAGTCTCCCCCATCTAGCTTTGTCTCCATTCCTTCTCCACGCCAGAGCAATCTTTCTAAAGTGCAAACATTAGCAAGTTAACACTGTCTTTAGAGTATCTAATGATCTTGGTAGCCTTCAGGGTAAATCCAAATCTCCCTTGCATATCTCACAGCATCCTCTGTGACCTCGCCCCTCCTCACCTCTCCATCCTCACCTAGCAGCACTAACTCCTCCACAGCGTAACTCAGGGTGATACTAACACACGTGCCTGTCCTCAGCATCCTCACACACTCACACCACGGAGGCGTGGCACCTGCTGTCCCCTTCCCCGCAGACTGTCTCCTATGACCTTGCAAGATTCAGCTTAAGTGTCATTTTTCCAGGAAGCTTTCTTCAACCCAGGTAGCACCTATTGTGACCCTCTATTATGCTCATTTACTTCTCTCTCTCTCTCCTTCCTCTCTGGTCTAGGCAACCCAGAGTCTAGCTCAAGGCCTAGAACAAAGTGGGAATTCAGTTAATGCACACTGAATAAAAGGAAGGAAGGAAGGAAGGAGGGGAGGGAGGGAGGGAGGGAGGGAGGGAGGAAGAAAACAGATTATGTGGCTGAAAGGGTTTTATAAAGTACAACACAAATATTAAGTATAATAAATAATGTATTAATAAGAAATACATATAAACTATGGGTCCTTTCTTTAATGAACTTATAATCCAGTAAAGTAGAAAGAGTCCCTTAAAGTTGAAGTAAGTCCTGTCTCCCCTGCAGACCACCTTCCCCTGTCAACACAGCCTGGTCTAGAGAGAATTCCAGAGCGTGCTCAGCCTTTCTTCCTGTCTCAGTATCAACGCAGCCTGGCTTGAAGTTCAGCCTCTGAACAAACTGGCCTCACCTTGGGAGCTGCCCCACCTCAACACTCACCTGTCCAAGGCCATGTGGTAGCCTGCAAAAATGGTCTTTAATGGTACAGGACTTCTTCGTCCTTTTTTTGAGGAGGAGTTCATGTAATAATGATTTGCTAAGTGCTGCCTACAGGCAAAGTACCTGGCTAGGCATATGGGGGACAAGAGTGGGAAATAAAAGCCACACCTGGGGAAAATCAAACCAGGAGGTTGACCACACGGGTCCCCTCTAGAGCCCCCTCTCCTCTGCACCAGAGCTGCCAGAGGAGATTCCTTCCAAGAGCCTAGAATTCCAAGGGTGGGGTCAAGGGTGGGAGTAGAAAGAAAGAGAGGGCAGAGCAGGGTATGGCCTTACCATATGGGTCCGTGGCACCAATGCAAAACCTCAAGGTCTGCTAGGTAACGTTCTGCTCCTGTTCTTGGATCAGCATTGATTAAATAGCCCGGCCAGCTTGGTTAGAAGATGTGGGCTCCCTAGCTCACACATGGCTTCTCCCTTCACCGTCCTACACACACACACACACACACACACACCAGAGAGACAATGAACTCTGCTCAGAAACCATGAATAGATCCCTTGTCGCAGGAAAGGGAGTCAAGGGCTAGCCTGGGCTGGGCAGCCCCAGCCCCTCCCATCAGCTAACTGGATGCTTAGAAGCCGAGAAAAAGGTTAGGAGGAGGAGGGGAAGCCAGCTACTGTTGCTTAGCAACAAGATCCCTTGTGCCAAAAAGTGTGCCCCATGCATGCTGGCACAATCCCCCCACTTCCTGTTGACAGGGCTGTATTCAAGAGACTGATATTAGCATTTGTTCAAATGTTTGAGTCCTCTGGACGATAACTCAGTTCTGTGTGGGTTGGCTTTTCCAGCAGTCTGGGGCTATCACCATGTTGAAATTGGGATGTTGATGAGGGATCTTTGTGACCTGTCTCCTCAGGGCTACACCGCTCTCTCCAATGCCAGGGAAATGGGGCCTCTCCACCCCACTGCCCTGGGGACCAGTTCCTATAGGAGACCTCAGTGCTATGTTGCTTCAAAGCACAAGGTGGCCCAGCTGAGCCCGGGATGGGCTGAACACACCTGGGAGCCATATCTCTTTAGTCAAGGAGGAAGAAGAGGTCCCAAGGAAGGGAAAGACTGGTGTGGCTCTCCTTCCTCCAAATGCCTCTCATAGATCCCTCAGATGAGACAGTTAAGAACAGGGGCTTTAGAGTCAGGCCTTCATCCAACCCCAGTTCTGCCACTTCCCTTACTCAGTCTTACCTGTAAAGTTATGATAATATTACCTACCTCATAGGGTTTATGCTAGAATTAAATGAGCTATTGAATATAAAATTCTTAGCTTTATAGCTAGTCTCTAGCACAGACTCTATTCAGTAAATATTAGCTGCTATTATTATTAACGATTACTGTTGAACCTCACTCACAATGAAGGGACAGAGGTCAGCTATGAGTCATAGAAGCAGGAGGAGAACATGGTGGCTGGAGCTGAGAAGCTCTTGGCTAAGTGCTGAGGTCTCCTAGGACAATACTCTTCAGCCTACAAATCTGTATACTTACGGTGTGTCATGAACTAGCCTGGGCATGGGGAATGAATAAGTCACAGGCTAGGAGCTTGCAGGCTGGAGGAGAGACAGGAACAGATATAAAGAACTGTTGTTTTTTGTTTTTTGTTCTGTAAAAAGTGAAATAACAGAAGCTTGAACACAGAGGTATAGGAGAATAAAGGAATAGCTGACTCCTTTGCTCAGAGGACCCAGAGAAGCCTTCACAATGGAGGAGACATTTGAGCTCAGTTTTGAGAAATGAGAAGGCAATCACATAGAAGGGCATTTCAAATATAGTGCAGAGATGTCAGTGAAAATGGGCAAAGTCCCCCCCAAATTGTCTCCTCCATAGCAATGAGAAAACTGCAAAAAAATTGTCAGAATTAACTTTTTTAGAACTCTGGAAATTAACCAAAGGCTTATAACAATATGGGAAGAGTTTATTAGAGAAAAATGACAGACCACAGCTAACATCATACTCAATGGTGTAAAGCTATAAACTTTTCCTTGAAGATAAGGAACAAGGCAAGGATGCCCACTATTGCCACTTTTATTCAACATAATATTGGAAGTCAAGTCAAGTCAAACTGGGCAAGCAAAAAAATAATTAAAGGCATCCAACTTGGAAAGGAAGAAGTAAAAACTGTCATTATTTGAAGATGACATATTATATCTAGAAAGCTCTAAAGATTCCATCAAAAAGCTGTTAAAATAAATGAATTCAGTAAAGTTTCAGGATACAAAATCAATAAACAAAAATCTGTTGTGTTTCCATAGACTAATAGCTATCAGAAAGAGAAATTAGGAAAATGATCCCATTTACAATTGCATCAAAAAGAATAACATGCCTAGGAATAAATTTAACCAAGGAGGTGAAAGACCTGTACACTGAAAACCATAAGACATTGATACAAGAAATTGTAGAAGACACAAATAAATGGAAAGATATTTTGTGCTCATGGATAGGAAGAATTAACATTGTTAAAATGTCCATACTACCCAAAGCAATCTACAGAGTCAACACAATCCCTATCAAAATTCCAATGGTATTTTTCACAGAAATATAGCAAACAATCCTAAAATTTGTACAGAACTACAAAAGACTCTCAAATAATCAAAGCAATCTTCAGAAAGAACGAAACTGGATTTCAAACTATATTACAAAGCTATAGTAATCAAAACAGTATAGCACTGGCATAAAAACAGACACATTGATCAGTGGAACGGAATAGAAAGCCCAGCAATAAACCCATGGTTGATTCATTTGTGACAAAGGAGGCAAGGATATACAATGAGGAAGGGTAGTCTCTTCAATAAATAGTGTTGGGAAAACTGAACAGCTACATGTAAAAGAATGAAACCAGACCTTTATCTTACACCATACAGGAAAATCAACTCAAAATTTATTATAGACTTATATTTAAGACATGATACTGTAAAACTCCTAGAAGAAAACACAGGGAGTGAGCTCCTTGACACTGGTCTTGGCAATGATTTTTTGGATTTGACACCAAAAGTAAAGGCAACAAAAGCAAAAATAAACAAGTGGAACTACAGAAAATTAAAAGGCTCTGCACAGCAAAAGAAACTATCAATAAAATGAAAAGGCAACATGTAGAATGGGAGAAAAATTTGAAAATCATATATTTAATAGGAGGTTAATGTGCAAAATATACAAGAACTCATACAACTCAATGGCCAAGAAAAAAAAAATCCAATTTTAAAGTGGGAAGAGGAACTGAATAGGCATTTTCCCAAAGAAGACATATAGATGGCCAACAGGTACATGAAAATGTGTTCCACATCACTAATCATCAGGGAACTACAAATCAAAACCACACTAAGATATTACCTCACACCTGTTAGAATGGCAGGCATCAAAAAGACAAGAGATAACAAGTGTTGGCGAGGATGTGGAGAAAATGGAACACTTGTGCACTGTTGGTAAAAATGCAAATTGGTGCAGCCACTATGGAAAACGGTATGGAGGTTTCTCAAAAAATTGAAAATAGAACTACCGTATGATCCAGCAGTCCTGCTTTTGGTTATATACCCAAAGGAAATGAAAACAGGATATGGAAGACATGTCTGCACTCCCATGTTCATTGCAGCATTAGTCACAGTAGCCAAGATGTGGAGAAACCTGTGTTCATCAATGGATGAATGGATACTGAAGATGTGGTCTGTATATAAAATGGAATATTACTCAGCCATGAGACAGAAGGAAATCCTGACATTTGCAACAACAGGAATGGACCTTGAGGGCATTACGCTAAGCGACATAAGCCAGACAGAGAAAGACAAACACTGCATGGTATCGCTTACATGTGGGATCTAAATAAAAAGTCAAACTCACAGAAACAGAGTAGAAAAGTGATTCCAGTCTGGGGGTGGGAGAAATAGGGAGAGTTTAGTAAAAGTGTACAAAATTTCTGTTATACCATGAATAAGATCTGAGCATCTTATTCCTCTTATAATTAATGTAAGTTATAACATGGATGACTATAGCTTATAACGATGTAATATATAACTGAAATTGGCTGAGACAATAGAACTTAAATGTTCTCACCAAAAATGAAAAGGTAAATATATGAGGTGATAGATGTATTAATGAACTAGATGGAAGATACAGATAGCAAATCATGAGGTACACTTCAAATATCTTACAATTTTATTGGACAATTGTACCTTAATAAGACATTTTTTAAAAGAGTGATTCTAGATTAAACTGAGGTTAGCCTCTTCCTGGCTGTTGTCTCTGCCTGGCTGTCCAAGAAGTCTCTTTTATTTATCTCTCTGATACTCCTTCCATCCAAGATGAGCCATTCTGGGTTGCCCTGGCCCTTTCCCTGGTTTGGACAGAATATCCACCTCTAGAGTGAGGTAGCAGGAGCCTAGGGTTCGAAATTTAAGGAGGCACTCACTAGCAAATGGACTGTCAGCCCTTGATTAACTTAAGAGTGATGCCTTCTTAAATCATGTGCCCTAGTGTGCCTTATCGGAAACCAGCTGAAGCAGAACCCCTCTGTGTTCTTCCCCTGGTAATTCAGATGCAGTCTCACCTTAGTCCTGTCCCTGCTCCCTGGCCTCCTCCCCACTGATACTCCCTGACTCCCCATACTGTCTCTACGGATGAGCCTCGACTCCTGAGCCTTGAGACCCTTGCTTTCTCTCCTTCTTCAGCCACTACTCTCAAAAACAACAAGGGCCATTTGCAACTGCCCTTCAGCTGTGCTCTGACACCTCCAGACAGATAACACTGTGATCTTTCTCCTCCACCCAAATGGAAAGACCCACGTGCAAGTTATACAGAATTCTCAGACCTATAAAATTCTTTTTTTCTTTAACATCTTTAATGGAGTATAATTGCTTTACAATGGTGTGTTAGTTTCTGCTTTATAACAAAGTGAATCAGTTATACATATACATATGTTCCCATATGTCTTCCCTCTTGCATCTCCCTCCCTCCCACCCTCCCTATCCCACCCCTCTAGGTGGTCACAAACCACCGAGCTGATCTCCCTGTGCTATGCGGCTGCTTCCCACTAGCTATCTGTTTTACGTTTGGTAGTGTATATATGTCCATGCCACTCTCTTACTTTGTCACAGCTTATCATTTCCCCTCCCCATATCCTCAAGTCCCTTCTCTAGTAGTTCTGTGTCTTTATTCCCGTCTTACCCCTAGGTTCTTCATGACCTTTTTTTTTTTCTTAGATTCCATATATATGTGTTAGTATACGGTATTTGTTTTTCTCTTTCTGACTTACTTCACTCTGTATGACAGACTCTAGGTCCATCCACCTCACTACAAATATCTCAATTTCGTTTCTTTTTATGGCTGAGTAATATTCCATTGTATATATGTTCCACATCTTCTTTATCCATTCATCTGTCGACGGACACTTATGTTGCTTCCATGTCCTGGCTATTGTAAATAGAGCTGCAATGAACATTTTGGTACATGACTCTTTTTGAATTATGGTTTTCTCAAGGTATATGCCCAGTAGTGGGATTGCTGGGTCGTATGGTAGTTCTATTTTTAGGTTTTTAAGGAACCTCCATACTGTTCTCCATAGTGGCTGTATCAATTTACATTCCCACCAACAGTGCAACAGGTTTCCCTTTTCTCCACATGCTCTACAGCATTTATTGTTTCTAGATTTTTTGATGATGGCCATTCTGACTGGTGTAAGGTGATACCTCATTGTAGTTTTGATCTGCATTTCTCTAATGATTAATGATGCTGAGCATTCTTTCATGTGTTTCTTGTCAATCTGTATATCTTCTTTGGAGAAATGTCTATTTAGGTCTTCTACCCATTTTTGGATTGGGTTGTCTCTTTCTTTGTTATTGAGCTGCATGAGCTGCTTGTAAATCTTGGAGATTAATCCTTTGTCAGTTGCTTCATTTGAAAATATTTTCTCCCATTCTGAGGGTTGTCTTTTGTCTTGTTTATGGTTTCCTTTGCTGTGCAAAAGCTTTTAAGTTTCAGTAGGTCCCATTTGTTTATTTTTGTTTTTATTTCCATTTCTCTAGGAGGTGGGTCAAAAAGGATCTTGCTGTGATTAATGTCATAGAGTGTTCTGCCTATGTTTTCCTCTAAGAGTTTTATAGTGTCTGGCCTTAATTTAGGTCTTTAATCCATTTTGAGTTCATTTTTGTGTATGGTGTTAGGGAGTGTTCTAATTTCACACTTTTACATGTAGTTGTCCAGTTTTCCCATTGAAGAGGCTGTCTTTTCTCCACTGTATATTCTTGCCTCCTTTATCAAAGATAAGGTGACCCTATGTGTATGGGTTTATCTCTGGGCTTTCTATCGTGTTCCATTGATCTATCTTTCTGTTTTTGTGCCAGTACCATACTGTCTTGATTACTGTAGCTTTGTAGTATACTCTGAAGTCAGGGAGCCTGATTCCTCCAGCTCCATTTTTCGTTCTCAAGATTGCTTTGGCTATTTGGGGTCTTTTGTGTTTCCATACAAATTGTGAAATTTTTTTGTTCTAGTTCTGTGAAAAATGCCAGTGGTAGTTTGATAGGGTTTGCATTGCCCACTCTCACCACTATTATTCAACATAGTTTTGGAAGTTTTAGCCACAGCAATCAGAGAAGAAAAAGAAATAAAAGGAATCCAAATCGGAAAAGAAGAAGTAAAGCTGTAACTGTTTGCAGATGACATGATACTCTACATAGAGAATCCTAAAGATGCTATCAGAAACTACGAGAGCTAATCAATGAATCTGGTAAAGTAGCAGGATACAAAATTAATGCACAGAAATCTCTGGCATTCCTATGCACTAATGATGAAAAATCTGAAAGTGAAATTAAGAAAACACTCCCATTTACCATTGCAACAAAAAGAATAAAATATCTAGGAATAAACCTACCTAAGGAGACAAAAGACCTGTATGCAGAAAATTATGACACTGATGAAAGAAATTAAAGATGATACAAACAGATGGAGAGAGATACCATGTTCTTGGATTGGAAGAATCAACATTGTGAAAATGACTCTATAAAGTTCTTTTAAAGAGACCACTGAATCTACCATCTCTCCTATCAGAGGAGAAAACTGATGCTCTGAAAGGTGAACAAGCCACAGCATATTGGAGGCCATCCAAGCCCAAGTCTCCTGACACCTGGTCCAGGGTCTTCCCCACTCCCATACATGCCCCACAAGCCACTTTTTCACTAAGCAGGCAGGCTTAGAGAGAAGAAATTCCACCTGTGGACCACAGCTCCGGCCAGTGCCTATGGAGTTCCATCGTGATCATGATCTCCCCTTCGTGTCTGCCAGTGAATGACAGCTTCAATCCTTGTTTGTGGATTTAAGCCTGCCTGTGATCTTCTCTGACTGCCTCCCATATGGTTTTCAGACTTGCTTAAACAGCCTCCATAATCACTCTCTCTTTATCCTCTGGAGAGGGAAATGTTAGTGCTCCAGGTGGAAAGCATGCATGATGTAAGATGCAGTCTAGAGATTCTGGAACACTCTGTACATCCCCCTCAGTGCCATCCTACTCCCTTCTTTGGCTTTGTCTACCAACAATACATCCCCCATCTTCATCCAGTCTATCTGTAGCATGTATGCACGGTACCCCTGGATCCCCTCAAACAGCCCCCACCTCCTTCAAGTTCAGTTTGGGTCATCCCACTGAGGTTAGTTCAAGCAACAGACCCTCTACTGCCATCCCAACAGCCTAATGAGGCCCAGGCTCATACCCTTTCCATCCAGCCCTCTGGAGAGTGGTTTTCTCAATGAAGAAATGAATGACTCCTAAGTCTAATAAGAGGGAAGCTTTAATGAGTGAAAATTGGGAAAACGCTAGATCCAGTTACCTTATTCCAGACCATTACTGCATATCGATAAGCAGTGAAGAAACCCCAAGTGTCTGTTGCCATATCGCTTGCTTTGGATACAAAGAAATGGATAAAAGTGTATTTAGAAGGAAAAGAAATCTCTGTGGTCTCATATGGTAATCAGCTGCTTACTCATTAGCATACTGTCTCTGAGCACTCTCTTCTGTCTTGTTATTCTGACTGAAGTCTAGAATAGGGGATGCCCAAGGAAGTGTGGAGGGCAGCCCCTCAGAAGGGTCCTAAAGGGCCTGGAGGTGACACCTACTCAGTCTTCTCCCCTCACTGCCCCCTCCCCTCTCCAGCAAGACCCCACTGGCAAGAAGTTTGAATTTTTCTTGGCAAGTAGAAATCTGGAATATCTTGGGCTCATCTTTGCCTGCTCCCAACTCTTCACCTTCCATCAGTCATTCAAACTGGTCATCTCTCAAATCTACCCCTCTCCCAGACCCACAGCCCCCTGCATGACCCGCCACCAGGATCTTCCCCAGAATGACTGTAACAGCCACCCAGTTGATCTCCTGCCTCCAGTCTATTCCATTCTAATCAGTCTGTACCTTTACTTCTTTTCGGCCTATCCAGATGCTCAAGTATCAATATGGAAGGATAAACTAAATGAAAATGGACCCTTCTTTTTCTACCGTGCTGCCAAAGTAACATCTCCTAGAGCAAGTCTAAATAGATGAAAAACATTCCATGGCTCCCCAAGCTCCCATGATAAAAGCATTCATTCATTTACTCATTCATTAATTCAGCAAGTGTTTGTTGGTCCTACCAAGTGCCAGGCACTGTTCTAGATTCTGGAGTTACATTAATGAATGAGTCAGGCAGAGCCCCTGCCCTCAAGGAATTTATAGTCTAGCTCCGTCAAGCCAACAATGAGAGTGCAGTCTCTGATGGGGAAGAACAGGGTGTGGTGGGAGCACCTAACTTGCACCCAGGGTGTCCTTAGCATGGCACTGAGGGTTCTTTCCAAGTTTACCCAACATGCTTTTCTAGCCTCATCTTTTTCCTCCCCTTAAGCCAATCACTAGTCCTTCTTAGACTAAACCACAGCACCTGTGTTCATGCGGTCCCCTATTCCTGAAATACCCTTCCCCCTTTTACTAATTAATTATTTTAGTCCATCAGTCAGCCAATGTATATTTATTGAGAATGTACTATGTGCCAGGCACTGTGCAAACACCAAAGATGCAATGCTGAGCAAAACCAGACACGATCCCTGCCTGGTTGGAGTTTGCCGGTTAGTGGGAGGAGACCCACATGAATCAAAGGACCACAGAAAGTGCACAGTTACAGCTCTGAAGAAGTGCTATGAGAGGTACAAGGTGCTAATGAGAGCAGGTAACAGACGTATGACTGAGTCTGAAGACTCAGCAAAGACTTCTCCAAGGAAGGGGCGATTGGGCTGGGATCTGGGGGTGGCGAGAGGGCTCCAAGCAAAGGCAACAGGCAAATTCCCTGTGGCAGGAGACAGTGAGGTGCCCTCAAGGGACTGAAAGAAGCCAGAGTGGGTGAGTGAAGAGAAGAGATGAGCAGAGGCTGGAGCGGTGGGTAGGCCAGATTAGGCAGAGCCTTTAGAGCCAAGGTAAAGATCGGTCCTTATCCCCAGAGCAATGGCAATCATTTCTAAAAAGCAGCCCAGGGACATGATCAGCTTGCCACCATCCTTTAAGATCCAAGTCAGATGTCCCTCTAGCTTCCCAACACCCCAGACAGTCCCCACCCTGGATCGCCCCTCTAGCAGCCCATGCACGACACGCACATGTGACATGTGAGGGTTACTCAGTGGCAAGTCCTCAACATCAGGGACCCTGTCCTCTTCATCTTTGTCCTCACAGCTGCACACGTGTCTAGCACATGGTAAGTACTCAGTAAAGACTTGTTGCGGCAATCAACCAATCAACATGTGTAGTTGCCAATTTTATTTCCTCCCCTCCACCGTCCTGCCCAGCCAGGAAGGTTCTACCCGACTGCCTTAGTTCAGACTCCTACGATCCCTCGCCTCCTAAGCAATCTCCCTGCCTCCCTTCTTTCCCCCTCACAATCCATCCTCCAAGTGGCTACCAGGTTTCCTTCCTAAACAAAGGTCAGACCAGACCACTCTGCTCCTTGCATAAGCCTTCACTGACTCCCCATTGACTGCAGGATCAAATTCAAATTCTTTAGGCTAACTATTCAATGCACTTCATGATCTAATCTGAAACTAATCTTTCGGGCCTCATGTTTCATTGCATCCTCCCTTCCCTGGACCCTATATTCCAACTACAATCAAAATCCTAGAATACTCCTTAAGCAGACCTCCACTCCCACCCCCATGTCTCTGCTTAGGCTGTGCTTCCCTCATGTTTTCATAATTGGAAAACTGCTGGTGCTTTAAGATATAGCTCAACTGCTAACCTATCACAAAGCTTCTCCTCTCATCCCCCAAATCCAAAATGAATGGCTTCTTTTTTGTATAAATATAGTTATTCCTAGCACCAGGCCCAGTAACCAACACATCACAGTCCCATTCTGTCCCTGCTCTGCACTCTCCCTCATCAGCCACTAAGGCAGCCCTGAAGAGTGGGAAGGACAGGAAAGCAGCTCTCTCTCCCCATGTGGGATCCTGCATTCCTAGGAGGAAAGAGAAACAAAGCCACCCTTGTTCAAATCTTCAGACAAAAAGAAAATGACCCAACCCATATTCTAGGAAATGATTTCGAAGTCTACAAAGAACCATCCATTGTTTCTGAACGATTTCTCAAGCTCAGAAATAAAATACCAAGTTTGTAATTTACACACTATAAATAAAAGTGACACCCCCCAAATTGCTCATTTTGTTTAGCAAAGACTTCTTTTTCACTTTGTTTAAAAGCCATTAAAAAAAAAAGCCATTTACTTTGGGAGCTGTTCAAATTTATATCTGAAGACCTAAACTAAACCTATATGCTCAGCTGAATATGGACTGTGAGAAGAATTCCCCACATGGTGAGTCAGTGCTGTCACTATTGGACACAAAGGGCATTTTTCATCTGCTTTAATTAAGACACAAAGGAGTAGCAAAAAATATCAATTATGTGGTTGATTAAAAGTACTTTCCTAAACATCTGCTCCAGGTCAGCAATAACTAACACTTTAAATCAATGTTTAATGACTGACATGACTGTAAAATCTCGTGCAGAGAAAATAAGTCACTCTCTCCGTGTGCAACTTTCTTTGATACCCACTTTGGCACCCACTGGTCTTTTCTTCTCCAAGACTGGCTTTCATCAATTATCCAAAGTCCATCAATGGCTGACTGCATGCAATGGGGGTGGGGCGCTGAGCAAAGTTCTCTGCTCTCTTGGAATTCACAGTCCAGCGCAGACACGCACATGCAGAACAGAGTCAACAAAATGGCCCCAGTAATATGTCATATTGTACATCTGCAAAATCAGATTTTTCTTTGTTTTTACATCATCGTGTGTGGAGACAGCTCCTTTGAAGTTTATTTTGTTTACATGACCACCCTGGGAGGTAAGCTAAGAAGGGACTTCTATCTCCATTTTTTTTGTTGTTATATTTTTAAGTAATTTTTATTGGAGTATAGTTGATTTACAACGTTGTGTTAGTTTCTACTATACAGCAAAGTGAATCAGCTATCTGTATACACATATCCCCCCCTTCTTTGGTTTTCCTTCCCATTTAGGTCACCACAGAGCATCGAGTAGAGTTCCCTGCACTATACAGTATGTTCTCATTAGTTATCTATTTTATACATAGTGTCAATAATGTATATATGTCAATCCCAATCTCCCAATTCATGTCCCCCTACTTTCCCCCTCGCTATCCATATCTTTGTTCTCTATGTCTGTGTCTCTATTTCTGCTTTGCTAATAAGATCATCTATACCATTTTTCTAGATTCCTCATATATGTGTTAATATACGATATTTGCTTTTCTTTTTCTGACTTACTTCACTCTGTATGACAGTCTCTAGGTCCATCCACGTCTCTACAAATGACCCAATTTCGTTCCTTTTTATGGCTGAGTAATATTCCATTGTATATATGTGACACATCTTCTTTAGACATTCATCTGTCGATGGACACTTAGGTTGCTTCCATGTCCTGGCTATTGTAAATAGTGTTGCAGTGAACATTGTGGTACATGACTCTTTTTGAATTATGATTTTCTCAGGGTATATGCCCAGTAGTGGGATTGCTGGGTCATATGGTAATTCTATTTTCAGTTTTTTAAGGAACTTCCATACTGTTCTCCATAGTATCTGCATCAATTTACATTCCCACCAACAGTGCAAGAAGGTTCCCTTTTCTCCACACCCTCTCCAGCATTTATTGTTTGTAGATTTTTTTGATTATGGCCATTCTGACCATTTCAAGGTCACGCTGGTGGGCCAAGTGACGGGGGCAACAGGTAAGCCAGAATCTTATGACTTTAGATCCAGAGCTCTCTCCCCCCTCTCCAGGGCTGCCTCCCACAGACCTGGAAAGACCACAGAGAGACTGACAACATCAGTGCCCTTGGAGTAAGAGGCAGGTCTAGGGCTGGGGTTTAGGTGGAGGAGACAGGAAGAGGCTTGAAGAACTTGGCCAGCTTGGACAGGCAGGGTGGAAGCAGCTGACAAATCCAGTTGAAGGGGATTTTCAGAAACCTTTTAAATTATGGAAGAGAACGGACTTGCTATGTGGCAAGATGAGGAAAGAGGCAGATGAAAATGCAGGGCCTTGACTTTGACTGTGGTTCCTGTATACTTTTAAAAGATACATCCAGGGTAGGAAATTCCAAATGCCAGTTCATCTTCCCTCTCTTTTCCTGCGAAGTTCTTAGGGCTTAGGAGCGAAGTTCTTAGGGCTTGGAGCTGCATCAGGGATGCCTGGGATCAACAACGAGCTCTGCCAGTCTCATCTCTGATTTCTGCCAGTTCATGAGCCAGAGTTATGAAGCAGCTGTCCCACTAACTTGGCTAATTAAATTAGAGCCTGCTGAATGCTTTATTGACCTCAAGCTCACTCCAGTGAGCAGACCCACTTGGAAGGTGACGATGTTCATGGCTGTTGGTTAACAGATTAAATAGAATGGTCACAGACAATAAAGAGTGATAGGAAAAGTCACCTCACTGTAAACAAAGCATCTAAAATGCAGCAGCTATAGTGTGACCTGGAGGTGATTTATCTGATGTTATGGGTTGAATTGTACACCCCCCACCTGCAAATAAAAATACTTCAAATGTTGAAATCCTAACCCCAGTGCCTCAGACCGTGACCTTATTTGGAGACAGTGTCTTTATACAGGTAACCAAGTTAAAATAAGGTCATTAGGATGGGCCCTGATCCAATATGACTGGTGTCCGTAAAACTGGGGGAATCTTGGACAGAGGGACGACAATATGAGAGACATGGAGAGAAGATGGCCAAGGAGAGAGACCTGGAACAGACCTTTCCCTCAAAGCCCTCAGAAGGTAGCAATGCTGCCAACACCTTGATTTTAGATTTCTTGCCTCCAGAACTATGAGATGATACATTTCTGTTATTTAAGCCACCAAATTTCTGGTGCTTTGTTATAGCAGCCCTCACCAACTAATATATCTGGGGACATATGAGAGCCAGAAAGACCTCTGGGTGAGAAGGAAGTTGCATGAGAACAATGAAAAGAGCATCAGCTCTGGAATCAAACAAACTCGTGTTGGAACCCTGACTTTGTATTACCCACTGTGTGTCCTTGGGCATGACACTTAACCTCTCTGTGCCTTGATTCCTCATCTGTAAAATCAGGACAGTAGTATCTTTCTCAAAGGAGTCTTCTTAGGATTAAATGTGAAAACGTAGTCTTTGGCCTCTACAGATCTAGGTCACACATGGCCCCTCAGCAACTAGGTGCAGTCACCAGCATAAATTCTGACCAGCTAACAACAAAGATGATAATGGATGTGAGTCACTTGTATAAGATAACTACAAAGTGGACAAGAGCCTGATATCACCACACCCTCTATGCGATTCTGTGAACATTATGATGAATGCTTCCCTTCTCTGTTTTTTCTGCCCCACTATATTTATCACACACTTGCTCTTTCTCCCTCTCTCTCTGACTGGAGACTTCAGATTTATGCTCAGAAGTCCCTCTCCTTCTCTTCTCCTGCCAGACTTGGGCCAGAGGAGAGAGTTCATTCAGCAGCCCCCAGGGCCTGCCTCTCACCACTTCACTCTTGAGCTCACTCCTGCAGACAGCCAATAGATTTTGAGAAAAAGAATGCATTTTGATTTGCCTTTTCGGTTGCCTGGTTTTAGAAAAAATAAAAAGCTTGTTACTTAAACCCTTCCACCTCCACCCCAAAATAATAATCATCATAACAAAACCAAATGGAAAACAACTTCCAGTAACAATAAGGTCATATAGTAGTAAAGCCCTATTTGTCCAGATTTCTTGGGAGATTGGCTGTTTTGGTTAACTGCCCATTCTATTTAAAAGTTATCCTGGAGAGGGCAGACAGCAGAAACAAGAAGAACTACAATACTGCAGCCTGTGGAATAAAAACCACATTCACAGAAAGATAGACAAGATGAAAAGGCAGAGGGCTATGTACCAGATGAAGGGACAAGATAAACCCCCAAAAAACAACTAAATGAAGTGGAGATAGGCAACCTTCCAGAAGAAGAATTCAGAATAATGATAGTGAAGATGATGCAGGACCTCGGAAAAAGAATGGAGGCAAAGATCGAGAAGATGCAAGAAATGTTTAACAAAGACCTAGAAGAATTAAAGAACAAACAAACAGAGATGAACAATACAATAACTGAAATGAAAATTACACTAGACGGAATCAATAGCAGAATAACTGAGGCAGAAGAACGGATAAGTGACCTGAAGACAGAATGGTGGAATTCACTGCTGCTGAACAGAATAAAGAAAAAAGAATGAAAAGAAATGTAGACAGCCTAAGAGACCTCTGGGACAACATTAAACACAACAACATTCGCATTATAGGGGTCCCAGAAGGAGAAGAGAGAGAGAAAGGACCAGAGAAAATATTTGAAGAGATTATAGTCAGAAACTTCCCTAACATGGGAAAGGAAATAGCCACCCAAGTACAGGAAGCACAGAGAGTCCCATACAGGATAAACCCAAGGAGAAACATGCCAAGATGCATAGTAACCAAATTGGCAAAAATTAAAGACAAAGAAAAATTATTAAAAACAGCAAGGGAAAAACAACAAATAACATACAAGGGAACTCCCATAAGGTTAACAGCTGATTGCTCAGCAGAAATTCTACAAGCCAGAAGGGAGTGGCATGATATTCTTAAAGTGATGAAAGGGAAGAACCTACGACCAAGATTACTCTACCCGCCAAGGATCTGATTCAGATTTGATGGAGAAATCAAAAGCTTTACAGACAAGCAAAAGCTAAGAGAATTCAGCACCATCAAACCAGCTCTACAGCAAATGCTAAAGAAACTTCTCTAAGTGGGAAACACAAGAGGAGAAAAGGACCAACAAAAACAAACCCAAAACAATTAAGAAAATAGTCATAGGAACATACATATTGATAATTACCTTAAATGTAAATGGATTAAATGCTCCAACCAAAAGACACAGGCTTGCTGAATGTATACAAAAACAAGACCCATATATATGCTGTCTACAGACCCATTTCAGACCTAGGGACACATTCAGACTGAAAGTGAGGGGATGGAAAGATATTCCATGCAAAGGGAAATCAAAAGAAAGCTGGAGTAGCAATACTCATATCAGATAAAATAGACTTTAAAATAAAGAATGTTACAGGAGACAAGGAAGGACAGTACATAATGATCAGGGGATCAATCCAAGAAGAAAATATAACAATTACAAATATATATGCACTCAACATAGGAGCACCTCAATACATAAGGCAACTGCTAACAGCTATAAAAGAGGAAATCGACAGTAACACAATAATAGTGGGGAATTTAACACCTCACTTACACCAATGAACAGATCATCCAAAATGAAAATAAATAAGGAAACAGAAGCTTTAAATGACACAATAGACCAGATAGATTTAATTGATATTTATAGGATATTCCATGCAAAAATAGCAGATTACACTTTCTTCTCAAGTGCGCATGGAACATTCTCCAGGATAGATCACATCTTGGGTCACAAATCAAGCCTCAGTAAAGTCAAGAAAATTGAAATCATATCAAGCATCTTTTCTGACCACAATGCTATGGAATTAGAAATCAATTGCAGGGGAAAAAACGTAAAAAACACAAACACATGGAGGCTAAACGATACGTTACTAAATAACCAAGAGATCACTGAAGAAATCAAAGAGGAAATCAAAAAATACCTAGAGAAAAATGACAATGAAAACATGATGATCCAAAACCTATGGGATGCAGCAAAAGCAGTTCTAAGAGGGACGTTTATAGCTATACAAGCCTACCTCAAGAAACAAGGAAAATCTCAAATAACCAATCCAACCTTATACCTGAAGGAACTAGAGAAAGAAAAACAAACAAAACCCAAAGTTAGCAGAAGAAAAGAAATCATAAAGATCAGAGGAGAAATAAATGAAATAGAATCAAAGAAAACAATAGCAAAGATTAATAAAACTAAAAGCTGGTTCTTTGAGAAAATAAACAAAATTGACAAACCATTAGCCAGACTCATCAAGAAAAAGAGGGAGAGGACTCAAATCAATAAAATTAGAAGTGAAAAAGGAGAAGTTACAACAGACACCGCAGAAATACAAAGCATCCTAAGAGACTACTACAAGAAACTCTATGCCAATAAAATGGACAAGCTGGAAGAAATGGACAAATTCTTAGAAAGGTATAACCTTCCAATACTGAACCAGGAAGAAATAGAAAATATGAACAGACCAATCACAAGGAATGAAATTGAAACTGTGATTAAAAATCTTCCAACAAACAAAAGTCCAGGACCAGATGGCTTCACAGGTGAATTCAATCAAACATTTAGAGAAGAGCTAACACCCATCCTTCTCAAACTCTTCCAAAAAATTGTGGAGGAAGGAACACTCCCAAACTTATTTATGAGGCCACCATCACCCTGATACCAAAATAAGACAAAGATACTACAAAAAAAGAAAATTACAGACCAATATCACTGATGAATATAAATGCAAAAATCCTCAACAAAATACTAGCAAACAGAATCCAACAACACATTAAAAGGATCACACACCATGATCAAGTGGGATTTATCCCAGGGATGCAAGGATTCTTCAATATACACAAATCAATAAATGTGATACACCATATTAACAAATTGAAGAATAAAAACCATATGATCATCTCAATAGATGCAGAAAAAGCTTTTGACAACATTCAACACCCATTTATGATAAAAACTCTCCAGAAAGTGGGCATAGAGGGAACCTACCTCAAAATAATAAAGGCCATATACAACAAACCCACAGAAAACATCATTCTCAATGGTGAAAAAGTGAAAGCATTTCCTCTAAGAACAGGAAGAAGACAGGATGTCCACTCTCACCACTATTATTCAACATAGTTTTGGAAGTTTTAGCCACAGCAATCAGAGAAGAAAAAGAAATACAAGGAATACAAATCGGAAAAGAAAAAGTAAAACTGTCACTGTTTGCAGATGACATGATACTCTACATAGAGAATCCTAAAGATGCTACCAGAAAACTACGAGAGCTAATCAATGAATCTGGTAAAGTAGCAGGATACAAAATTAATGCACAGAAATCTCTTGCATTCCTATACACTAATGATGAAAAATCTGAAAGAGAAATTACGGAAACACTCCCATTTACCATTGCAACAAAATGAATAAAATACCTAGGAATAAACCTACCTAGGGAGACAAAAGACCTGTATGCAGAAAACTGTGACACTGATGAAAGAAATTAAAGATGATACCAACAGATGGAGAGATATACCATGTACTTGGATTGGAAGAATAAATATTGTGAAAATGACTATACTACCCAAAGCAATCTACAGATTCAATGCAATCCCTATCAAATTACCAATGGCATTTTTTGTGGAGCTAGAACAAAAAAATCTTAAAATTTGTATGGAGACACAAAAGACCCAGAATAGCCAAAGCAGTCTTGAGGGAAAAAAACGGAGCTGGAGGAATCAGACTCCCTGACTTCAGACTGTATTATAAAGCTACAGTAATCAAGACAATATGGTACTGGCACAAAAACAGAAACATAGATCAATGGAACAAGATAGAAAGCCCAGAGATAAACCCACGCACCTATGGTCAACTAATCAATGACAAAGGAGGCAAGCATATACAATGGAGAAAAGACAGTCTCTTCAATAAGTGGTGCTGGGAAAACTGGACAGCTACATGTAAAAGAATGAAATTAGAACACTCCCTAACACAATACACAAAAATAAACTCAAAATGGATTCGAGACCTAAATGTAAGACCAGACACTAAAAAACTCTTAGAGGAAAACAGGAAGATCACTCTTTGACATAAATCACAGCAAGATCTTTTTTGATCCACCTCCGAGAGTAATGAAAATACAAACAAAAATAAACAAATGGGACTTAATGAAACTTCAAAACTTTTGCACAGCAAAGGAAACCATAAACAAGACAAAAAGACAGCCCTCAGAATGGGAGAAAATATTTGCAAACGAATTAACGGACAAAGGATTAATCTCCAAAATATAAAAGCAACTCATGCAGCTCAATATTAAAAAAACAAACAACCTAACCAAAACATGGGCAGAAGACCTCAATAGATGTTTCTCCAAAGAAGACATACAGATGACCAAGAAGCACATGAAAAGCTTCTCAACATCACTAATTATTAGAGAAATGCAAATCAAAACTACAATGAGGTATCAGCTCATACCAGTTAGAATGGGCATCATCAGAAAATCTACAAACAGCAAATGCTGGAGAGCGTGCAGAGAAAAGGGAACCCTCTTGCACTGTTGGTGGGAATGTAAATTGATACAGGCACTATGGAGAACAGTATGGAGGTTCCTTAAAAAACTAAAAATAGAACTACCATACGACCCAGCAATTCCACTACTGGGCTTATACCCAGAGAAAATCATGATTCAAAAAGACACATGCACCCCAATGTTCATTGCAGCACTATTTGCAATAGCCAGGTCATGGAAGCAACCTAAATGCCCATAGAGAGACGAATGGATAAAGGAGATGTGGTACATATATACAGTGGAATATTACCCAGCCATAAAACGGAAAGAAAATGGGTCATTTGTTGAGACGTGGTTGGATCTAGAGTCTGTCATACAGAGTGAAGTAAGTCAGAAAGAGAAAAACAAATATCGTATATTAACGCATATATGTGGAACGTAGAAAAATGGTACACATTAACCAGTTTGCAGGGCAGAAATAGAGACACAGATGTAGAGAAAAAACGTGTGGACACCAAGCGGGGAAAGCGGCGGCGGGTGGGTGTGTGTGTGATGAATTGGGTGATTGGGATTGACATGTATACACTGATGTGTATAAAATTGATGACTAATAAGAACCTGCTGTATAAAAAAATAAATAAAATTAAATTTAAAAAATAATAAAAAAATAAAAGTTATCCTGTCACAGCTGAAGACCAACTTCCAGAGAATTAGAATGTAAATCAAATATGCTAAATTCCAAGTGCACTGGGATGGTTGGCTCTTTCCTGTTTCAGAAGCCTTGCAGAATTTGGCAGTGTTTCAGGGACACTGTCAGGCCTTCAGTTAGTGCTGAAGAGTCCTGATAACAAGAACTGTATCTCCAGGTGGTATAAATTCTAAGCAAACAGGCTTTTATACATGTACAAAAATACAAATATCCACGCACAGCCAAGGGAAGAAGCTCTCCTGGGACCAAAATCAAACATTTCCAATGTTAGAGATCTCATGGGCTCCTTACAAGGACACTCCAGCTCACGCCACAAAGATGCCCCACTTCTCTCTTCATTTGGGCCACATTGTCACACATTGTGTAGGGCTGAATTCAAACCAATCCATAATTATTGATTAAGTTTACTCTGTCCAAGAAAAGCATTCGACACCATTCCTACCCTCAAAAAGCTGCAATTTAGTTAGAGAACCACATACATAATTAAACTCTAAATTGAGTGCACTGAGCTTGAAGCGCTAGACACTAGCGTTAACATGTTAACACAGATCATTCCTCTGTGCCAGGCCCTATGCTATGTGTTTTACATAAATTATGTCACAGAACTAAGTAAATGTGGACTTGGATATGAATCCCAGGTCTGTGTGACTCCACATCCCACGCTGGCTCTTCACCCCCCAACCCTGCCTCCTCTGCCCTTCCTCTTATCCAAGTCTCGGTCGACCAGCTGGCTGCCACAAAGATCCTCCAAACGATCAGAGCTCTTCCTTCCCTTCCCTTTTCATCCCCACATACTCACCCATAGCTCCTACTACTCTTTTCCCAGAAAAGCAAAACAAAAAAGCAGAGAACCAAGATTAGGGGCTTCTCAGGAGCCCCTTTCTTATACTCTGAAGCAAACTCCAAGGGGAAATATACTTCAGTGCAAATCAAAAAAGGTTTTTACTGTTTTTGCTTCATGGAAGAATAACATTACTTTCTTAATGAGACCGTGACTTTATAAAAAAATTAGTTGTCATATAGGTCTGCTTCTCCTCTAAATGAGCTACCCTTTGCTTCTTACTGATTTGCGGGCAGAAATTAACAAAAAACAAAACCAGAAAGATTTCATTGAGTTCTCAGGGAATGCCAAGTTCAATTCTCATAGGTTAATAAAGTGAATGCTAAACAACCAGGCACTTGGAGTAAAGAGAAACAGAAAATTAGAAATAATACTCCACGTGCACGCACCATGGCACCACCCATCCAGATGGAAGAGGTGGCTGATAATTTTTTTTAATGAATAAGAAGATGACACAGGGATATAGGGGATTTCAGCTTTCCATAAGTCTACTAGAGGTCCCACTCTGCTAAAAACCAGAATGTCCCATGAGTTTTTTAATTGCCTTGTTAATAATCGCTTTTCAGAAAGCCAAAGAAGCAAAGAGGGGAACTTTTTATCCAAAACATCAGTTAGAGAATGACTGCAAATTTCACAACAGGCGAGGAAGAAATGATTTGGCCTAGGCAAAGGCCCTGGCTTTAGGAAAGCATATTTCAAAGAGCACCAAAAAAATGCCAGAAATAATCTCACGGCCACAGACTCTAAAAGAAAGACATCATCTAGCACTTATATGTGGAATCTAAAACTATAATACAAATCAACTTATTTACAAAACAGAAACAAACTCACAGACATAGAAAACAAACATACGGTTACCAAAGAGGAAAAGGGAAGGGGAGGGATTAAATTAGGAGTATGGGATTAATAGATACACACCACTATATGTAAAACAGATAAACAACAGGGATTTACTGTATAGCACAGGGAACTAAATTAAATATCTTATAATAACCCATAATGGAAAAGAATCTGAAGCTGTACACCTGAAACAAACACAATATTGTATATCAACTAGAGCTTAATAAATAAAATAAAAAGACATCATACTATACGGGCTTCCCTGGTGGCGCAGTGGTTGTCAGTCCGCCTGCCGATGCAGGGGACATGGGTTCGTGCCCTGGTCCGGGAAGATCCCACATGCCGCGGAGCGGCTGGACCCGTGAGCCATGGCCGCTGAGCCTGCACGTCCAGAGCCTGTGCTCCGCAACGGGAGAGGCCACAACAGTGAGAGGCCCGCGTACCGCAAAAAAAAAAAAAAAAAAAAAAGACATCATACTATGCATGAAAGAGGAGGGGTGTATTTCAAAACTGAAAATCTGACTATATAATAAATATGACAACACAATTAAAAAAACAGGAGTGTGGCTGCAAATGAAAACAAGTGATGGGTTCAACAAAAACAGGCCCTTCATAAGCAAAAATATAAGAATGGCCTGGACATGAAAAAAGTGTCAGGAAGATCAAAGCCCAGAATATGATGAAGTTTATGAAAAACATTATCTCAAGGAATTTAGGGGCACAGGGAAAGAGGATGGTCAGTGAAAGAAAAGGAACAAAAAGGATTTGGCTATACTCGAAGTTGATAATGTGATGTTAAAAAAAATGACACAAAGAGAACTGAACAACTCAAACACTATTTTGCTTCCCTGTTCCTATCAAGGAGAATTATCTTCCACCCGGAAAGGCTGGAACAAACATTTGAGAGGAAAATGAAAGCTAAGATAGGTGAAAAGATAGAAAAAGAAAACCTGGATTTTAAATGAGTTCACAGTTCTACACTCAGGGGAATTATATCTCATGGGACTTAGAAACTTCAGATGTAATCACAAATCCAAGTTACATAGTCCTTGAGATGAGCAAGTGTCCCAGTTTTCAAAAAGGGGGCAAAAGACCTACCACTACTTCAGACCAATGCGATTAAAGTTAATATTACAAAAGAAAAGATTACTAAATAGATAGAGGGTGAACAAGAAGTCCTAATTTTTTAGTTTTGAATAATAATAATGTAGATATGGATATGGCAAACAAACTAGAGTATGCATTTAGGGACAGAACTTAGTACGGAAATTAAGTGAAATTTATAACAAAGTTAACCTGACATACTTAATGCTATGCATAATTTTTATCATGCTGCATGGTAATCAAGCATAAATGGAGCCCTTCATGCACATTAAAATAATTAATATTCTTTTGAGGCAGCATTTCTAAAGTCAGAGAGTGGGGTTGGGAGACAGAAGCCAGCCAGCAGCTGCTCCACTCCCGACGCCACTCCACCCAGACACCCCTTAGGGAAGGCAGTTGCTCTGCCTTAAACCAAGGCAGTCCCGGACTCCAGCCAACACCCAATAGCTGGAGCTGGGTCGCCATGTCTACTGGGATTCTCTGTGAGAGGAACCCAGGAGAATCTGATTCTAAGGGGGCAGGAGATATCCTTTCTGATGAAATAATCAGTAAGAGGAATCCTTTCCTGGGCAACTTTTTTTTTTTTTTTTAAAGAAGATGTTGGGGGTAGTAGTTTAGTAATTTATTTATTTTTGCTGTGTTGGGTCTTCGTTTCTGTGTGAGGGCTTTCTCTAGTTGCGGTGAGCGGGGGCCACTCTTCATCGCGGTGCGCGGGCCTCTGACTATCGCAGCCTCTCTTGTTGCGGAGCACAGGCTCCAGACGCACAGGCTCAGTAGTTGTGGCTCACGGGCCTAGTTGCTCTGCGGCATGTGGGATCCCACCAGACCAGGGCTCGAACCCATGTCCCCTGCATTGGCAGGCAGATTCTCAACCACTGCGCCACCGGGGAAGCCCCCTGGGCAACTTATGAACACCCAGAAACCATGGGATTGGGTTAGCTGGAGCAAGTGGCTGAGCAGAGGGAAGGAGGATGCAAAGGGAAAGTGGTAGTGAGTCAGCTGTCAACTGCATTTAAGATGTTTGTTATTTGATACCCAGTGTTCAGGGGATGCGAGTGGAGTGGATACAGGCTGAGCCTGAGTGGGGAACTGAGGTTGGGGGAAAAGGGAGGGAGGCGGGCAGCTAGAGGACAACTCCTGCCGGCAGAGGAGAGGGGGGATGACAGGGGCTGAAAGAGAGATGGAAAAAGAGAAAGCTTCGCAAGAAACAACATTCACACTTTTCAGAGGAATGAGCCCTGGGTTTAAAATGATATGCTGTCTGGCATTTGCTTCAACAATTCAGTGTGTGTTTTCAGGAGCAATGGGGTGGGGGTGACCGGGGGGCACAGATGAAACAAGATTGGCTGTATGACCACAATTGCTGAAGATGGGTGGTGGGTACCTAGGGGTTCACCACGCTATTTTCTCTTCTTTTATACATTTCCTTTTTTTTTTTTCTAAGCTACTAGTTTCCCATCTGACTCAGAGTAAAAAAAAACCCAAATCCTTCTAATGGCCTACACAATCTTGCCCCCTCCTCTCCTGTTATATCTCTCACCACCTTTCCTCCTCCTCTCTCCCTCATTCTCTGCTATTCCTTCACCAGACACACTCCTCCCACCTTAGCGCTTTGCAAGGGCTGGTCTCTCTGCTCAGAGTTGTCTGCACCCAGACATCCACATGGCTTACCCACTGTCTCGAGGAGGTGTCCTCTGACCATCCCATTCAGAATGTCAGCTCACTCCCCTTTCCTCCAGCCCTGGAATTCCAGAGGAGTTCAGATTTATCACCCTATGTTTATTTTTCCATACACTTAAAATCTTCAGACATACTATCTAATTTACTTACTTCATGTTTATTATCTGTCTTTAGCACCAGAATTTAAATCACCAGAGAAAAATAATTTTTGTGGGTTTTTTTTGCGGGGGGGTTGTTGAGTGACTGGAACAATGCCTGGCACCCAGTAAATGTAAGTAGAATAAACGTAGGAAGTTTTAGAACCACTTACAAAGCTGAGACAAGGGAGGGAGAAGGTGTCTTCGGCCCTGGTACTAGTGCCTACTTCAACAGCAGGAGTAGCTAAGACCCATCCACTCGCGCCTCGCTCTCTCGCACTACGCAAGAAATCTGGGGCACCCGATTGCTGAGGAGTGCAGAACTTATACATAGCTCCTCAGAATCATTGCCCTCCTCCCCAAACTTGAGGCAGAGATTTCATAACATGGTTTTGAGACATCTAAGCCTAGCTCCAGTTATGTCACGTGACATCACAAACTTCTCAACCAAACTCCTCATGACAAGGAGAGGAATTTCTGTCTAAACCGTATAATTGAAAAACTTCTCAAAATTGGGGCTTTGTAACTTTCAGGAAACTTTAGGCTTTAGCTAAATGCCTATTTTTAGGAGGAAGTTATCACAAAACCAATGTTCAAAATCAGTTCCATGATTAGGAAGAATGTGGGCATCAAAACCCAATTTAAAAAGGCTACTTTGTGCCAAGACTTTTTATATGGGAGGCAATTTCCAAAAGCCTTATTCCTTCCTGAATTTACAGCTACCTCCTTCACTAAGAAGTCACTCCTATACATGCCTTCATTTCTCCGTGGCACAAACTAGCTGTGGAGCTAGGGCAAACTACTCCTTTGGGCCAGTTTTCTGATAACAAAAACACCCACAGAGGATGTGTGTGTACCTCTCAGAACTTTCAGAAGATAGGCATAATCTTCGGAAATCAAATAAACAACAGAATGAAACCCCACAAAAGGCTGGGAGGCGTTGCCTTAAGTGATAGCATGAGTATTTGCAGGCATGGGAAGAGGATTATCCGTATCCTTTTTAACAATGTTATTAATCAAAGAAAATACTGTTTGATCTATTCACAAGTGATTGTTCAGTGATATGTCACCGTTTATAATACAGATGCATGCAGAGCCTGGAGGAACCTCCTGGGCTGATCAAGGCCAGAATGTAAGCCCAGGGTAAAATGGACAGGCTCCCTGCTTCCATTTCCACAAACTAGGCCTAGATGCCTTGTGCTGCTCCCAGGCCTGAGGAAAGATGCCCTCTGGAGGATCCCCATTTCAGAGAGAAATCCAGTGCAAAGCTGACCATGAATGGGTCTCCAACAATTCAGGATCCACAATGTAACAGCAGCCACTATCAAGTCACCTAATGGATTTAGGTTCTTTTTAACAAAAACTTTCCTTTTTACTAATATCTTGGGGACCCTTTCTGGAATTTCATTTCCCAGTCATTTGTATAGTTCTGGGTGCAATTTGGGAAGAGGTTTCTTTCCGTTGGCCTACAGATCCACTGAATGAGTCAAGCCTCATAAGTTTCCCTTACTCACATAATCCGCACGCTCTTTCTAGAGGAAGCAGGCTCCCCTCCCGTTCCGTCTCAAGTTCCCTATCTGAATAGGTACCTTCAAGGTCCCTGTAAGAGCTGCCAGACCCAACTCCCATGTTGCTAAGCCAGATGGCTCGTCCCTAACCAGAACGAATATCCACTTAACCACCAGCTGTCAATTGCCTTGGCCAGGGAAAAGGATGGAGTCTGCCCACTCTGTGTGCCATGACATACAAACTATTCATCAGAGGAAGGAGTCCCGAGGGATGGAGTCTACAGGGCCTCAGAAGAACTATGATGCAGTTTTCTGTGCTAATGGGGGAAGGGAAGGAGAGAGGAGTGTGCTTTCCAGTTACAAGAGATCCCACCCCCCAATTGCTCTACCCATCAAGCAACAGGAATAGCTTCTATGAACAAAAGAAATATGCTATGTGTGTAACAGTCCTGCAAGGCATTTAGTTCAGTTCTGTTCTTAGTTCCCCATCCCCTCACTTGCTGAAAAAAGAATGCTAGCTGAAATGGTGTGGATTTTCCAAAACAGGTATTTTCTTCACCTGTGCAAATGGTCCCTTCCCCCCTCAAGAAAGACAACTACTTTGTTCTCAAAAAACTGAAGTTGGTTCAGGCAAGTCTTTTTTCTGTGTGTTCTCATAGTAGGATATGCTGAGTATAGACAGATAGGTTGTCACTAACCACAGCTGAGTTCTCTTATAAAAAGAAACCAATCTTCTTTTTAATTCTTTCTTCTATGACCCCCAAATTGGTAAAAGAAAAACTAAGCAACCAGAATGTAGGGGCTGAGCTCAAACTAAGAACAAGAAGGTGAAGGCAGAATGTGTGCCAGGGATCAGGGGTTGAAGCCTAAGGAAGCAGGCCCACTGTACTGAAAACATCCTCCAGACAGCATCTCCTCCAAGGCACACAAAGATCGATCGCACTCTTTACCCTCTTTTCACAAGCGGAATTCCACATTTCAGGGTGAAGAGAGACAATCCAGAGTCCTACCGAGAATAATTTTAATAGAATGTAAACCTCCAATGGCTGCAAAGAGTTAAAAACACAGAAAGTTGAGCTGAAGGATTACCCACATCCACCAAATAAAAGATTAGGCTACCGAACCCAGAGTTAGCACCTCATGGCACATACATACCGAAGGAACACTGAAATTTAAAAGCTTTGCCATTTGATAAGGTACAGAAACACTGGAATTTGAGAAGACAAAAAAAAAAAAAAATCCAACCAATAAAATAGAATTCAGTCCGGGAATTCCCTGGCAGTCCAGTGGTTAGGACTCCTTGCTTTCACTGCTGAGGGCCCGGGTTCAATCCCTGGTAGGAGAACTAAGATCCTGCAAGCCACGTGGCTCAGCCAGAAAAAATATATAATTTAGTTGAAATAGCAAAAAGTGCCAAAACTTTATACTGAAAGAAATGTTAAATTATCAGATAGTGTCATGAAGAAAGACGGTAAGTCATTGAGTCCTCTGTGAGGATCATAAATGTCGATAAAAAGAATGGCACGAAAGATAAGAAAACTTGATGGTCTCTTTTGTCAAAGTTCCCATGTTATTAAAGACACTCACCCTTAACTCTGAAAAGCATTATTTATTGGAAAGAAATATTGAAGGAAGTCTTCTTAATTCCTGCAAGACCAATTTATGGTTCCCTTGCCCTCCAAAATATATCTCCCATCTCTCACAAATTCTTTATCCTGACTCTTGGAATGACCTGGATTCCTTGATCCAAGGCCAGGGCTTATATTTTCAATGGATACAGTTCCCAGAGGGCCCTGGAAGCAACATGAAACAATGTCACCCTACAGTTTCTTATTAAGGGAGGGTGGCTAAAAAGTCAACAAATTGAGGTGCTTCATTTGACATCTGATCCTAACAACCAGTTCTTCAACAAAGCCTCATACAGGCCAGGAGGTAAGGCGTTCTTAGGTGAAATCAAACTTCCATGATATATCAGTTCACCAAAACCAACGGGTGATTCCAAGAAGTCTTTAAAGACTGATTACGCCAAGAAAGGAATCCACCTGCTCAAGACACGGCTTTCTCAGGAAGATGGAGCTATTTAATCTTGGCAAGGGCAGCTGCTCTTCTTTCTGTGTTCTGGAACAAGGCACGAATTAAAGCTTTTACTTCACTGGAAGAGAACGCAGCTGCCAAGGGCCCTTTTCCATCTGCCCACCTGCAAAATGAAAAACACAATTTCTATTTCCTATTAAGTATAAGCCAGAGTTTTAAATTGCGTATTTGATCCCAAAAGTGTATTTGTTTAAAATGGAAATAAAACAAATTCTGGCATTCTTCCCCTTCTTTACGAATCTACCAGTCAGTATCTTTGACATCTTCTCCTTCTTGGCTGCATTTTGGTAACAGCACAGACAGACAAAGAGACCAAGTTAGGAAGATAAAACTGTTCTCCCTCATTCTATACTCACTAAGCCCGTTTGAACTTGACAATTATGACCACATCCTCACATGGTTATATAGAGTAATGGGATCTGTAACTACTTTAAAAAGTGAACCACAGGCAACACATTTTAACTGACAAAGGATAAGTATAAAAAATACATATGAAATCACAAACAACCCCGTAGAATAAAGGGTAAAAAATATGAATAGCTCAGAGCTACAGAGAACAAACCAGTGGTTACCAGTGGGGAGACGGAAGCGGGGAGGGGGAATTTAGAGGTAGGGGACTAAGAGGTACAAACTATTGTGTATAAAATAAGCCTCAAGGCTATATTGTACAACAGGAAATATAGCCAATAATAACTATAAAGAGAGTATAACCTTTAAAAATTGTGAATCACTATATTGTATACCTGTAACTTAATAATATTGTGCATCAACTATACTTCAAAAAGAAAACCACAGAGTCCCAATATAAAAAAAATATAAACAGGCATTTTACAATAGAAGAAAAATGATCACTAAAAAGATGCTCAATGTCATTAGAATTTAGGGAAATACAAATTAAAATGACAATGAGCTACCATTTCATAGCAACTAGACTAGCAAAAATTTTAAAGTCTGATAATACCAAATACTGGTGAAAATGTGAAGCAACAGGATAAACCATGAAATATGCATCTATAAAATAAATAAGTCACAGGCAGGGATGTAACATACACATGAGGAATACAGTCAATAATATTGTAACAACTTTGGTGATGGATGGTAACTGATCTTACTGCTGTGATCTTTTCATAATGTATAAAAATATCAAATCACTATGTTGTACACCTGAAACTAATATAATATTGTATGTTAATTATAACTCAGTTTTTTAAAAAAAACTGAAATATTTATATAATGGAATATGATACAGCAGTGAAAATGAACTGCAGCTACAGATACCTTCACAAAAGAATTTTCTGAACAAAAGAAGCAAGTTATAGAAGACTCCATTTAGGGATATGTGCAAATGTGGTAAAACTATAAAGAAAAGCAAGGAGATAAATAACACAAAATTCAAGATAGTGGCTACCCCTCTGGCGAGGACGATTTGGAAAAGGGTACATAAGGGTCTTCAAAGGTAGTGGTAATATTTTTAAGCTGAGCAATAGGTACATGAACATTTATTTCACTCTTTCTTTAAACTGTGAATATATGTTATATATACTGTACTCTTTCACATGTATATTTTATAATTTTTAAATGTTTAAACTACACAACTGGAGATAGTTTCCTTGGTAAAAAAATTTTTCTCAATCAGTTATTATCCTTATATTTACTGAAATCTCTAGGAGGAAAAAAAATCTTCCTAGGCAGAAGAAAAGAAGCTGAGATATATCAGTATTGTAATTTTTCTCATAACGAAGAATTAACGATCATTCTTGGGTTGCAAGAGGGCCCTTTAACAGCCGAAAGAAAAATTCTTATCTGCTGCCCTCTGGAGTCTTACCTGAAGACATAACTCACTAAGGACTTGTAAATAACAAATGAATAAATCAAATTTTATACTAAATGTAGTTAGAGGTATTTTGATGTGATTTTTTTTTTCAAGCAAAAAATCTCATTTACCTTGTTTTAGAATGGATAGTATTTGCTGGGAACAACCCAGACACATCTAGGACAACTAGTCTAACGTAATTGGGCATCTACAATAAACCAAGCCAAAGTAGACAGACAAGTAGCTATAGGGATGGATATGGACCTTAATGCCTATTCAGTGAGTTCCCTATACAAGGTATGCATGCTTGTTAAAAATATACCAAGACAATAATAAAAGCGTCCAAGGATGTATAACTAGTCCACATCTATCCAGTTTTTGCATAGTATTAATGACCTTCACACACTCAGTATGATACGACATAGCATACAATTACAGAGCACAGCAACATTAACTGATGGTATTGAGAGAAAACATCATCTACTATATTTAAGAAAAGATGAATCCTTTCTACGTGTGTGGTGCTGAATCTCTAAAACTACTTTACTCCCTGTAGAAAAACTGCTGGTCAATCAAACAATGGTTTGATGCTGAATATTCTTACAGATAAAAGTCATTTCTCTGTTAACATATCAAAGCCAATCTTAAAATGCATCCACTGTTGATTAAAATGGGCAAGAATTTCCATCCAGGTGTCAGATGGTTGTACTCCTTGTAAGTGCAAGAAGTACAAGATCACACGTACAGCATGACAAAACAACATGCTCAAGACCAAAATAATAGAAACAAGAAGTCTTTACGCTATCAAATATGAGAAAATGGTCATGAGATCCACACTATGATAGACCATGCAAAGGCCCCACCTACTGCTACTCAATATGAAACTTTCCTGAGTAATATTAAGAAACAGAGAGAAGCACTGCTCTCAATGGCACTAATACTCTTTTATAGCTGTGAAGAGATATATAAATCCTATAGAAGGATTTTACCCACCGATCCCCAATTTCTTGCAGGCTGGCTTGTAACATTATCATCAATTCTTTGAATGGCATCCATTTTGGCACGTAGACCGGAACCTCTTCTTGATATTTCTTGTTCTTGTTTTCTTCAGACAGAGGTGCAAATACTTGAGGTCCTTCATCCATCACTGTTTTGCATAAGGAATACAATCTATCACCATCTTCAGTAGAGATGTCCTGATTTTGCACAAAGGGAACACAACAGAACAGAATTGGGCCAGCTTAGCAGTAAGTAAAAAGCAGACCTTTGGTGTATACTATTCAGGGGGTCAGCCACAGCAAGATGTTTTCCAACCAATTTAGCACACCTTACTAGACACTAGATTTCATCAGTTCTGACAATACTCCTAAAGCTAGAATGACACAAAATATGTTTCAACAGATTGTCGGTAATTTAGTTTGCCTGCATGAAAAAATCCATTTCTCCAATAGAATGTGGTGCAGTTTGCTGCAAAGCAGGGAGTGTTATCACAAGGGTTTAGCCAATCTATACTTTAGAGGTATCAGCTGGCAGAGTCCAGGCAACTTTCCTGTAGGATCACACATGTGTGTTGGTAAAGTGGTACCTGCACAAGGCTGCATTTCACTTTACTAAATTATTTAGTTCACGTACATGTTAAGTATATATGACTTCACACTTTACATTTTGGGAGCACTGCCCCATTTCCAACTTCCTCATTCATAACTTACACAGATGCTAGATGGAGAAGCAGCATAACCCTGCTTTCTTATACAGGTATGAAAGATAGAGATTAGCAAGTCTCCAGCAAAACAGAATTAAGAGAAAAGTGAAAAAAATAACAGTATAATGAGTTAGACATGACACATGAACAATTTCTTCTACCATCTGTGTTGACTAAAGATGAGACTTCAACATCACTTCCTTAGGAAAGTGACAATCTGGAACAAGAACTGCATCTCAAGTCTGGTGAGGCATCTAATGGCCCTTACCTCTAGGGCAGTGATTCTGCCAATGATCTCAGAAATTGTTGTACTGAGTAAAGTCCCCATAGCCTTGCAATATATGTTCACTGGCAGGACATCCTGCCACACAATTCCAAGTCTCTTTAGTTGGTGCAGTACCTGTCAGAAGAATACAGATATTTACATGGAAGAGAGATTGTTACAACTCACATTTTTCTAGATTTACATTTACTGTGTGCGTGCTTGTGTGTGTGTTTGTGTGTGTGTGTGTGTGTATGGGAGAAGTGTTATATGACGGTGAGGTAAAGTAATCAAGAACATGTGCTTCTTGAGTATTTCACCCTAGTGATATCTCTGCTAGATGAAAAACTGACTTATTCTGAGGATGGGAAAACTAGTAAAAAGATAAGTCACTTAGGAGAGAGAGGCATTTTTCTAAGATGAAAGCTAGTATTTCAAATTTCCCAAACCTAAGTTCATGGGTTAAATACTTGCTATGACAGACTTATTATTCCCATCACTAGTGGCTTGATGGGAAGATAGCTTCCTGTTGACTTGGTGGGGTAGGGGAAGGGAAAGATCGTATACAAGACTGTAAAAGGTAGCCACATTTTCCAATGGGAGCTCTGGGGAATGAACTGAGCTACCTGTTACATACTCTTTGCTGCTTAAAAAACAAGGTGGGGGAGCATCTAAAGGAAGAGTACAAATTCCAGAGGGAACAACAGCCTCCCACCTGTCGGACTGCTTTACTTGCTGCAGAATAATTGTCCTCATCGTCCATGTTTGAAAAGTTTCTAGCACTTGATAATCTTTCCAGAAGTTCTCCTTTCTGTGCCCGCATTTGGGCCAAAAAACACTCTGTCCCTATAATAAGAAAAGAGAATAAAGAATTCTAAAAGTTGTTCAATTACACAATGCAAAACCAGGGTAGAAGAGGAGAGACAAGCATGAACCAAATATCTGATTCTGCCTATCTGAAAACAACTGCTTGTTAGATAACATCATAAGGTTGCCCTAAGGTTACTAGAAACATCACTGCTAATACATTAGCCGGTCCCTCCAAGCCCACCCTCAGGATAGTAAGTCTTTTCCAACAGTTTGTCCAGAGTCAGATAAGAAAAACTGCTTGTACAGTGGAAGTAACTGCTTATTTTTCTGATATATCTACACCACCTAAGGGAAAAGTCAGGAATTGAAAAGCTAAGTAAATCATATAGATTCTCTGCTTTTCTTAGGCTATCATTATTGACTTACCCCACATTTCTTTTGATTTTTAATAATCAGAAGTAAAGCTAAAGGAGGTAGAAGAGAAGGGAGCTAGTTTGAGGTTTTGCAAAAGAATAAGCACTGTCATTAGTGAGCTCTTACCAACAATGCTAACAGAAGTGTCACACTACACCTTAGTATGTGTCACTCTACTGACATAACTCTGATTTGGTGAATTCACTGCACACCAGAAATGCAGTCTGGAACACTAATGTACCACGAAATCACGTCATGAAAAAGTAATGCTTTCAAAAGACTGCATTCACTTTATAAAACTAAGTAACTGGGAACACCTGCAAATTAAATGCCCTCCCACTTTCCAATACAGCTCAGGACCACCACCTAATTTCTAACTGCTGCATTCGTAAATTACAAAGATACTAGTCTGATAAGCTGCATTATCAATATGCTTCCTAAATTTAAAGTATCAGTTACCAAGTCTCCTGAAGCCGGGTACAAGATCCACAAAAGTAGTAGTGCCATCACACAGAATGGGGGCAAGACGCAATCTGAACTGATGCCCGAGGGTCAGCAAGTGGTGAGCAATATACATACAGTTGTTGAGGTGAATGGCAGCCAACTGGGGCAGTTTTTGAAGGTTCTCCCTAGGTCAGGAGGAAGCGTAGGAAAAGAAAGAAATCTCCTGTTATTGAAGTTGGGGTTGATGAAAAGTTACTCTTTTAACGTATTTCTAGGTGTTAATCATTGTCTACTGTATAAATGCTGTACATAACAAGGCATAACCTCAGCACGCCCACTCAGTCACTGAGGTTGTTCTGCCTGCATGGGACCTTATCCTTTAAAACTATCCTAGTGATTAACAAAAAACAACAAGGGAATCAAGATGTTTACCTGTGTCAACTCTTTATACTAGAAACCTGGCATAGCTGTACATAATAATCCCCTTGAAATCTAACACTGATAAGTCTGTGGAAAAACATGTTTGCTTCCCCTTTCTCCAAATCCCCATTTCATGTACAATGAAGCACTCAACTATTTTCTAATTCACTAGTTTTCAAAGCTGGCTATAGATTAGGGTCACCTGAGAAATTTTAATATAGAGACGCTTAGACTTCACCCCAAACAAATTAAATCACAACCTCTGAGTGAAGCCAGGGCGTTTATGTTTATGTTTTAAAATCTTCCCATGTGATTTTAAATTTTCATAAAAGATTGAAAACCACTGCTCTAATTCTTCTGCACATATTAGTCTACCTACCCAGCTTGGGAAGAGATCTTGTCTTATGCCTCTGCTACATATCCACTAGCAGTCATTCAATTAATACTTCCTAGTTTGCTGATTCAATGTCAGGCTAGAATATATAAAATTGGAAACTAGTAACCTTAAGACAGTTGTCCTCACTTTGGGCTACACATCAGAATCATTGTAGGGCTTTAAAAAACTGAGATATGTTTAATCTTAAACCATACCTATAAATCAAAATCTCTAGGGGTAGGGCCTAAGCATATATATTCTTCAAGGTCCATAAAAGAGTCTAAACTACTGCCAAAGCTGTGAACGCTAATCTAGAACGGTGGTTCTCAAAGTGTGGTCCCCTGACAAGCAACATCAGCATCACCTGGAAATCTGTTAAAAATTCTAGGCTTTACCCCAGCCCTACTGATCAGACACCTCAGGCATGGGATCCAGCAATCTGTAGTTTAACAAGGTTTCCTGGTGATTCTGATACATACTGAAGTTTATAAACCACTGGTCTAGCATAAAGTTCCCAGATCACACAATGCGGAAAAAGAGGCAAATCTAACTCCACACCAGTGTGAAAAATGTTTCTAAGCATGAAAACCCCTAAGCCAACTGTCTCTGAATCCCCAAGGACGTGGCTATTAACTGACCTGAAGATGTTTTTTTTCCTTTACCTAAGTAGAAAGTGAAATAAAAGTTTTAAGCCACAGCAAAGAGAATACAAATAAAAATAATGTTTACAATAAATAAGCTGTCTTTTAGAATAAAAACAATAACTGGCCCTACTTAAAAACATCTCAATTGTTCAAAAATCTGAACTAAAAAATACTACAAACAATAAACTGATTTTTTTCTTTGAAACCAGAGTCCTTGATTAAGGAATAGCTTTGTTGACATATTTATTTAAAACATTTGTAAAAGGTATCCAAAACACTTAATTTGGATAACAGAGAGAACTCCTGGAGACTTAAAGTTATGAGTAACTTCTGAGATTAATATTAAGAGAAACCTTAAAAAACCAAGACATTAGGTAAATACAGCTTAAGATTGCTAAGAGTGGCTGATCGACAGTTAAATAGCAATCTCTTGTGGTATTAAGTCTGCAAAGCTATGAATGCCAAGGGAAAATGTGGGATGTTTACTGGAAAGCAATATGGAGTGATGGATGACCTTTTGTTTTGTAACCAAATAAAGTGAGGCAGTTCTGCAAGCACCTACCATCAGTAACAGGGTAAAGTCCTTTTGAGTCTTTAAATCTGTGTCACCTACTATACTGCAAGATTATAGTACCCTTATTAATTTATTAATAAATGACCAATGTCCTTTAAACATGTAATGTAAATGTTTACTGCATTTTATTGTGAATTTTAGTAACCAATTATCTTTGGTGCGAATATAAAATTACTGGTTTTAACCTGACTCACAAACATTTTAGACCTACAATATTACACAGAAGTCAGACACAGTGGCACATACTTGTGATATGTTGGTACAACATCATGGAACAAATGGAAGATATTCCTCACTGAGTAGAAAAGTTGAACAGCACTAAAAGGAAAACACAGTTTCAACAGAAATGCAGAAGGATATACTGGCAATGAGAAAAAAAATTCAAACTCAGTGCACCTGAAGGGAGAGTCAGCAGCAAAAACTACAGCTGGAGAGAACAGATGCCTTGGTCACTGCTGAGAACACCATTCCTCTAAATGGCATAGATTCTCAGCGGTTATTCACTAACTAGACTACAGGTCTAAAAACCTGGACCCATTAATAATATTAAGAATAGCAGCATTCAACCCAAAGCCTCTTTTCCATTTGTCAGTTTGTGTTCTGCCAGTACCCAGAGTACCCCTTCAGTGACAAATGGAGCTAAGCCTCGAGCAAATGTCACCTCCTCACTGACACACTGTGCAAAGGGCAAGGTATCAATAAAGGCACTCACTGGTGCTGTCGGAACCAGCCTGCCTTTCAGCCTTCACCTTCCCTCCTTCTCACCCCAATGCAAGGAGATGAATCAACATTTCTAGGACAGAATCCAACCTCAAGTTTTCTTGCCCTTTAAATCTGGTCTTAGAACACCAAAGATCATTATTAAAAAGCACTTAGGAAGAGCAAATATAAGGTTTGTGTAGCTTACTTCTACATAAGAATATTTTAAATTATGTACCTTGAATACATCACAGGAATTCCACAAATAACTTTTAAAAATTAGTCATGATCACTATACCCCAAAACACTGTTACAACTTGATTACTATGATACCTGACTAGATTATTTCATGTGTTGCTGTTTGAAGTTTGATAATAGGAAAAGTGAGTTGTTGTAATGTAGTTGTGTTTTTGTTTATCCTGTTGAAACTATTTTTTTGGTGGGAAGAATGTCCATAGACATTCAGTATACAAAAATATTGTTTGGTATTCTCTTAGGAAAAATTGCCTTGCATCCCTAACTTCTGGTCTGGTACTTTTCAGGTGAATGCCATGTAATGAAACAGTCACTCCTATATTATTCTGCCAAAGGAGTGCATAATTCCTTTTACATGTATTTTTCTTCCTACTTAGATTTAAAACTGGATGGACTTGTGAATATAATGATTCATTCAAGTCAAGGAAGTATCTTAGTGAACATGTTCTTTCTAGAGCAGAATGAAATAAAGGGGTTAGTTTGTACATGGAGATAAAAACCAAAACTCCAGAAGCCCATCGGAAGACACAATTTAAGTCAAGCCCTAACTGAAACTGTTTTCTACTATGAGGATGAAAAGTAAAAATACTACTACACACAGATCCAAACTAAAGAGGCTTTTTAAAATCTGCTCTATAATCAATTTGGGCTACTGGCTACCATTTTCTCCTCAATTTATAAAGTTTAGGAGTATGGGAAGAGCCTACTAAACCAAAAGAGATTCAGTACAAATGTGCAAGTATATGGATTGAGTTTGGGTACCTTGAATACAATATTGATTAGGAGAAAGCTTCTTGAAAGGGAGAAATCAGAACTTTGGTGCATTCCATTCTTTTCCTTCTACCTTTGGCTACCCAATAAGCTATTATTGCTATAAAATTAACATTTAAAATGTAAATTAATTAGGGCCTAGATTTCAAAAGGTAAAATGGACGTTAAGCTAAAGGGCCAGAGCATGCTGAAACAGATGGTACAACTATCACTAAGACCACCACCACCAATACTGATAAACATCTGAGTATTGATTATTTCCCAGGTAGCATTCTAAGTTCTTCACAAGCACTTTCTCACGTAATATCATTGAAGTCAAATAAAGTTAAAAGTAAACAAAAATTAAAGGGCTTTTTGTTAAAAAGTGATTAACAATTTTTAATGTCAAACCCATTTGTCCATCCATACAATGCTTTTATTGCTCATACCTTGTTGTAAGATTGTATGTTATTGTAAATAAACGTTAATTGTCAATACATACGTGTGTACTATACTTTTCTCGAGGGAAAAAAATATTAACTAATAAGATAAGAAAACCCAAAGAATTCCAGTTAATTTTCTTAATAAATGTCTAGTTTAGATATACATTTAACCAAGTCATTGCCATTTCCAGAGGACTCAGAACTCGTACCATTGATCACTGCTAGTTGTTGCCTCCAGTAAAGTCTGATAGGCGAGTTCCATTAATTTCTTCACGGATTCACTGATGCGGCATGTGGGCAAAGAAAAGGAATGTTGGTCCAACGTATTTTCAGGCTCTAAATTCATCACTTCGTTGTACTGAGTTGTGGACACTTTCTGTACTTGTAGCTTGTCACCCTCAGCAGGACTAGGTAAATCTGGCACACTTATCTTAGAAGCAGGAGTAATCTGAGGGTCAAATACAGAAACAAAGAAAATGCACTGTCCTCAGAATAATCCAAATGCAAGCATACAGTGAGGAATAAGATACCAGTTGCTTCCATGATGATTAAGCTGTGGATCTCCAGAATAATTAAAAGATTTGAGTAAACATGGCAGTACTTTAATGACTACTCAATCTTGGGTGAAAGCACGTCATAAGAAATAAGCAATCCCTTTACTGTGCCATTCTTCTAGTTCTTCTGTGCACTCTCACTCTTGGTGGAAACAGCAAAGCTGTGAAACTGGCCCAAGATTTTAGGTAAATGAAAGGACCTTCAAAAATCCTCTTTCTCAGATGAGACTATTAGATTAACACACACCAGTATGACTTGTGTTCCACTGTCATTAAACAAATTATTTCCCACCAGAAACACATGTTGGCTTACTCAAAGAAACAACACATTCAGGCTAGCTTATACTGCTCTTAAAAACAAAATTCCAAACAAAAACCAAAAAAGCTTCCCTAACATTTATACAGAATGAAAATTCCCAGACTTGGTCAAGACTAAAGGAAAGAACACTAGGCTTCTAGTTTGGAAACATCAGTGATATTTTCTACCCTAACTTTTAACAAAGTCATTTAACCTCTCTTGAACTCAATTTTCTCATTGTAATATGAAGAAACTGCACTACAATAATGGTTTTCAAACCTTGCTTCTCGAAGATGCCTCAGGGACCAATAAAAGGAGAGATTAAGCAGGTGGAAGCAGCAGGTTCCTACTGCAAGAAAAGCAGCTCTGCTCTGCACATACTGGACCTCTATGGAAAATTTCTGACAGAAGAAGCTCCAACTCTAATAAAAATGTTTAAGTCATGAGACTTGCCATCTGTAAAATGGTATAATAATGTCTACTTCATAGGGCTGTTAATGACATTTAAATGAGAATACAAACATCACAACTGGGAGAGGTGCTACTGGCATCTAGTGGGTAGAGATTAGGGATGCTACTAAACATCCTACAGGACAGGCCCCCAGAGCAAAGAATTATCTGGCCGCAAATGTCAACAGTGGCACTGCTGAGAAACTCTGATCTAGAGGAAGCTACATCATTAGGACTTGGGTACTTGGGGGGAAAATACAGTCTTATAAACTGTCAGAACTAGTTGAATAGGGAGTTCAGAGATTATCTAGATCAATTCTGTCATATTACAGAAGAGGAAAATGAGGTCCAACAAGGTTAAAAGATTTAGCCCAGAGTCACAAAGTGATCCAGTAACAATCCTATTTATAACAAGGAGTTATAACAGAGTTAATGGGATATATATTAATTCATTTACTAAGTACATAGTAGTATGCACCAGGTATTTTCTTGATGCTACAGATACAACAGTAAACCAAACAGTAAAGAACAAAACAAACAGGAAAAAAAAAAACCAACCCTGCCCTCACAGAGCTTATTTTCTAGAGGGGAAAAACAATAAATAATTCATATAGACTATTTAATGATAATAAGTGGTATGAAGAAAAATAAAGCAAGGAAAGAGTACAGGAAATAGCGGGAAGTCACAATCTTAAAAGAGTGGTCAGGAAAGGGAGCACATCTGTGGTAATATCCCAAGCAGAGGGAAAAAGAGGTTCAAAAGTCCTGCAGCCCAGTCGGCCTGGCAAATGAGCAGAGTGACTGAAGAGGAATGCAACAGGAGATGGAGTCAGAGAGGCAACAAGGGGACAGTTCACAGGAGGCCGTGCAGGCCACTGCAAGGCTACTGGGTCTTTCTCTGAATGAGACGGGAAGCCACTGGATTCTGTGCACAAGAGTGACATAAGTGATATTCATGTGAAAAACACCTGCAGCCCAGTTCCCGGTACTGAGTGCATTTCGGCTCCCTTAACCACCCAAGATTACATCAAAATGTGCTAATATCTGTGCACCTCAAATGGCTAATTTAATATTTTACTGAAGTGGACACTATAACAGGGTACCTAGCCCCAGGAAAATGGGGGATGACAGAAAGGACAGAGGGAGGAAGAGCGCAGTCCTCTCAGCGATAACAGATAAATGGCTGAGGAATTTTCTATTAAGGGATTACTTTAGTGTATGTCTTCTTTTAATCTAAGTAACACCTTACATTTGTCAAATATTATTTTATATATGTAAGATGTTAAAAAAAATACACAGAATTATTTAAGGTCAAAGGAGTAAATTACCCTCAATGCAAATTAATTTGTCCACGGATTTTACAGGTAATTGTTTATACCATACAAAGATCACATCTTTTTGTTTGTTTTTATTAACTTCAAAACTAGCACCTCTATTAGCGTAAGCAATAAAGTCAACATTTCACAACAGGATATAATCTCTGGATATAACAATACCTGTCACGAAACTGTGTACTAAAAATTCAAGTGATAAAGTTGAGAAAACTCTATAGGTTGATATACTCTCTGATTGCAACAACAGTAATCTATTACATTCACGTAGACTTTTTAAATTTATACAATGCTTTTATGTGCATTATCTCATCTGGCCCCCACAATACCCTATAAAAGACGTAGGAATTAGGACCCCTTTAAAGATGAGAAAACTAATGTTTAAGAAGATTAATAACTGACAGAGCTCAGCAACTGTCAGTGCTCTTCCACTCTATCATAATCATCTCAAAAATGAGCTGCTTCCTAATACAAGGTAACACCCTGTAACCCCCAATACCTTCACAGTGTTGTGAATTTCAGAGGTCATTAGGTTTCTAGCTGCCACAATCACATCCTGACACTTCTTGTTAGCAAAATGAGAATTGATGTTACGGGCATATTTCAGCAAATCTGTAGTATTTCCTTTTAGAAACCTCATCTCCTTTAAGGCATTTTCAAATTCTTCAGTGGACTGTATGATCTGAGAAAGAAACGCAAGAGAAAAAAAAGTAAAAGAATCAAATACATATGTTCTTTTCCAATATTAAAATTTCAAATCCAATGTATAGGAAAGAACAAGGACCAGCTGGTCATTTAAGTTTTAGAAAAGACCATCAATTACTAGGTATAAAAATATTATTCATTTTTTCTAGACTTAAATTCATTAGGAAGAGCATCTTCATTAGAAGTTTTTGACTCTGCTTAGTAAAGGTGCAAACATTTTTAAATAAATAGACAGTAGGTCCCCCTTATCCTCGGCTTCAGTTACCCACAGTCAACCATGGTCTGAAAATATTAAATGGAAAATTCCAGAAACAAACAATTCCTAAGTTTTAAACTGTGTGCTGTTCTGAGTAGCATGATGAAATATTGCGCCGTCCTGCTCTGTCTTGCCCAGGATAGGAATCATCCTTTTGTCCAGCATATCCATGCTATATACACTACCTGCCCATTAGTATAGGGAAAAACATAGGACATATGTGGTTCAGTACATCCACAGGTTCAGGCCTTCGCTGGGGGAACTGGAACGTAGCCCCAGAGATAAAGGGGGACTACTGTGCTTACTGTAGTGTTTGAGGAAACACTAAAAAGAAGCCAGAAAGTAAAGCGTCACATAGTAGCTACTATAGCTGACACCAATAGAAAAACAATTGTTTTTCAAAAGTATCTTACTAAAGAAAACATACTTAATAACGAAACATACTTCCCCACCCAATCAAAAGGTAGGAAGCCAGAAGAGACATGAAGTCAGAGGGAATCTGCCTCCACACTTTATGAATAATTTTCTTAAAGATGTCACTGAAGAACAAAAGATCTCCAAGGTAAACAAGTGACGCCAACAGGAACCTACGGTCTCTTCAAACCCTCTGTGACACCTCTGCTCTTACCTCCTCATACTGCTGTAACTTGCTGCTATTTGTTGGGATAGAATAAACCAAACAATTTTTAATGAGGCACTCGGACAAGTCCTCCCAGATCATGTCACCAAGGATCTCAGCCAATACGATCTTGCATGTTTTTTCATTTTCTACGTCAGCAACAAGAGGCAAATCTGAATTCAAAAGAAAAAGTTTTAAACAAGAAACTCTTCACAGTCTGGACATATTCTCAAATTCCCTAGTTTTCTAGAATTCTTTAATTTTAAGATGACAGGGAAGAAAACAGCACGAATAATTCTATAGCTATCTCAACAGACTACATGGGAAAAGCATGACACAATTATTATTTTATTTTCACTGCTCAAATGAATCATCTGCACTGTATGACTGCCTGTTCTCTATAACAATAAGGTATTAAGCCACCTACATTATAATCATCTACTGCTAATCTACAGATCTGATTATATGAAGCACTCAGAAGTTCTGCATACCACGTTGAAACTAGTTTAGAATAACAAGTTCTCCAATAATAAATATATTTCTTTCATCTCTGCAAAGGATCTGAGTGTTTATCCTAAGTAAAATATCAATAAACACCTTACATTATAGCATAATATCTAGCCTACCAAACAGAATACTTCAGTGTCTCTTCCATGGTATATTTTAGGGTAGCTTTTTCTAACACATTTTGAGGGAGTTATATTTAGAACATACCATTAATTAACTAAACAATATATAAGAACCTTAAAAGAAAGTGACCATATTACCTCGGAGCCTTGAGATATCTTACAATATCTGAAGTCTAGGCCTGCACTGTCTGATATGATAGCAACCAGCCACATTTTGCTACTGAGCACTTGAAATGGGGCTGGTGTGACTGACGAACTCAATTTTTTTTTAATTTTAAGCAATTTCAAATTAAGTTTAAAAATGGAAGCAAGGGTGTGTGGTTATAATGGGTAGCACAAGGGAGCCTTGTAGTGATAGAACAGTTCTATATCTTGATTGTGGTGGTAGTTACATGAATCTACACATGTAACAAAATTGCACAGAACTATTCACACATACAAATGAGTGCAAGTAAAACTGGAGAAATCTGAATAAGCTCTGTGAATCATAACAAAGTCCATTTCCTGGTTCTGATACTATACTATGGTTATACAAGATGCTAACATTGGGGAAAACTGGGTGAAGAGTACGTGGGACCTCTGTACGTTTTTTGAATTAAAATTTTAAACTAAAAAAAAAAGAGGAAGTAGCGTAAAATACTTTTCTGTTAAACACAGTTTTGTTGCTTTGAAAAGACTATGCCTCACTTTAACCATCACATCATATAAGCTATTATGTGTACTGTAGTGCTCACATCAGGCATGTGTATCACTTCTAGTATTTCTTATAAACACACCTTCGATGTAGTCAGTGTAAACAGATTCATTCCACTGGAATGACTTTGTTTTCCTATGCACCAGTGTAACATTGTAATGCAGTTATTTGAATATTTTTCACATACAGCACAGGTTACAGTGATACCTATAATAAACTGAAAACGGTAGTAAAATTGAAATGCTTATTATTTTCACTATGATATATTTTTCTAGCTTAAGAAAATGATTATAAACAAACTTTTAAATTTAAAACTAAGGTACACTATTGATGCAGAATCAAGTGAAGGTGCAGAAGCTAGAAGAACTGGTAGAACAGTAAAGGAAAATACAGACTGGAAGAAAATATGCCACAAATTTTACAATAAATGGCAGCTGCAGCTTGCTAAAACAGAGCAAAACAAAACTTTTCTTGCTGTGCAAAAAAATTTTTAAGATGATAAAGCAGACAATATTAAGAGACAATAAGAGAAATTTCAACAAATACATTAGGAATTTGTCAAGTTTCCTCTCGAAGAATTGACAAAATTATTCACCTGAAATCACAATTAAATGTCCAACCCAAAATGTGATTTTAAGGGGATCTGAGCTTGTAAATTTAGCTAGCGATAAAATGACTTGGTAAAATCATTCCATACACTTTGGTAGCAAATTTATGCTGGTTTTTAAAAAATTAATTAGGGCACTTATCCATCTTTTTCTATTGACCAAAAGAGCTTGATTATCAAAGGGATTATCTGTAATTTGAAGAGCACCTAGAATGTAGCCACAAACCATACGTGCCTGATGGTGGCCTTTTTAGTGGAAAATCTTTAACAACCTTCCAAATTTCTTCTACAACTACTTGTATGTTCAGAGTCTCTATTTCTTGGTAAATTTTAGTAGTGTATACTTTCTAGAAAATCATTCATGGCAAAAGCAAAATATGCTTCTTGTGACAAAGCCAACACCACGGTAGTTTACAAAGAGAAAGCCTAATTTTCCCTCTCCATACCCACAAGCTTCTCTCTCTCTCTGTGTCCAAGTAACCAGAGTTAAGAGTTTGGTTTGTATTCTTCCTCCCTTACATTAATAATACACACACGCACACATGCATGCACGCACGCAGACACATGATATAGACTAAACTGTGTCCCCCACAATTCATATGTTGAAGCCCTAGTCCCCAGTGTGACTGTACTCGGAGACAGGGCTCGCCTTTAAATAGGTCATAACGGTGGAGCCCTAATCCACTATGACTAGTGTCCTTTTAAGAAAAGGAGAGACACCAGGGATAAGCATGCAGAGAAGAAAGGCCATGTGAGGACAGTAAGAAGGCTGTCTGCAAGGCAAGGAGACAGGGCTCAGGAGAAACCAAATCTACTAACACCTTGATCTTGGACTTCCAGCCTCCAAAACTGTGAGAGAATAAATTTCTATTGTTTAAGCGACAGAGCCTGTGGAATTTTGTTATGGAAGCCCTAGCAAACTAATATAACATTCATATAAGGGGCTACTTCCTTTTTTATAAAATGGGTTTATGCTATAGATTTTACATGTAACTTTTTTATCCCTTAAAAATAGATTGTGGCCATCTCTGAGGTCACTATATCTAGCTCCACTTCATTTCTTTTCAATAGCTGCACCATTCTTCAAATGATGCACATTCCAGTATGCAAGTATATACAGTACTCATACATGCAAACATATACACTGTTGATATCACATAGTAAGGAATTAAAAAGTGGGACACCTGGGTCAAAGCAATGTATATTTTAGCATAACTATAGAGCTGCAGATTACTTTCTAAAAAACTCACTAAAGCGATGAAGGAGACTACCTTCGCATTTTCTTACCGAAAGTGTCTTACACAAATCTTTGAATTCTGTCAACCCTAGGGGTGAAAAGTTCTACTTTGATGGTGTGATTTCCATTCCACTATTAGGGAGATTAAGCAATACATATTTTTATGTTTATTAACTTGCACCTTTTCTTCCATAAACTGCCTATTCATATTTTTTACTCTTCTTCTGTTATTATGTTCTCTTTTTCTTTGTAAAAAAAATCTTTGTATTAGCTCCTTGTCTGCCAATGTACTGCAAATATTTTCTCCCAGTATAATATTATCTTTTGACTTTGTTTATGGCATTGTTTACCATACAGAATTTAACATTTATATGTAGTCAAATTTATCAATCATTTCCTTTATGCATTCTGAGCTTCCTGAGAATATTTAAGTCTTCTTGTAAATTTTCTAACATTTTTATTGTTTTACCTTTTGCATATAGGGATTTAATTTATCTGGAATGTATCTCTGTATGAAGTACGAAGCAGGAATCTAACTTTGTCTTATTCCATATAGCCAATTTTGCTAGCACCGTTATTTAATAAACTATCTGTCTCACTAAACTGAAATGTGACTTTGATCAAATGGTAAATTCTCATTTATTCTTGGCTCTACTTCTGGACGCTTTTTCATTCCACTGATCTTCTTATGTCAAGAACATAGTTTTAATTATAAAATTCTCCAACTAGTGTTTTGCAAATCTTTATTAGCAAGTCTCATAAATATATTTTTTGATGTAAGCTCTAGAGTAATTAATTTGTCAAGTTGGAAAAATATATAACAAGCATCTGATTGGGAATGTTTTAAATTTATGCATTATTTTGGAATGAGCTGACAATTTTAAAGTATAACATAATTATGCAAAGTGGTCTATTATACAGCTGTATACTTTACTTCATCATTTCCCTATTCTTCAAGATTTCATGACTTTCCAGTATTTCAATATTATAAGTAACATTATGATGAACATCCTTATACATAAATGGTTTTATATATTTAAGATTATTTCTTCAAGGAAGACTCCTAGAAGTTGAAACCTTGGTTTAAAGGATATAAACATTTTAAGGCTTTTTATATATTTTGCCAAAGTATTTCCAAAAGAATTTTTTTTCTCCTCTTTTAAAAGCTCCTTTGCTGTTGGTACAATGATGCTTAGTAGTACAGAAAACTTGGGAGAAAAAAATACATATTTAAAAGATGAAAAGAGCATAAAACCAAAGACAAACATAAGATGAAAGGTAAAAATCTTTATGAAGTTTCAGAATAACTAAAATCCAAAGAAAGTAGAGGATTCCAAAAAGAACTAAGGCCACAAAATATGATCCTCAGGTTTTATTTAGGGCAAGAAGATGAAGGAAGGGAATACTGACTGAAAGATAGTAAAGAGATTAGAAGAGCACCTAGCAACAGTGAGTTGTCTTCTGCTCTGAATATCCTAGGTACTAAGAAAACTTACAAATAAAACACTAGGTTGAATACTTAAATGGACCAACGTCAAACTGGAAAGAGGTTTCTACTGGAATTCCCCAGAGCACCCTCTGATCTAGCCCTATCCTAGGTAATAGTACCATCACTGACTCAGATTAAACTGTAAGAAAACATGATTATCAATTATGCATTCGATATGAAGTAGAAAGGATATTGTAAAATTTTATCAACTAAAATTTAACAAAGATTAATGTTAATGCCAAAAAATCAAGTACAAGATGGGAAAGCAGCAGTTTGCACTGAGTATGACATAGGATTTCCACTGACATCAAGCTCAATAAGTTAACTGTGTAAAAATAGCTATACTATATAGCTATACTAACAGAAGCATGAAACTGAGAATGAGGGTGTGAACAATCCCATACTATTCTGAATTGGTTCGGACTATACTTAGAATACTTTGTTCTGTTTTGAACACCCTACCTTAATAAAAGGACTATGGAAGAAATGGAATATATTCACAGAAGATCAGTGAAGATAAGAGGAACTTAAAAAACTATTTCATTAAAAAAATAAAACTAAAGATGTTTTATATTGGTGATAAGATGTAGGCAACATAATAACAGCTACTATAAAGAATCTGAAAGTCCATCATGTGTAATAAGAATTAGATTTCTATATAGCTCCACATACTAGAAACAGCATCAGTAAAGCAGATATTACAGGGCATATATTTTGTACATAGTTTTTACACAACTACCCTAAAGATTTAAGTTCCAAAATGGTCATTTGGGCAATAGCATTTAAGAAAGAAGATACAATTTTTTTTAAAAACCAACAAACAAAAACTTCATAGTACTCAGAGTTGTCCAGAGGTGGGATGGAATGCCTCAAGAGGAAGTGAGTTCCCTCTCACTAAAGGTGCTCAAGTTTGTTATATGACTAATTGATGGGAGTGTTACAGAGGAGAGTCGAGCATCAGAGATATCTGTATTGCATCACCTTTCTAGTTCCTTCCAATCCTTGGATACTTTGCTTACAACTCTTTTTTTATATCTAATAAAAATAAGGGTGTATTATCTCCCTAAGTAAAGGAATAAGAAGAAAACTACCTTGGATTTTTGTAATTTATGCAAGTCTTAGAATTTTTTATTCTCTGTTGTCAAAACTAGAAAGAATTCCTTGCTCTACATATAAATTATTTATATATAAAGAATGCCTGTATGTGTATAACTGAGTCACTTTGCTGTACAGCAGAGATTGGCAAAACACTGTAAATCAACTGTACTTCGATTTAAAAAAAAATAAATTTATATATAAATAAATTATGTTGACTGCCAGGAAGGCATACAAACAATAGCAGCATCTCTTTTTCATTTTCTCCACAGCAAGAATGCTTAATTTGACTATTCAATAAGACAACTGAGAAAAGCAAAAAGAAGGTAAGTCAAATAGACTAAAACCAACAGTATTATAACAAAACACCAGAAGAAATTTTACTTTTAGTAGTGTGACAGCCAAAAAATGATTCAAGCAACATAGAAACTATTTCAAGGGTGAATATATAAAGATCTAACCAGTAGGCTGAGATGGAATGAAATTCATTGCCTATGTTAAACCTATTTTGTTTATATCAACTAGGTTGAAGGGGATTTTCCCATCAAAAGATATAAAACAGCACTTAGTTCATTTCTGCTTCTCCTATAACTAAAGCAAGAGTCCCAAAATGTGATGTTCCTAGAAGTCCCATGAGGGAAATGCATCCCAAAATTCAACTAAATATTACAAACACAGACTCTAGGGCACCACTAAAGACCCTATTTGTCAACACAGGGCAGAGAAGGAATGCAAAATAGAGTAAGAAATAAAAAGGTTAACTACTTTGTTCCCATGACATAATTTACTCACGTCTGATCCGCCATTCACTCAGATTGCTGACATTTTTATCCACGTTAAAATAAATATCAACTTCTCTAAAATATAAAAGCGCTGCCTTGGGGATACATACCTAGAAGTTGTTTCTGGACCACTTCCAGTACCAGTCTGATCTTGGCAAAAACTTCAGATGGTGATGGATGTTCCAAGTCAGTCATCACAGATTCAAAACGAATGATAATGATGTTAGGTTGGCTTTCTATCACAGCAAAAAGGGATGGGCAAGATGCCAGAGGCCTAAGGATATACTTCAGCAGCATCTGACCTGAAAGTTTTATGAACACTCATAAAAAATAAATCACGTCAAAAAAAAAAAGATCTTCGAGCCTGACAACAAAAATACATATACCGTGACATTACACAACACCCATTACGCACTGCAGGTTTTCCCACTGAAGTTTCCCAGATTGTCAACAGATTTTTATTTAAATTATTCAAAAAATCAAATAAAATAAATACCAGCAGCTACTTTAAAAAAAAAAAAAGAAAGAAAAAAGGAAAGGATCTAAGCCCTTAATGAAAAGTGTAATATTTATACAATTCCACTTGATAAATCATGAGGCCAAACCCTATGATCCATCATCAATATTATTCAGACAATACTGATAATTTTTCTGTCATTCCTTTAACAATGGACCTTCTGAAATTTCATGTAAATGAAACAAAGTATTATGCCTTACCAAATGACTTAAGCTTGATATGTAGCTCCCCAAGAAGAGAAAATGCCAAGAGGACACAACTGATGGGTGGCACGGGGGTCTTCTCTTCTTTCTGAGATGGTTCAGCGCATAAATGAAGTTCTGTTTGTAGGCAAGATTCCAAGTTGCTGGTATCTAAGAAAAAGGGAAAAAATATCAGCTGTCTCAGCAATACAAGATGTTCCCATTTCTATTCCTGAGAGCCCATCGTCTACTAAGAGTCCTAAGTATGTGGTTTTACTACAATACACTTCTAATGCAATCAAATATGAACTACTACATACATGTCCTTGGCATCACTCTAAAACAGGAAATTACTTCCTTTGGTATGTTCAAAGAATCAAACTGAGTGCCAAAGTAAGATGATGTGCATACAACAACTGCTTACTAAATATGTGTTGAGAATGGATAAACAACAAGGTCCTACTGTATAGCATAGGGAACTATATTCAATATCCTGTGATAAACCATAATGGAACAGAATATAAAAGCGTACGTATTTATATTTATAACTGAATCACTTTGCTGTACAGCAGAAATTAACACAACATTGTAAATCAACCATACGTCAATTTAAAAAAAGAATGTGCTGAATGACAGAATGAAGGCAAAAAATAAAAAGTGAGATCCTAGTTTCAATTAAGGCCTCCTATTCTATGTTCCCTCTTATGAAGTAAAGAGAACAGCCTGCCAAACAAGTTTAACAGGGTGTGTTACAACAAAGAATTAACACACCTGCCACCTCCTTTTAATTTTACAGTCTGCTTGGAAATAGAATCTAAAATTTTCTAGATGACTTCCCTGAAAATACCTAATACATACAGGGTGGGGTATGTGTGTGTGAGTGTGTGTATGTGTGTGTGCGCACGCATGCGTGTGTGTACACACATACATATACAATATATTTGAAGGCCATAGTGGATATGGGAAAGGGAGCAAGGGGAGACTGTGAGGTTTCCCCTGAAACAGACTAAATTTCAAGATTAAATGCTGGAAAATATACCAGGTTTAATGGCATGTCCTTCCCATATACCCTCAGAGGTTTTACTTTGTGTAAACAAGATATCAAAGAGGGCTCACACCCAGAGGTGGGCAGAGGGGCTGAGAGCCAAGTAGTATAAATAAAAGCCAGGGCCAGAGTTATCCTATTTCTTCATCTTGCAAAACATCCCCCATCTCATGATTTTGTCACCATTTTTCTCCAACGACTGAAAAAAACTGGGCCAAATTCCTATCCCTTTCCTTAGCAAGAGAGAAAGAATGGTTGAACAGCTTCTTTAAGCTTTCTAGAAAAGATAAACTGTTGGGATTAGAGCTTTGGAACTGGCACATCCTACGATGCAGTGGAAACTGTGTGGTCTTAATGTGCTACCACCTCCTCTACCACAGCCGCGCCACCTGGACCCCTCCCAATCATCTTCTCTCTTCCCTGCTCCTTCCCAGTGAAAGGGACAGAAAGAGAAATGCACGGGAAGTAACAAGCATTTTGGTCCTAACAAGCATTCTGCTTAACATGAGAACTCAATATAGAATTGGGAGATTAATAAATGAAACCTTCCTCTCTCCCAACATAAAATATTTGGAATATATTCAGAGGCCAAACTGGTTCAGGCAGATTAAGCAAAGCAGTCCACCTGAGGTCAGCAGCACCTTTTGATGGTGGGAACTTCCATACAATCAGCTTCTGCCACTCTTCTCCAAGGTGATAAAGTATGTTCTGTTTCTGTATTGTAAGCTCCATGCTGAGAGATTTCAGTATTTTTAAATCAAAGCATTTTCTGGATTTTAATAACTTCAAGCATATCTGTGCCTGGTAGTGAAATGGAATCATTGTTAACATTTCATCTGGACTCTAGGCAATTAGAATATATTTGTATAATGATAAGGAATACATGCAACACAAAATTTACTTAAAACAAGAATAGTACTGGACTTCTCTGGTGGTACAGTGGTTAAGAATCCGCCTGCCAATGCAGGGTACATGGGTTCGAGCCCTGGTCCGGGAAGATGCCACATGCAGTGGAGCAACTAAGCCCGTGTGCTACAACTACTGAGCCCGTGCTCTAGAGCCCGCGTGCCACAACTACTGAAACCTGCGCACCTAGAGCCCGTGCTCCACAGCGAGGGAAGCCACTGCAGTGAAAAGTAGCCGCCGCTCGCCACAACTAGAGAAAGCCCGCGCGCAGCAACAAAGACCCAATACAGCCAATAAATAAATTAATTAATTTTTTAAAAAAAGAATAGTACTAATTGCTCATGCTTTAGAGAAAGTGTTTAATACCTCTTCTAGACGCTGAGCAGCAGTAACATACTTCTTCTCTGCCAATGCACAATTATATTCCTCAATAGCAGTAGAAAACTGAAAAGATAAGTATAGTTATCAGGTATTTTATTTTATACATCCTACTATTTCAAGTCTGTCTGCTTGTTTATTTTTAAACTATGAAAAAATACCACATAGGGGATACCCATTGAATGATAAGACAATTGGGAAAAAAAAATAACTTTCTCACCACCAAAACACTAAAGTTTGATTTGAGTATACTGACCTCGTGTAGCTGTCTAAGTAAACTTAGGACTACCGAGTCTCTTTCCAACTGTTGCTTCAAGTCTGTAAATTCAGCAGTTGATACGTGAAGATCCCGGCGGACCTAAGTCACACACCAAAGACAAGTACTTTTAAGCTATACTATACTTAAGAAATGAAACTTTTACTGTAATCAATAAGCTTTATTAGGTGAATATAATTCATGATGAAATTTAAATGCTGGTTAAGACTGGAATAAAAATCACAGAATGTAGTAGGAAGAGACTTTAAGTGATCCACTTAGCCCAAACCCTTATCCTATGCAGGAATACCCGTTCCCATCAACATAATATCCTCGTGTCACCATGTATTCTTAGTTTAAGCAGTTATCTTTCATCAAAGAACTCATCCACCTGGATTACTGGTATCCCCACTGCCAAGTGATAATTCATTCTTCAGCTGAATAGTTCTAACTAATAGAAAGATTTCTCTACATTGAGTGAGAATCCGCCTCCCATTCTGTCCCACCTTTTCAGGGACTTTGCACTATCAATTATTTCCTCTCTTCTCTATCTTTTACTTCTCCCTAAGTCATGCTCCATTCCAATTATGTGAATACCTATTAGAGCATGGCTCCTCCCATCAGATTTAAATATGATTTAAAATCTCCCCCAACTCTATGAAAAAGTATCCTCCACCTTAGCAACCACCCTATTTCTCGGTAGCTACTTGATTTCTCTCCTCCCTCTCACAAACAAGCTTCTTGCAAGAGTGATCCATACTCACTGTCTTTACTTTCTCACCTCTCATTCACTCTATAACTCACGTGATCTGGTTTCTACCCCGCCATTCCACCAAAGCTGTTCCAAAGCAGCTGGTGCCAAAATACCAAGCAAATCCTTGCTGCTAAATCCAAAGCCTATGTCACCAGTATTACCTTGCATCAGTACACTGCTACTTACCTTCCCTTAGTTCTATGACACCAATATCTACTCATTTTCCTCCTGCTTCTTTGGCCATTCCTTTTCATCTTCTTTTGGGAGAGAAATTTCCCCTCTGATCACTTCACACACGCTGATATTCCTTTCTCCCTGGCCCTCTCATTACTCTGAACCAACAGTTCTCAAAAAATAAACGTTTTTTTTGACCCCACCCTGATCCAGGGTCGTTTGGCAATGTCTATAGACATCTGGTGTGCCACGATCGAGGGCGCTCTACTAGCACCTAGTGAGTAGAGGCCAGGGTTAGTACTGAACACCTTCCAGGGTACCGGATAGGCCCCCACAGCAAAGAACATCCGGCCCCAAATACCAGCTGTGCCTGTACTGAAAAGCCCTCCTCTCCACGCTCTCTCTGGGTAATCTCATCCATTCCCATAGCTTCAACTTCTAAGTGCAGCTACCTCATGTCCACACCATTTTCCTAACATCCAAATATGTATATGGATGGCATGACATGCAAACTATCCTCTAAAATCCATTCTCCCACTCTCCCACAGTAACAGCACAAGGCTACGCAGCTAGACTATATGTACTAGTGCCCTGCACAGTCAGGTGTGACCACGTGTCTAAGATCCCACCAATGCAATATAAGCAGAAGTGATGTGTACCATTTCCAAGTCTTAAGAAAACAGATGTGTCTCCTCTATTCCCTCTATTTGACCTTAACCTGCAGCTATAACTGGACATGGGGAGAGACCAACATCAACCACGCAAACAACAAAATCCTAGAGCAGTGTTTCTCAAACTATAACATACATACATACATATGCTTCGTGAATCTTATTAAAGTGCAGATTCTGATTCAGGAGGTCTGGGATGGGGCCTGAGATCCTCCACATCTAACAAGCCACCAGGTGTTGCCAATTCCGCTGCCTACAGACTGTTGGAAGACAATTCTTTAGGAGTCTCTCACATTTCTGCACTATCTTGCAAGTGAAGCAATTAACTGTCTTTTGTTCTGGACTATCTTTTCAAAAATGTTTGTGTAGTAAACAGCTTGAAAAATAGAGATGGCGTTTTCCTCCATAGCAAAAAGCCAGCGTGCTCACTACCCGTTAGAAAAGGTTCAGGTTCCCTAAGCACAGAAGTTCTCTTCCATCCATACAGTCCACTGCACACCGCCCTGTAGAAACTGGGGCTTGCGGCACTGTGCAAAAACGTTCATCCTCTAGCTACCGCTGTGAGTAATAAACTGTCCTTCACAGTTCTTGACACAGAGTACACTACAGTAGCCAGGCCCTGGGTTGTAGAATCAGCCTGCTAGCCTAGACACTACGATTGAAAAATATGTATCTTGTTTAAGCCACTGCATTTCAAGTTCCCGCCCGGCCCCCATCTTTCTTTACAACAGTCTAGCCTCCATCTTCATACAATCCAACTGTGCAGCTCCATTTGTATACCCCACAGGCACCCCATATTTAAACTCAACAAAAACCTACTCCTCCTCTAGATTCTGTTTCAGTGAATGACACATCAATGACCTAGTTCCCCAGTTATCTTTGACTCCGTAGTCTTTCACCCCCCATATCAACAACTCCCAGAGATTCTATATCTTTTCAAAGTCCCTAGGATTCGTCCACTTTTCTCCACCCCCACTGCCATTGACGATGGAGCACGTTGCATCCTGTCTTGCCCGATTACTTTAACTGCCTCCTAATGCTTTAAGTGCCTTCTCATTTCCCAGTCTCTTTTCCCTCAAGTCCTTTCTTCAGACTGCAAGCAGAATGGGATTCCTAAAACTCAAATCTGACATCACTCTCCTGCTTAAACTCTTCCATGGCTTCCACAGGGCAATCAAGATAACGTCCTTACTACTTAAACTGATACACACAGTCCTTGCTTACCTTTTTAATCTCATCTCATGTCTCCTCCCGCCACACTCTCTAAATATCTGTCATATGGAATACTTGCAGCTCTCCAAAAGTGACACCTCTCCACTACCTCCATGCCTCTACCATGCTGTCCCCTATGCCTGCCTAAACATTCCTCCTTCATCTTTTGCTTAATTACCTGCCACTTCAGATTCTGGTTTGGATACTACTTCCTACAGAAAGCCATCCTTAGCTATATCTGCTCTCTTTAACTGGATTATTCCAATTTTAGTGTATATCACACTATTTTATTCATCTATAACAGGCATAAGATTCACATTTTGAAATAAAACACTGTCTAGTTCACCAACTACCACAGTATCTGGCACCTTGCAGATGCTCAATAAATATATCAAATATATATATAAACAAATATATATATAAACTCAATAAACACCTTTATAATGTCCACCTATTGAATCTAATTCCCCTTCTCTAGCCATAAATTTGAATCTTTCTCCCATATGAAAATACTGGGCTGCAAATATTGGAAGTGTTTTTCATTGAAGCTAAACACCCTGAGTTTCGTCATTGTTCTTCAGATGGTACAGTGTTCAGGCCTGGACTCTCTCATCGAGACCAGTCACTTTCAAAACGTAACAACCAGAACTGAATAAATTTCACCAGCCATAATCTGGCCAGCAAAACGTACAAAGAGCCCATTACTCTCCGGTTCCAGACACTTCATTTCTAACAGCACAGTCTAAGATTGCACTGTTGACTCATTTGTCTGACAATACACTTTGAAAATATTATTTGAACTGCGCCAGAGTTGTAGAGTAATGGATTTATTTTTATTCAAACCTCTAACCAGAATGACTGGTAAACTCACTGTTAAATAGATTTTCTAGGTAGCTAGTGGTTTCCCCACTTGTGATTCAAGTTTTTATAGAGAATTTTTTAAAATACGTCTGTTCTCTTTCCTTCTTTGGTAACTATCACATAGAGAAGAGACTTGGTGTCTTTCCTTTAGGACCTTGAGAATACCTCAACATCCTGATTTTGGATATCAATGCACCCTGACTGATAATTTAGAAATTGAGGTACAAGACACCTACTTTATTTAAATCTCTAATATCAGCTTGATTTTTTTCAACTGCTTTTTTTTCCTAAAAGGAAACAGCAAGGGAAAAATCCTGGTGAGATAATATATGTGAAAAATATTTTTTAAATTATATAATGGATATTCCTGTTTCCAGACAGGCTTACTTCTTTGCGATGACAGCGCTCTGGCAAACGTGATGAACATTCTTAAAACCTGCCAGACTTTCCATAAGAAGTATAGCAAGCACTAGCCCCACAAAGTGACACAGTACAAGACGGGCAGGGATTTTCTGCATGTCCAGGGAAAGTGGCTTTATGACAGGAAGTAGAGTGGTTGTGATTGGCGATCTGAGCCAATTTTCCAGAAGGCCGAAAGAAAAGATTGTGCTGAAGCTTTAATATGCTGAGGCCAGCTGCAGATATAAGAGAATGCTGGCCATTAAGAGAGATAAGCATTTTAAAGTAGGAGATAAGGGAAAAGGCCAAATTATACACTTCTATGCTTCATCTGTTTTTGTTGTATTACGAAGACAATAAAATCTTGAGATTATTTTTTAATTTATAAAGTGCTATTAAAATGCAAGACATTATTATTATAGCTTAAAATGTTTTTTTTACCATAAAAAAGAAATTGTTTAAAGTATAGTTTTGGAAAATATTTGTATTTTAAAACCGGACGTTACCCTAAAATCATCTAATTCAACTTCCATTTACCAATAAGGAAAGCGAGGTCTTTAAAAGTTGTATAAAACTGAATTGTCTTAGAAATCAGGAAGTTGAACTGCCTCCCTACAAACCTACCCTATATAACAAACTATTCTTACCTCACTCTCTATCCTGGATTTCAGCAGGTCAATGTCATCAGATAGCTTATCCACTTGGGTAACCAGGTCCTGTGCACTTTGCATGCTAGGCAGGAATTCACTGTACTTCTTGCTGATCATACTGCATACCTCGCCCTATTACATAGGATGGAAAAATTACAATGAGATGAGTAAGGAACTCTGTTAAAATACATAGCTCATCTTCTATTAGGTATCTTCCAAGTTAGGGCCTTCTTGCCAGTTACCAACACCCATTCACTTTCCCTCCAAGCCAACGGGTTTCCTCAAAAAACACATTTCTCCCACCGTTAAGAGTCCCATAACACGACTAGGGTACAAGAAGGCAATGATCACCAAATGCCAACAGTGCCCAAGAGTTGTACAAACACTGAAAAAGAGAAACGAAGAGACAAAAATTCTCATTTTGAACTATTATCAGCTCAGACTATAGCCACTAATTTTAATCACACCTAATAGAAAAAAAAGTAAATGGATAAATTAAACCCATAATCTGTATACCTCAATGGATTTATGAATTTCTATTCTCTTGCTTATAAAATTGTAAGGCCTAATCTTAAAACCCTAAATTTTCTTTTAAGATTTTTTTTGATATGGACCATTTTTAAAGTCTTTATTGAATCTGTTACAATACTGCTTCTGTTTTATATTTTGGTTTTTTGGCTGCGAGGCATGTGGGATCTTGGCTCCCCAACCAGGGATTGAACCCGCACCCTCTGCATTGGAAGGCGAAGTCTCAACCACTGGACCGCAATGGAAGTCCCTTAAAAGCCTAAACTGATTTGAGTTCCATTATCTCCTTTAATGCAAACAAATTATTGAATACTTTGCACTGAATTAGTCAATGCTTTGAAAGACACAGGAATAAATTATGCTTGCACACAAATAAATTCCTTTTAGGTAGGAAAGACAGTATGCACTTAAGTATTCAGAATACAGAATAGAGAAATGTAATATAGCAACAGAGTTAATGTCCTCCAGGAGCACAACTGGGAAACAGAGCACCTCTGCCTGAGGGAAAATGGGGATATTTTTCATGCAGGGAACTATATTTGAGATGGAACTTGAAAAATGAGTAGAAATACTAATAGGTTAAAGATGGAGAAACGGCAACATAAGTAAAATCTGGGAACTAGGAAAAAAGTGGGCCTGTTTGGAGTATACAAAGTAATTCTCAACTGTCTGAAGATTCAAGTCAGGGAAAATAAACTAGTGAAAGGAAAGTTAGGTCCAGAACAGGGAGGAGCCTTGAGTGCCATGTTAAAGTAGCTTAATAGCCTGCCCTCTTTCCATCATATAAAAAGTGATGGGGCTTCCCTGGTGGCGCAGTGGTTGAGTGTCCGCCTGCCGATGCAGGGGACACGGGTTCGTGTCCCGGTCCGGGAAGATCCCACATGCCGCGGAGTGGCTGGGCCCGTGAGCCATGGCCGCTGGGCCTGCGCGTTCCGAGCCTGTGCTCCGCAACGGGAGAGGCCACAACAGTGAGAGGCCCGCGTACCAAAAAAATAAAAACAAAAAAGTGATGAAAAATCCTAAAGCCATATTAAAGAAGAGATGCCAGTGACATGAATACTTAACATTTAGGAAATCATTTTGGTAAAATAAAAACATTTTTGTGCCTTTATGGTACAGTGCCAAAATGGCTCCCTTAAATCCAGACCTACACGGTACATATCTTTTTATTTTATTTTTTTAACATCTTTATTGTAGTATAATTGCTTTACAATAACAAAGTGACTCAGTTATATATATACATATGTTCCCATATCTCTTCCCTCTTGCATCTCCCTCCCTCCCACCCTCCCTATCCCACCCCTCTAGGTGGTCACAAAGCACTGAGCTGATCTCCCAGTGCTATTCGGCTGCTTCCCACTAGCTATCGATTTTACGTTTGGTAGTGTATATATGTCCATGCCACTCTCTCACTTTGTCCCAGCTAACCCTTCCCCCTCCCCTCGTCCTCAAGTCCATTCTCTACATCTGTGTCTATTCCTGTCCTGCCCCTAAGTTTGTGAGACCCATTTTTTTTTTTTTAGATTCCATATATACGTGCACATCTTTTTAAATGAAAGCAACAAAGATGTGGGTAAATACAAATGTAGGGTAAAGATAGCAGTACAAAGTGGAACTGCGTGTGGTTTGTGCCTTTTGTTTTTGTATCAATCTCAAGACAGCAGGGTACAAAGAAGTGCTATTCACGTGTTTTATAACATCGTAGTCTCAAGGGCCTGGAGGTGGAGAAGAGAGTTTAATAAAATATCGATAGGTTTTAATAACAAAAATTTCAGGGATGGAGGAGAACGGCACAATCCTCCCAAAGCCATTATATTCATCCACAAATCGGACAGAGGAGGAAATCACACACCAATGAGGGGTGGGCGGGATTGCCCTCATTTCTATCCCGCTCCTATTCTCCTTCCCTAGAAACCTCGTGCCTCCAGTCCCACTTCCCCCGCTCTGCTTGTCTCCTCGGCCTTCGCCCTCGACCCCCCAATCCCTCCCTAGCCTAACCCCACTCCCAAAGCTGCCCCAGTCACCGCCTCTTCCTCTCCACTGTCCCGCCTCCCTTCCTCCGCAGTCCCCAACCCCGGTCTGGGCTTCCCTCTAAGCCCCCTCCTCGGCCCACATACCTCCCAGCCCTCCCACTCCTCATTCCTCCCACTCGGCTTCCACGCCTGACCGCTGGCATCCACTCTGGCTGCCATGGCTCTACTCCTCCCTCCGTCCCTTTATAGCCAGCCGCCAGCTGCCCCGGCTTCACCTTAATCTCCTCCACCCGCTGGGTCAGGCGGCTGATCCGAGTGCACAGATCCTCCTTTTCCAGCCTCCCCGAGTGTGCCAGGACTTCCGTCACGAACGAGGCCATCGCTACCACAAGAAGCAACCCGGGCAGAGTCACTCTCTTGTAGCCAGCGCGGCAGCTCCAGTCCCGCCGGAGGCCTTGGCGCGCGGCCTGCCGGGAAACGGAGTCTCGCGGGGCCCAGACCTCCGCGCGAAAAGCGAGGCCCGTACTACAACTCCCAGTAGGCACCGCGGCTATCCTAGCGTGGACTTTTCACGGTGTCCCGTAGTTGGCAAACTGTGCGGAGACGCGTTTTCTCCTTGCTCATTTTCAAATAGCTTGCCTTTTCCCGCCGGGTTTTCACTAGAAGAAAAATGTTTTTATTTAATAACCAGTCACAACTGAATTTTTCTCAGCTTCAAAACGCTTACCTGTGAAATTTATCTAGCCTGAAGACCTAACGAGCCCATCTTGATCTTTTTTCGTTAAATATTCATTCTCATGGGCCTCAGTGGCCGTCAGGGTTTATGTGAATGGTGCCCTCTGCAGTTGTGCAAGGAAGTGGAATCACCTCATTATAAATAAAAGTATGCTCATAACTGCACTCCTTTTATATATAGTATATATATATATACATATATAACATCTATTAAATATATTATAAGTTTATATTATTTATATTACCTAGGTATAAATAACATTAGTACTGTATGGACTGGAACATGATACTTAGCACTTTCTATCAGCGATTACAAATCAATTTTATCAAAACTTTAAAAAAATTGTTTCATTATTTAAATGTGTTACATACATACTATAAGATATATGTATGTATGTATACATATATGCATATAAATGCGTTACATACTAAAAGATTTTCACAATATACTATGTACAGTATTAAAAAATAAATAGATATAGATACATATATAGAGGTAAAGGTAAAGGAAGTACACCAATTTAACTCTCTTAGTGGTGAATTTATGGTATTTATTCTCTTCTTTTCCCTGTTTTTTTCTATTTTTCTACAATAAACATGTACTGCCTTGATTAAAATGCTTTTTAAAATTTTTTTAAAAGTACCTTGTGAAGGTGGACCCCCAAGTAGATGCTGACACTAAGGTCCCTGTCAATTTTAAGTGCCTGTGGAACAATCTGCTTATCCTAGTGACGCAGGGGCAGCTTCCTGTGACATGAGCAAAGGGGGTTGAGACAGGAAGCCATAACATCTTGGGAATCGCCTCTCCCTAGAAAACCAACCAAACTTCTGTTTGGTAGACCTGTCAGCCTCTCTTTGAATTCTAAATGCTACTAATAATAAATGCCCAGTGAGAAAGAAGGACATGCAAATGAAATTCCTGAAAATTTGTATCACATATTTATTGAGCAACTATTATATGACGGACACTGTGCTAGGCTGGGAATCCAAAATATGTGAATAAATAATCTCAGGAAAATATGATCATTACTATCTTTGAGGTAGATGAGGGATTGATCCAGATGTGGTAGGGCCTAAATTTTATACACTTGCCAGGAGGCAGAGGACTCTTTAAGGAAAAGAATATAAAATAACAATTACAAAATTAAGTGCAGGCCTTGGAAGGAGTCTGTGCAAGTAACAGGCCTGGAAGCTTAATCCACCTCTAAGGAGGTACAAAGGGCAGAGGAAATATTGGGGGAGGAGCACCCAGTCACTGATTGAATCAGGGAGGTTCCACAGTAATAAGTAATCTGAACTAAGAATGGAAGGAGGTGTCAGGTTGAGGTTCTGGAATCTTCCTCCAGGAAATTAAGCCATGAATACCCACAAACACAACTGCAGAAGCTCCACCTCTCCCTGAGCACTGGATAAGCTAAGGACTATCCCTCAAGTTTCCAGGAAGAGACAGGGGAGAGCCAGACTTAGGAAGGAGAAAAAAGAGCATAGCGAATGGAGTAGGATTGCTACACACAGACAGACAATGCATGCAGGCATGAATGAACACTTGAGTAAATAAAAAGAAATTAACAGCTCTTGGATTAGAAGAATTAATGTTGTTAAAATGGCCATACTATCCAAAGCAATCTACAGATTTAATGAGATCACTATCCAATTACCCACAAAATTTTTCACAGAACTAGAACAAATAATGCTAAAGTTTATATGGAACCACAAAAGGCCCAGAATTGCCAAAGCAATCCTGAGGAAAAAGAACAAAGCTGGAGGCCCAACCCTCCCAGACTTCAGACAATACTGCAAAGCTACAGTAATCAAAACAGCATGGTACTGGCACAGAAAGAGACATATGGATCAATGGAACAGAATAGAGAGCCTAGAAATAAACCCACTCACCTATACGGTCAACTAATCTTTTACAAAGAAGGCAGGAATATACAATGGAGAAAAAAAGTCTCTTCAGCAAGTGGTGTTGGGAAAGCTGGACAGCCACATGTAAATCAATGCAGTGAGAATACTCCCTCATACCATACAAAAAATAAACTCAAAATGGCTTAAAGACTTAAATATGAGACATGATGCTATAAAACTCACAGAAGAGAACATAGGCAAAACATTCTCTGACATAAATCATAGCAATATTTTCTTAGGTCAGTCTCCCAAGGCAGCAGAAATAAAAGCAAAAAGAAACAAATGGGACCTAATCAAACTTACAAGTTTTTGCACAGCAAAGTAAACCGTAAACAAAATGAAAAGACAACCTACAGACTCAGAGAAAGTATTTGCAAACAATGCAACCAACAAGGGCTTAATTTCCAAAGTACACAAAGAGCTCATACAACTCAACAACAAAAACAAAAAAACCCAATCAAAAAATGGGCAGAAGACCTAAATAGACATTTCTCCAAAGAAGACATACAGATGGCCAAAAAGCACATCAAAAGATGTTCAGCAACGCTAATTATTAGAGAAATGCAAATCAAAACTACAATGAGGTGTCACCTCACACTGGTCAGAATGACCATCAACAAAAAGTCTACAAATAACAAATGTTGGAGAGGATGTGGAGAAAAGGGAACCCTCCTTTACATTGGTGGGAATGTAAATTGGTGCAGCCACTATGGAGAACAGTATGGAGGTTCCTTAAAAAACTAAAACTAGAGTTACCATATGATCCAGCAATCCCACTCCTAGGCATATATCCGGAGAAAACACTAATATACGAAAAGATATATGCACTCCAATGTTCGCAGCAGCACTATTTACAATAGTCAAGACATAGAAGCAACCTAAATGCCCACTGACAGATGAACGGATAAAGAAGATGTGAGATATATATATATATATATATATACACACACACACACACACACACACACACAGTGGGATAAAAAGCCATAAAAAGGAATGAAATAATGCCTTTTGCAGCAACATGGATGGACCTAGAGATTATCATACTGAGTGAAGTAAGTCAGACAGAGAAAGACAAATATCATATGATATCAATTATATGTGGAATCTAAAAAAACGTTACAAATGAACTTATTTACCAGAGAGAAACAAACTCACAGAGATAGAAAACAATCTTATAGTTACCAAAGGGGAAAGCTATGGACGGAAAAATTAGGAGTTTGGGTTTAGCAGATACAAACTGTGTATAAAACAGATAAACAAGGACCTACTGTATAGCACAGGATATAAACCTGAATCACTTTGCTGTACACGAGAAACTAACACAACATTGTAAATCAAGTATACTTCAATAAAAAATAAATTAAAATTTTAAAAAAGAAATTAACAAATGAATGAGTTCTGTTTTCCCTCATTAATCTGACCTCCTTCATATTTCACACTTATCGTGGTTTGTATCTCTCCTGACTCACAGATTTTCATAAATTACCAAGAAAGGGCTCTGAAGAGAAGCCGAAGAAATAAGGAACAATGTCTGAAAGGATTCCTCCTGACCAATCATGTCTCACACACATGTGGCATGCCTGGATTCAGGAAGCTAAGTAACAGACACAAATCTGGATGGATATAGTACAAGCAGACACTTTCCAGAGATGCATAATATTTTGCCATCGTTTTGATTAGAACATGTGCTTGTTATAAAAGCAGCAGAAGGAGCCTACAGTTTAAAAGAGCATCCCATTTGCTTCAAGATAGGATTAAGGGAGGGAGGGGGAGTGGTAGATGCAGGTATGGGTGAAGACAGATTGGTATGAGTGGATAATTTCTGAAGCTGGGTGATAGTACATCAGATTTCTTTATACCATTTGCTCTACTTTCGTATGTGTTTGAAATTTTCTATAATAAAACATGAAAGAAAAAAGGCATTCCAGAAGTTTCTGCTCACCTCCTTCCACCCCTACAAGACTGATAAGCTAATCAGGCCGCTTAGTTGTTGAGACGTCCGGGTAAAGTCAAGATACTGCTTTTTCAGACGCTTCCTCCTTGCTGACTATCCCATGTCCCTTTTTCACATCGTAGTGTACCACAGGGCAATCAGTAGGTTAAAATATGTACAGGAGAATACATCGGTCAACATCTATGTCTTCAATATAATAAATCCCAATTTTCTTCCATATTTTGCCATAAAGAGGAGCCCATGCCTGCATGCTGTGTCACCAGTAGGCAGGCGCAGCACAGGAGGCATCTCTGTTCTGGTGCTGGAGACAAGAATAGGAAATGTCACAGTCCGAGCCTCCTGGCTCAGGAGTTGGATCTGTTGCTTGCCAGCTGGTGCACCTTGGCAAGTTACCTAACATGTATCTCACAGCGGTGGTGTGAAAATTAAATAAGGATAAAGAATCTAGCCAATTTACATTCCCACCAACAGTGCAAGAGTGTTCCCTTTTCTCCACACCCTCTCCAGCATGTACTGTTTCTATATTTTTTGATGATGGCCATTCTGACCGGTGTGACATGATATCTCATTGTAGTTTTGATTTGCATTTCCCTAATGATTAATGATGTTGAGCATCCTTTCATGTGTTTGTTGGCAATCTGTATATCTTCTTTGGAGAAATGTCTGTTTAGGTCTTCTGCCCATTTTTGGATTGGGTTGTTTGTTTTTTTGCTATTGAGCTGCATGAGCTGCTTATAAATGGAGAACAGTATGGAGGTTCCTTAAAAAACTAAAAATAGAATTACCATACGACCCAGCAATCCCACTACTGGGCATATACCCTGAGAAAACCATAATTCAAAAAGAGTCGTTACCACAATGTTCACTGCAGCTCTATTTACAATAGCCAGGACATGGAAGCAACCTAAGTGTCCATCAACAGATGAATGGATAAAGAAGATGTGGCACGTATATACAATGGAATATTACTCAGCCATAAAAAGAAACGAAATTGAGTTATTTGTAGTGAGGTGGACGGACCTAGAGTCTGTCATACAGAGTGAAGTAAGTCAGGAAGAGAAAAACAAATACGGTATGCTAACACATATATATGGAATCTAAGAAAAAAAAAAAAAGGTCATGAAGAACCTAGGGGTAAGATGGAAATAAAGACATAGACCTACTAGAGAATGGACTTGAGGATATGGGGAGGGGGAAGGATAAGCTGTGACAAAATGAGAGAGTGGCATGGACATATATACACTACCAAACGTAACATAGATAGCTAGTGGGAAGCAGCTGCATAGCACAGGGAGATCAGCTCGGTGGTTTGTGACCACCTAGAGGGGTGGGATAGGGAGGGTGGGAGGGAGAGAGACGCAAGAGGGAAGAGATATGGGAACATATGTATATGTATAACTGATTCACTTTGTTATAAAGCAGAAACTAACACACTATTGTAAAGCAATTATACTCCAATAAAGATGTTAAAAAAAAAAAAAAGAATCTAGCCAAAAGTCTGGTATTTAGCCTCACTCAGTAAATGCAAATTATTGCCTTTCCTGTCGGAACCTGCCTCTTGGCAGCAGCAACAAATAGGAATGGAAGCTGGTGTGACTACCATCTATTTATAGCTGTTGTCCCAGCAGCAGCAGGGGACTGGGGAGGAAGGGCTTTCCCTCCTGGTGTATTCTGGGTCTGGATAGGTTCCTTGGATTCGGGAATTTTTTTCTTCTGTTTACAAAAATACTAAATGATAAATTTGTAAAAATGTATAAAATACATAGACAAGCACAAGATAAAAACAAAGGAAAATAAGAACTATCCATAACCCTTCCAGTAAAATAACCATGGTTAACATTTTGTGGTATATGATACATACACACACATAGATACAGATAGATGCGCTTTTTTGTGAAAGTGAAACTGCATTCTATATACTCTATATACTGTTTGGTCACTGCTTTTCTCACTTAACAACGTGTCAAAAGCATTTTTTTTTTTTTTTTTTTTTTTTTTGCCATACGTGGGCCTCTTACTGCCGTGGCCTCTCCCGTTGCGGAGCACAGGCTCGGAATGCGCAGGCTCAGCGGCCATGGCTCACGGGCATGTGGGATCTTCCCGGACCGGGGCACGAACCCATGTCCCCTGCATCGGCAGGCGGACTCTCAACCACTGCACCACCAGGGAAGCCTCAAAAGCATTTTTCATGTCATTAAAATTTCTTCTACATCAATTTAAAACAGCTGCCTAAATTGTACATAATAATATACAATTATTAACACTAGTTCAGTGGGTATTTTCATAAATATTGGTATATATTCACAGTAAATTAAGGTAAGTTCTTGGACGTAGGGTGCTGGGTCAAAGTATGCAGATATTTAAAAGTGTAAAACATGAAGTCATGTTACCCTCCAGAAAGATTACATCAATGTATATTCCCAGAACATCATTCTCATCTTCTCAGAACTGGGGAGTGATTTAAGTGTATGAATTCACTCATCAAATATGTATTGATGGCTTACTGTCTGGCTTTTTTGCCTCTCATGGGACCCTCCCCCAGAATCCACACCCACATCCAATCTTGGGTACACCCTCTAAACCCAAAGTTTGCCAAGTTCCTGGCACCTGCCTCAGCTGCTGAGTGGACTCCACTCAGCTCCCCAGAAGTCCTGCCTGCTGACCAGTCACCAAGCCGCCTGTCCTCCTTTCCTTTCTGCCTTTCCTTTGTGGTGGGAGCAACCATGGCCTGGAGTTTCCGTGGGAAAGCCCAGCTTGGGGGACTGCTCCTCTCTCTGCTTGGCTGGGTCTGTTCATGTGTCACCACCGTCCTGCCCCAATGGAAAACTCTCAGTCTGGAGCTGAACGAAATGGAGACCTGGATCATAGGACTTTGGGAGGTCTGCATAGATCAGGAGGAAGTTGCCACTGTGTGTAAGGCCTTTGAGTCCTTCTCGTCTCTGCCCCTGGAGCTCCAGGCATCCCGCATCCTCATGGTAGCCTCCCATGGGCTGGGACTACTGGGGCTTCTGCTCTCTGGTTTTGGGGCCCAATGCTTCCAGTTTCAAGGATCAGATGGGTATTCCAGAGGTGGCTTTGCCTCCTGGCAGGGACTTTGGAGGCATCAGCTTTGGCCACTTCCCTCTTTCCAGTCTCCTGGGTGGCCTGCGCCACAATCCAAGACTTCTGGGATGACAGCGTCCCTGAGATTGTGCCTTGGTGGGAGTTTGGAGATGCCCTCTAGCTGGGCTGGGCTGCTGGTGTTTTCCTGGCCCTTGGTGGGTTACTCCTTATCTCCTCGGCCTGCCTGGGAAAAGAAGATATGCCCTCTGTGCAGATGGCTGTCCCCACAGCAGCCCCACCATCCTGTGCTCCAGCGGAGGAGTCCGATCGCTCGTTCCACCTAATGCCAAGACCTAGGATCCTGTTCATCTAGGACAAGCTTTGCCAAGAAATCTATGGAACAGAGGAATGTCAGGAGAATCCTCTCTCTTCCTTATCCTCCATCACTCTATATTTGCTTGCCTCATTTTAGAGGTGGTAGTCACTGTCTCATTTGTTCAAGAATTTGACTATCTTGGTGATATGGTGATCCTAATTTCAGAATGAAAAATCAATGCACAGTGTCTAAAGACATGTTTATCTGATTTAGATTTTATTTACATAAAATACTTTTAAACTCATAACATTAATTATATACTTGATTCTTTTATTACTAGGGAAAACATATTACAAAATAGCGTTCAACCTAGAAAACCTAGTCTACTGGATATGAAAGACAGAAAAGCTAAAGATATGCCTTTGCAAATGAAAATGAATTATTGGTGATATTATATCACCTCAGGACAGGGACCCTCCTTGGGTTCATTTTCAGTCTCGGGCGCATGATTTGAAAGGGAGCTTCACAATATATCAGTCCTTGTGGCTGTACCCAAGGACTGCCCAATGTGGGCATACATGTGGAGAGAATTATCAGCTACTCGGAAATGTCTTTTACCATATGGAAAATCACATTATAAATCCCTTAAATTTTAACCTAAATGTCAGCAGAACTACCTAGGCTGCTAGGCAACCAGTAAAGTCCCTTTCACAACAATGACCCAAGTTCCTTTGCTTCCTGACCGCCTGGGCCAGGTCTTCCTCAGGCATTTCTGCAAGTCCTCAAGGAGGAGCCTCCCGCTTGCTCAAAAACCTGCTTATCAGCTGAAACTACCCTGCGTGTCCACCCTGATCCTCTGCTACCATCTGCCTCCCACTGCCTTAATCAGTTGAGAGTCACCACTGACCCCGTCGACAATTCCCACAGGAGAACAACTAAGGGTGATGGTTCCCAGTGTCCCCAGATATGTCCCTTTTCCAAGTTCAGAGGCATCTTTTGCTCACAGGACTGAGGAGCTCCCTCCCTCCACACGCTGGTACTGTGCTTTGCCTTGAGGCTGTACTGCTTGTGCTCAGATGCCTCTCCTTCTCAATTAAATAACATTGGCATAGCCCTGGCATCTTGAGTTAGCCACCACAGAATACGCACGCACCAACACAAGAATAAACAAGTTTGCCGGCACAGCCCAGACCAGTTCCCTTCTTTTTTTTTCCTGAGGAAATGAGTCTCCACAGGTGCAACTTCGTCTTCAGCACCTGACTCAGTTACCTTCTCACCCAGAATAGCATCCTCTAGGAGTCACAGTTTCTCCAGAAAGCTCCTTTCCCAGTATGTCCTTTTGTATATGTCCACTTGACATACACAAATCCAAATGACTCTTAGGTAAATAAATTTTTTAGTATAAAAGAGCAGTTTGCATCAAATTTGTATTCCGGCCTTCTCTGGTTCCAATGCCCATTTTATCAACTACCCCTTCTTGATTATGTTTCAAGGATCTTTAGGCCAAGTTTCATTCAGGGGTGAAGCTCAAATATCCAAGAGTGATCCTTGGATCCCATAGGATCTACAAGAAGGACTCATTTTGTTATTCATCCATCTGGCCGTTTATTCACTCTTTGAACAAATATTTATTGAGCACCTACCATGTGCTAGGCATTGTGCTAGCAACCAGGAATAAAACGGTAGGACAAAATGTATCCCTGCCCCTCATATAGGCAATTAGGGGAGACAAATATTAATGGGAAATCACATCAATGCAAATTGTAGTTGTAACAAACTTTACAAATCCTGAAAGGTACATGGTTCTATAAGATCATGCAATAGGAACAATTTAACCTAGTCAGGTTAAATGAGCGGGTACCCTAAGGAAATGATAACTGCCTACAAGTTAAAGGATGGATAGCAATTCTAGATGGAGAGAGAAAAAAGTAAAAGACAAGGCTGGTGAATTAGGAAGGAGCATGTTGTCTCTGTTCTCAGAACCAAGGGAAGCCAAGCATGAGGCCAGGAACAGGAGGTCAGCTGACCGAAACAGTAGCCTGCTCCACCTTTCCTAACACCTTGTCCCTGGGCCATATCCCTACCACACAGTTGTGTAGGGTTTAAGAGATGACAACGCACTTTCACATATCTTGTGTTTTATTTACTGTTATATTGAGGGTTTTTTTTTTTTTTGAGATTGGGAGAACAGGTATTATTTGTTTTGCTAATGAGAAAATGAAGAATTTAGGCAACATGCCCACAGTGAGTAATTAGCTGGATGAGACTTGAATCCAAGGCTTGGATGCCATGGCAGGCTTTTGTCACCCACCCCATCCTGTTGCTTCATGGGGATGGGTGACTGAGACAATCTACCAGACCAAAGGAAAAACTAGCACCCAAGCAGAAGAAAAAACCAAAGACCTAAAAGAAAAATCTTGTGCTCCGTGCGTTTGTTGAGGTCTAAACAGGATCTTTGTTGCCAGGTGGCTCACCTGGTCCTGCTGGTGACCTGCAGCCCTCATCCTAATCCCACGTGTGCAGGTGCTGATGGCATTTTTCATCAGCATGTCATTATGGCTTCCTCTGCAAGGAAACTGGACACAAACTAAAGGTTTATTAAGAAAAAAAATAGCCTGTTTTCCTAACTCTCCTTTATAAAGGACACAAAGGCATTGAAAAAAAATTTTTTAAAGGTCTGCATTTTTTTTTTTTTTGCGTTACGCGGGCCTCTCACTGCTGTGGCCTCTCCCGTTGTGGAGCACAGGCTCCGGACGCGCAGGCTCACCGGCCATGGCTTACGGGCCCAGCCGCTCCGCGGCATGTGGGATCTTCCCGGACTGGGGCACGAACCCGTGTCCCCTGCATCGGCAGGCGGACTCTCAACCACTGCGGCACCAGGGAAGCCCCCCAAGGTCTGCATTTTTTTAATATTTACTTATTATTTTGGCTGCGGCAGGTCTTACTTGCGGCACGCAGGATCTTTTAGTTGCAGCATGTGGACTACTTAGTTTCAGCATGCATGTGGGATCTAGTTCCTGGACCAGGGATCGAACCCGAGCCCCCTGCATTGGGAGCTCGGAGTCTTACCCACAGGACCGTCAAGGAAGTCCCCAAAGGCATTTTTTAAAACGATAGGAGTGGGGCAGGGACTGTTGATTGATTCCCAAGCAGTCAATGGCATGTCATCCCCTGAAGGAAAGGTGATCTGCATTCTGGCCAGAATCTACTTTTATAGAAAGAGTCTGAGGAATAAGATGCTTTTCACCAAAAACTGCCACTGTTTTTATCTACCTGCGTTGTAGGGAAAATAATGAGAAATAAAAATAGAACTAATTAAATCTTAGCTTCAGTTCAGCCTTTCTCATGCATTTGTGGCAAATCAACATCAAAAACATTTCTTTATTGTGGTTACACATGGAGAGGTGTGTTGTCATATGTATTAGGAACAGAAAGGGACATCAATCAATCGATGTTTCAAGGCAAAAGCTTTTATTATGTGCAAAGCATTGTAAGAAAATAACCCGGGGACTCGCCAAACGTGATGCAGTTAGAATTTGATATGTTCGGTGCTGTCTTCTCCACCGGCCTTCCTTTGGGTCTGAACATTTCATCATTAGCAGAGAAGGCATTTCAGAAGGTCCCTATCAAAACATTCATCTGTTACCCTTCTGAGCCTCTGAGACTAGCTCTAAGGGAAAAGTCCCAAGGGTTAGACACATTTTGGGATGGGAGGAAAGTAAGAAATAGTTTTATGGGCTTCTGGAAAGGAGACGTGTCTTAGCAGCCAGGGAGGGTTAGGATAATACAAAACTCAGAGTTAGGGAAATGTTTGCAGTCACTGGCCTCTGATATGGAACTGAAAGAAGCTGGGATCACATTCTACTCTACTAACTAATGGATTTATTTTTTTAAGCCAGTTGTTCTTGCTACCTTGCCACATTTATAGTATGTGTACAGACTGTTTTGTTGTTGCCCAGGATTTTGAATAGTGCCTCAAAGCCAAATCCCATGGGTGATACATGCCCTGGATTCTAAAGACAGGGGCTCACCACACTGCTGCTAAGAAGTAACCAAACTGGTGGTCAGCCTTCACACCCAACACCTACATAAGAGAAACACCCAGACTCATTAGGGAGGCTTCCCGGAAGGGAATTCGTAACAGTTGGGAGGACTGTGGTGTCTCTACCCTTCCCTGTGAGGAGTGGGGTGGAGACGGACCTCAGAAGGACCACTCACAGATGGAGCTGTTCCCAGCAGGGAAGATGGGTATCTGAAACACACCCATCACACCTGTGCTGAGCTGCAGAAACTCCTGGGCTATGGAGGCACAGAGGAGGGTGCCTGACCACCACCGGAGCAGCCTGCAGCAGGGGGCTGGCTCGAGTGGGGCAGAGTGGCAGCACCGCCCTTCTGCCTTTTACTGGGGCAAGGATGGTAAGCTTTCTGTAGCCCAGATGGCTGCTGGGGCAGGCAGTCTGGGTGACACTGTCCTAGAGCGCTGCTGGACAGTGTGAATGACTAGAGCAGGAGCTGAGAGGGACTGGAAGAGGCCAGCCAGGAAGTCCAAAAGCCATATCAGGGAATGATCTGGAAGTTTTCTACAGAGCTCTCTGAAGAACCCATAAAATACCCCACCCAAGAGCTAGTCATTGGATTCTTGCCATAACAAAGACCAAGAGTGTATTAGAAACAAAACTATTTCTTTAAAAAGTAAACACTGGGGCTTCCCTGGTGGCGCAGTGGTTGAGAGTCCACCTGCCGATGCAGGGGGACACGGGTTCGTGCCCGGGTCCGGCAAGATCTCACATGCCGCGGAGCAGCTGGGCCCGTGAGCCATGGCCGTTGAGCCTGCGCGTCTGGAACCTGTGCTCCACAACGGGAGAGGCCACAGCAGTGAGAGGCCCGCGTACCGCAAAAAAAAAACAACAAAAAAACCCAACCAACCAAACAAACAAAAAAGTAAACACTGTCCTTTGCCTTCTTCTGCTATAAACTCTCCTCCCCCAGGCTCTAGGGCTGCCAGAGCTAGGGGTTAGGAGGGGAACGGAGCAGGGGAGTAGAAAAACATCCCACGGCTCCTTCCTTACTGCTAGCCCCCGAACTTCAGGCTGAGGCCTGGACTAAGATGAGGGGAGAAGCACTGAAGCAAATGGATGAGAGTGAACTTTTGATCTAGACTGGTCCAGACACTGTAATACATGAAAATTATTCTTTTCATACTCAAACGGGACAATAAAGTTCTCAGGGAAAGGACAGCCAAAGGATCATACTGGAAGGTAGCCATGGAAACAAAAAGAAAGCTATTGACTCACTGTTCCCTATCAAGTTTAGGCCATTCAATAAAATGATTAAAGAAAAAATATGCCCAAAGCAAGAAAAGAACCCGACAGGAGATACTGTAATTTTTCTATCCAGCATAGGCCCGGATCCCTTCAGCATCCCTCTTCCAGTCAGACTGGCTAAAATATGATCACATCTGCTTGCCAGAGACCTACAGCACCCTGGATGTCTACATTACGTCCCAGTTATTTAGCATCCACCTGTGAGCCCTACATAGGCCAAGGAGAAGCCTTAAAGACCTTGCCCCACAAGACATTTCCACACGAGACCTGCAGCTAACAATACTTTACACCAAGTCATTGCTGCATCTATTGTTTCTTTTAACCCTTAGAACATAACAGCAAGGTTAAGGATTTTTTGGTTTTATAGACCAGAAAGTAGGTTTAGCCAGTATTGGAACTCAGTTGTTAGCTAACGATGCCAATATTCTTTCCATGAACTACATCTTCACGAGACACACCGATTCAGCAGTGGTTTGTAAATCAGGAAAGCTGTAAAACTGTTCACCTCATGAGTGAGGTCTGGTTATTCCCTAAGTAGAGACGGTCACGATGACTCAGTGAATGATGCTGCTACTCCTGGGTCATCGTTGGGGGTTCCATCCTTACTGTTAAAATCTAAGTGCTCATTTGGGAAGACCATCTTTGGCATGAGGGATACCTCTAGCCCACCGTTAGGGCTCTAGATAGAAAACTGGTCATACCTCCATGAACATGATTAATACAAGGACCAGCACACACTCGTGGCAATCCCTCAGTACTTAGGCAGCAGCTTATCAATTCCAAGTGACCTAAATTCTTTTTTTTAAAATTTATTTTGTCTTCGTCTGCACTGGGTCTTCGCTGCTGTGTGCGGGCTTTCTCTAGTTGTGCCGAGTGGGGGCTACTCTTTGTCGCCCAAGTCACCTAAATTCTTCAGAAGGTTTCTGTCCCCTTCTCCTACTCAAAGTTAATATTCCTGCTGCATTGCTTAATATCACAATTTCTTGTCTTCCTCATAGCAGGAACAATCCAGGCTTATCTGAGAAGGGAGGAGACCAGGTCTCTACCTTATAAGACCCATTCACTTGTCTGTAAATGGCCAATCAGTTACACACAACAGGGAGGTTGTGGAATCAGGTAACTAGCCAGCAGCCTATTGGGCAATGCAGCAAACAAGAGGGCTGAAAGGAGGAGGACATGAAAGTGCCCTGAAAATCTCTTAAGGCAGTTCCACTCTGATGTGCAGTAGATTACTATGTCAATTTAGTGTTTAATAGCCTAAGAGAATGTGGATAATTGTTTTAAAGGTTCAGGGAAAAGCAGTGTAATGACTGAACAGCTGAGAAGCTGAGCCTGTGAGCGAACTTTAAGGAACTGATGTGTTTATGGTAATTAAAAGAAAGGTTAATTACACAGAAAAAAAAATATTTTGCTATATCTCCATCAGAGTTGAGCTTCACAACATGAGGAATACACCAAAGTTATAATGCATTAATTCAGAAAGCATAAAAGCCGGTAAACTATCATTGCAGAAGATTCTACAGACTTTATGAAACCACAGAACTCAGTGTGTTGAAGACAATGTAAAAGCCACCTTACTAGTAGGCATGGAAGTTCTATGAAGAAGTAGTTCTAAGCTGTGACTGTATGTTTATCAGAATCACCTGTGATGCTTTCCAAGCATAAAAGCATCTGGGGTCCAGGGAAGTCTAATTAGTCCATATCTGCAGGGTTGAGGCCTTGGCAACCGGGATTTTTAAAGTGACAGCTGATTCTGGATTGGTGACCAGGGTTAGGAATCACTGCTGAAGAGCTCTGAATTAAAAAGGTAGAAAAGGGAATTCCCTGGAGGTCCAGTGGTTACACTCTGTGCTTCCACTACAGGGGGCACGGGTTCGATCCCTGGTCGGGGAACTAAGATCCCACAAGCCTCATGGCATGGCCAAAAATAAATAAATAAAAAGGCAGGAAAAAACTTACACAAGAGAAAAATAAATAAAAACAAAATAAAGTTGTTTGAAAAGACCAATAAACCTCTGGAAATACTAACCAAAAAGAAAAGAAGATACGTGTCACCCAGTATCAGTAATGAAAAGGGGGACATTACTAAGATCCTGGAGCCATTAAACACACACACACACACACACACACACACACACACAAGGCGTTATTATAAACGTTTTGCCAAGTAAATTTTAAATTTTAGACAAAATGGACATATTTCTCTTTTTTTGGACGAATTTCTAATAATTTTCCAAAACTGACACAAGGAGTAACCAAAAGTCTGAAAACCCTAAATGTATAAAAGAAGCTGAATCTATAATTAAAAGCATCTTTTCAAAACACACAAAAAAACAACTCTGGGATCAGATGGCTTCAACAATGAATTCTGCCAGAAATTAAGGAAGAAATAATCCTATCTTATACAAACTCTTTCAGAGCATAGAAAATGAGAGAACATCCCAACTCATGCAATAAGGCCAGAATAATCTACACCAAAACTTTGATAAGAACATTACAAGAAAAGAAAATTAAAGGCCAATCTCTCTCATGAATATACATGCAAAAGTCCTAAATAGAATATGAAAAAATTCCATATGCATATAAAAAATATATCACAATCAAATTCAGTTTCTTCTTGCAACATGGTTGGTTTAAAATTACTAAATGTAATTCACACATGAACAGAGTAAAGGAAAAGACCCATGTAATCATTTCAATAGATAAAGAAAAAGCATTTGATAAATTTCAACACCCATTCATAATTAAAAAAAAACTCAAACTCGGAATAAAAGGAATCTTTCTTTATCTAATAAACGGAATTTATAAAAAGCCTACAGTATGGTGAAATACTGAACACATTCTCCCTGATATGGGGGGGGGATAATGACACCCACTATCACCACTTCTATTCAGCATTATACCAGAGGTCCTAGTGTGACCAGTCAAGAAAAAGAAACGTTGTAAGGACTTGAAATAAAAGTCACCATTCACAGATAACATAGTGTATACAGAAGACCTAAAAAAAACCTGATAAACTATTGGAATTAATAAGTAATTCTTACAGGCTTGATATAAAAACATCCATTTGTTTCCAGATGTCAGCAACAAACAATTAAAAATGGAATTTAAAAAAATCACAGCATTTACAATAGGTTGAAAAACATCAAAGATCCAGGAATAAATCTTATGAAAGAGGTGGAAGACCTTTATACAGAAACTGAGGAAAACCTAAATAAAAAGTATACACAATGTTCATAGATCAGATGTCAGTTCTCTTCAAATTATCTATAGTCACTATAAACCACATCAAAATCCCTGGAGATTTGTGTATGCATGTGTGAAACTGACAAACTGATTCTAAAGTTTATATGGAAATATAAAAAAATCAAGAATAGCCAAGATGATATTGAAGATGTCCCAAACTGGACAATTTATTGTACCAGATATCAAGACTTATAAAGCTACACTAATTAGGACAATGTGATATTGGTACAAGCAGACCTACAGGCCGATAGAACAGACAAAAGAGCCCAGAAGCAGAACCCTACATAGACACCTTATGACAAAGGCATAGCACTGGGAAACACAAAATGTTTTCAATAAATGGTGAGGGTCAGTCCACTCAATGTGAAGGGTAAAACTGTGAAACTTCTGGAGGATAACACAGAATATCTTTATGACCTTGGAAATAATTTCCTCAATAGGGCACAGTAGCACTAACCATGAAGGAAAAGACTGATAAACTAGACAACCTTAACATTAAAAACTTGTTTTCACCCAAAGACATCAAATGAAAGGCCAGAGTGGGAGAAGATATAGGCAATGCATATAACCAAAAAAGCTTCCATAACTGGACTATATTTTCAAAAAACTCCTATAAATCACTAAGGAAAAGAAACAAAAAAAAGTGGGCAAAAGACGTAAATACGTATTTCAAAAAACAGAATAGCCAAAGGCCACTAAGTATATTAAGAGATGCTGGACATCCTTAGGACACAGATGTGGACAAAGGAATGTTGCCCACCATCAAGCCATCAGCCACTGCAGCCAGCCCTGATGGTGCACCCTGAGGGGAATTCAGGACAGAGAAAAACAGGATACTGGCCCTAGATAGTTAAGGTACATATCTAAGGAATCATTTCAATGAGGCTCGCATCTTCTCATAGGTAGAAAAGCACTAAAATCATTAACTTGAAATGTCTGGTGTTTTTGAGATTAGTAGCAGTCTTTTAATGTTCAACTACATGTTTTTCCCTCCCTTACCTCTTTGGAACAGTTCCTCAGAGCTATCTGAGAGGATGCCTCCAGGGCCACAGTCCTCAGTAAGGTCCCTAAATAAAACATAACTTGCAACTTGTAGGTTGTGCATTTTTCTTCAGCTGACACAGGGAAGTGCAAATCAAAATGATATCATCACATGTCTACCAGAATGGCTATATTAAAAATACTGACAAAATCAAATCTTGACAAGGATATGGGGCAACTGGAACTCTTATAAACTGCTGGTAGGAGTTTAAATTGGTATAACTGCTTCGGAAAACTGTTTGGTAGAACCTAATAAAGATACATCTACCTATTCCTATGACCCATATATTCTAATGATCCAGTAATTCCACTCAGAATTACATACCAACAGAAACGCATTCTTGGGCGCATCAAAAGACATGTACATGAACGTTCCTGGTAGCATTATGGGTAGCAACCAAAAACTGGAAACACTCAAATGACAATTAGCATAATAAATTGTAAGGTATATTCATTCAATGAAATATAATAAACCGAGCAAGGAAAATGAGTAAACTACAGCTGCAGTTAATTCTCCCTTCTATCCTACCCCTGCTACATCCCAGCCCTTCATTCAACCCTTGCCTCTTCTTCATTCATTATTTAAATTGTTCTATGTATCCACTTCACACCTCTTTCTTGAAGTGGGTAGGATAACAATGAGTTTATATGCTCCATACTTCTTGAAAGAGCTAATTAACAAATCCAAATGGAAAAGGATTGCAATTCCAGTTAACCAGGGAAAGGCTAAACCCAGTCTCCAGGGAATTTATGCTGAGGTCAAGTACCCTGCCCAAACTCTTGAAATCATTTCTGGTTAAGGGTCACACTGGTTCTTTCTCCCACCCCACCCCCAACATCCCTTCCCCTCATCCTTCTTTTTCACAACCCTTTAAATAAGTAAAGCCACTCTTAGCTTGAGACAGTTTGCTGACCCTGAAAGAAACTAAGCTGTACCTAAGGCAGCACCAGTACCCGCCATGGTGGTCTGAGTGGATCCAACACTACAGATGTACAGCTGTTCCTTTCTTCACCAACTGCAGGTTCTCAAAAGCTCATCAGGAAATAACTAATGTGGAAAGGTACAAAGCAAAAGATTTTACAAGACTCCCAAGGGCAGTCAAGCAGTTGTTAATATAGCACAGGCTATGAAGTGAGACACACCAAGGGTTAGTGTCCTGGCTCCACTACTTAGGACACCTATGACCTTGGGCAAACCACAGTCCCCATTTTCATCCCAGGGTGGTTATATAACTGTGCACAGTAATCAGTAATGACAGGTATTTAAAAGCAGAAGGCAAATGGTGCTACTGCCTAGAATTTTAAACAGTAAAAGGTAATCAATGGGTAAGAAAAGTGATTAATTTCCCATGAAACAGATCTTTGCAGTGAGCTTTAAAACACAAAAGCACCTCTGAATATCTGTAAAAGACGGCCTAACCATTAATTTAACCAAAATATAAGAATTTGGTTTCAAGAAAATAATTTTTTTGCCTTCTAAATCAGAAAAATTACAAAGTGGATACACTTACATGCAATGCAACTAGCAAATGAGATGAAAAGAGATCAGTCACCACTAGGTGCTGCTCAAGAAGTGACCACTGCCTTTCATCCCCATCAAGCTTCTCAACGCTCTAATCTGCCTTTCTCTTTTCAAGAAGAAAAACTGAAACGTGAGAAACGCTTATTGAGCCCATCCATTTCCAAAACAGAAAATATATATTTAAATAAAGGCCATACTGCATACCAAAGGTAAAACAAATACTTTTATTGCACATTTATAAAATCTGCATTGTTGTAGTAAGTGTTTTTCCCTCCCACGATTCCCTCATTAATCTTAAAATTTGGATACCCAATTTGGAGCCTTTTAAAAATTATCAAGAGGGGATATTTCTCTCTCTACATATACATATATATATAGATTTTTTTTTTTCTTTTTACAAACCCACATCCCTTATTTTTTAGAAGCAAAAAAGGGGAGGGGCATCAAAATGTTCTTCTGGGCCAGCAGCAGCCTTAGACATGGGTTTTGACAATTTTCAGACACTAGAAATTTTTACCTAAATGGTTAACTATGAAAACGTGATCTTTAGTCAAGTTTCACAATGTTGTTACTCCATCTGAAGTCCTTAATGCCTTCCTTTCTTTCACTCAGGACTGAGTATGAGGTTTTCTGGTTTATTTAAAAATATAAAGTAAAAGAGAGAGAAGAAAGGAAGGAGAGGCAGCTTTCTTTTGACTTTTGAACATCTTACTGCCACATGCATGACCTTATGTTCTACCCACGTGTGAAAGGGTAGTGGTTCATCAACAACCTATCTTGTCATCTCCTGTCAAGAGCCAGGCAAGGTGTATGCTTCTCCTCTCTTGCAGTTAAGAATTTTTTAATGTCATCTGTATTTGATAAAATAACTAGTAGCTGTTCATATGGTTCAGGTTCTGATGAATCACCCTTCTACTCTGCTGTCAAAAACACTTATGCCTGAAGGATAATTTTAAAAGTGTCAAGAGGCTTAGAAAAGCCCAAGCACGCCTGTAGGTACAAGAGGCATTTCAGGTCTTCTGCCATAAATCAATACCTTAATACACTGGTTCCTGCCTTTTTTAGTGAAATCGCTTTTATGATTCTGTACCTAAAAAGTGCAATTTTATTTTCAATCCTTCTTTACATACACAGTATGGTTGGGGTCTGGATCTGAATCTTACTTTTCCACCTAATCCCCTTCCCAAGGTAAACACTGTGACAACAGACTTCTATGCAACAGGCAGTCAACCAAAGACCAGGATGGGACTTGAACACGTGGGGGCTTATTTCACTGTCACAGTTGACACCCCTTGAATTGACTCCATGACAGCTGCAAACCTGCTACAAAGGTCATAGGGCGAATTGGGTCGAATAGTCGGAGGCTCCTTTAAGACAATGATTTCTGCAGAAGGATCTAGAAGTCTGGGTAGAAACTCCCCTAAGCACAGCTGCAGATTTTCTGTGGAGGAAAAATGGATGGTTACTATACAGCTAAATAAATCTCTGAGTAAAAACTAAGTCTGCAATGACAGGAGACGGTCTTTCATACAGCCATCACCCAACCTGAAAGGTTAAAGCATTGTTCTGGTCAGCTAATGACAAATGATGATTCCTTCAGGCCAAACCAGTAGCAAAGACCTATTTGCCAAATATACCAAAGTTTTAGGTCACTGTTTTAAGCCATGTGACGTGTGGCAGAATAACACTATATATTCACTTCATTATGGACACGTCTTCCAATCAATCATCCTTTAAAATTTGAGAAAGTACCATAAATATAATGTACCGTAAATATACTATTGCCATAAATAAAATGCTGCTCTTTTCCTTCAAGTAATTAAAATATACTAGTGTGTACACGGCATTATGTAAAGCTATGTATCACACATGGTCTAAGTAAAAACTGAAGACATTAAAACAAAATTCATAGCTACTAATTATTATAGAATTTTTCAATAAATATTATAAACTTTAACAAGTCAACAGAATATCTCTACATCAGTGAGAAACTAACAAAGAGGATTCGTATTAGGATACGTAGCAACTTTCTAAATCTATCAAACTCACCTAAAAATACCTAGTTTTAGGCTCCCTCTCCAAAATGCTTTGGACATGCACAGACGTTCCATTTACTAATTTGTTAACCTTGAAGGCATCATAGTTAATAATATGTTTATGTCTTGCAACTTCAAGTCACAGGAAAATTTGATTACGGCACCAACAGGTAATCAAGCTGCATAAATAGATTTTTATTTTTAAACTATAAAATTAAAGTTCAGATTTCGGCAGATGAAAAAGTAACAGCAGTCCGACATTCCTGGAGAGCAGTGACTTATTTCAAACAGAGCTGGCTGGCTGGCTGTGGAGGTGATTCAGCAGCCACAGAGGAGGTAAGGGGAGGCTAAGAAGGACAGGGGTGCAGGCTCCCATTCCTTGTTTCAATAGAGTAGATGTACTTTTGACTCTTGTATATTCTAGGGGATTCCAGTGCCTTAAAATGGTTTGACAACCGGTACTACAAACTGAGTCCACTGCAACTTCTAGAATTCTCAAGGGCCTTAGAAATTACTGGAAGTGGCAACAACAGCACACCTGCAATATCTTGCCCGAGGTAAGAGCACCAGTGGTTTCTCATGATCTCAATGGCATCCAAGTCATCCTTGGAGATGTCGTTATTAATGATAAGGTGAATGCAGGGAATGATCAACTCATTCATCACATTAATACCCTCTGTTACAGAGTGCTCATCATTTGTTTCAAAGAGAGAAGCTGCTTTGGCATTCAGCTCCTATAGATAAAAAACAGAGTGAACAAAAATAAAAGTCTGAAAGAGAATATCTATTTTAGAAGAGCCTAAACAAGTACTTCCCAAACTCCACTGTACACTGGAAATGCCTGGGGATCTTTAAAAACTACCGATGCCCCAACCCAAGCAAGCTGACTGACTGGTATTTGGGTGACCTGGGCGCTGGGATTTTTTTTTTTAATGCTCCCAAGGTGACCCGAATGCAGCAAAGTCTCTGACCCAGTGGCCTAAACTTACAAGTCAAGGTCATATTTAACACCCGCTTCTATCAAAAGGCCTATTCAATGGTTCTCAATCTTCACTGAACATCAGAATCACCTGCAGAAGGCAAGCTGGTGCCCAGGCGCCTCCCTAGGAGACTGGTTTAACTGTCTGGGGAGACGCCTGGGTCCCAACCTTCTGAAAGCTCCTTAGGCGATTCTGACGCACACTGGAGGTTGAGAGCCAGAGGTGGAAAGACTCTAAATCCCTAGTACTGTCTCCCTGTGGCAGCTGAGTGGGATATTCAAAATGTAATCTGTATTTGGTGATTTAAAAAATAAAATCATGTCTTTACTAAAATTTGGGTCCATCAAATCTACAAGGCCCTTTTTTCAGCTTCAAAGTGCCCTGCCATACCTATAACTGATGCAGGAACCCAAGTCTAATCAGAAAATGAAGCTTCTGAGATAAATACATGTCATGACTTAATCTCCTCCACTTGGTATTAACAGAAGCAGTGGGAGAAATGCTGGCCTGACTCCTCCCGTGAAGGGTGATCCTGCCGGGTGTCAGAGAGGCTAAAGGCAAGCACGTGGGTCTGGGAAAGCCGCCTCTGTAGTTTCTGAAGGACAAGCACCTGCAGGAACCCCTGGGGAGGCAGAGGGGACATGGGTCTCCTTCCCACGTGGCGGCCAAATGCAAAATAGGTCAGGATAGATCTCCAGTGGTGTATGACGAGGATATTAACAGAATGGCAGGACCGATCCTGATGGTTCATACCTTTTAAAAAAAAACTGGAATCTCTTTAGAAGTCACTAAAATGCTCATCTACTAGCTTAGCAGGGAACACAGGAAAAACACACATTTCTTACATGTTTACTCTGGGCCAGACACCAAGAAAACAGCTGAATAAGAAGAGGATCTGTGCTCAGGAACTCACAATCTAGTAGACAGGCCATGTGATAAAAGCTATCATGCAGTACATAGAAAGGGCACCGAAATGGGGATAAGTGATTCTCACCTAACTTCTATCAGGGGTGGAAGAAGAATGACATTCACTGAAGTAACTTAAAATAATTTGTTTCCATGTAAAACTACTCTTCAGAGTTTGGAAAAATCTAAAACCTGTTGGAGATTTTTTTTAAGTTGTATTTCTTCACGGCTTCAAGGAGCAGAGGTAAACACAATAGATAATTAAAAAGTCGTAAGGCTTTACAATCAGTACAAACCAGAAGGCATTTTCTTCGGTATAAAGCGATCACCGACTCTTTCACGCCCCGCCGGGGCCCCTTCATCAGCAGAGCGGCATTGCTCTGGTAGGCGTACACCAGGTAGGAAAGCGCCTCTTGGTACCTTAGAAAGCGGTAGATAAAAAACAGCTCAGTGCTCCTTCCCCGAATCCAGGGCTTAGTCCCCACTGTTCCCTAATACAAGAATGCAACTGGCTGAAATGATGGAAAAGTCTTAATGATGGAGGCAGCATGGAGCACTGGGAAAAGCCTGAGGGCCAAAGACCACAGCCAGTCTCAGCTCCTCTGCAAACTGGCCGAGAAACCCAAGGCAAATCATGGAACTTCCCCGGGCTTCTGTTTCTCCCAACTCTAAAACAAAGAAGTGGACGAGAGGCTCACTAAGGTCCACACCAACTCTTAAAATTCACTTTCTGAGTTCATTTTCATTTATCACAAAGAAAACCTGGCCATTATATCTCTCAACTAAGAAATCTATCATTATGTAAAGGATGAAAAAACATGTGTGATGTTCAGAGCAAAAGTGAAGTGAAACACTGGAAAAAGGTAGAGGCACAGGGTACATGTGAGAAGGGGGGTGAAGGTGCTGTGACCTTCTGAATTCCTGGTAGGCATCAATAAATAAGTGTCCTGACCAGTAATCTCAGTGACATAAGAGGCCAACTTACTTTCCTTTCTGATAGAGTTCCAGGCCTGTCAGGAGATACACAGACACCTTTCGAAACAAACTGTAATCTTCATGCCACTTCTGAAAAGGAATGACAGCCATTCATGATTATGACCACCACTACTTCTACCCTTTCCGCCACAGTAAACTTCAAACTCAGTACAAATACTCATTGAGCACATGTGGCCAGGCACAAAAACAGGAGACACAAAGGCTTTCAGATAATAAAGTATTCGACATTTCGAATTAACGTCTACCGCCGACCTTAATTTTCCATGTCTTGCTCCTTCCACCAAGGAACAGAAATACTCATTTCATATGAGCTTTAGAATTTAGGATCTTAATTTCCAACACCCACGTCAAAGTCATTCAGTTGTGCTATAAATGAACGGCCTCCCGAGTTCTGACAAAACCATCCAGATGACGGAAGACGGAGGGACACAGCCATTCCAACCTCACAGAACAACACTAAGCTCAGTGGGGGTGGTGACATACTTTAGGTGGCACCGGACAGTGTCTTTCCTACAACACGATGCCTTTTTTGAAAATCTGTAGTCATGCATGCATTTTAATGTGTAAAAATCTAATTTCAGATATAGAAATGTTAGAGAACTAAATTATTTAAAGCAAACCAAAGCCATGAATTCAAGAACTTTACTGCCCAGAACAGGGCTAAAGTGGGTATTTAAGAGAAATGAAGTGCTGATTCAGTCTAACAGAACAATGGAATAAAGAAACTGGCCATTCTAAGAAAAGATCATTCATTCATTCTCACCCAGCTTTCTTTGGGGGGTGGGCGGCGGGTGGTCAGTCTGTGATAATATAAAATTGTTGGTTTGGCCTTAATGTGTTTGCTTTGTAGACGTAAAGAGAAGATCTCACCTTGTACTCCTCCATATTCATGTCATCTGGACCGATCTCCTTCAATTTCGCTTGAGCCACCTTCATAATACTGATTGACCTGTGAACGAAGTTCAGAAAGCAATGAAAGCTCCCCCTTCAGAGGAGTTAGTCAAGCCAGACCCAGAAGGAAGGGTGGTTCACCGAAGTAGCCCCTCCTCACCTTTCATCATAGCTAAGGTTTTTGTCTGCAAATTGTTCCAGAAGGGTCCGCTCTACTACCCTTTTCGGCGCTTCATTCTGGAAGAAGTAGACAAGCACATGCTGAAGTCGAGGATCACTGTGAGAGGTGGGGGTCTCTTTGGCGAGCTGATAGAGCCTGGAGTACTCTTCATGGAATGCCTGTTGAAGACAGAACTGTGGTTAGAAAAGCGCACACTGTGACCTTCTACACACAGAAACTGACGCCTAAGCGCTACAGAGGTTTTCATCACTCTAAGAAGACTTCTGAGAAGTCCTTACTGAGACATGACAGAGGCAACTACGGAATCTGAAAGTTTCTTTCATTTCATAAGGATAAAACTCCTCTGGCACCAAAGACATACTCACAAGAAACTCATCTTCCTCATCAAGTTCTCAGAAAAACAAATATTTAGTTTTAATTGTTTCAGGCATATCCTTGAGTACCAAGGACCTGAAATTTAAAAACCGACATGAATGCAATTTCTTCAAGTACCTTAAATTTTATTCAAGTACCTTAAAAAGCATGGCCTTCATTCTTATATTATGGCCCCCAAATTACAAAGGCAAGGTCCCATTCACAGCTTTATGAACAGATGGCTCCTAAGAACAACAAGAAGCCCTCCAGGCCAGGTGTAACACAGAACACCAAAGCCGCGTCAGTGCCAAGAGAGGAGAAGCCATCAGTGCTGTGAGATGGCTGGGTCGTTAGCTGGGCAGGAAAGGAAGTTCTATGTTTTACTTCGATGAAAACCTTTTAATCCCATTTTTTAGCATCTAAGGAAATTACTGCCCTGTGTTATGATACCTGTGGTATAAGGATGAGAATTCAAAAAACAGAGATACCTTAATAAGCCCTGCTTCAGACCCATCTCGGTCAAAGGTCTGACGGGCTTTAGCTATGGCCAGGATGACCCCTTGCATGGCAGGGCTCAGCATCACCTACCACAAGAGGGCACAAAACAGAGAGAAAAAGGAGAGAAGAAAGGTTCAAAAGAAGACTGTATGAAGGAAAGGTGAACAGACAGCTGCAGGGAAGCATGGCAGCGTGCTCCGTGGCTGGAACCCACTGCGAGGCAAGGCTCACACACCGGGTCCTACACACATTCACAGCCCTGGCCCTCTGCACAATGTCAAGACTTTGCCCAAGACAAGCTATTCCTACATATTCTCTCTAATTTAGCCAATGGATAAAGATGTATGTCTAAAAATACCTGCGCTGTGGCGCTGCCACAGAATCGAGTTAAATTACAACTCTCCGAGGGGAAGTGTCTGAGGCGAGAGTTCCAACTGAGTTCTATAATTTGGGTGTATATCCTAAATACACCAGTATTTTGGAGTTTTACTAGGATGAAGAGCACATTTTAAACAGTCTGGAAACTAGGGGATACACAAATAACACTTTATAAAGTGAAACTCTTACAATGATTAAAAAAATGCCCCACAGGAAAAAACAGAAACCTGAGGACAGGATTCCCAACAGTTAGTGTGTGGTGACAACTGTACAGGCGGCAGACAATGAACAACCTGGGATTCTACAGCTTCTCCCTAAAGCTTCAGAATTAAAAACACCTTCAAGTCACATCTGTTTTTTTGCTCACTGGACAACTGAAAACTTTATATTTGGAGGAGACACAATGGACTAACATGACCAAAGACAAAGACTCCTAAAGGCAATTTCTTTGCTCATAATACCAAACAAAAAACTAAATTCTGCCTTTCTGAGCCATCTGGACTCTGCAGCGGCCCTCATAAGGACAGGTCTGGGTAGATATATACTGGCAGCAGTGTACAGTGGTAACTGAGATAGGCCCTCTCGCCCATTATTTACATCAATGAGAAAACAGTAACTATTGCCAAACACCTCACACAACTATATTCAGTCACGTGAGAAGGAAATACAAGACTGACGACAGACAGCTAAACCCTGACTCATCTCTGTACCTCCTCATCATATCCATCTGCATCAGATCTAACCAGAATCCTTCCCACACTGGGAATCTCGACTTCAGAGACCTCAGCATTAGGCTGGGCAGCAGACTCTGCGTCATGAGCCTGTGCGGGCTGCTCGGGCTGCTCTGCAAGGTCTGTTTCCGGGGACATGGGCTTCTGGGGTTCAGCTTCCTTAAGCTGTGGCAGCAGAATGGAGAGAAAGAGTAAGAAAAAAACAGAAGAAATAAAGAGGGATTGGTTAAATGCAGCAGGCACAGGATAACAGAAATGCGAGAAACTGTGGTCGTTATTGCCAAGAGCCCACCCCTCTTGCACTTGGGCTTCTAAGCCATTCTCACCTCACTCAACGCTGCTTCCACACCACTCTTCTCGTAGGCGTGTGCCGTGTTTGCAATAGCCTGGGCGGTCTGCTCCTTCACGATCACGGCATGCTCGGAGGACAAGCAGCGAGCCCCGTGGGAAGAGGCGACTGAAGACTCTGATAAAGAACCACATAAAGGAATTAGCATCTGATGAGAATACCCTCTAGAACACTCTGTAAACGGCAAGCAGGATTGATACAAAGTTTCATGTGCAAACCTTCTAAGAAACCTTCTAACAAACCTTTTTAAAAAAACCTATGCAAATTTCCCCTAGAAACTAGTGACTAAAAGAAATGGCTATTTTAGCAAGAAGCCACTGATGATGCTGTAAAGTTTAATGTGCTCCTGATGCTGTCATATTTCTTTATGCCAAGAAGCCTTCCTACAAACAACCATCTGTTAGGAAGATCACCTGTGGAGAATAGTTTTCATAAAATCTACCTATTAATCCTAGGTAGTTTCTCCTGCAACCTGGGAAATAAGCAAAAAACTAAACAGAGTGAAAGTACAGGCAGCTCGTCTTTCTGCTCTTACTTCTGCTCAGCAGAAATGACAGTCTAGAGCCACAGGCTAGGCCGTCAGGTTGTGCAACACCAACTCTATCTGAACTCCAGTGGGCAGACCGTGGCACGGCTCACTCAGATGAAGTGCACGGGACTGGCTACTGGAGTGCAGCATGAATCCCACCAGATCACCGGCATAGATGCCCTTCTCAGGTACCTTGTGATGAAGAGAAATCCTGTGATGCTGAGCTGGTGGAAGACTCCATTTGAGGGATTTTGCAAGACTGCTCTTCTTCCCACTCCTCTACTTCCTGCTCAAACCTCCAGTTATCTTCCTGAATGTAATGCTTCAGTTCAACAGAGAGGGCTTCCACTTCTCCTGACATCTGATCTAATTCATTCGGGGCCGCCTCTGAGGAAGAACAAAGACAGAGTTTAAACGAAGTTCCACCAAGCAAAAGGTCTCAAGGAATCCAAAGGTCCTTTCTAGAAAGAAAGAAAATAAGACACTTTGTCTTTTTTTCTTACTCCTAATGAAAAATACATACACACGTACATAATCCATCTGAAGTACTGACAATATCAGGCCAACAGTCACAGCACCCCAGTAACAGTGCCTGGCATATTAGTAGGCAGGCACATTGAATATTTGTTAAACGAATCAATCGACGATCATGACTAAGGATTTGGAATAGAGGCCAATCAGTGACAAAGTAGCAAGAACAAACCAAACATTTCTTGCAAATTGAGAAAATCATTAGATCCAATGGATATTTCAAGGTAGATAGTGTTATCAGTGTAACCAATGCTCCTACTACTGATAAGAATATCCATCTCAAGACGGTTAGAGATGAATTCCAAGACATTTATACCTCCTTAAGTTTCACACAATCAAGTGCTATAAGAAAGCAAACTGATACAAAGGTTAGATGGTCAGTAATACCTGGTTCACTAAAGGCTATGATGAAAAATGGCAAGGATAGCAAGGACATATTAAATCTCATCTCTAACCCTGTGACCAAAACAAAACATAAAAACCTATAGCAGAATAGCACATCCATGTACTGGTTGCTATTAACTAGTCTTTTCACTAAGCAAATGACAGTTTCCACTTTTTGTCGGTTTCTGTAATATAAAAATGAGCCATACGTGTAACAACAAGGCCCCTAGATACCACCAACAGCCAGCACAATTATTTGTACAGTAACTCCCACGAGCAGCTGTTCCTGCTTTCACACTGCAAACACGCAATTACGAAGATCAGTTACCATTAAGTGATCATTCTCTCCATCGCTTATCCCTCAAGCACACGCTAACAAATCAGAAAGATCATTTGCTGCCCGGACAAAATGCCTTATGTGTTTTCTTACTTATGCAACAGTGAAGTTTGAACACTAAAAGAAGATGCCTTCCATGATCTCAGATGTGAAAGGAAGAAAGAAAGAGAGAGTAATATAAATGGAAAACAGCACAGAACCTGGAATCAGAATATTTCCTGGCTATAAGACTCCAGACAAGTGCAGAACCTCAGCTGGAAAATGTGGGTGATAAGAATTCCTGCCCTGCCTACCTCCCTTTTAGAGTTATAAGTTATTAGAGAAATAAAGTTTGAAAGTGTGCAATAAGGAGTAAAGTACCAACATAAATGATAATTATGATTGCTCTTAGCATTAGTATTATGAGAAGTATGAAACTGTTCAGGCAAATCCACCTGTAACATCTAGCTATTCTCCAAAGGGTGTAAAAATATGTGTGCAAGAATGTCACTAAAAGAGAAAAAAAACTAGAGGCAACTTAAAAGTCTGTCAATGGGAGGCTGGTCTAACAGATTATATACATATTCCATGCAATGGAATTATTATGCAGTTGTTAAAAAGAATAAGTTGGTTCTATTTATAAAAATATACAGATCACTAAGAAAAACAATTAATGAAAAAGAGGCAGAACAGAATGGAAAAATATCCCCTTTGGGGGGAAAAATTGGGTGTGGGAGAGATATCGATAAATAAAATCTAGCCTCTGCATAGAACACTTCTTGAAGACTACACATGAAACCTAAGAATGGATACTCGTTGGGCTCGAGGACGGAAGTAGGAGAGCAAATTTATTTTTCCTTTTTAGTCTCCTTTACACTATTTGTATTTTTTAAATACATTATTACTTTATAATAAATCTGAGTTAAAATTTTTATTTTAAACTACAAGATTGTTCCCTTCCCTGAGCAGTACAGATTTCCCCCACCCCTGGCTTCTGTTAAGGTGTTTTTACCTGCACTGAAGTGGGGTAGCTTGTCGTTAATGTACATCAGGCAGTAAGCACTAACATTTCTCAGGCCCCCATAGGAATCTCTTTCAAGTTCTTCCCAGGAAGACTCGGTAACAGAGATGTCGTTGTACTTGAGCCAGACTTGTCGGGGCTGATTATAGATATAGGCCCAGTAGTGTCCTGCATTTGCTTGTCCTTCATGAACAAGAACTGCATGCAAACGATAAGGCACCTGCAAATCACAAAGCAATTCCTGCATCAGGTTAAGCAAAATAATCTGACAAGACTTAGGTTACTAAAATTCAAAAGTATACCCAACCATCAGACATCAGAAAACTGCCTGTTTATACATGTGTTTGATGTTAGGTTCACATCAAAACATCTTGTTGATTCAAGATGAACTAACAAAAACACAGCCTTGGAATCTCCTAATTACGTCTTGGTTCCTGAACCTTTAAAATCGGACAATTGAACTAGATGACCTCGTTGAGGCCTCTTTCAACTCTAAACTCCTATGATTATACATCTAAAACGAAAGATAACTGAGACCTATTTATCCCCCGAGTTCCAAACTCAGTTTATCTAAAAACAGAATCACCATGACTACACTCATGTTGAGAAGATGTTTACCACACTTGGTACCTACAACAAGTTTAGCAGCTATCTTGTTCTATGCCTATTTTATTTGTTAACAAAATCTAAGTTAGCGTATTTCATTATTAGTCGGTCTCGTGGTCTCTATATTTCTTCTTGCAAGTTATCATCCACTTATCTGGGGGTGAAGACCCTTTTAACGACATACTTGTTTGTTTCAACATGTGAAAAGCCTTTTTTTCCCCCAATATGGGGAAAATAGAGCAATGCTTAAGTGCCAAGTAAGTACTAGTGAAAGAAAGTCAGCCATCGAACCAAAGTAAACTTACATTTAATCAGTACCTTGACATGTTTTTACTGGTGGTGAAATTTTTTAAATAATAGAAAAGAGAAAATGGGGAACAGCCAAGATTTACATGATACATTCCTGCTGTGCAACACAACTTGCCTCCATGTGACCCTAGAAACAGAGCTCTCCTCCCGCGGCCTATCTTTCACACAGAAGCCAGCGGAGGGCGTGCCCCTAACTGGGGCCTCTTTCCCCTCTATGCCCAGAATGTTACTCTAAACAAAAACATATGTGGAAACTAAAATTTCTGCCCTGCCTACCTCCCTTTTGGAATTACTAGAGATATAAAGCTTGAAAGCACGCTGCTAAACAAAGGATCACTAAGGACCATGGTACTTTGGAAAGGATGGGGAACCAGTCCCTGGTCAGGTTTCCCCCACTGCACTACTTAAATTAACCATTTTATGAGAAATTTTTATTAATATTTAATGACAAACTTTTCAAATACATGAAAAAAATACCATGTGGCAGAATCAAAACAAATACATTTTAGGTTCTGTTGGTGACAGAAGATACATTGCTTTTTTTTAGCCTAAAATATAGAATAATAGCTATTTCTTTCCTAAAGTTATTTTTATATCTCAGGGAAGTTTCCATTCAGTTTCAAAGAAAACCATCAACTTTTCTTTTTGTATCTACCATTAGCACCATTAGAACATGCCTTGACTACCTTCCCATCAATTTTCATTCTACCTGACGGAGGAGAGGATCACAGTACATCTGCTCAATAGTCTGGGTAGTGCTTGCAATACAGCTCTTTAAATCTGTTAAGAAAAAGAATACTTAGTTAAAATGATTTCATTACACGTCACCCAGGCAGCTTTAGCTCTGCAAAGAGTACTGCTTCTCTGCACCTGGGGTTCTGACCAGTTCAACTTCACTCTATGAACCACGAAGAAGGACGCAGTTTTAAAGTAGGTGGAGCTTTAGGTTACAAAGGCTTTTAGTTTAATATAACTACATTAAGATTTTTAAAAAATCACCTCTTATAATTCACACCAGAATTTCTTAGAGAGAAAACAGTTTCTAGAAAAAGACCTTAATGGGGCACTTGGGTGTACAATATATGTCCCAGGGACAGGACCTGAAAGGAGAAGGCACAACAAAAGGCAGGGCCAGGTTTCTATGAATAAGAACCTGGGAGGAATCTAGATTTGTATTATTTCTTTATTTACTGCTCCCTAGATAAAAGGAGAAAGAAGGGGAGGAGGGGAAGTCTGAGCAACAAGACAACGAGGCCAAAGGATTTTCGGAACAGAATCTGAGCAATACGATTTTACACTGCGCGCATTACGCACATAGTCTTTGCTTCATTAACCTTCAGTAAAGCATACTTCATGTGGAAAAGACTTTAAAAGTGGTAGTTCAGGAAAACAAAATTCTAAGTTTGGGTCAACTGAAGCCAGAGTTCAGATAAACTATGGGAAAAGAAAGTCAGCAGACGCAGAAAATTCTCAGCCAAAGCTAAGTGTCATGAGTGTCCAAGCTACCCAGGATTCCCCAGAAATTCTGAGGAGGGAATCCGGGGGGGGGGGGAATCTTTTCATGGTTGTAAAACAGACGTGTGTGACCCAATCTCACAGGGAACAAAAAGTACCAAAGAGGTCACAATCCCCAAAATTCAACAGTATACATGGCAACGGCAGGACATGTACCCAAGGTACCTAACTTCCACATATTCAAACAAACAGAAAAGGCAGAGTAGCTGGGAAGCATTGAAAGAGCCAACCTTGTATATCTTGTTCAATCTCGCTCCTCCACCTCTGAAGGCAGGTCTTAACAAAGTTTATCTCCTCATCTGTGACCGTTCGAGGAGCTGGGTGTGAGGGCATTTCCATGGAAGATCGGGAAGGTGTAAGTGGCTGATTCGCCACCTTAGACTTGTGTAGAGAACCTTCAGAAGAAAAGGTACTTTCAGCATCTTGAGACGTGCTCTCTTTACTTGTACTGAAGGAAGATAAAAAACATGCTCAGATGATGATTTCCAAAATACGCCTTGGCCTAAATTAATGCACTTTCTAAAGCAAGCTGCTACGTGGAGAAGCACACCTATAACTTAGTGAGTGTTTACTCTGCAGAGTTACTGAGCCAAACCTTTCCTTTACATGCATCATCTCATTTAACACAACTTGCTCATGAGGCAGGTACTATGACCATCCCTATTTTACCAACTACAAACCTAAGATTTAGAGAAATAAAGCAACGTATCCAAGTTCACCCAGCTAGTAAATGACAGAGAGGGATTTACACCCAGATCCGCCTGGGTTTAAGAGTCTATGCCTCCTGCTCTCTAACCACTTGCCTTTTCATGAAGAAAGGATGAGAAGGAACATGGAGAAGAGAAGATTGGGACTGGAATAATCAAGGAATCAACTACAGTGTTTCCAAGATGCAACTGACTAAAGTGAGATGGATAGACAGATGCAGGAACAAAATACACAGAAGAAAAATAGTATCAGCTCAACATCCAACTCACAGGAATGCAAATAGGTGGCCCCCTGGGAGAGCACAGGGTGCAGGACTTAAAGGCAGACAATCTCAGCTCTACCGCGCCTTAGCCAAATACCCAAGGAAAAGTTAGTACCTCAGGCAAGTAATCTAATACCTCAGCTATGAAATGTGGGATGTTAACTTCTTTACATCATTGTTGTAAACCGAGAATAAAGTATGTAAAGTAAATGTTAATTTATCTACTAATTAACTAATGCCAAACAAACTGCACATAGACAAACCAGCAGGAATACAAACTAAGCCCGTGACCGTACTTAGGTTTCTGTTTCACACCAAAACTGAAGAATATAAACTTCCTACCTCTGACTTAAAAGCAACCCTCTCTCCCTTTCCCACCTGCCTTTCTCCCATACACAGAGTAATGGAGAAAACCTCTTTTCCCTAAGGACCCATACATATGGAAAAATAAGCCCAACATAAGCAAGCGAGCAGACATCTCAATCTCAGAAAAGATCACACACACACAGAGCACTTTAAAAATCTAATATAGGCAGTCCTATTTTATGTTATTAAACAGATTAAACCACTTTTAAAAAATTAAAACCATTTATATTTTACAAAGGACATAAAAACATTCTACAAAAGCCCAAAAAAAAAAAAACATAGGTAGAGTATAAAAGTAAAAGAACCCCCCCCCCCCCGCCTCATGCCATCCCCTGGAGATGATCACTCCTACCATTTGGTATGTTCTATCCACATAGGCACTTCTGCACACACATCAATGAATGAGTATTAATACGTGTGCGTGCGGCGGGGGGAGCTGGAAGAATGATTATTTTGTTTTGTTTTTTTAACATCAGAGTCTAACCTTTTCTATACGTTCTAGTGTTTTTGTTACCCAGGACCCACACATCAAATTTGATCCGCGCTGGCCCCAGTGGCTCCTCCAGGCCACAGAGGGCGCTGTACACAGCTGAGCCGCAAGAGAATCAAGGGCTCACGTGACGTGGCCTCCCTGTCTCTTTACTGGATAAACCCCTCTAGGCTGTCCTCTTCGATTTCCAGCCAGGTCTTGTCCATATCTTAATTTTCTATTTGTAAGTTCCCCTTCCCTTGATGTTTACTTAGTCATGCACACTTCTTCAGCAAACGAGAAAATGAGATGTTTTAGAAGTTCAGGGGCTGAGGTTTCCTCTGAGGAAGGTCTTTTGTGGCACCTAGCTTATAGCAAGCTCAAAGCAAGCTGGGCCTGCTGGAGAACGAACACTATTCCAAACAGCTCAAAACGCCTCTGAAATAATCCCAACCATCGTGTGGGCAAGACGAAGGCACCGGTGGGAATTATGAAAAATTCACCCAAGTGACAGTTGGCAAAATCCTTCCCTTTAAGACAAAGAGCTCACGGCCTTTGAGCTCTTACGGGGTGAGTGTTAATCAGGTGGAAAGATGGTGCACAGTTCAAATTAAACCAAAAAACCCATTACATACTATTTTTAAAACTTGTTTGCATTACCTTTCCTTGGATATCAGGTCAGAAGCCGGGCAGTGCTCAGAAGAAAGTGGTAACGTCATGCGTGCATCACTTTGAGATGCAGAGTTTTCTGAGGCAGGTTTTGTACTAGCAAATTCAATAACATATTTCAACATGTCCGGGAGTGGGAACCGAGCCGGGCCCGAGCCGTACTTCACATACCTAGGAGGCAGAGACAATGGTACTCTACTGCCAAGGCTGCCTTGTATTTCCAGGCTCGCTGACAAAAGATCCATTATTTTCTGAAGAGTCAATGGAAAGGCTTATTCCTAAATGCCATACAATATTTAATATGTTAATCTATAGAGCAAAAAGTTCTCTAACTACAACAGTGAAAACTGACAATAACCTAAATTTTTACACTGGGCAAAAAGCATTTAAAATGGGCTCCTAGTCAAAGCCACGCCAGTGATGCTTCCTCTTGATTCATATCACATTTAGGCTCTTGTCATAAAAGTAAATTGTTTCTTAAAGCAAAAGGGATACGTTATCATTACTCAAATCTGAAAATAATGCTGGTGAACTAGTATCCAACGGTTTCTTCTCTGCTGCCCTTTAGATCAAGTACTCTGCAATTAGGAAAAATGAGAGAGAGAAATCTGGAAATGGGAAGTAGGTACTGACAAAGGTCAGAGATAAGAAAACGCAAATCTTTCTTCTGCCTGAGTCCTACGTACCCTATTATTCACATACTCATTCAACAGGCCAGGCCAGGAATAAATTATTGAAGATTTCTTTGGGATTAGTAAATAATAAATGTCTTCAATATGTAACCAAAACAACTAATTAATTATTTTAATAATACCCAATGTTCTGCCATTACTAGCACATGCTACACTCAGTAAAGAGATTTACTTCAGTGAATTCTACAGCTCACTGCGGAAGACAGTCTAAATGGTACATAATTAAGCTGACTCATTGGTACAGATAAACTATAATCCTGGGATTCCATTTATAAAAGAATAGAGTCACTTCACATTTCTCTAAAGAAAGTGAAAAAAGAAACAGGCATAAAACTAGGAAGAAGGAAAATTGTCTGTTTCTATATCAAAAAGGACACTATGAAATAAAAAAAAATATAATGCGACTCAAAATCAACCACGTTAGAGGGTATGCAGCAAAGACACTTCCGCTACTCTAACTGAAAGGAGAATTAGAATGATTTCTCCTGTGGATCTGCCTGCCACACAGAGTTACAGCTTTCACTGAAAAGGATATTAAATATGTAAAACTAGAAGAACTCTGAAGAACTGTTCCATTCCTTACATTCCTATTTCCTTGGCTTAATTGCAGCTATCAGTTTACCTAAACTCAGCTGGTCTTTCAAGATATACTTTCTCCATGAAGTCTCCCCTCCATATGCCATGCCCCCAAATGCCAAAGGAAGATCTCCCCTCTCTGAACTCCTACAGTACATGAACTAAACCTCTTGTCTATCCCATAGACATGGTTAACATGTCTTCTTAAGCTTTCAGTGTTTGTTGAAAGAAGTTATTAATACAGCACTGGCTTGGACCAAAAGAAACATCTTCTTACTGGCACTGCAGCATTGATAATCTCATACGATTTTAAGTCATTCTTTTACATCTGTAACTCTTCTCAGGTTTGCTGCATTTCAACGTGATACTTCTACAAAATTTCAGGAAAAAATTTTCTCTAAGAAACTTATCTTCAATTTTATGACAATCATTTTTCTGTTCTTCTTCTGAATTCCTTTAGACCAACTACTTCATACAATGCAGCACTTGTATTAATTTAGTAGAATCAGAGCAAAAGTAGTTTCAAAAAAGATGTCTACACTGTACACAAGAAATCTTATTTTTAATATTAGAGTACCTTATAGAAGAAATGGTGAACATTTTTATTTTTTTAAATAGTAAAAGTAATGCATGCACCTGGTAAGAAAACAATTACAAAAATGTGTAAAACAAACCACAAAAGCCATCCACCCCATCTCACTTCTACCACCTAATGGTATCCATTAATAGTGTCTTGTATAGATTCCCAGGATTATGTCACACACAGACAAGCAATTTTTAAAAAAATTACCCAAGTAAAATTATCTGAAATTTTAAAAGTCACTTTATTTTAAAAAGAAAGTAGTATCATACTATAGAAAATGCTCCTGTACACTATTTTAAAATCTAAATAAGCCAGAATGCCTTGCTGGTTACTGGAAAATCGAGCATTTTCGAGCTATAATGCATCACGTATATCTGGTTGTATAAACACAGAACTTTCCAATCTTACAAAGTATCACTAAAATCTTAAAAGTAAAATATTGCCACAGGTATAAAGTCCCATAAGTCACTTCCAGGAGTATGTGAGGAATCAATCCCCAGCTTAAGTCTGTATTTAGACAACTAGATGATGGATCATAATACCTCTTGGATAAGTTCTTCCTAAGTGAGAGAGAGGGAGCTGGAGAGGGGCACCTATGGGTACAGGGTCTTTCTCGGGCTGGTATGGAAGGTTCTGCCCGTCAGGGAAATTACTGAGCTAGCAATGAAGTGGGTAGACGTGGGGTGGTAGCAGCAAAAATGCTAAGTAGATAAAGGGGGAAAAGCCACTGACAGTGTACTTATGATTTCCTTCCTGCACATTAAATCAATGGGCTCTCTTCTACTAGAGAGAAATGACAATGACTCCTCCTTAGGAAGTCACGTGGCGAGTCCACACAAACAGTCATTGCAGAACAGATGAACAAAAAGGGAAAGATCCCTCCACAGAAGAAAGGACTTGGTATGTGTCACAAATACAAGCCTTCAGTTTGAGTCAGCACCACTCTAGAGAGAACACCATTGTTTTACCTTCCCCAGGCACCTCAAAACTGCTTTCCCAAGACAAAGCGATTAGAGTTTGTGAAAAAGATGGCAAGGAGAGCAGAAAAAGTAAAGAGCTGTGAAATCAGAACTTGGGTGCCCTTCAGTACACTGCCAATTGTGTGACTTGGGACACTAATGTTCCCTGGGACTACTACTGCACATCTTAAAGACAGTTTCACACTTAGAAACACATTTTTCTTATCTATTTTATAAAATAACACTAGTTAATACTTAAAACTCTGAATTTTTAGATAAAAGCAAATTATCCGATTTGAATATCCTACTCTATCTTTCACATTTCTAAGTACAAAGCTGTCTATGACTTACCTTTCCAGTTTTTGCTGCAGAACTTTTATTTCCTCTTTCAACTTTCGAATACACTCTCTTTTACTTCGAACAAGCTCTTTGCTCCTGTACATGTACCTAAGCAAATAATAATCCCACAAACACAATTTATATTTAAAAACATTAATGACACAGTTTCAGCAAACTTGGGATACAAGGAAACTGCCTTAATCAGACAAAGGATATCTATGAAAACACAGAGCTAACATCATATTTAATGGTGAAAGACTGAAAGCTTTCCCCTAGTATCAGGAACAACCCAAGAATGCCCACTCTTGCCTCTTCTATTCAATGTTTTACTGGAGGCATAGCCAGTGCAGTAAGGTAAAAAAAAGAAGTAAAAGTCATACAGATAGAAAAGGAAGAAGTAAAGCTGCCTTTAGTTGCAGATAACATGATCATCTACATAGGAAAAGTCAAGGAATCTACGAAAATGCATCAGAACTAATAAGTGAATTTCTTAGTAAGGTCAAAAGATGCAAAGTCAATTTAAAAAGAAAGAGGAAAAAAATCTATTGCATTTCTGTATACTTGTAAAGAACAACAAAAGTAAAGTTTTTTAAAAAGCCTTATAATAACATCAAAAGCAATAATTATTTAGGGATAAACAATCGGATATGTTCAAGAACTGTACATAAAAAATTATAAATCACTGTTGAGAGAAATTAGCAAAGACTCAAGTAAATGGAGCTATACCATATTCATAGATTGAAGGACTAAAAATTGTTAAGATGTCAATTTCCCCAAATTGATCTATAGGTTCAACACAGTCCCAATCAAAATCCTAATAGCTATTAGGGGTTTTGACAAGCTGCTTCTAATATTTAGACAGAAATGGATCAGAATAGCCCAAACAATTTTTTAAAAAGAATAGCAAAATGGGAGGTTTACACTATCTGATGTCAAGATTTACAATAAAATCACAGTAGTCAGGTGGTTTGTGACCACCTAGAAGGGTGGGATAGGGAGGGTGGGAGAGAGGGAGACGCAAGAGGGAAGAGATATGGGAACATATGTATATGTATAACTGATTCACTTTGTTATAAAGCAGAAACTAACACACCATTGTAAAGCAATTATATTCCAATAAAGATGTTAAAAAAAAAAATCACAGTAGTCAAGACAATGTAGCACTGGCATAAGATTATACAATAGACAGAATAAAACCTCCAGAAAAAGGCCTACAAATACAAGTTCAACTAATTTTTGAAAAAAGTACCAAGGTAATTCAATGGGGGAAAAGAGAGTCTTTTCAGCAAATGATGCTGGAATAATTGGACATCCGCATGCCGCCTTACGCACCCTGCAAAAAAAATCCCCTTACCTCATACCATATATGAAAATGAACTCTAAATGGGTCACAGACATAAACATAAGAGTTAAAATTACAAAATTTCTGGAAAAATATCGAAGAAAACCTTTGTGACCTTGGGTTGGCAGATTTCTTAATTAGAACACAAAAAACCACAAACTATAAAAGGGCACTTTATACATTAGACTTCATCAAAACCAAAAACCCCTACTCTTCTAAAAATACCAGTAAAGAAATGGAAGAGACAAGTAGAGTTAGAAAATATTTGGATTTGTATCTAAAATATATAAAGAACTCTTACAACTCAGTATGAACACAACCAACCAAATTAAAAAGTGGACAAAAGATATGAACAGACACTTCACCTAAGAAAATATACAAATGACCATTAATTAAGCACATGAAAATAGGGTCAACATTGTTAGTTATCAGGGAACTATAAATCAAAAGAAAAATAAAATCCTACAAACCCAAGAGAATGGCTAAAACTTAAAAGACCGATAATTCCAAGTATTGTTGAGGATTTGGAGCAAATGTAACTCTTATACACTGCTGATAGGAACGCAAAACTGTACAGCCACTTTAGAAAACAGCTTGGTAATTTCTTATAAAGTTAAAAATATACTTTTCATACAACAGCAATCTCACTCCCAGGTATTTTACCCAGAAGCACTAAAAACCACACCAAGACTTCTATGTGAAAGTTCACAGCAGCTTTATTCATAATTGCCTAAAACTGGATACATCTGAAATGTCCATCAACTAGTTGATGGAAAAAATATTGTGGTACCTCCATACAATGTAATACTACTCAATAACATTAAGAAAGAAATCACTGATATATGCAACAACATGGATGAATTCCAAATACATTATTCTAAGTGAAAGATGATGGCCACAAGAGGGCTCATACTGAATATTAATGTCCCTAATTATGACATTCTAAAAATGACAAAAGTACAGGGCCAGAAAACAAGTGGTTGCCTGAAGGTGGAGGGAAGGGACTGACTGCAAAGGGGCACGAGGGAACCTTCTGGGTGATGGAAATGTTCTATATCTATATCACCTTCCGAGTGATGGTGGTATTACTTGGCTGTATGCATTCGTTGAAATTCATCAGCTGTACACCTAAGAATGGTAACATTTCTTTGTATGTAAACTATATGTCAATAAAACAGACTTTAAGAAGATTAAAATTCTATAATGTAAGTCTGTCTAGGATTTTTTTCTTTTTTCAGGAATACAAACAGTATTAAATGAGAAAGAAATACACAGCAGCTACTCCAGATACTGTTCACCAGACAGCAGGGCTTTCACCTGAAGCCTAGCTACTCAAATTGTGGTCCAGAGATCAGAAGCATCAAACAGCATTGCCCTGAGAGCTTCTTAGAAATGCAAACTCTTAGGTCGCAACCTAGATCCACTGAATCCAAATATGTATATTATCAAGAGCTGCAGGTGAGTCCTATGTATAATACACTTAGTATATGCTCACTTCTACTGCTACAACACATTAAGAAGACAATCAACCACAGAACTCACCTGTCCATATAAATGATCTGAGGAAATTCCAGTTTATTGTGAATTTTCTCTGGCTGACCAAGGGACTGATTGAACTCAAATCTTGAGAGTTCAAAGGTCAACACTGGAGGTAGTTTTGTAAACCATCGCTATGTCAGGCGTAGAAATGCGGGAGAGAAAAGTTAATTTTAGGAAATAGCAACAGCCAGATTTAAACTATCCCTCACCAGACTTTCTTCCTTTGGTAATCAAACTCATACTAGAGTTCTTTTTTTATTTACTCCAAACAGTAAAATGACCACTTAGAATCATGCCTTCTTAGAGAATATGGTTAAACACTTCTCAAGACTCCAAATTTACAAGCCAGTGAACAACATTTTAACTCAACTATCATCCTCAGATATGACGACCCTTAAATATGTGAACTTCACCAAGAATCTACACAACATTCACTGCACCATCAGTATTCAAGAGGTTTAAAACCTGGAGAAAATGGCTAGCCTAACCAAAGAATTAGAAATTGTCCAGAAAGATTAATATGTGTACATATACTATATACTATTTATTTACAGTCTATTAACCATAATTTGAATCCCCTTTATTTCTAAAAAGGAAACTTGAAATAGCTTCATGATTATGAGTTCTGAAGTTTCTGAGAAAATCTCTGGATTCCAAGAATTTACAGATCTCACAAAGGACTTAGTCAAATCAACCTATAATGTTGCCTTGAGTTTCAAGAACAGAAAGCACTAAAATATAAAGAAGATCTCAACTGTCACTGATAGTAGATGAGGAAGAAGCTAAACCCGGAAAGGCATTTCTGTTCAATTCACCTGTATGCCAGAGGTCTGTATGAACAGCTTTAAAATGTTCCCTTTACCAAAGATGCAAATAGCTATATTCCCTCCACATACCCTTGTCAGCATGAGGTGAATCCAGACAGCCTGTCTGGCCACCTCAGAGCTATACCTAAATATGCACAATTTTCTTTTTTTTTTTAATAGAGAGGTCCCATTCTTGAATAGAGGTCTCCAGAGGTCTAAGTCGCTAATGAACACTCCTTGCCTTTTGTGAGAGCAAGCATCAGCTCTGCACAGATGGCACAGATGATATGCCTCCCAATCAGGAATTAATACTTTCCTTGGAAAGCTAGGGAGGCAGCAGCTCTCTCCCAGTTCCAACACTGCTCTATAGCTAATACACTTTTAACAAGGCTCAAGTCAGGCTCCCTATTTAATTCAAGAAAGATTTTCTTTCTCTTATAAGTAATTACTGAGTTGGACTCATATAAGGCACAATTCTGTTCAAAATGTATGATGAAAGGAGAATAATGCAAGCTGTGTGGTGTTGGCAATTATGCTACAATGTAACTAATTCTTAACGGGAACTTTGAAATATTAATTACCCTTGCTTGTAATTCCCCCTTTCTTTCCAACCCACAAAAATAAATAAATGAATCTTACATTTAAAAAATTTTAAAGCAAAGGCAGAATTTACAACTGAGAAAAGTAAACACTATAATAGGGAAAATATTCTAAATGGCATACCATAGGAGTTAATCACTGTACTTTTACCCTCCGAAAATATGGAGGCAGTGGTTCTCCCTACTCAGGTACAGGTAGGCTTCAACAGAAAGAGAGAAACTTGATCATACTTAAAACGTCAGAAGCAGCATACAACCTTTATACGATTAACTCAAATTCATACAAGAATTTATTCATCAAACACTAAGACTCACTAACTCTTATCAACTCATGAGAGACTTCAGACTAGTTCAAGTCCTGTTAGTGTAAAGTTATTTAATACGTGATGTGAAAACAGTTTGCCCAAAAGCTCAGTCCTATTTAACTGGCTTTGTCTTGGCAAAGCAAATAAAAATATCCAACTCACCTCTTGTCCATATTTCACTGAATGATCGGAAGGAAGCAGCTCAATGTCACCCTCCACCATGGCCCCTTCCAAACATTCGTCTAAGTTGCGATAACCATTTACCTGAAGGGGATACTGGCCGAAGGTCTCATTGTTACAAAAGGGCTTCCCTAGGCAAAGAAACAGATTGCTTTTTAAAAGACATCACTACTGCTATCGAAAGCTTTTTTCCTGGCACCACACAGACAGTATCTTCTTAATTCAGCAACTTGCTGAGAACTGGTTACAAGTATACTTAGCCGGGATGGCTACCTCTAATGAACCAGCGGATCCAGGCATAGATCATTAACAACTGCTAACATCACAAAAAGAAAGACAACCAACTATGCCTCCTGGTCAAAGACTGTCCCACCACCTGTGAGTTAGTCTTGACTAATTAAAAAGCCTTACCTGAATCTGGTCAAACTCTAGATCCAACTATCAAGTTACAAAAAGAGGAGCAAAGAGGAACATGTTAAACTATATCACAGATACGCAAGCAGCAAAATTTTAGACTGTAGAGAATATAAGAGAACAAACAACCTAATTTCTTAAAAAATGTATTTCAAGGAAGAAAGAATGGAGGGAAGGGACAGTCTGCAGATTTTGAAAAGAACTTAAAAGACCAATCATAAATGAACCACATTTGCATCCTGATTAAAACAAACTGTAAAAAAGTATACATATGGGGAAGTGTATTTATTTTTACATATGTAAAATTATATATTTATATACACATGAAATTGTAAAACGAATTGGGCGTTTGAACACTTGACTAGTTATGTGATATCAAGAAATGCTGTTTTTTGGGAGTGACGGTGGATTGGATTTTTTTTTTTTGGCCACACGGCATGGCATGCAGAATCTTAGTTCCCTGACCAGGGATTGAACCGATGTCCCCTGCAGTGGGAGCACAGAGTCTTAACCTCTGGACCACCAGGGAAGTCCCTGGATTAGACTGTTTTACAAAGCCTATCAGAGAGGTAAAAGAAGACAGGTGTTAGATGGAGAATGATTGGCCATGTGTCCAACATGCAGCTCAGATAAGCCCCTACAGTAGACACACTTTTGGCAGCCTGACTCAATGAAACCTTGAGATTAGATAAAACAACAGAGAAAACTGATTAACATCAGTGTGTGTCTGACATTAATACCAGATTTAGGCTGTGCAAATATTACACAATTCAATATAGCAACTCTGAGACGAACATTGCCCATTTTACAGATGAAGAGACTGAGGATCCAGGATCTCATGTAATTTGTCCACGATCACACACATACTAAGAGGCAGAACCAGTATTCAGACCTGCATTTGTCTGACTCGCAAGCCATTTCACAGTAATACAGATGTGGTCACAAGTCTAGAATTAACATTTAGAGCAGAGAATTTACCTTCATGAATCCCTTCAGTGAGGAAAGTACCGTAGAATAGCTGCACCATTGGATTTTCAGATTTGTTCCTGGGATTGCTGCTTTTAAAACAAGGAAACAATTCTGTATCATTTGGATCAGATAAGCAACACATTAAGCCAAACCAGCATTCAAAAGCAAAAATAATACATTTTCATCAACCCTCAAAGATCTAAGTATGCTCTAAAATAAGTAACGGATTAGTTCAGTTCAAAAACTCATTGAATAGCCAGGGCATGGAAGCAACCTAAGTTTCCATCGACAGATGAATGGATAAAGAAGATGTGACACATATATACAATGGAATATTACTCACCCATAAAAAGAAATGAAATTGAGTTATTTGTAGTGAGGTGGATGGACCTAGAGTCTGTCATACAGTGAAGCAAGTCAGAAAGAGAAAAACAAATACCATATGGTAACACATTATATATGGAATCTAAAGAAAAAAATAAAATGGTTCTCAAGAACCTAGGGGCAGGACAGGAATAAAGATGCAGATGTAGAGAATGGACTTGAGGACACGGGGAGGGGGAAGGGTAAGCTGGGACGAAGTGACAGAGTGGCATGGACTTATATATACTACCAAAATAGCTAGTGGGAAGCAGCCGCATAGCACAGGGAGATCAGCTCGGTGCTTTGCGACCACCTAGAGGGGTGGGATAGGGAGGGTGGGAGGGAGACGCAAGAGGGAGGCGATATGGGGATATATGTATATGTATAGCTGATTCACTTTGTTATAAAGCAGAAACTAACACACCATTGTAAAGCCATTATACTCCAATAAAGATGTTAAAGAAAATTAAAAAACAAAAAAACCCCTCATTAAACAAGTATATACCCAGCACTGTACCAAATTCTGGAGACACAAAGGCAATACAGGCATGATCCCTGGCCTTACAGAACTGCAAGTCTAACAGGGGAGTCATACATGCAAATACATGTGTGTGTGTACATTCAATATATACATCTATATCCAGTGACAGAAATATATAAGGTATAGAAGTCATATAAAGGTAAGAATGAACCCTCTTGTTCAGTTTTCCAAATGAATATGAAAATGTTTTCCTGGTGGCACAATAGAGATGGAACGAAAACAGCCTATTTCTATAAGCCTATCTTAAATTAACTATGTAAGATGCTATTTGGAAAGCTGTTTTATGAGTTTTAAAAAAAAACTTAGGAAGCAAGTATCTCTGCATCTGTATTTGGCAAGGGCTATTTATATTCTTTGCTTTGAATTTTACTTCTGTCAGTGACTGAAATAATTAAATTCAATGTATTCATATTATACCTCCATTCTCACATCAAGGATTGATTTCTATCTTTCAATACTTTTACAGCACAGGTGATGACTTTTAAAAAGTTAATAGTTATGACCCTTTTAGAAAAAAAAGTTACAGATTAATATGATTATCTATAGGGGGAAAACCAAGGGCAAGGGGGATAAACAATGACAAATATGAGTGGTTACCCCACAGGGTTTGGTAAAAATCAGCAATTTCTACTTGAGAAGAATAATTTCCCCCCAAATCATAATTCTCACTGGCCCGCTGTGAGTAGGAAGGATGTACAAACAAATCCTCAACACTCACTTAACATTAACAGCTAGCTGGAATGCGTCCTCTAGCCAATCCAGGAGCTTGTGTGTGAATTCACTCACATCTTGCTGTAACAGACGCACAAATTGCATGAGTTAGACCCAACAGTATACTTAGGGAAATGAAAATATGCCCTTATCCCACCAATGATTAAGATTCTATTACTACAAAGGACTTCTTTTTCAGGTCCAAATATCGTGAAGATACAAGGAACATTGGAACCCAGCTGCTGCAGACAACACACAAGACCCATTGGGCGATTTCTGATTAGAAGGAAATGGGAACACTACCCCTTCCAGCCACATCTATTTGTAACAAACTAACAAAATCTTCCAGTTAGGCCTTGAAAAAAAGGTCCAAAGAACAGACTGAAGTTCTCTAGAACAATATGAGATCTGAATGGAGAAAGGAAACCTTTATGAAATGTTTTGAGAATTTTGTAGAACTGCAGGACCTTTAGACAAATAGATAAAAAAAGTAATTTTATGAAGAAGAAGCTGCTCTAATAGTGATAGCTTTGATCTGAATAAGAGGTAGGGAAAGGAACGTACTAGAGTCTAGAAGAGAAAGACTGCTCAGAAAAGCTACTGAACTCAGGTTTAGATCGTTTTAAAAATAGAATTTCTATTTGGGCCATCCCAAGACAAAGGTGCAGACAAAGGACAGACTTTCCTTTTCTCGGTGACCCTCTGCCATGATTTACTGAGATATTTTCCAATCTCCTCCTTTCTACTTCAACAGCCCCTGGAAAATTCTATTCTCTCTACTATTTTTTCTTCTTTCCTTTAAAACAGCCAGCCTCCCCCACACAACACGTACATGCACACACTTTTTTTTACTTGTTCCTTAGGCATTACAAAGGGCAAAAGCAGGCACCCGGAGTCCTGCATAGTCACGTTCGTAGCTTATTACACAGCTGAAACAAGGCAACATCACAGTAGTAGTAACAAGGCATCATTGCAAACTCCAGAGTCGAGAAAAAGAACGAGGACTATGGGCTTCCTGTACCTGCTGCTCCTCAGGCGATCGGAATGCTCCCTTTAAGAGGTCCAGGGCTGCTGAAGGGTCTACAAACTTGCGATTTGATCCCATCATCAGAGCAAACAAATACTGAAGCTCCTGCATAAACACGATATTTCTCTTTTCCTGCAGGAAAGATAGCGATGTGTACTCTTATAACCTCATATTTGGAAAATTTGAACACATAAAGAAAAAAGTGGTCAACAATCTCTAATTTATATTTACAAAGTTCTAGATTGGAATCAGGTCTCAAACTGTTATAGGTACTCTGATAAAGTCTGTGTAGGGGACTGCCCTAAACTCGAGAATATCTATGTAGAAGCCAGAGAGAGAATAATGTCAGAAAGCAAAAGTGTTTATTTTCTAAAACCGCTGCCATCCCTCCTTTTGGGAAAGGCATCACCAAGGGAAATCCTGGGAAGGGTTAGATCTCAGCAGGAGGCTATATCCTTTGGCAAGAATGGACTAAAGACTTCTAAGAAGGCCCAGGCCTCCGGGCATCATGTCATCCACTCTGCATCCCTCAGCGCAAGCGACTAAAGGAGCCTGAAGAAGGCGCAGACAGACAGGGATTTCTAAATCTCCCACCCAGAGGCAGAAAAGCTGAGGCCATCAGGGTGACCTGCCCCTTTCTTAGAACTGTTTTCCTAATTTTATTCCTGCTTAACTTTACATTATTTCTTGTCACAAAGAAAGAAAAAGAGCCATTTGGAAATGAAAACAAATGTTGCACAAGCCAAAGAGCATCACAGGAACCAGCTTTAACCAAAATTAAAAGGCCTTTGGGAAGAATGGGACTAAACAACAGTGAAGATTCCTTGACACCAATTTACCGTGTGACTTGGACAATTTTCAAGTACGTTCTGTGGTAGGCTATAGCTGAGGACAAGTCTTCGGAATTCAGGCAATTGAAACAGAGACTGAAATAAAGAAATGGATTAATAGCCTTTCTTTCAAAATAACTGCAGCAAAAAAATATTTTTTACCTTAAAAGTATGTATAACTGTCAACCTAGTAATTCTACTATGTCTAAGGAAATAATAATGGCTACACATAAAAATTTCGCCAAAAGAATGTTAATCCTTTTTAGGAAAAAACTAGAAAAAACCTAATGGCTAGCAGGAAAAGATTAAATAAACTATAGTACATCTGTATAACGGATTATTATATAGTCATTAAAATAATACCATAGAAACAATGTTTTCATAAAAGGACAACTACACAGTAAAAATGAGTGATCAAGAGCTACATGTATCAACACAGATGAGAGTATTACATTGTTCATAAGAAGTTTAATCATATAAAACAACATGATACACTGTTTAGGGTTACATACACCTGTGGTTGTATCTGTGTGAAGGGGGTGGTATGACGGGCGATGGGTACAATGGGGACTTAATAGAACAGGGATTTGAAACATTTCTTTCTAAAGCTTTACTATTCTCCACTCTTTGCCTTAAATACTGTATTTTAAGAAATTTTAACAGATATCTCTGGCTGGCAGGATCAGGGAAAGGAATTCCTTTTTACTGTTTGTAAATCATACATTTTTCCAACTACGAATATCTTTTGAAAGTTAATGTTTTAAAAAATCTCTTGTATGGGCTTCCCTGGTGGCGCAGTGGTTGGGAGTCCCCCTGCCGATGCAGGGGACACGGGTTTGTGCCCCGGTCCGGGAAGATCCCACATGACGCAGAGCAGCTGGGCCCGTGAGCCATGGCCGCTGAGCCTGCGCGTCCGGAGCCTGTGCTCCGCAACGGGAGAGGCCACAACGGTGAGAGGCCTGCGTACAGCAAATAAAAAAAAAAAAAAAACCTCTTGTATGAATATAACTCCTCATCCCAACATAATCCTCAGATGAAAAGCCCTCCAGCCCACAGACTGGAACTCTTGAAGCAGCATCCTGGGTGGACTATAAGCCTCCGACTTCCCCCACTCCACGACAAGCTCTACCGGGATTCAGCCGATAGGAGGAATGTACACCTGGACTGGGAACTTAAGTCGGGTTAGGATGTGATACCAAAGTTCTATCTGCAGCCGGGGCTGGGATGCTCAGCTCTACAAGCAGCCCCATCTCTTCTCTTCCCACCTCCCATGTCTACCTAGCGCATCTCCATTCCTCCTGGTTTCATCCCTACTCGGCTGACTATCCCGTAACATGTTCCAGCACTTCTGTTCTACCTTGAGAAAAATGGCCTTACGTTCTCAAGTTCCTTCACTCCACTTCCTCACCTTCACCAAAATCTGGCTTTTCCCAAAGATGCCATTATTCTTAAAAACTACAACAGTGTGAGCTGATGTTACTCATTTCCCAAACCAATATCAACTTGATCCTCCAACATCTGCTTCTTCTCCTGTAGTCTCTGTATCACTAATTACATCCTCCTCCTCCAGGCATCAAAGTTTAGAACTTCAGAATAATCGTTGACTCCTTTCCCTTTATCAACCATTTACATCCAGTAAGACGTCCCTTGCACTCTGCCTCTGGGGCGCTATTTTATTCATAACCACCTCCTCTCTATCAGTCCCTATCACCTGCTCTAATCAAACTCCCATCACTGCTCACCTGGATCACGGCACATCGTCTCCCTGGCTCTAGAACCTCCTCTGTATCAGCCCACTCTCCACACAGCTCCTTCTAACTATCTTTCTAATGTAACCAAAATAAAGCACCTGATTCGCTGAAGACTGTCATATGGTGAGAGCTCTGCCATCCCAAGTCTGCCATCCTTACTCGGTGACTTTGGTCAGTACCCAACCCACAGGACATCCTGTCAGCTCTGCCTTGGGAATAAATCAAGATTCCAACCTCTTCTCTATTTCCACGGCTACCAGCCTGGTCCAGGGCAGCACGGCCTCTCAGTGATGACCGCAGCGGCCCCCTTCATAGGTCTCTCCACTTGTATCCGCGCCCCCTCCATTCTGCTCTCCTCACAGTGGCCCGAGGGAGCCTTTTAAAACTCGAGTCAGAGTCCATTACTCCTCTGCTCAGAACCCTCATGACTCCCCATCTCACTCAGAGCAAAAGACAAGTTACCTCTCCAACCCCACCTCCAGTGATCCTTGCCTCCGCTCCTAGCATTCCTGCCACTCGGGACTCTGATGTCCTGTGAACACGCCAAGCTCACTCCCACCCTGTGGCCATTGTTTGGCGCTTCCCCTTCTACATGGAATGCTCTCCCCCGACAGTTGCCTGGCTCACTCCCTCGCCTGCTGCGTCCAGGGCAACTGCTCCAATCTCATCCCCTCACACGGCCTAACCTAACATCGTAGTTTATGTTGGAACCTGCTCCCGTCCCTCCTGCGGCAATTCCAATCTCCCATACCCTGCTCTCTTTTCTATCACACTGACCAGAGTTTAACATACTATATAAACATCTATGTAGTTAACTAGTTAGTTTTTCAACTATTTATTGATTCCTATTTCAACTATTTATTTTCTATTTATTGTTCCTTGTCTGCCTTGCCTCACAAGAATCTAAATCCCTAAGGGCAAGTCTCTGTCTTGGTTTGGTTCACTCCTATATCTCAAGGGCTTAGAACAGTGCTAGGCACACAGCAGGAGTCCAATTCACATTTTCTGAGGGAACACAGGTACTTTTGTTCAGCCGAGGGACCCCCCCGGCTCCCATGAGCATCTTATGTCTCATGACCTATTCCTCCACTCCATCTCTACATACCCAGGATATGTCAATACCAGAAACACTGCCGCTTCTCAGATCACAAATTCAGAAAAACCTCCTCTTGAACCATAACCTGTCTTCTGGCTCATTTGTTCAATGACCCACAAGACACCTGTGCTTTGACGTCATCAGGAACCCAAGCAAACAGACCTCTTTCCTGTCCTCCCTTCCTGTCTTCATTTTTCCCTCTCCCCAGCTTTGATTCCGTGGTCTCTACCCATCTTTCACTAAATTCTCAAACTGCTCTTTTTTTTTTGAAACAATCTCTTAGTTTTTATTTATTTATGTATTTATTTATTTGGTTGCACTAGGTCTTAGTTGCAGCATGCAGGCTCCTTAGCTATGGTATGCGAACTCCTAGTTGCAGCTTGCATGTAGGATCTAGTTCCCCAGACCAGGGATTGAACCCGGACCCCCTGCTTTGGGAGCGCGGAGTCTCATCCACTGCGCTGTGCCACCAGGGAAGTCCCTCAAACTGCTCTTTTGTCCTTTCATCATACCCAGCAAATCCTCCAACTTAAATGAATTTAATTTTCCACTTAAGCGTTCTGGAGAACTGCTAAGAGAAGAAGTCCCGATCAAACAGGACATGTGGATACCACTATACATTTAAGGTCTACAACCTCAAGGAGACCTTCACATTTTCAGAAATCCTACCACTGTATTCTGGCGCCAACTGGTTTCCCGCTGTTTACAACAACCATTTAAACTTCCACTCCCTTTAAAACCTGATTCTGTCACTCTTGCACTCTGCCTCAAAAAATGGCTGCTTATTTCAGAGGAAAAAACGACTACTAGGAACTATTTCCACTTTAACTGGCAGTCATCATTTCCTCCTTGTCCTCTCCCGTTACCCTCTTGCCCTCTTGCTGTCGGAGGCCAAGCCCTCCCCACACGCCCTGCTCTCTGTCCTGTCCTCCCATGCTTTCTCAGAAGCCCTTCTCAGTCATCCCCTCCATAGGCTCGCTCCTTTCACCATCTCTCACAGGAGGGAAGTGAATCCAGGGAAGGGTCTCGGTCTCAATCTCAATCTCTCCCTCTCTCTCAAAAGGAAAGAACTGACTCGTGTCCCTCATTCCCCAAGACCTTCCTACATCCTATTCTCAATGCAGAGGCCAGTGAGCCTCTTAAAATGGAAGTAGGATCGCAGCACTTGTCTGCTCCAAACCTTCCAATACTTTCCCACCTCACGTGATTCCTGAACCCTCATCGTGACCCCACGCTCCCCCTCCCCCGCCCCGCCTCCACCACCTCCCTGCACTCACAGCCGTCTGTTCCCCCTCCTCGGTCACTCAATTCCAGCCTTCTCCCTATTTCTCAGCTCCTGACCTGAGTCTCTGAACTTGCTGTTCCCTGTCTGCAGTGTCCTCTATATAATTATATGAAACATTCTTCATGGAACTACATGGCTCATTCCCTCGCCTAAGTCAGGCCTCTACTCAGATGCCCACCTCAGCAGAAAGGCCATACGTAACCCCCCTATATAAACAGCACCCCTTCCTTCTCTAGCTGAACCCTTTCTAGCCCCTCTTGCCCCCATTCATTCATCTTTATAGCACTTACCGCCATCTGATATATATTTTGTTTCCTGTCGGTCCCACTCTTTTCCAAGTAAACTCCATGGGAGTGAGGGCTTTGTTTTATCCACTGCTGTTTCCCCAGTGCTAAAACAGTCCAGGCACAGAGTAAGCTGAAGGAACCCATGGATTTTATGTGTGTAAACGGAGGATTCCATTTTTGGCTAAGCAGCTGGGTCGGTGTCAAGTACTGTGAAGGAGAAGCTGGCAGGGCGGGATCAAGTGCTACACTGCAGCCACGTTAAGCTTAAGAGGCAGCACGCTCCCCAGGGGAATTCATCCTCTAGCTTGGCTTTATCACCATCTACATGCTACTGATTCCCAGAACTATATCTGCAGCCCAGATCTTTTTACTGAACAACAGATTCACATAGATAACTGCCTACACGGTATCTCCACGTGGACCCTCAAACTCAGCATGTATAAAACGAACTGAAATCCCCCGTTTAACACTCACGCAAATTATTCCTCCTCCAGTGTTAAATGGCACTATCGTCCACCTGGTACCTCAAGCTAGAAACTTGCCGTCTTTCTCAGCCCCTCCTGCACGTATCCCTACCCGGTTGCTTATCAAATCCTATAGATCTGATCTCCTAAATACCTCGTGAATGCTTTGACTCCTCCCTTCCATGGCTTATGCCACTTCTCTGTTCCAGGCCACCATCATCTCCTTCCTGCCCGGTCATTTATGATAGCCTCCCAAAGACTGATTTCTCCTTATTAGCTCTTGCTCTGCTGTAATACAGCATTCACCAAAACACCTCCTCAACCTATTTATAACCACAGAATATTCTGTTTTCAGTACTGACCAAGTTAGACACAAGAGCATCTAGGTCAAAAACACAAGAAAGCAACCAAAACACAATAATGCCATGGGGAAAACCCTCCATTTTTATTTATCTGTTTCCTTTTTTTTAAAGCTATGTTTCTCACATTTCAGTTTAATAAATTACAAAATCGTTTCCAGAAGACACAGCTGTCTCTTAATACCATACCTGAATAACAGCACTAAACCAACATGTATTGCCAACATTTTTCAGCCCAACGGGCCAACCATCAACTCGCCTCCAGTCATTGGGATTGGGATTTTCTCCCCAGACTTCACAGCGTTTTCTCTTTGAGCGCTTAGTTTCTGCAGAGGTTGCCTCGTGCATCCTATATTGTGCCAACATATCACACATCAAAAAAGAAAAGAGTTAAACAACAATATACTATATGGAGGATGTAGGTAAGCTTTCACAGGTAACTCAAAATGCCAGATAAACTATTTACTGGGTAACCACTGGCTATATAATAACTATAAGGTTGCAACATAAGTGAAAAGGTTTAAACATCAAGTTGTTAATCCTGCCATAACAGAGATTATTACTAACAAGGGCCCTGATGGAACTGAGTTGAGACTCAAGACTATTTATGGCTCCCATATTAAAAGTTTTACATTTCAACAATAGTGCCTTATTGAGATAAGAGGCACTGAAAGAGGCAAGAGAGACACTCTGCTAAAGATGAGAGCCTTGAAATTGCTTAGCACACAAACCATGGCCCTATGTTTCCCTGAAAGAAACAACCTGGCAGTATGAGGGGATAAACATGTCTGGAAACTGATTGGGCACCAATGGAACTGGATATCTGTGAACAATACCAGACAATCACCAAATCAGTACCAATTCAAAACATATATCCTCCTAGTCCTAGGGGAGCTGAGTGATAACTTTCATTTTCAATAGCCAACAACAAAACATTCAAAGTTTACAAAGGCTCAAAGTTAATAAAGAGAATACATATTTATCAGATATTTGCCCTAGACAGCTTTTCCCCACGAGCAAATGTGAACTACAAAACCTTGCAGGCTTCTACTCAAAGACCACAGGCTGCAATAAGACCCTTATCATATTTAGCTTCTTCAAAAGTGAACCAAAGAGTAAGTAAGCGAATGTGAATTTAAACTTTCTCATAAAAGAAATTTCATTTAGGTGCAATTAAAGAAGCTTGGCAGAACTGTTTCAAAGAGATACTGCCTTTGATCTACACACTAATGTGCAGAGCAAAGACTATAAATTAAATCAATAACCTGTTAAGATCTCTTCCATCAGCTTGAATTTTGGGGGACTCCAGCAGACTTAAAGCAATGGCGGCCTGAAGATCATCTTTGTTATCATGAGTAAGGTCTATTACTTCTGTAAGATAAATAGAAATTTAATTAGTCTACATGCAGGAAACATTGCCTTTCTGTTTGTATTGTAGGAAAAAAGGTAAAAGCACTCACAAAATTAGATACACTCCCTAACTCTCAATACAATGGCTCTTCTGTGTAAAAACAACTTTATTACTCTATGCTAGAATCAAATGAATAACTTACAGCTACACAGTAACCTTATGATTAGCTAACAGTACAGTAATAACAAGCTGCTAAAATGCAATGAGTCAAATACCCCCTTTTGCAGCCTTACTTCACAGAGTCAGAAATATATCCCGTACCTGTAGGTTAAATAGTCTCTTTACTTACCATTGTAAACTATCAGCTAAAAGTTGAACATTCAAAGAATGGATATTTTCAATCTCACACAAACTATTCTAGAGAACAGAGGATATACTCCTCAACTCATTTTACGAAGTCAGCATAACACCTTGGTATATCACAAACCAATCAACAACAGTAAGAGAGAGGAAAAATGACAAACTCACGCATGATCACAGATGCAAAGAGCCTGAACAAAAGCAAACAGAATCCTGCTAACACACCAAAAGAGATTATATATTAAGACCAAGCTGAATTCACTGTAGGAAGGAAATACTGAGTTAATGTTTGAAAATAGACCAGGAAAATCCACTATCTTAACAGTTAAAGGAAAAAATGATCATCTCAATAGATACAGAAAAAGTATTTTATAACATTCAACCTCCATTAAGGAATAAAAACTCCAAGCCAAGTAGGAAGAGAAAAGAATATTTTTAGACTGAGAAAGAATATCCATGGAAAGCCCACAGCAAACTTTACACTTAATCGTGAAATGTTACATGCATTTCCTTTAAAACCAAGACTAAGACAAAGATGTCTGTTGTTGAGGGCTTTTATTCACCATGGTTCTGAAAGTTCCAGGCAGTGTGATAACAAAATAAAATAAAGATTGCATATAATACATAATAAAGATTGCAAAATAAGAAACAAATCTGTCATAATTCACAGATAATGATCACCTACGAGAAACCCAAAATAATCTATAGAAAACAGTTATAATTAATAAGAGATGGTTAACACCATTGTAAAGCAATTATACTCCAATAAAGATGTTAAAAAAAAAAAAAAAGAGATGGTTAGATAAAAGATCAATGAACAAAAGTTGAATGAATTTCTATATGTGAGCAATGAAATACTTAATTTATAAAGAAAAAAACCACAAAGAACACAAAACAAAAAATCAAGACCTTGTGCTACTGGCATAAGAACTAACATATGGATCGATGGGACAGAATGAGTGGGACTGAACTGACAGTCCAGGAATAAACCTCACAGTTATAGCCAACTGATTTTCAACACAGGTACCAAGACAATTCAATAGGGAAAGAGTGGCTTTTAACCCCTCCTTCACATCATTTACAAAAATGAACTCAAAAGTGGATCAAGCCCTCAAGATAAGAGCTAAAACTACAAAACTCTTAGAAGTAAACAGGTATAACTTCATGACCTTGGATTAGACAATGGCATCTTCGAGATGGCAATCAAAGCACAAGCAGTGAAAGAAAAGATTGGTAAATCTGACATCGTCAAATAAAAATCTTTGGGCTTCAAAGGACACCATCAGGATAGTGAAAAGACAGCCCACAGAATGAAAGAAAAATTTTGCAAATCATGTATCTAGTAAGGAACCTATATACAGACTGCATAAACTCCTGCAACTGAATAATAAAAAGACAAACAGCCCAACTTTAAAAATAGGAGAAGCATTTCATTAGACATTTCACCAAAGAAGATACACAAATGGCCAATAAGCACCCGAAAAGATGCTCCACATCATTAGTCATTAAGGAAATGCAAATCAAAGCCACAATGAGATTATCATTTCACACCCACTTGGATGGCTAAATAACAAATGTTGGTGGAGATGTAGAGAAGTTAGAACCCTGTGTAGTGCTGGTGGGAATGTAAAATGGTGCAGCTGTTGTGGAAGTTAGAAGAATGGAGGCTGGCAGTTCTCCAAAAAGTTAAACATAAAAAGTTTCATGACATTGATTTCTTGGATATGACACCAAAAGCACCAACAAACAAAAACAAAAATCAACAAATGGGACTAAATCAAACTTAAAAACTTTAAAGCATGAAAGGACACAATCAACAGAGTCAAAAGGCAACCTACGGAATAGGAGAAAATAATTGCCAATCATGTATCTGATAAAGGGTTAATATCCAGAGTATATAAACAACAACAAAAAATCAACTAATCTGATTTTAAAATGGGCACAAGGCTTGAAGAGACATTTCTCCAAAGATGATATAATATGGATAACAGACATATGAAAACATGCTCAATGTCACTAATCATCAGAGAAAATGCAAATTAAAACCACTATGTGATAATGCCTCACATCCATTAGAATGGCTATCAGAAAAACAAAACCCAGAAAATAACAAGTATTGGCGAGGATGTGGAGAAATTGGAACCCTTTTGCACTGTTGGCAGGATTATAAAATAGTGCAAATGCTACGGGAAACAGTGTGGAGGTTCCCACACTTTTTAAAAAATTAAAAGTGGAACTACCATGTCATCGAGCAACCTCACTTCAGGGGATATATCCAAAATGAAAAACCAGGGTCTCAAAGAGCTTCTTGCACGTCCACGTTCAAATGGCACTATTCACAAAAGCCAAGAGGTGGACGCAACCCAAATATCCATTGATGGATAAATGGATAAACAAAATTTGGTATATACATACAATGGAATATTATTCAACCTTAAATAGGAAGGAAATTCTAACGTGCTACAATCTGAACGAACTTTGAAGACATTATGTTAAGTGAAATAAGCCAGCTACTAAAGAACAAATACTGTATGATTCCACTTATATAAGGTACTTAGAGTAGTCAAAATCATAGAAAACAGAAAGTAGAATGGTGGTTGCTAGGAGCTGGGGGACGGGGTAATGGGGAGTTACTGTTTAATGGGTAGAGAGTTTCAGTCCTGCAAGACAAAAAAAGAGTTCTGGAGATGAATGGTGGTGATGGTTGCACAATGACATGAATGTACATAATACCACTGAACTTAAAGATGGTTATGACAGTAACTTTTATGTGATGTGTATTTTACCATAATTAAAAAAACTGAAAAGAAAAAAAAAAGGAAATCCTGTCACATGCCATTGCATGGATGAACACTGAGGACATTATGTTAGGTGAAATAAGCTCGTCACAAAAAAATAAATCCTGTATGATTCCACTTATATGAGGTCCCTAAGGTAGTCAGATTCACAGAAACAGAAAGTAGAAGGCTGTTACTGGGGGTGGGAAGGGGGAAAAGGGTTGTTTAATGGGAATAAAGTTTCAGATTTATAAGATGAAAAAGTTCTAGAGATCTTTTATACAATAATATGAATATACTTAACACTACTGAACTGTACACTTAAAAATGGTTAAAATGTGGGACTTCCCTAGCAGTCCAGTGGTTAAGACTCTGCTTCCACTGAAGCGGGCAGGGTTCAATCCCTGCTCAGGGAACTAAGACCCAGCATGACACGTGGTGTGGCCAATAAATAAATAAATTAATTAATTAAAATTGATGCCCCCCCAAAATATCCATGATGAAAAAATTTTTTTAAAGATTAAAATGTAAATTTTATGTTAATGTGTTTTTTAACTATAATTTAAAAAAAAGAATTCCAACTAATAAATTATTAAGTAATGATAGATAAAATACTACCATTTTGAAATCTCCAATAAAGAATCTAAGCAATAATAAATAATAAATAATACTAAGCAAAAAAAATACTAAGCAAAAAATACTAAGCAAAAAATACTAAGCAAAAATACTAAGCAAAAAAAAGAATTCCAACTAATAAATTATAAATTCCAACTAATAAATTCCAACTAATTCCAACTAATAAATTCCAACTAATAAATTATTAAGTAATGATAGATAAAATAGATAAAATAGATAAAATAGATAAATAGATAAATAGATAAATAGATAAAATACTACCATTTTGAAATCTCCAATAAAGAATCTAAGCAATAATAAATAATAAATAATAAATAATAAATAATAATAAATAATAAATAATACTAAGCAATAATAAATAATACTAGGTGGGGAATTTTATGATAAATTAATCAAACTAACAATCTGAACACACTAACAATTTTAACAACACAAAAAGACGGGGACCAGACATTATTTCCTTCTTGATACAACAAAATAGAAGAAATACACACAACACTACCTATGACTTTGTCATGCCAGATAAGCATCTAAATTAATAGGAAAGACAGGACATAAAAATCCACTAAAGGATACCACAGGAATGCAATCATGTGGTATCATGCAAATCCTGTCAAATAAAATCCTGAAACAAAGGACTTTATTTCTTCAAACATTAAACTGCAAGAAAAAAAGAGAGGGGGACTATATAGATAAAAGGGATCTTAAAAAACATTTCAAACATACTTTAATGTTTTCATTTTATGTGGATCATTATTCTCACAAACCAATTACAAACATATTGTTAGTGAGACAATCAGGGAAATTTCTACACTGGTATTTGATGAGATTAAGAAATTGTTATGAATTTTTAGGTGTGATAATATTGTTGCAGTTATGAAAAAAGAGTCCTGTTTTAGAATTTTTTTTTTAAGTTAAACACAGAATTGTTATATGACCTAGCAATTCCACTCCTAGGTATATATCCCAAAGAATTAAAAACAGATACTCAATGAAATAGAATGGAAAATATGAATTTCTGATATAACACAGAGCTAATACTGTAAATCAGTGGGTAAGTATAGCCTCTTCAATAAAAGGTCCTGAACCAACTGAATAGCTGGAGGAAGTGAGGGGGTGGATCGAACTATGTTTCTATCTTATGCCTTACCAAGATAATCCATTTCAGATGAATTAAAGATTTAAATGTGAAAAGCAAAACACTACAATTTTAGAAGAAAATATAACAGAATATCCTATAACTTCACAGTATAGGAGTTCTTAAACAAAAAACACAAACCATAGCAGAAGATTAATAAATGAAAGCTATTTGTTAGTTCGTCACCATAGTGTAAAAACACAAGTCATCAATAAGGAGAAGATATCTGCAACACCCAAGTCCAGAAAAATGGGTTAATATCAAGAATATAAGGTCATTATCAATAAGAATATCAAGAATCAATAAAAAGAGGCAAACAAACAGACAAACCAGCAGAAGACACGAAAAGAAACTTCACATGAGGAAACATGAATAGTCAAAAGGGAAAAGATGTTCAATCTCATTATTTAATTTTTAAAAATTCTAATTAAAAACAAGATTATCATTTCATATCAAAAAGACAGGCAACAATTTTACAATCTAACAAATTTGAGAGCAAGAGTTACTCTCAAACCCTGTTAGTGGGAGTATAAATATGTAAAAAAAATCACTTTGGGGACTTCCCTGGTGGCACAGTGGCTAAGACTCCGCACTCCCAATGCAGGTGGCCCAGGTTCGATCCCCGGCCAGGGAAACAGATCCCACATGCATGCCGCAACTAAGAGGCTGCATGTCACAACTAAGGAGCCCGCCTGCCGCAACTAAAGGAGCCCACGGGCTGCAACTAGGGAGCCTACATGCCGCGACTGAGACACGGCACAACCAAATAAATGAATATTTTTTTAAAAAATCACTTTGGAAAATAATGTCACTAATAATAGCTACTAAGTTGAAGATGAGCACATCTTAATACTCACCAATTACACTGCTAGGCATATACACTAAAGAAACTCTTGCATACATGCACAAGAAACATAAATCAAAAAAGCTCACAGCAGCCTTGTTTACAACAGCAAAAAAAATTCAAAACAACCCCAAAGTCAATCAACAAATATATCAATTCTGTTGTATATTCAGACCAAGAAATACTACACATCAGTCAAAAGAAATAACTACAGGTACAACCAACATGGATGTGTCTAGAAAAGAAAAATGTGGATTGAAAAAGTCACTACGTGCACCGAAAGACATATACAAGAATATTCACAGCAGCATTATTCAGAATAGTTCAAAATTGCCAACGGCTCAAATATCCATTAACACCACCTTGCGCAGCTGATAGATCCCTCCTCCTGGAAGCCTCTTTGGCCTCCACAGCACCACTCTCCTGGTCTTCCTCCTACTCCCCTGCCCCCTGCCCAGACATCTCAACACTGGAAGATCTACTGCTGAGTCACTGAACCTTTCCTGTTTTCTATACCCACTCCCTTGGAGAGCTCATCCCTTCTCATAACTTTAAGTACCATTTACAGGTTTATGATTCCAGGTTTTATCCACCTCCAGCCCAGATCTCTTCCTTGAACTGCACAATTGGACCTCCACTGCCTTTTTGATATTCCACCTGGATGTCTAACAGGCATCTCAAACTTAATATTGCCAAAACCGATCTCCTCATTTTCCACCCCAAATCTGCTCCATCTGCAATTATTCCCACGTCAGTTAAGTGCAGCTCCATCCTTTCAGCTCCTTAGGAAACAAACCTGGAGTCATCTTTAACCCCTCTCTCTTTCACAACTCTCAGATCCTTTGTAAGCAAATCCTGTAGAGCAAGCACTTGTCACCCTTCCACTACTGCATCCTGGCCCACACCGCCTTCATCTGCAATAGCTTCCTGAGTCATCCTGGGCTCCCTGCTCTGCCCCACGCTCGCTATTCCCTCCCACACATTCTGTTCTCAACAGAGCAGCCAGAACGATCTTTAGCCAAAGGAAACCCGTTTACAGCATTCCTCTGCACCAAACTCTCCAATGGCTAGTCCTCTTAAGTCAGAGTAAATGCCAAGCAGCTATGAAGGCTCTGCAAGATCTGCCTCCCATTTGTTCCCTCAATGGCCTCATCTCTCACAGGGCAGCAATTCCTGTTTCTTTTGTTCATCTCCAGTGCCTAAAAGAGTGCTTGGCACATAATAGGGGTTCATTAAATAAGTGCTGAATGAATGGAACCATTTAAGCGCTGAGAATTGTGCCTGGCGCCTAGTAATGGCTCAGTAATTAGTCATTATTACTACTATTTCCGAAGGGTTGATGTGATGGAAAGGACACTCACGTAAACTCATCTCTTACTCTCCACTAGTTCAGAGCGGGACCAAGCCAGGATATACCTACTTGCTAATTCTTCTTTGTTGGCAGCACTGCCCGCTACTTCAGATGGTTCTGTAGCAGCAGTCTCCTGGCTGGGCTCTTTAACTCTTTCATCAGTGAGAAGGCTGACTGCCTGGGTGATGTCACCATTACTGGCCTGAGGGGAGGAAAAAAATAGAAATGTCAAAAGTAAAGCATCACAGCATTTAAAATAAGCAGCAAGTTAGTCTGGGGGTTATAACTCTTACTACCCTGGTGACATACTGAGTAAGTCTAGGCATAATTCTAGGGTATAAAGGAGGAAACAGAGTACAGTGGAGGATAGTAGGTCTATTATGCTTAAAGCACTGCCATTAAACTCCTAGTTACAGGAAGGGAGTTGCCATGCTCTGATTTCCCACAACATGCAAACGAGAATGAAATCTCACTGCTTTGGATACTGTGCCGCCTGATTTCACAGAATTACGGCATGATGTATCAAGAAGGGGGCTGGCGATTAACACAGAGATTCTAAGTGAAGTCAGCCCCTATGGTAAAGGTGCCAAACAGTTATCATATTCTATAGTGATGAATGATGACCACACTTCTATTTCATTTTAACTTTTTAAACTTTTCTTAGGAAAAAATCTAACATACACAACAGGAGAGGGAATGTATAATTGAACCCCATGTGTCCATCACTCAGCTTCGATAATTACCGAGCCCTGGTCAGTCTTATTTTACCTATTCTGCCTCTCCTCCCCCAGATATTCTGAAGCAAACTCTAAGTGTCTTATCATCTCATCAGTCAACATTTCAGAATGTATCTTTTTAAAAAAATATAACCCATAATGCTATCCTCACACAAATAACCAGTTCAAATTTCCCTGACTCAAATACTTCTTAGTTCGAATCAGGATCCACAAAAGGTCCATATGGTGCAGTTAGTTGATAGGTACCTTAAATCTCTGGAGGTTTCCCCCCGCACTATGAGTCTCTCCCCTCCTCAACTTTTTCCTGCTCTTATAATTTACATGTTGAAGATACTGGGTCATTTGACCTTTAGAACTTCCGTCCTATACATATGCACATTCATCTTGGCATAAATATAGCTTGAACTGACATAACTATGATATGAACAACAGCTTTAAAACCTGTTGAATAGAGGCCTTGAGACTAACCTTCAGAGCTTCGTGAAGAAAAGAAGGGTCCTGAATGCCTGTGATCTCCCTCAGCTGATTTAACAGCATTTGGCAGCTCTGTATTTGAGAAACAGAAAGAACACACACACGTGTCAATCGGAAAGTAAACCTGGACACGTTTAAAGAATAGACACCAGCATCTTGGGTAAACAGGCTTGAGACTTGCATTGTTTACTTTAAAAAACCAACACGCTCCAAGGAACAAGGTACTTGACTGTCAGACACATTCTGAAATGCCAAATGTATTGCTCTTTTAAAAGCTTAATCATGCAAAATGCTTTTGGCATTTGTGGACGAAACATGAGTAAATAGCAAAACTACAAATACATAAAACATTTAAATGTAATATTCCAGCTTTAATGGATGCTTCAAGTGCCTCAGGTTTCTCTCTGTGAGCAGTACGTAAGTAGGTCATTATGAGGAGTCCAGGGAATTTGCATGGATGTGAAGATGTGCTATTTTAAGCTTCACTGCACATGCCATTTGTGTGTGTCATTTTTCACTGACATTAAGTTTCCAATCATGTAATTAACAAACGATACAACCAATGTTACATTTGAAACTTTAGGTTTGATTGCTTAAAAAAATGTATAGATAAAGCTAGAATTTTCTGAATTATAAATACAATTGCAGAGGGAATAAAGTATGGAATGTTTTCTCTTCATTAATCTGAATCATGGAAAAACCTTTTTTATTAACTTCCAGCTACAAGATCAGTTTATAACCCTTTTCAGCCTTAAAGTCTTCAACTGACAAGTTAACACAGACAAGTTAACACAAAACACCTATTTACAAGTAAGCTTTTCAACAGTTTAAACAATTGGCTGGCCCAAGTGAAGACACAGTGATCTTACAGATGAATACTGAAAACGAAATAGCTCAAATTTAATCCAGCGAGAAGAAATCTAATTTATTCTTAACATTGTACTAGAATGAAGCCCCAATTCAATACTTGATGCTTGACCATTAACTGTCTTTCAGTTAGTACTATGTCTCCAAGAGGCAGTAGGCAGTCTAGTTCACTGCCAGCTGTAACAGAAACAGTATCCTCTGTTCTTCAACAGCTGAGGGCCCAATGCAACACTCAAGCAGCACACCACTAGAAATAACGAACTGAAACACCCCTGTACAGTCCTTGGAAAAGCATCAACAGTCTTTCTGTTCTAGTCACAGATCATCGTCATAGGCTAGAAATGGAACCCTACTCTGCTGAGCCCAGCAGCCCTGGAGGCTGTGAGTCTGTCAAAGGCAGTCACCGCCTGGGCACTGCTAGAGTGACTCTCACACTAAGAGGTATCCAGATTTAACCTTGGAAAACACTGAAAACACAGCATATGATTTTTAGAAAAATAAAGTATTAAAAAGTTTGTTTCCAAACAAATTCTAATTCCACTGATCGTATTGTGTTAAGTGTGTGAATCTATATAGGTCAATCATAACCAATTTTCTAAAAAATCCAAATCAATGTACCCAAAAAAGGGTGGAATAAAAGGAAGAGGAAATGGGTAGCATATCAGCCCTGAACTGGAACCAAGAAGATAAGAGTGGGATAGACAATCACATCTTCACCTCAAATTACTCTGTGTACCAACTGATGCAGGAGTCACAGAAGACAATCCCAGTTAAAATAATAACTCACACCCACTGCCTACTTTTAGCCGGGTGCTGTTCAAAACACTTCATATGTATTAACTCATTTAACCCTCATAACAAACCTGTGAGATAGACACTGCGCCCATTTGACAGAAAACTGAGGCATAGAGATGTTAAGTAACTTACACAAAGTTATTGCTAGTAAGGGGTGGAGCTGGGATTTGACCCCAGGCTGCCTGACTCCAGAGTCTGCACTCTAACCTCTATGCCATGCTGTATCTGAGAAAACAAAGAAAACAGGCAAGAATACCTATTTAATGCAAAACAATGCAAACATTTTATTCTTATATTTTGACCTTGATCTCTGCATCTTAACAAGTTTCCTATTTTAGCTGCCCTTATATAATCACAATTTTGATTACTTAGTAGTACAATCAGTTCCAAATAAGCTATCATCAGGAAGTAGAGAGGTAAACACTATAATGGACAGAATCTAAGGTGCCATCAGTTATAAAAAGCACCATTATTTTATGCACCACCAAAGACAAAAACGGCTGCCACTTAAATGCCTTCATAACAGTGAAGTGTGACGAAGTCCTTCATGACAGTCCTAGGAGACACATGAACTGGTCACATCAGCTTCTTGTAGCTCCAAAATGTCTCATTTATATTGAGAAATAGAGCAATTCACCCTACTTCCAGGTGCACTGCCTGGCATGCAATAGATAATTCTTTGGCATATTTCTCAGCAAAAACAAAAAAAAAGCTTAAAACACCTATAGTATCTTCCTTTCTGAGGTCCCATAATGCACTTGATTGTAGCTTTGCAAGAAAATTTGAAACTGCAATCATTCCTCCAATGACAAATATTTTACTTCACATGAAATCAAATCTGTACCCTGCTGTTCTATTTCTATGCCTTTCTTCATAGTTTTTTCAATCTTTTTAAAGCCCTTTTAAATGGCAAGTAAACTAACCCTGCGGTACCAAGAGTGCATATAACCCGACTGCCATGACGGCAGGAACAGCTATGACTAAGCCCACACATGTGCAGACTATGGTAACTACACCACATGTGCTGCTTGGGTGATAGTAAATGTAAGGACCATCTCAATTTCAGAGATCTCAGAATGCCAAATAAATGCTAATCAATGAAATACAGTATGGAAATGATAAATAATTTACTAACCATTACATTTGGCTGTGGGTTAAAGTCCCACTCCTCTGTCTCCACTTTGTAACAGGTAGCAGTGGACATTAACACATCTAGAATAATACGCTCAGGAAAGGAAAATAAACTCTTCGTTTCCCTTTTTTAAAAGCTATTGGGCAGAGATGACAGCTACATAAAATCATTTTGTACAGTGTCAAGAACGACATTATATTCATCTTACCTCCTTCAAGAACTCTGGTCCCTCACTATCCTCTCCCCCTCCCATGTTGAGGGAACGAATAAGCCTGCAAAGGAATAGGACTTACTGGCTTTACCTGGTATCTCTCACCATGTGGTTTCCTAACTGTTTTAAGTGCTGCCTCTGTAAAGGCAAGAATCACACAACACACTAGCTGATTTGAATTAGCCATAGGACAGTGCTATTAACAACTGTAACTAACACTTACTGAACGCCTTTCTGTCAGGAACCTTAGATGCCTCACACACACATGAAATCCTTGGAACAACCCTAAAAAAGTTAAGAATCATTATCTTCATTGTGCAAATCAGAAAACTAAGGTTTACAAAACCTATTTTGTCATCAAGTGTCTTGAATTAAAAGATTAATCAAAAATAAGAGTCTGAATAACAAGTTTCACAAGGATTAAGCTATGCTAGTGATACACATGAACAACTGCTATGACATGACTCAGTCTTATAAATATTTAGGTAAACCTAAATTCTCACACAGACAACGCAATCAGTACTATATATGACATGTTAATTTTACCACAACAGACAAGCTAAGCTCATTAGGATCCTACGGTATTACTAACTCACAGTTTCTTCTGGAACTTCACAGGAAGCTGATTTAAATATTAACTTCACCCTAACTATGATGCTACACATAAAGTACACACCCAACATGAGACAAGACAAAGCCTGTGCTCCAGTCATAATGAGGTCAAATAACTGGCAAGAGCCAACATGTTTGCACTTCCCTATAGCTAAATACACATTATTTTCATGAAACAAAGAGTACTCTCTTTTCTTGCCCAGAGGCAGTGAAAAAAGACAGGCACACAGAAATCTCTAGAAAGAAGGAACTCAAGCTTTCCGACCTCAACTACTCCGTGGTTTTGGTGCAAAACTTCTCAGGACTGAGGTTTTCTTAAAGCAAAGACAATAACTCACCTTCTAGTAAGCAATAAACAGGATTAGTCACCCAGTGAAACATTAAACTATGAAGTTTTATAGTCCTAATCCTACTGCAACTAAACTAAAACTCTTTGATCAGCAAATTAGTGAGATTACTAATCTCACAATCTTCAAATACCCAGTTTAGCACTGTGATGCTATAGTTATTTCTTCTAATTTCTAGATTATTCCATTCCTTCAAACAGGGATGCTATTTTCATCATTCTCATGCACACATTTCCTGATCTCGACTGTCTCTTTTTACAAAGCCATTTCTAAATTTAAAACTAAGTACATAATTGATAAATGTTACTTTACTCCAAAGAACTACCAAGGTGTGCCTAATAAAATTCCCTCCAAAGTTAAAGATCTGGTTTTCTAATTTTAAAATAAAACTTAAATACCCAAGGAAAGCAAAGGAATAACTTTAAGAGTCAAAGAAAATATACAGCAGCAACTCCAGAAACCCAACCTATACAACAGGGTCTTAACAACACAGTCTGAGACTGTCACTAACCTTTCCAACTTCCACAAAACAAGGAACAAGTCCACAAAAGCCCTGGTATTTTTTCAGTTTTTCTCCCAGCAACAACTCCATGTTGGTCCAATTTACTCATAACGTAGAAATCTAAAGTGCCTTATGACTCTACAATTGACAAATAGCATTTCTTTAGTGAATGAAACTAAATCTCCCGAAATGGGCTACTTGATAACTTATTTTAATGGTGCAAAAAATTAGGTACATGATGAAAATCACTGTTTCAGTTCATCAACTGGCTTAAAGTTTTTAAAAAGCATTAAAAGTTTTTAAAAGTTAGCTAATTCTAAATGGTATAGTGGGGTTTAAACTAAAATTAAAAGCAAGAAAAAAAAGAACTGATCATTATTTACTCACATTTTTTCATCTCTTTTTTTTTTCACATTCACTGAGTAGGAAATTCTAACAGCACAAAAAGATATAAAATGAAAGGGAAATTTCCCTCTTCCTCCCATCCAGTCCCATTTCCCAGGAGTAATCACTATTAATAGTTTCTGACATATCTTTCCAGAAATGGTCTATGCACACAAATATATTCTTTCATACTACACATCATGTCTTGCACCTTGTTTTTTTCTTACTTTTGAATACATTAAGACAATATTTTTTTCACTTCTTTAAATACATATGTGCCCCAACTAAATACAAGAAACGAGGCCAGGAAACTGTTACAATAAGGTCTTATGAAGTGTATCTTCAAAAATTAAAGAAAATGCCATTCAGCAATCTACTGCTAAGGTTTATTGAGAAACTAAGAAAATATGGGAAAAGATATAAGAAATCAAGTTTACATGGTTATAATTTTAGAAATCTAACAGTAAAATTTTAAGTTATTATTAGATGGGCCTCAGTGTGTAGTTTCCATTTAAGGTAAATAACAGGGACCAGAGAGGTGATGTGGGATTGGATTATGAAGGGTTCTAAATGTCAGGATGAGTTTAGACTTGATCTAATGAACAATAAAAAATTATTACAGGTTCCTCAGCAGGGAAGAAATATGAGGGGTAAAAAAGGTACTTTAAGGGGATTCATCTAGCACATGTCAACAACTAGTTTAAAGTGGGATGAGACTAGGGAAAGAAAGCTTAACCATGAGTTATAGGGGTACTGAATAAACCAAGTGTGATGACAGAGGTAGGAAGCTGGCAGGAGAAATGGAAAGGTAGAGTATACTCTGCACATCTCAAAGAATGAAGAGATAAAGCTTAGCCAAATACTTGAAAATGGATGCCTAAGAAAACATGACTGATGAAGACATGAAAGGAAACCAGTAAAAACCAACCAATGTAATATGCCACACTAACAGAATGAAGGGGATAAAAACACAGTTATCTTGGTCGATGCAGAAAAAATCCAACACCCTTTGATGATAAAAACAATCAGGAAACTAGGAAGAGAAGGTCATTTCCTCAACGTGATAAAGAGCCTTTATTTAAAAACACTCGCAGTTAACATCATTCACAATGGTGAAAGACTGAAAGAGTTCCCCCTAAAATCAGTATGAATACAAAGAAGCCCACTTTCACCAATGTTATTCAACATTATACTAGAGGTTCTAGCCAGAGCAATTAGGCAAGAAAAATAAATAAAAGACACCCATACTGGAAAGGAGAAAGTAAAACTATCTCTATTCACAGATGACATGATATGTAAAATCCCAGAGAATCCACAAAAAAGTCACTAGAGCTAATAAATAAATTCAGCAAAGTTGCAGAGCACAGGATCAACAGGCAAAAATCAGCTGTGTTTCTATACAGCAGCAATGAACAATCTGAAAAGGAAATTTAGCAAACAATTACACTTACAATAATATCCAAAAGCATAAAATACCTAGGAATAAATTTAACCAAGAAGGTGAAAGACTTGTACACTAAAAACTACATAACACTGAGAAAGAACTTAAAGGAAACCTTAATAAATGGAAAAACATCCACGTTCATGGACTGGAAGACTGTATCAGTCAGAGTTCTCCAGAAAAACAGAACCAATAGGGCACATGTGTGTGCAAGCACATGAGGAGACCCTGTATTCCTAGTTTCCTGTGCGTGTGAATTAAGAAATTTATTATTAGAAATTGGCTCTTGGGATTATGGAAGCTGAGAAGTCCCAAGATCTGCAGTTGGCAAGTTGGAGAACCAGCCAAGGGTGTCATTCCAGTCAGATCTGGAAAGCCTGAAAACCAGGAGAGCTGATGATATAAGTTTCAGTCTGAGGGCAGGAGAAGACCTGCACCCAGTCAGGTGGGTAAAGTTTCCTCTTACTCAGCCTTTTTGTTCTATTCAGGTTTTCAACTGAAGGGGTAAGGCCCACAGACACTAGGGAGGGCAATCAGCTTTACTCAGCCTACCAATTCAAACGCTGATGTCATCCAGAAGCACCCTCGAAGACATACCCAGAATAATGTTTGACTAAATGTCTGGGCACCTTCTGGTCTAGTCAAGCTGACACATAAAACTAATCATTACAAAGATTTAATACTGTTAAGATATCAATACTACCCAAAGTGATCTACAAATTCAGTGTAATCCCTATCAAAATTCCAATGACCTTTTTTGCAGAAATGGAAAAGCTGATCCTCAAATTCATATGGAATTTCAATGGACCCTGAAGAGCCAAAACAATACTGAAAAAGAACAAGGTTAGAGGACTCACACTTTAAGATTTCAAAACCTACTACAAAACTACAGTAATCGTGACAGTGTAGTACTGGCATAAGGACAGGCATATGGACAAATGAATAAGAAGTGGGAGTCCAGAAAAAAACTATACATCTATGGTCAACTGATTCTTGACAAGGGTGTCAAAACCATTTGATGGGGAAAAAATATTCTCTTCAAAAAATGGTACTGGGGGTGCTGTAGGGATAAGATTGATGGTGTTTAAGAGTACAAACTTGTAACAAGTACTAAAATAGTCACAGAGATTTAATGTACAGTTTATTGAATGTAGACAATAATACTGCGCTATAAGTATGTTATATGATAAATATCATTACAGGAGCAAACATATGATAATATACAAATTTTCCAAAGTAACATGATGTACACCTTAAATTTACACACACCACAAACAAAAATGGTGCTAGGACAACTAGATATCCATTTCCAAAAGAGTAAAGTTTGATCGCTACTTCACACAATATTCAAAAACTTACTCAAAATGGATTAACAATCTAAATATAAGAGCTAAAACTATAAAACTCTTAGAAGAAAGTTAAAGGTAAATCTTCATTATCTTGAATTTGGCAATGGATTCTTTTTATATTATACCAAAAGCACAAGCAACAGAAGAAAAAATAGGTAAGTGGCACTTCATCAAAATTAAAAACTTTTGTGCATCCAAGGACGTTATCAAGAAAGTGAAATGACAACCTACAGGATAGGAGAAAATATTTTCGAATCATAAATCTGATAAGGGTCTAGCATCCAGATTATATTAAAATTCTTACAATTCAAACCACCAAAGACAAACAAACCCAATTCAAAAAGGAGCAGAGGACCTGAACAGCCATTTCTCCAAAGAAGAGATACAAATGGCCAATAAGCATAAGAAAAGATGCTTAACAACATTAGCCATTGGGAAAATGCAAATCAAAACTAAATGAGGAAGTGAGAGAGTGGCATGGACTTATATATACTACCAAATGTAAAACAGATAGCTAGTGGGAAGCAGCCACATAGCACAGGGAGATCAGCTCAGTGCTTTGTGACCACCTAGAGGGGTGGGGGAAGGGAGGGTGGGAGGGAGACACAAGAGGGAGGAGATATGGGGATATATGTATATGTACAGAGCCGATTCACTTTGTTATAAAGCAGAAGATAACACACCATTGTAAAGCAACTATACTCCAATAAAGATGTTAAAAAAAAAAAGCAAAAATGTACAATAACAAGTGTTTGGGGAGGATGTGGAGAAACTGGAACCCTTGTACATTGCTGGTGGGAATGTAAAACGGTACAGCTGCTGTGGAAAAGTGTGGCAGTTCCTCAAAACATTAAACATAGAATTACCCTATAATCCAGCAATTCTACTTTTAGGTATATATCCAAAATAATTGGAAGCAGGTACTCAAAATATTCGTACGTGAATGTTCACAGAAGGACTATTCATAAAAAACAAAAGGTAGGAACAACTCAAATGTCCACCAATGGGAAAACAGACAAGATGTAATAGATACATAGAGTTGAATATTAGCCATTATTGAAAGGAATGAAGTACTGATACATGCTATAACTTGGATGAACCTCGAAAACATTAAACTAAGTCAAAGAAGCCAGACACAAAAGGTCACGTACTATACAATTCCATTTACATGAAACATCCAGAACAGGTAAATGCAGAGACAGAAAGCAGACTGGTGTTGCCAGGGGGAGCGGGAATACGGAGTGACAGCTTAGTGGGTTTTCTTTTGGGGTGTTAAAAATATTTTGGAACTAGACAGAAGTGGTGGTTGTGCAATACTGTGAATATACTAAATGTACACTTTAAAAGTTAGTTTTATATGAATTTATTCAACTGAATAAAAAGGGAAACCTTTGCACAATCGCGCGCACGCACGTACACACACACACACACACACACACACACACACGAAGAAAAAAGACAGCAGGAAAGTACTAACTTGGGCTGGAATACTGAAAAAGGACATATTTGTTTAGGGCATCTCAAGTCTAACCTGACTACCAACCATCACGCAGCAGCTGCCAGCACCTATTCACGCAGATCTTCAATTTGCCTTTGAATGTCTGGTATTTTGACCTCCCTTTTTATTATAAAGCCTTGATGGTGGAAATAGCACTAAGTAGCCCAGATTCTTAGCACACATTAGCCTCTAGGCAAATTTCAACTTTCTTGAGCATCAATGTCCACACCTGGAAACTAAAGTATACCATAAGCCTTGACAGCACTGGTGTGACTATGAAGTGAAGTAATGCATACAGTAATTGTTACTAAAATGAAAAAATGATTTTTAAATGTAAACTATTGTGACCTGCCCAGCTAACAAAACTCATCTAGAGGTTGTAGTAAAAATACTGATATCCTAGGAGAAAACTGCCTGTGCCAGGGTTTTGGTTTTAGCACTTACTAGCTGTGTCACTTTGCAAACTCTACTTCCTAGTCGCACTAAGTTTTACTTCATAGGGTTGCTACATGGAGTCAATGAGAATAAATGTTAAAGTGCTTCATAAACTCAAAAAAGTCTGGAAGCAGGACAAGTACAAGGTGGCTACAGCACACCCAAAATTTCTACATTTCTAACAAACTCCTAGGTGATGTGGATGCTGCTGGTCCATGGACCATGTTCTGAGTCGCAAGGGAGCAGAAGTCAGTGAAGGTGCCTGGGGGTTAGGTTCGGATAAGGAAGATGTAAGAAAACTTAGGCATGTGAGGAGAGACATCTAAATCAGGGTTTCTTAAGCTCAAAATTATTGACATTTTGGGCCAGACAGCTTTTTGTTTAGGGGGGGCTATCCTGTACACTGTAGGATGTTTAGCAGCATCCCGGGCTTCTACTGGAGCATTCTCCCCCAGTAGTCACAGTCAAAAAGGTCTCTAGACACCAGTGATTTAGATTCATCTCTAAGAAATGAAGGGAGAAGGGAAAGGTATCTCTTCCACTGAGAGAAAAAGGGATGCTGAAGAGGGGGGAAAAAAAACCCAAATATGAGACAGAGAGCTCTTAAGGTATCAGCAAGCTCAGTTAAGTAGAAAGGAAGGTTATCTATTTAGAAAGAGTGCAGGGAGGACTGAAAGTTTAAAACATCAGGAAGAGAGTTCTAGAGAGTAATAGAAAGGATCTGACCCAAAACAATGCGTCTACTGACTAAGAAGTAGGATCAGGGATTTCCTGGGCTCCGTGGAGTCAGAAGTGCCTGGGTTCAATCCTGGCTGTACCATTGACTAGCTTGGTGACCTTCGGCAAATTATTTAACAAGAAAATTTCCTGGAGTTGTCATAAGTACTAAGATAATATATGTTAAATTCGTAGCACAGAGTGTGGCATACAGTACATGATCAATTAATGTTATCTACTACTATTATCAGCGTCATTATTTTCCTTGAAAAATGTTTCACTTGGCTATTGCTTTAAATTTCTTGGATGAAACAAAATACATGGAAGATCTTGCCTGGTGAGGTGTTACTTGTCAATGTGTTTTATAAATTTACTAAAAGTACTGTGTGAATAGGAACTGTTTGTAGCTGGAGGCATGAGAGTTGTGGAAGCCAACCAAGCACTGACTTACTGATGTTCCAAAAATCACAATTAATGAGACAAGGTAAAAGAGGGTGTAAAGGGCTTCCCTGGTGGCGCAGTGGTTGAGAGTCGGCCTGCCGACGCAAGGGACACGGGTGCGTGCCCCGGTCCGGGTGGATCCCACATGCCGCGGAGCGGCTGGGCCCGTGAGCCACGGCCGCTGAGCCTGCGCGTCCGGAGCCTGTGCTCGGCAACGGGAGAGGCCACAAGAGTGAGAGGCCCGCGTACCGCAAAAAAAAAAAAAAAAAAGAGGGTGTAAAGCCAAAAAATCAAAAGAAAGCATTAAATTTTCACGGAAACTGACAGGTTTTCACAGGGCTTCAGTTAGCAGAACGTGTGATGAGCCCTAGTTTAGCTGCCAAGGACCACAGGTTTCTAAGAGCCAACCTGACCTCAAGTTGTAAACTACAATAACAGTAAACATTGCTGCTGGCTTTCATCTAAGTCAAGAATTGATTGAAATAGTACCCTCTTTTAGACTCGAGTACGTACTGAGAACATATTTCAAGAGTACTACGTTTTTCTTGCACTCGAATCTTGGACGGCTATAATGGGTTCTGCCTGTTCCATGTACAAATGACCAATAATGGAAGGGAAGCATTCTAGGTTTTAAATAGATTTAGTGTCAGGGGAGGAGAGCTCCCCTCAATTACAGCAATGAAAGATCCTTTAAGGGCAATGTAGAATGCTTCAGAGAATTCAAAATAGAGTCCACTCTAACATGAAATTTATGAAGATTAGGAAGAAGATATTAAAATCTTTCCTCTGAGATGTGAAAGGTAATTTCCTCATATAAGACTCCTTCAGCCTAGCCTGCTAACTTCAAGCATTTTACATTAGCAAAAACAAAAAGGGCAAACATTATCAAGCATTCCAAGCTTATCATCTGTCTGTATGGGGCGAATCACTGAGAAGAACAGTAAATGTCATCACTCTGCAGGTTGCCAGGAATCAGGGTCCTCCAGCTAGCCACAGCCACTGGAGTTCCAAATCTTTCCAAAAATAGCTATGACTTATATACAAGTGTTCATCAAACACCTCACATACGAACTCTTAAACAAGAGAGTGCTGAGACAATGGTCACCTATCAAACTGCGGCAGAGGTAAATGCAGTTGCTGCTGACCAAAAGGCACATGGTGTCAACCAACGAATTTAAATGACTTGCTCTCCCTTAAAATAGTCTCTTCTCCAAATCAACATGACTGTCTCAAAGCTAAGATTTTCCCATCTGTTTTTAACTCACTGTCCTAAAAACAAATAGAACTGATCTCTGAAACCAAAGAAAATCCTGACTCAGGTTCCAACAGGCATTGGTAAACACCTAACAATTTTTCTATTACAAATCAGCACATGAAACACCATCTGCCTACTTTCATTTTTGAGTCCACGACCCAGAGGTATCTTTTATTACAGGAGTTTAAAAAGTAAGTGCGGTCACTTTACACACTATTGGTCTCCCGAGTGCCTGAAGAGGAAAAACAAAAAGGCATAAAAGGTTTCTCACGTGGAAGTATCTGACAGCTCTGTACTGTAAATATTTTATGAAATTCCTCACTTCCAAACTCGCATTTAAATACTTGGTACAGGATTCCAATTCTGTCTTGAAACAGCTTAGCACTTGACGGGTGACGGGTAGTCTTAAGTTATAACATTCCAAAGTAACATTAGAAGACTTTCTCAAATTGCCCACTTCCCAAGTTTTTTTTCGCACAGACATTAGCCGTTTGATTTTCTCTCAAACCAGTATTCTTTTACTCTCACCACCTTAGCCCAGAAATCCTCGTATTGATTTCAATCTTCTTAGATAATAGAAAAGGGAAAGCATTATCAGCATACCTTGTATTCATCGCGCTGTTCTGTTCCTCCCCCTTCCTTAAAAATCTAGAGTGATGAATGCAGTAATTGGGAAGGCTGCTTTCTGCTTAAAAAAATAGGGGTGTGTGTGGAAGGCATGAAGTGGTAACAAGGACCCCTGGTCTTTCACACGGTGTAGATAAATCCTGGCTTTAACTTAGGTAACTTCGGTCTGCTTTAGACTCTTAGAACAGCACTGCCCTAAAACGGATTCGAAAACAAAAACAAAAAACAAAAACCACCAAAGCTGCCCCTTTCGGAAGTTTCTCACCCTTGGTCGGGCGCCAGGAGCGCTCTTCTTAGAGATCCCTGATACAGACAGCCCACGTCCAGCCCTTTATATTTGATTTTCCAAATTAGCTAATCTCCCTCGAACTTCAGCCCGTCCCCGAACCCGAAGAGAGTCCTCAATCTCTGCGACCGAGGCTTGCAGAGACTTCACCCTCCTCCTCGAGCCCCGGGGCTCACCCCGGCCGGCGCGCCGCCCTCTCCCCAGCCGGGCCCGGGAGCCCTCCGCAGCCCCCTCCCGCCTGGCCCCGCGCCGGAGCCCCGCAGGCCCGCCCGCCCGCGCCCCGCGCCCCGCGCCGCTCCCGCCCCGGCCCCGCACCCCCTACTCCCGCGGGACCCGGAGCCAGCCCCCCCGGCTCCCGCCCGCCGCCGCGGGGCCCACCGAGCCGTGGCGGTCGGCTGCTCCGGCCGCGTCGTCCTGCTGCAGCTCCGCAGTCATGGCCGAGGCGCCCCGCCGCAGGTCACCCGCCTCCCGCCGCCGCGGCCAGCCCAGCCTCGCCGGAGGAGGAGGAGGAGGAGGAGGAAGAGAAGAAGGAGGAGGAGGTGGAGGAGGTGCTCCTGCCTCCGCCCTCCACCCCGCTAGAGCCCCGCCTCCACCCCGCCGCGCGCCGGCGGCTCAGCCCACGCGCCCCGCCCCCGGCCTGCGCGCGCACGCCAAGCGCGCGGCCGAGGGCCGAGCCGCTCTTTACGTGCTCCCGCATACGCCGGCATATGACCCGGCGCCGGTCACGTGACCCAGGCCCCGCCCGCGCCTAACGGTCAGCGTCTGCCCCCGAGCGGTGTGTTCTGGGCGGTTGACGCCCAGGAAATGGTGGTGTGGGTTGTGGACACTGTTTTCGCAAGTCTCCTTCTCTGCCGTCGTCCCTCAAACCTGCTCATTTCTAGGACTCACCACCGGCTCAAGACTCCTCACAGACGAGTTCAGGCTGCTCCCCATTTGGGGAACCTGTCTAGGGACCGCGTAATAGAGGGTTTTCCACCTGGCGGTGGAGCCATTTCCAAGTCCAGTGACACGAAAAATTTATCATCCTTGAGAAAAGGAAAGGCAGAGGCTGAATGGAGTGGTCTGACGGGTAAAGCTAACCAAACGGACCAGAGCCTGGATTCACTGGTGCTCAGGGAAGTGCCCTAACACCGACCTGGGCATGGGGAGCAAGAACTGCCCGGTTTTCCCATTTTAGATTTTATGGCGTTCAAACTAAAATTTTATAGGGTTTTAAGTTTGAGCCAGATGCTTATGATGGCACATTAAGAGCTAAGGTGTCCTCAATTGGGTCGTGTTTTCAACAATTTGATGGAAATTGTAACTGCTAAACCCTGTCTCACGTTTATTCACATGTATCGCAATGACGATCCACTTGGCACACTTTGGTCCAAATCTGTGTGGAGGCTGGGTAGGGAAGGGCCTCTTTTAGAGGGTAGTGCTTATCTGGTTGCCCTGGTCTAGCCCTTGGGCAGCACCTTCAGTGTGAATTTTATGTGGATGCTGGTCTTTCCTGTGCTCATGTGATTGTGATGTTTCACCTGCAGGCGTTTCTAGTCTGCATGGAAGCACAGCTTGAGGCATAAGGAAACAGGTACAGAGCAGGTGCAGCTCCCATGGGAGACCTGATTATTCTCAGGAGTCTAGACCACGACTGCTGCTACTTCCTTCACCTGGAGATTCAGGGGGTCTCTTTTCCCTGGCAGGTAAACTGGCAGCGTGATCATAATCTTCCACGTTCAGCAGGCTATGTGTTTATGTCTGATGGTTGTAGGACTCTTTATGCTTGTGGCTTTGACTTTTTTTTTTTTTTTTCTCTCCTGGGCAATCAAAACGTGTGTTCCTGGCCTCAACCTGGGGGTCATAGCAAAATAAGTTGATTTCTCAGTCCACTTTCTTTGCAGCATTGCATACTTCTACATTGCCAGAAAGCTCTATTTCCGTGTGTCTTTACCATGTCTCTGGAGCAACTCGTTTGCCTTTGCACATTCATTTTAGGAAATTGCTTATTTAATGTGTTTAAATGCGGTGGAAACCTATAACTCTTGTTTATGAAAATTTCCTTAAAAGACCTCCAGAGACCTTCTACACCCATATATCTGAAAGAGGTATGCATATCCATTTTGTAAATACAGGCCCCTGAGTTTTGATTAAGTGTCTTTCTGCTATATGGTTCTAAACAGGGCTCCAGATCTAATAAATTTGTTATAATCTGAGAGCCGTAGATCTGGTAAGTCCTCTTAGCCCCCTTGGGTTTAACTACCACTTGGTCCTGGATGTGGTAATCAGCTAGAGACCCCCTGTCCAACCAGAGTATTTAAGGAATACTCTATGTCATTGCTTGGCCATCAGTTGGCAATCTTCATGGTGATCAAATATAAAAAGTAGCTATCATGGAATGTCACTACAGAAAACCCCTTCTCATTTGTCCTTAAAACCATACTTGAAGGCTCCAGAATAATTGCGTTGTTAGTTGATAATCATTTGAAGACTATTCAGGAAAAAAAGAATAACAAGCAGTAGCAAATAATTGACTTGTTTAAAAAAGGAATCGTTTCCAGAGTATTTTCCCAAAGAGAAAATTTCCTCTCCTGGAAATCTTCTTGTCCCAATGCTAAATTATTTTCTGAGTCAATGAATTTATATTTCTACCTCTGATTTACCTCAATTCCAAAGTATAGTTTGTTTTAATGAAATGATCCCATTTCAATGTTATTGAATACTGGTGTGGAGCTTGTGTGGGCTAAATGACAATGAAGGGGAAATGTTAGGAAAGGAAAAAAGGGAAAAGAAGGCAATGTGTACTTATATTTCTTCTCTGCTTCACTCCGTAAATAGTTTTGCCACTGGCTTCAGAGCAACTGGATTTGAAAGCTGATGGCTGAGGCTGACTAACAGGTGTGACTGTTGTTTGAGCTATGGATTCCTTTCCAGGAATGATCTAGGCAGGAATGTCCTTAGAGCCAGCTTCTCAGCAGTTAGGAAAATGGCCTTTCTTACTATGGAGGAAAGAATATGGGTATTTCTGTTATAACCCATAGATGAAAAAGTTAGATGATGTGTAAGGTTAAATATAGGTGTTAAAAAGGTTTCAGAAAAGGCTCTCTTTTGCTGGTTGAAAAACAAATGTGTTTCCAACCTTTCTGAAATGTGTACTATAGGCAATGTATTTTGTGGAGAATTGAAACAACTTTCAGTAAAGTTAATGAGTTCATTTTAATTTGAGAAGTATTGGGCACTGGTATTCAAAATAACATCAGGTTTCCTTCCTTTTGTTTCTCTGGAAAATATAGAGAAACACTAAAAAAACAAAAAAACCTACTGAAATCTGTTTTCATGAAATACATGAAAACCTTAAACTCTTGGGATTCAATTTTCCTTTTATAAAAAAGTGAAAACAACCTTAGCCTCCAGATGGAAAGGTAAAAATAGACAATTAGAAATAAGTCCATTTTTGTAAACTTGATTTTTGACAACATTGTAACCCAGTGGGGATAAGATGGACTTTTAATAAACGGTCCTCAGTTCTTCATATAAAAATTAGTATAAAATTAGTATAAAAATTAGTTCATTACAAATGTAATGAAAGGCTTAAATGTAAAAAAGCAAGATTTAAAACTTTTGAGACACTTCATTGGGGCGTCTCCTTAGGGCAGAGGGGAGCTTTCTTAAATCAGACAAAAGCACAGTCCATAAAAGAAAAGGTTGATAACTTAAATTACATTAAAATTAAGAATTTCTCTTCATCAAAAGGTACTACAGGAAAAATGAAAATATTAACAGAGAGAAAATATTTACAATACATATAACTGGTAACAAATTAGTATCTAGGACAAACCTCCGGTTTCATTTGGCATGATTAACATATTGGGCCCAATAATTCTTTGTTGTAGAGGCTCAACTTATTAGATGCCAGTAGCTCTCCCCTGCCAAGTTGTAGGACCATTAAAAATGTCTCCAGACATTGTCAAATGTTTCCTAAGGAGGAAACTCTCCTCCAGCTGAGAATCACATATCTAAACTAAGTGAAAAATGAAATAAGTCAGACAAAGACAGATACTGTACGTCAGGGGTCCCCAGCCGGTCGCGGCCTGTTAGGAACCCGGCTACAGCAGGAGGTGAGTGGCGGGCAAGCGAGCGAAGCTTCATCTGCCGCTCCCCATCGCGCCCCATCGCTCGCATTACCGCCTGAACCAGCCCCACCCCCATCTGTGGAAAAATTGTCTTCCATGAAACTGGTCCCCAGTGCCAAAAAGGTTGGGGACCAGTGCTCTACATTATCACTTATATGTGGAATCTAAAAAATAAAACAAATGAATATAACAAAACAGAAACAGATTCAGATATAGAGAACAAACTAGTGGTTACTAGTGGGGAGAGTGAAGAGAAGAGGGGCAAAAAAGGGGATTAAGAGATACAAACTACTATGTATAAAATAAATAAGCAACAAGGATATATTGTACAGCACAGGGAAACATAGCCATTATTTAGTAATAACTTTAAATGGAGTACAATCCATTGAATCACTATGTTGTAAACCTAAAACTAACACAGTATTGTAAATCAACTCTACTTTAGTTAAAAATAAAGACATCTCAGGATGATTTTAGTCCTTTTCTAGGTATGGAAAGATGCAAGTCTGGGCTCACTGAAATTATTCCTCTGATACGCATCTTAACTATCTAGGGCCAGTACCCTGTTTTCCTCCATCCTGAATTCCCCTGAGGGCACACCAGCGGGGGCTACAGTGGCTGATGGCTTTATGGCTGCAACATCCTTTGTTTACTGAAATGGCAGGTGGGGCCTTCTTTTCCACATGTGTCAAAGCTGGGGCCTTGCTACAGAAACCAAAGACATGACTTAGGATAAAAACCAGAAAGCCACCCAGGAAAAGCAAATAGAAACTTGTATAATGTAGCAAATACTGGGACATAAATTGGGACTCCAGGTGACTTAATTTTTTTTTTCACTCAGGACCACCACTGAAGGAAAATATCCTCCTCAAAATGTTAGGATTTGAAAGAATAGATGAGGCAAAAGTAACTTATACAATTTTGCCTTTAGAAATGCAAATTTTTTAGTGATCTGATACTTGACTCTGGTAGGAAAAAAAAATATTTTTAGAGGAAGTGATAGCTAACAGTACTGAGCACTTACAGCCTAGGTGGTGTTCTGAGTGCTTTGCATATATGAACTCATTTTGTCCTCACAAGTAAGTACTATTATTATTTACTACCTGCTTCACAGATAAGAAAACCACCACAGAAAGGTTAATTTGCCCAAAGTCTATCTACTAATAAAGGTAGAGCCAGGATTCTAAGCGAAAGCAATCTAGCTCTCTTTCTGTAGCCTGGGTAAAAGTTAAGAAGATTCTGGCTTAGAGAAACCCAGTCTGGGAAAGATGAATAATTAGAGAAGAAACAGCCTCTAAAGACTTCTCTGAGGAGGTGCTATTTGAATTGAGAAAGACAGGGAAGGCTGCGAGAAAGACAATGGGAGTTCAGGCACTCAGAAGACCAGTTATAGTTGGGGTAAGCACAGGTCCCAGTTTGCCTGGTGCAATTCTGATTTACCCCTATTTTCCCCACATGATTATTAGTAGCTCCACCCTCCTCAAACTTCCAGGTTTGGATGATAAATTACGTGTTCACCCTCCTTATGGAGCATTTTATCCTGAACTTAATTTAAGCAGTGATCCTAGAGAATTTTACCATAGTTATTTCCCAAAGTGTTTCAGACTAGCTAAGTCTGATAAGCATGCCTCATTCACAAGAATTTGTTTCATTTCTAAAGAACACAGCCAGAGGGAATGGAGGGTACACTAGAGTGAGTGAATCCCCTGCCTTGAGTCCCATGCCCTTAAGGGACTGTAGCTTTTTCACTTTTGTAAGCCAACCTCTACTGGCACTTAAGGCCTAGGTGCCTCAAGGCCATCCCCGAAGAGATGGAGCTTTGTGGAGTTGCGGGGAGTGGGGGGGGGGGGGGGCAGGTAATAATTGATGATCTCTGCCTGAGGGGTAAAAGCTAAGGGCAGAAGTTGAATGGGGCTTTACTTCCGTCTGGTTGGAGGAAGAGTTTAGAATTTCAGACCTGAGGAGTCAAAGGTAGGAACTCTGAAGCTCTGAAACAATTGTATTTATTGTCTCTTACACTTCTCCAGAGTAATCCATAGCAAGCAACTTAAAACCAAAAGAATGGGGTGCTGAATAGACTGTCTGGAATCCAACCATTTTTTGTGAGGAGCTGCAGCCCTGTAGAATGGGTGACAGTGTCTTTAAGGAGTACAGGTTAAGTATTGCATTACTGGGGCCAGCAGATTAGAGAGCTGGTTTCTGCAAATCAAGGAGCTCTAGTACCAAGGAGTTAAAAAGCTTTAGGAAAGTATTTCAGCTTAAAATTGTTAGTCATGTTATTTGAAGTAGAGGATTCTCAAGTTTTGTTCCTTCAGCTTTATGAAAAGATGAGCAGTGATCCCAATGACTGTTATTTTATGCTAAATCTCATTATTTCATTGGCAAGACAAAGAGAATGGGCTGAGGGCAAACCAACACTCTGACTTGTATCTGAATGAGCTGGTTCTGAGCTCATCTGATGAACATGAAAATATTGTGACATTATGAACTGACACTTGAATGTTCTGATTTTTACAAATGCTAAATATGCATTGCTCAAACTGGATAGGGTAGTTAAAGAGCCCCTATTCCATCAGCCTGTGGACATTACCAAGTAAGCCTACACCTTCAGAGCAAATTCTAGAGATTGCTTGAGAGATATTTCTTGAAGCAAAAGTTTGTTAAAGTGACATTTTTGTTTCCTTTCTTGGTTAGCAGTATTTAGCCATACTAGAGGGGGAGGGATAAATTGGGAGTTTGGGATTGACACTAATATGTATAAAATAGATAACTAATAAGAACCTGCTGTGTAGCACAGGGAACTCTACTCAATACTCTGTAATGGCCTATATGGGAAAAGAATCTGAAAAAAAAAGAGTGGCTATATGTATATGCATAACCGATTCACTTTGCTGTACACCTGAAACTAAAACAACATTGTAAATCAACTATACTCCAATAAAAATTGAAAAAATAAAGTGTCTATAATAACTGTGCTTAATGAAGTAAAGGAAAACATACATGTAATAAATGAAAAACTGGAAAACCTCAACAGATAATTAGAAAATACAAACAAGAACCAAATGAAAGGGGCTTCCCTGGTGGCACAGTGGTTGAGAGTCCGCCTGCTGATGCAGGGGACACGGGTTCGTGCCCCGGTCTGGGAAGATCCCACATGCCGCAGAGCAGCTGGGCCCGTGAGCCACGGCCGCTGAGACTGCACGTCCGGAGCCTGTGCTCCGCAACGGGAGAGGCCACAACAGTGAGAGGCCCGCGTATCGCAAAAAAAAAAAAAAAAAAAAAAGAACCAAATGAAAAATTTAGAATTTAAAACATTCAGTATTTGAAATAAAGTAATTGAACTGGCTTTATAACAGGCTACATATTTTTATGTAAAGGAAAAACTATAATATTTTCACATGGAGTATATAAAACAGAATACATATGACAATAGCAGGGGCTAGTAAATTGAACTAAGTGATTGCAAGATTACTACATTTCATGGGAAGGTACAGTTCTAACGCTAAAAGTAGACTGTGAAAAGTTAAGAATGAATATTTTAATCCCTAGTGTAACCACTAAGAAAATTATGTAAAAGACATAGCTAAAAAGTCAATAGGTAATCTTAAATGGGAGTTAAAAAAAATCGAAAAGGAGGAACAGAAAAACCAGAAAAATATAGAAAACAAATCATAAAATGGGAGACCTAAATCCAACCATATCAATAATTACTTTAAATGGATCAAACATTCCAATGAAGAGGTACAAATTAACAAAGTAAAATTAAAAGCAAGACCCAACTATGCTATACACAAGAGATGCACTTTAAATATAAAAACACATGTAAATGGATTGGAAAAAAGGGGTGGAAAATGAACTGAATGTTTCTGTCCCCCTAAAATTCATATGTTGAAATCTTAACCCCCAATGTGATGGTATTAGGAAATGGGGCCTCTGGGAAAGTAATTAAGTCATGAGGGTAGAGCTCTCATGAATGAAATTAGTGCCCTTATAAAAGAGGCCCTAGAGAGATTTCTAGTCCTCTTTCTACCATAGAAGGATACCAGAGAAGTTGGTATTCTGCCACCCAGAGAGGGCCTTCACCAGAACTTGACCATGCTGGCACCCTGATGTTGGACATCGATCCTCTAGAACTGTGAGAAATAAGTTTCTGTTATGTATAAGCCACCTAGTCTTTGGTATTCTGTTTTAGCTTCCCAAAATGATAAAGACATAGTGCAAAATAACCATAGGAAGGCTGGAGTGGCTATTAATATCAGACAAAATAGATCTCATTACACAGAGGGCCATTTTATACTGATGAAAGCATCAACTCATCAGGAAGCCATAATAATCATAAATGTGTATGCACCTAGTAACAGAGCTTCAAAAATACATGAAGCAAAAATTGAAAGAATACAATGGAGAAACAGGCAATTCTACAAGAGTGGCAGGAGATTTTAACATCTTGCTGGAAGGGGTAAAACAAGAGACCCCCCCCGCCCAAAAAAAATCAGTAAAAATATAATCTAAACATACAGTCAACCACCCTGATCTAAGTGATATTCACAGAATGCTACATCCAACAATGACAGAATATACAGTCCTTTCAAGTGTACGTGGTGCTTTCACAATAGTAAGTCATAGGCTATGCCATAAAACAACTCTCAATCAGAATGAAATTATTGAAATCATATGTATGTATGTTCTTTGACAAAATTAACAAAATTAAACTGGAAATCAAAAGCAATACAAAGTTTAGAAAACATCCAAAAATTTAAAACAAACAACTCATTTCTAAATAATACATGGCTCAGGAAGGAAATCACAAGAGACATTAGAAAATATTTAAAACTGAAAAATAGTAAATATACAACATATCAAAATTTGTGCAATGTCACTTATGCAGTGCCTAGAGGAAATGTATGGTTTTAAATGCTTATGTTAGACAAAGAAGAAAGGTCTTAAATCAATGACCTACTTTTCCACTGTAAGACAATAAACAAAGAAGAGCAAAGTAAAAAAGTAAGCGTAAGGAAGGAAATAATAAAGATAAGAGGATAAGACAATGAAATAGAAAACAGACAAAAGAAAGAAAATAACAAAGCCAAAATCTGGCTCATTGAAACATACTTTAGAAAACTGATAACCTCCTATGTTATCAACTGAACTGTGTTCCCCCAAAATTTACACACTGAGGCTCTAATCCCTAATGTGACTATATTTGAAGATAGGACGTTGAAGGAGATAATTAAGGTAAATGAGGTCATAAGAGTGGGGCCCTAATCCTATAGGACTGGTATCTTTATAGGAAGAGGAAGAGACACTAATGATGTATGTGTACAAATTCACATATGTCATGTGAAGACATAACAAGAAGGAAGCAATCTATAAGCCAAGGAGTGAGGCCTCAGGAGAAACAAACTAGGCATACCTTGATCTTGCACTCCCAGATTACAGAAATATGAGAAAATAAATTTCTGTTGTTTAAGCCACCCAGTCTATAGTATTTTGTTATGGCAGCCCTACAAGTGCTATATAGGGACAGTGAGAAACTGGCCATCTGCAATCCAGGAAGTGAGCACCAGGAATCAATCACTTTGATCTTGGATTTCCCAGCCTCCAGAATTGTGGGAAATAAATTTCTACTGTTTAAGCCACCAAGTCCCTGCTATTTTTATTACAAGAAATAATAAAAATAGTCAGCCTAAGCTAAGACAGATGGGAAGATTCAATAATTGTTATGTTGTTAATTCTTTCCAAATCGATCTACAGATTCAACATAATTTCATCAAAATCTCAGCAGGGGCTTCCCCGGTGGCCCAGTGGTTGAGAGTCCGCCTGCCGATGCAGGGGACACGGGTTCGTGCCCTGGTCCGGGAAGATCCCACATGCCGTGGAGCGGCTGGGACCGTGAGCCATGGCCCCTGAGCCTGCGCGTCCTGAGCCTGTGCTCCGCAATGGGAGAGGCCACAACAGTGAGAGGCCCGCATACTGAAAAATCTCAGCAGGTTTTTTTGTAGAAATTGATAAGCTGATTCTAAAGCTTGTACAGGCATACCTCAATTTATTGCACTTCGTTTTATTGTGCTTTGCAGATACTGTGTTTTAATACAAACTGAGTTTGTGGCAACCCTGCATCCAGAAAATCTATTGACACCATTTTTCCAACAGCCTTTGCTCACTTCATGTCTCTGTATCACATTTTGGTAATTCTCACAATATTGCAAATTTTTCATTGTTATTATATTTGTTATGGTGATCTCTGATCAGTGATCTTTGATGTTACCATTGTGAAAAGATTACAACTCACGAAAGGTTCAAATGATGGTTAGCAAATTTTTTAGCAATTAAGAATTTTAGAATTAAGGTGTATAAATTGTTTTTTTAGACATAATGCTACTGCACACTTAAGAGACTACAGTAGAGTGTAAACATAACTTGCATATGCACTAGGAAACCAAAAAATTCATGTGATTTTCTTTATTGTGATAGTCACTTTGTTGTGTTGTCTGGAACCAAACCCAGATATCTCTGAGGTATGCCTGTATAGAAATGTGGAGGAGCTAGAATAACTAATATAATCTTGAAAAAGAACAACAAATTGGAGACCTTATACTATATAATTTCAAGTCATGGCAAAAGGATATGCAGTGGCTCTCCCAGGGACAATTTTGTCCCCTAGGAGACATTTGGCAATGTGTGGAGGCATTTTTGGTTGTCACAATTAGGGGATGGGTACTATAGGCATCTTATGAGTAGAGGTCAGGGACACTGCTAAATATCCTATAATGCACAGGACAAACTTCCCCACAACAAAGAATTATTTGGCTCAAGATGTCAGTAGTGCTGAAATTGAGAAACCTTATGGTAGACAAATATATCAACACAATAGCATAAGAGAGTCCAGAAACAAATTCAGAGTCAATTGATTTTCAGAAAACTGCTGATGCAATTCACTGGGAAAAGAAAAGTCTTTTCAATAAATGGTGATAAACAATGGATATTTGTATAGAAAAAATGAACCTTGACTTTAATCTTATATACAACAACTAATTCCACATCAGCCAAAGATCTAAATGTAATACTAAAATTTTAATGCTTCTAGAGACAAGACAACATAAGGGAATATCTTTTCTACCTAGATATAGGCAAAAATTTGTTTGACAGAACATGAAGTACATTAAACATAAAAGAAGGAACTGATAAATTGGCTTCATCAAAATGAAAAATTCTGCTCCTCAAAAAACTGTTAAGAAAATGAAAAGGTAAGCCACAGACTGGGAGAACATATTTGCAATACATATATCTTACAAGATTATTCATAACCTGATGTATAAAGAATGCCTACAAATCATTAAGAAAAAGCTCATTTTTAAAAGGGCAAAACACTTGAACAGATACTTTACAATAAGATATATGAATGTCCAATATATAATTAGTCACCAGGGAAATGCAAATTAAAACTACAATGTGATATTACTACACACCCACTAGAACAACTAAAATTTAAAGGACTTTATAAAGTGTTGGAAAAGATTTGAAGCAACCCAAACTCACATATAGATACAATGTGGGAGTATAAAATGGCAAAACCACTTTGGAAAACTGAGAGTTCCTTATATGTTAAACATACACATATCTTAATACCCAGCAATCCATTCCCAGGTTTTTACCCAGGAGAAATGAAAAGTGTGCATCCATAAACAGACTTGTACAAGAATGTCCATAGTATCTTTATTCATAATAGTACCAAACTGGAAGTGACTGAAATGTTCATAAACAGGAGATTGGATAAACAAGTTGTGTAATATCCATATGATAAAATATCATTCAGCAATAAAAATCAAAGATTTGTTGTTATACATAACAACATATTTGAATTTCAAAAACACTTAATTGTGAAAAAGAAGCCTGGCACAAAAGAGTACATACTGTATATGATTCCAATTATATGAAATTCTAAAGGCAAAGATGTGTTAAACAGAACTTGAAAAGAACATGAAGGAAATTTTTGGAAATGTACTGTATCTTAATTGGGATGTTGGTTACATGAATGTATACATTTTTCAAAATGCATCAGCCTGTACACTTAAGATCTGTGCATTTTAGCATATGTAAATTATTATCTCCTTTTACAGTAACAACAAAGCACAAAAAAGAAGAATTTAAAAGTAAAAGAATTAAAAAGTGAGCTGGACAAACAGGGTGAAAACTAGAATAAAAGCCTTTTAAAAAACCATTTCCATAGGAATTCCCTGGCGGTCAAGTGGTTAGAACTCCATGCTTCCATTGCAGGAGGCACAGGTTCAATCTCTGGTCAGAGAACTAAGATTCCTGCATGCCATGCAGCGTGGCCAAAAAAACCAAAAGCCAAACAAACAAAAAACCTGTTTCCAAAAATCACATGATCATATCAATAGATGCAGAAAAGGCATTTGACAAAATCCAACATTCATTAATGATAAAAACTGTCAGTAAACTAGGAATAGAGGAAAACTTCCTCAACTTGATAAAGATTATCTACAAAATACTTACAGTTAACAACATACCAAGTGGTGAGAAACTCTAAACTTTCCCACCAAAATCATGTAGAAGGCAAGGATGTTCTCTCTTACCATTCCTTTCAAAAACATACTGGAAGATCTAGCTAATGCAATAAGACAAGAAAAGTAAATAAATGTATATAGATTGGGAAGGAAGAGATAAATCTGACATGATCATCGATGTAGAAAATCCAAATAATTGTCAAAAATACCTCCTGGAACTAATGTGTGATTATAGCAAGGTTTCAGGACACTTTGTTAATATATAAAAGTTAATTACATTCCTATATACCAGCAATGAACAAGTGGAATTAGAAGTTATAAGCACAATACTATTTATATTAGCACTCCCTCCCTCCCAAATTAAATACTTAGGTATAAATCTAACAAAATATGTACTAGATTTACATGAGGAAAAATTACAAAACTCTGATGAATTATATCAAAGAAGATCTAAATAAATTTTGAGATAGTCCATGCTTGTAGATAGGAATGGTAAATATTGTCAAGATGTCAGTTATCTCCAATTTGATCTATAGATTCAATGGAATCCCAATCAAAATCCCAGCAAGTTATTTTGTGAATATCAACAAACTGATTATAAAGTATATATGGAGAGGCAAAAATTCCCAAAATAGCCAATACAATATTGAGAAAGAAAAAGTTGGAAGACTGACACTACCCAACATTAAGACTTAATATAAAGCTACAGTAATGAAGACAGTGTAGACTCAGAAAAAGAACAGACAAATAGATCAATGGAATAAAATAGAGAGTGCAGAAAAAAACCCACCTAAATATAGTCAACTGATCTTTGACAAAAGCGCAAAGGCCATACAATGGAGCAAAGGTACTCTTTTCAATAAATAGTGCTGGAACAACTGGACATCCACATGCAAAGAAAAAAATATTCTAACACATGCCATACACTCTTCACAAAAAAGTACCAAAAATGGGTCACAGACCTAAATGTAAAACATAAAACTATAAAACTCCTGTACAATAACATAGGAGAAAACACAGATGACCTCGGGTACTTTTTAGATACAACATCAAAGTCAGAGTTCATGAAATAAATAATTGATAAACTGGACTTCATTAAAATTAAAACTGTTCTGTGAAAGACAATGTGAAGAGAATGAGAAGATAAGCCACAAATGTGGAGAAAATATTTGCAGAATACACATCTAATAAAGGACTGTTATCCAAAATATGCAAAGAACTATTAAACCCCAACAATAAGAAAACAACCTGACTAAAAATGGGCCAAAGACCTTAACAGAAACCTCATCAAAGATATACAGGTGACAAACAGGCATATGAAAAACTGCTCCACTACATATGTCATCAGGGAAATGCAAATTAAAACGACAATGAGGTACCAGTACCTACCTATTAGAATGGTCAAAATCCAGAATACTGGATCAAGATGGCGGAGTAGGAGGATGTGAAGCTCACCTCTCCCACAAACATATCAAAATATATCTATATGTGGAGCATCTCTCACTGCAAATAACATGAAGACTGGCAGAAAAGCTCTTCTACAACCAAGACTATAAAAAAGATCCACATGTAGTCAGGTAGAAAGGGAGGAGAAGTAATTGGGTCAGGAACCACACTCCTAGCATGGGGACACAGAGGAGGAGGGAAATATCTTGGGCTTGGTGATCCTCCCTGGGGAGTGAGGGGTTCAAGTCACAGTTTGGGCAACTCAGCCCTGGGGTCCAACAGCAGGAAGACAAGTCCCCTTAGCTGGTTTGGAAACCAGTGGAACTTACAGGAGGGCTGTAAGAAACCAAGACTCTGCTGTTTGGGAGTGCACACACACACACTTGCTTACCCCCAGGAAGAGCATGGAGGCAGCAGGTTGAAACTGCCTGGGCTCTGACCAGCTTCCTGGGACCACCCCAGCATGCAACCCAGTCCATATCAGGCACCTTCTCTGGCCCTGCTAGTGTGGAGGTGCTGTTGCTGAGGAGAGTGTGCACACTTAAAGGGAATGGAGCTGGCTCAGACCCAACCCTCAGGACTTCCACTTCAGTCCCTTGAACCCCTTGAACTCCCATCCCTGAGAAGGCAGTGACTGCCATTGAGCAGAGGAGAAGCCCTGGCTTACACATGTCTCTGGCCCTAGCCCTTCCATCTCCAGCCCTACCTCCTACCAAGGTGGTAGTTGCCAGCGTACCCTGGGGGAAGATTTAGCCCATGATTGCTTCAGATTCAGCTCTTCCACTAAAGCCACTGGGCACAAGCAGATTGTATAAGGATACTCCCACACAAGAACACCCCTTCAAGACTGGGATAGGTAACCATTTCACCTAATTTCATAGAGACAGAGAAAGATAAGCAAAATGAGAAGGCAATGAAATATGTTTCAATTGAAAGAACGAGAACCCTTGCCCCCCAAAAGGACCCTAATGAAATAGAGATAAATATTGAATAATTTACCAAATAAAGAGCTCAAAGTAATAGTAATAAGAATGCTAACTGAACTTGGAAAGAGAATATATGAACACAGTGAGAACTTTAACAAGGAACTAAAAAATATAAAAAAGAAACAGAGCTGAAGAATACAATAACTAAAATGAAAAATACAGTAGAAGGAATTAACAGCAAACTAGGTGATACAGAAGGATAAATAAGCAATCTGAAAGATAGAATAATGGAAATCATCCAATCGGAATAGCAAAAAAAAATTAAAAATGAGGACTTTTAAGGGACCTATGGGACCATATCAAGCATACTAGAATTTGGATGGAGAAGAGAGAAAAGGATAGAAAATATATTTGATGAAATCATTGCTGAAAACTTCTTGAAGATGATGAAGGAAACAGATTTCCAGGTACAGGAAGCACAGTGAGTCCCAAACAAGATGAACCCAAACAAACTGACACCAAGATGTACCATAATCAAAATGGCAAAAAGTTAATGATAAAGAGAGAATCTTAAATTCAGCAAGAGAAAAACCAAGAACTACATACAAGGAACCCTCATAAAGCTATCAGCAGATTTTTCTGCAGAAACTTTGCAGACCAGAAGGGTGTGGCATGATATATTTAGAGTGCTGGAAAGTAAAAACCTAAGCCCAGGATACTCTACCCAGCAAGGTTATCATTCAGAATTGAAGGAGAGATAAAGAACTTCTCAGACAAGTAAAAAGTAAAAGATTTCATCAATACTAAACTGATCTTATAAGACATGTGAAAAGGTCTTCTTTAAGTGGAAAAAGGCTACAACAAGAAGTAAGAATTTATAGGAAAGAAAAAATCCCACTAGTAAAGGCAAATATATGGTAAAGGTTGTGGATCAACCACTTAAATAAGCTAGTATGAAGAATGAAAGACAAAAATTGTAAAATCAACTAGAACTACAATAAACAGTTAAGGGAAAGACACAAAGATGTAAACTATGACATCAAAAACACAAAACATGGGGGAGAGGAGTAAAAAATGTAGATCTTTAGAAAGTGTTTGAACTTAAATGACTGCCAGTTTAAAACAAGTGGATAAAGTTATCAGTCAACATACATGAACCTTATGGTAACCACAAATAAAAAACCTTCAATAGATACATCAAAACTAGAGAAAAAGGAACACAAGCATAATGCTAATGAAAATTGTCACACCACAAGGAAAAAGACTAAAAGAAGAAAATAACAGAAGAACTACAAACACAACCAGAAAACAAGTAATAAAGTGGCAAAAAGCACATACCTGTCAGTAATCACTTTGAATGTCAATGGACTAAATGCTCCAATCAAAAGACAAAGGGTGAGAGACATTAGCAACCAAGATGGCATAGTAGACAAACGTGCTCTCACTCCCTCTTGCAAGAACACCAGAATCACAACTAGCTGCTGGACAATCGTCAACAGGAAGACACTGGAACTCACCAAAAAAGACACCCTACATCCAAAGACAAAGGAGAAGAAACAATGAGACAGTAGGAGGGGCACAATCACAGTAAAAGCAAATCCCATAACTGCGGGTGGGTGACTCACAGACTGGAGAACACTTATACCACAGAAGTCCACCCACAGGAGTGAAGGTTCTGAGCCCCACGTCAAGTTCCCAACCTGGGGGTCCGGCAACGGGAGGAGGAATTCCTAGAGAATCATACTTTGAAGGCTAGGATTTGATTGCAGCACTTCAACAGGACTGGGGGAAACAGAGACTCCACTCTTGGAGGCCACACACAAAGTATTGTGCGCATCAGGACCCAGGGGAAGGAGCAGTGACCCCAGGGGAGACTGAACCAGACCTACCTTCTACTGTAGGAGGGTCTCCTGCAGAGAAGGTCAGTGGCTGTGGCTCACCATGGGGACAAGGACACTGGCAGCAGAAGTTCTGGGAGGTACACCTTTGTGTGAGCCCTCCCAGAGTCTACCATTAGCCCCAACAAAGAGCCCAGGTAGGGTCCAGTGTTGGGTTGTCTCAGGCCAAACAACCAACAGGGAGGGAACCCAGCCCCACCCATCAGCAGTCAAACGGATTAAAGTTTCACTGAGTTCTGCAACTCAGTAGAGCAACAGTCAGCTCTACCCACCACCAGTCCCTCCCATCAGGACACTTGCACAAGCCTCTTAGATAGCCTCATCCACCAGAAGGCAGACAGCAGAAGCAAGAAGAACTACAATCCTGCAGCCTGTGGGAAAAAAAAACCCAACACATTCACAGAAAGATAGACAAGATGAAAAGGCAGAGGGCTATGTACCACATGAAAGAACAAGATAAAACCCCAGAAAAACAACAAAATGAAGTGGAGATAGGCAACCTTCCAGAAAAATAATTCAGAATAATGATAGTGAAGATGATCCAGGACCTCGGAAAAAGAATGGAGGCAAAGATCAAGAAAATGCAAGAAATGTTTAACAAACACCTAGAAGAATTAAAGAGCAAACAAACGGAGATGAACAATACAATAACTGACATGAAAACTACACTAGAAGGAATCAATAGCAGAATAACTGAGGCAGAAGAACGGATAAGTGACCTGGAAGACAGAATGGTGGATAAGAAGGAAGTTTATAGCTATACAAGCCTACCAGAAGAAACAAGAAAAATCTCAAATAAACAATCCAATCTTACACCTAAAGGAACTAGAGAAAGAAGAACAAACAAAATCCAAAGTTAGTAGAAGGAAAGAAATCATAAAGATCAGAGCAGAAATAAATGAAATAGAAACAAAGAAAACAATAGCAAAGATCAATAAAACTAAAAGCTGGTTCTTTGAGAAGATAAACAAAATTGATAAACCATTAGCCAGACTCATCAAGAAAAAGAGGGACAGGACTCAAATCAATGAAATTAGAAATGAAAAAGGAGAAGTTACAACAGACACTGTAGAAATACAAAGCATCCTAAGAGACTACTACGAGCAACTCTATGCCAATAAAATGGACAACCTGAAAGAAATGGACAAGTTCTTAGAAAGGTATAACCTTCCAAGACTGAACTAGGAAAAATAGAAAATATGAACAGACCAGTCACAAGTAATGAAATTGAAACTGTGACTAAAAATCTTCCAACAAACAAAAGTCCAGGACCAGATGGCTTCACAGGTGAATTCTATCAAACATTTAGAGCAGAGCGAACACCCATCCTTCTCAAACTCTCCCAAAAAATTGTGGAGGAAGGAACACTCCCAAACTCATTCTATGAGGCCACCATCACCCTGATACCAAAACCAGACAAAGATACTACAAAAAAAGAAAATTGCAGACCAATATCACTGATGAATATAAATGCAAAAATCCTCAACAAAATACTAGCAAACAGAATCCAACAACACATTAAAAGGATCATACACCATGATCAAGTGGGATTTATCCCAGGGATGCAAGGATTCTTCAATATACGTAAATCAATCAATGAGATAAACCACATTAACAAATTAAAGAATAAAAACCATATGATCATCTCAATACATGCAGAAAAAGCTTTTGACAAAATTCAACACCCATTTATGATAAAAACTCTCCAGAAAGTGGGCATAGAAGGAACCTACCTCAACATAATGAAGGCCATATACAACAAACCCACAGCAAACATCACTGTCAATGGTGAAAAACTGAAAGCATTTCCTCTAAGATCAAGAACAAGACAAGGATGTCTACTCTCACCACTATTATTCAACATAGTTTTGGAAGTCCTAGCCACAGCAATCAGAGAAGAAAAAGAAATACAAGGAATATAAATTGGAAAAGAAGAAGTAAAACTGTCACTGTTTGCAGATGACATGATACTCTACGTAGAGAATCCTAAAGATGCCACCAGAAAACTACTAGAGCTAATCAATGAATGTGGTAAAGTTGCAGGATACAAAATTAATGCACAGAAATCTCTTGCATTACTATACACTAATGGTGAAAAATCTGAAAGAGAAATTAAGGAAACAATCCCATTCACCATTGCAACAAAAAGAATAAAATACCTAGGAATAAACCTACCTAGGGAGACAAAAGACCTGTACTCAGAAAAGTATAAGACACTGATGAAAGAAATCAAAGATGACACAAACAGATGGAGAGATATACCATGTTCTTGGATTAGAAGAATCAATATTGTGAAAATGACTATACTACCCAAAGCAATCTACAGATTCAATGCAATCTCTATCAAATTACCAATGGTATTTTCTATGGAACTAGAACAAAAAATCTTAAAATTTGTATGGAGACACAAAAGACCCAGAATAGCCAAAGCAGCCTTGAGGGAAAAAAACGGAGCTGGAGGAATCAGACTCCCTGGCTTCAGACTATACTACAAAGCTACAGTAATCAAGACAATATGGTACTGGCACAAAAACAGAAACATAGATCAACGGAACAAGATAGAAAGTCCAGAGATAAACCCACGCACCTATCGTCAACTAATCTATGACAAAGGAAGCAAAGATATACAATGGAGAAAATACAGTCTCTTCAATAAGTGGTGCTGGGAAAACTGGACAGCTACATGTAAAAGAATGAAATTAGAACACTCCCTAACACAATACACAAAAAAAACCTCAAAGCGGATTACAGACCTAAATGTAAGACCAGACACTATAAAACTCTTAGAGGAAAACATAGGAAGATCACTCTTTGACATAAATCACAGCAAGATCTTTTTTGATCCACCTCCTAGAGTTATGGAAATAAAAACAAAAATAAATAAATGGGACCTAATAAAACTTCAAAGCTTTTGCACAGCAAGGGAAACCATAAAGAAGATGAAAAGACAGCCCTCAGAATGGGAGAAAATATTTGCAAATGAATCAACGGACAAAGGATTAATTTCCAAAATATATAAACAACTCATGCAGCTCAATATTAAAAAAGAAAAAATCCAGTCCAAAAATGGGCAGAATACCTAAATAGACATTTCTTCAAAGAAGACACACAGATGGCCAAGGAGCACATGAAAAGCTGCTCAACATCACTAATTATTAGAGAAATGCAAATCAAAACTACAATGAGGTATCACCAGTTAGAATGGGCATCATCAGAAAATCTACAAACAACAAATGCTGGAGAGGCTGTGGAGAAAAGGGAACCCTCTTGCACTGTTGGTGGGAATGTAAATTGATACAGGCACTATGGAGAACAGTATGGAGGTTCCTTAAAAAACTAAAAGTAGAATTACCATATGTTCCAGCAATCCCACTACTGGGCATATATCCAGAGAAAACTGTAATTCAAAACGACACATGCACCCCAGTGTTCATTGCAGCACTATTTACAATAGCCAGGTCATGGAAGCAACCTAAATGCCCATCGACAGACGAATGGATAAAGAAGATGTGGTACATATATACAATGGAATATTACTCAGCCATAAATAAGAACAAAATTGGGTCATTTGTAGAGACGTGGGTGGATCTATATACTGTCATACAGTGTGAAGTAAGGGAGAAAGAGAAAAACAAATATCATAAACTAACACATATATGTGGAACCTAGAAAAATGGTACAGATGAACTGGTTTGCAGGGCAGAAATTGAGACACCAAGGGGGTAAAGTGGGAGGGAGGTGGTGGTGGTGGTGTGATGAATTGGGCAATTGGGATTGACATGTATACACTGATGTATATAAAATTGATGACTAATAAGGACCTGCTGTATAAAACAATAAGTAAGATAACATTCAAAACAAAAAAAAAAAGACAAAGGGTGGCTGATTGAATAATAATAATAAAAGATGAATCTATACACTTCCTACAAGAGACTCACTTCAGAGCTAAAGGTACACACAGACTGAAAGTGAGGTGATAGAAAAAGTTATTCCATGCAAATGGAAATGCAAAGAAAGCTGAGGTAGCAATACTCATATTAGATTAAGTAGACTTTGAAACAAGTCTATAACAAAGGACAAAGAAGAACATTACATAATGATAGAGGGATCAATACAAGAAGATAACATAACTTTTGTTAATGTATGTGCACCTAGCTTAGGAGCACCTAAGCTTATAAAGCAAGTGCTAATAGACATAAAGGGAAAAATAGACAATACAATTCAATTTGATTCAATACAATACAATAATAGTAGGGAATTTTAACACACCACTTACATCAATGGACAGGTCATGCAGACAAAAAATCAATAAGGAAACAGTGGCCTTAATTGAGACATTAGACCAGTGGGATTTAATAGATATCTACAGGACATTCCATCCAAAAACAGCAGAATACACATTCTTTTCAAGTGCACATGATATGTTCTCTAAGATAGAACCCATGCTAAACTACAAAGAAAAAGTCTCAACAAACTTAAGGTGATAGAAATTATACTAAGTATCTTTTCTGACTATAACTATATGAAACTAGAAATCAATTACAGGAAGAAAAAGTGGGGAAAATGCAAACATGTGGAGACTAAACAACATGCTACTAAAAAACTAATGGGTAAATAAAGAAATTAAAAGGAAATCAGAAAATACCTCAAGACAAATGATAATAAACAACTTTCCAATATCTATGGGACACAGCAAAAGCAGTTCTAAGAGGGAAGTTTACAATGATACAGGCCTTCCTCAAGAAACAAGAAAAATCTCAAAGAAACAACCTAATCTACCATCTAAAGGAATTAGAAAAAGAAGAACAAAGCCCAACGTTAGCAGAAGGAAGGAAATAATGAAGATCAGAGCAGAAAATCACATGGTAGTATATATAGAAAACCCTAAAATCTCCACCCCAAAACTATTAGAACTAGTAAATGAATTCAGCAAGGTTGATGGATACAAGGTTAATATACAGAAATCTGTTGTTTTTCTATACAATAATAATCAACTATTAGAGAAAGCAAGAAAATAATCCCATTTAAAATTGCATCCAAAAGTATAAAACACTTAGGAATAAATTTAACCAAAGAGGCAAAAGACCTATACTCTGAAAACCATAAAATGTTAATGAAGGAGATTGAAGATGATACAAAGAATTGGAAAGATATCTCATGTTCATGGATTGTAAGAATTAATATTGTTAAAATAACCATACTAGGGGACTTCCCTGGTTGTCCAGTGGTTAAGACTTTGCCTTCCAATGCAGGGGGGTGCGGGTTTGGTCTGTGGTCTGGGAGGTAAGATCCCACATGCCTCTTGGCCATAAAAACCCAAAACATAAAACAGAAGCAATAATTGTAACATTCAATTTAAAAAAAACTTAAAGTCCATACTACTCAAGGCAATCTACAGATTTAATGCAGTCCCTATCAAAATACCCATGACATTACCCAAAAAACTAGAACAGATAATCCTAAAATTTATATGGAAGTACAAAAGACTCTGAATAGCCAAAGCAATATTTGGAAAAAAGAACAGAGCTGAAGTTGTCATGCTCCCTCAATTCAGACTATACTACAAAGTTTCAGTAATAAAAACAGCATGGAACTGGCACGAAACAGATATATTGATCAATGGAATTGAATAGAGAGCCCAGAAATAAACCCATGCATATATGGTCAATTAATCCACGACAAAGGTGGTAAAATATACAGTGGGGAAAAGACAGTCTCTTCAACAAGTGGTGTTGGGAAAATTGGAGAGCTACATGTAAAAGAATGCAATTAGAACACTTTCTCACAACACATACAAAAATAAACTCAAAATGGATTAAAGACCTAAATGTAAGGCTAGAAACCATAAAACTCCTAGAAGAAAACATAGACAGAACACTTTTTATATAAGTCATAGCAATATTTTATTTTTTTTGGATCTGACTCCTCAGGCAAAGGAAACAAAAGTAAAAATAAGCAAATGGGACTTAATTAAACTTAAAGCTTTTGCACAGCAAAGAATACCATCAACAAAATGAAAAGACAACCTACTGTATGGGAGAAAATATTTTCACATGATATGTCTGATAAGGGGTAAATATCCAAAGTATATAAACAGCTCATACAACTCAATATCAGAAAACAAAGAACCTGATCAGAAAATAGGCAGAAGACCTGAACAGATATTTTTCCAAAGAAGTCATACTGATGGCCAATGAGCAGAAGAAAAAATGCTCAGTGTCACCAGTTACCAGGGAAGTGCAAATCAAAATCACAATGAGATATCACCTCACACCTGTCAGAATGGCTGTTATCAAAAAGACCACAAATAACAAATGTTGGTGAGGATGTGGAGAAAAGAGAACCCTCATAGACTGTTGGTGGGAATATAAATTGGTACAACCACTATGGAAAACAGTATGGTGGTTCCTCAAAAAACTAAAAATAGAAATACTATATGATCCAGCAGTTCCACTCCTGGGTATATATCCGAAAAAGAAAAAAAAGAAAGAAAACACTAATTCGAAAGATATATGCTTCCCTATGTTCATAGCAGCATTATTTACAATAGCTGAGATATGGAAGCAATTTGTGTCCATCAACATATGACTGGATAAAGAAGACATGGTGTATATATACAACAGAATACTTCTCAGCCATAAAAAAGAATGAAAATTTGCCATTTGCAACAACATGGATGGACCTGTAGGGTATTATGCTTAGCGAAATAAGTCAGACAGAGAAAGACAAGTACTCTATGTTATCACTTATATGTGAAATCTAAAACATAGAACAAACAAATAAATACAACAAAAGAGAAACAGACTCACAGAACAAACTAGTGGTGACCAGTGTGGAAAGGAATGAGGGGAGGGGCAAGATAGGGGTGAGGGATTAAGAGGTAGAAACTGTTATGTATAAGACAAATAAGATACAAAGATATGTTGCACAGCGCAGAGAATACAGCCAATATCTTATACTAACATTAAATGGAGTATAATCTATAAAATATTGAATCACTTTGTTTTTCACCTGAAACTAATATTGTAAATCAACCGATAAAAAAATATCCAGAATACTGACAGCACCAAATGCTGGTGAGGATGTAGAGCAACAGGAGTTCTCCTTCATTGCTGGTGGGAATGCGAAGTAGTACAGCACTTTGGAAGACAGTGTGGCAGTTTCTTATAAAGCTAAACATACTCTTATCATGCGATCCAGAAATTGTGTTCCTTGGTATTTATCAAGCGGAGTTGAAAATTATATCCATAGTAAAACCTGTACACAATTGTTTATAGTAGTAATTATTCATAATTGCCAAAACTTGGAAGCAATTGAACTGTTTTTCAGTAGGTGAATGGATAAATAAACTGTGGTACATCCAGACAACGGAAAATTATTCAGCACTAAAAAGCAATGAACTCTCAAGGCGTGAAAAGACATGAAGGAACCTTAAATGCATATTCGTATGTGAAAAAAAGCCAATCTTAAGTGGCTACATACTGTATGATTCAAAGAATATGACATTCTTGAATAAAAAAACTATGGAGACAGTAAAAAGATCAGTGGTTGCCAAGGAGTTGGGGGAGAGGGCATAGGGGATAGCAAAGTACAGAGGAGTTTTAGGGCAATGTAAATACTCTGTATGGTACCATAATGATGAATACATGTCCCTCATTATGCATTTCTCCAAACTCATAGAATGTATAACATCAAGAGTGAAATGTGGTGTTAACTACGGACTTTGGGAAATTATGACATGTCAGTGTAGGTCTATTAATTGCAATAAATGCTGCACTTTGGTGGGGGATGTTGATAATATGGGAGGCTATGCGTGTATTGGGTGGGGCAGGGTGTGTATGAGAAATCTTTGTACCTTCCCCTTAATTTTGTTGGGAACCTAAACTTACTTTAAAAAATAAAGTCTTAATTTAAAAAAATAATGAAGCAAAAATTTTAAAACTCTATCCATACTGGTTTTAATAATAAGATTATGTGCTGGGAACTTACCTATTTTTCTGAAGTGTATAGCCTTAGATTTCCTCTGAGGGCTAATCATATAATTTGGAGTTAATTCAGTCTCTAAGATTCTCTGAGAGTTATAAACTAAGAATATGAAGGAGTTGGCGTATTTAGCAATGACAGAGCACCCTACAGTCTTTAGTTCGAAGGATCACACTCGACCTATTTCAATCACAATCAATAAAAGTGAGTTGAATAAATAAATCAGCACACACTGTGATGGGCTGAATTGTGCTCCCACCAAATGTGTATGTTGAAGCCATTACTTCTAGTACCTCAGAATGTTACTATGTGGAGAATATGTGGTCAAGTCCTTCAAAGAGGTAATTAAGTTAAAATGGGGTCATTAGGGTGGCCCTTAGTTCAATACGACTGGGATCCTTATAAGAAAAGATTAGGACACAGAAACTTACACAGACCAAGGGGCAACCAGATGAAGACACAGTGAGAAAGTAGCCACCTGCAAGCCAAGGAGAGAGGCCTCAGAAGAAACCACCCCTGTTGACGTCTTGATCTTAGACGTCCAGCTCCAGAAGTGTAAGAAAATAAATTATTTAAGCCCCACAGTCTGTGGTATTGTGTCATGACAGCCCTAGCAGACTAATATATACATATTCTATTTGACCAGCCTCATAGTTGAATTCAACAAGCATGTACTGAACCCTCACTGCCCCATTTTACTGTGCTCGATGCCAGCTGGATGAGTAAGGCATAGCCTCTCTTCCTTAAGGGCCCTCTAGTTCAGTGAGGCAGACAAACATGGTGATGAACAATGATTCCACACAGACTCAGAAATGTATACGCACTATAAGCTCATATACCTTACCTAACGGAAAGTTATTCTGGGGCACAAACTTAGCACCTGGCCAAACTACCATTGTTTTAACAAAGGCTTTTTAGTTGTAAGTAAGAGAAACGAGCACAAAGAAGCTCTAAGTAAAAAGGGGCGAGGAGGGCTTTTTTGGAAGCCACAGGGCAACTTCTTGGTAACATAGCTGGGCCACACGAGCACTGAAACCAACTCTTGGAGAGTCATCAGGAATCAGTTACTCTTCTCTTTGCTGCCACGTGATTTCTCATCCTTGATCTCTCTACAGGTCTGTTTTCTTCTCATTCTCTGTCGTCCAGTTGCTTCTCTACGGAAATGGTGGAAATTGACATTTCCCCAACGCCAGGTCCATGACACTTTCCCAGCCCCAGCACCAGTAACCAACTGGCCAGTGACTTATCCCCCAAGTTCTGGGAGAGAGTCTAGTGGTCCACTTGGACCAGATGGCCACCCCTTGTCCTGTTGGCTTTGGTCAGAGTGCTTGGGAAAACAATACACACATGGCCATGGGAACTGGAGAAGGAGGCAATTTTCAAAGAAGGGAAGTGTACACAGGGCAAATATCCTGACAGTTTCTTTTTACAAGCGGCAAAGTAGAATTCAATGATAATTGAATGAAGGGAAATTCATTCCATCCATCTACAAGTGCTTCTATTTGCACTGATTTAAACTTGTGATTTTCAGACCTGGTTGCACATCAGAGTCACCTGTGGAGTTTCAAAAACATGCCAGTGCCTTGTTCCCACTTTTTACCCTAACATCAGAATCTGTGAAGTTGGGGCCCACGTAATCACTGTTGTGGCCTCTCCTGTTGCAGAGCACAGGCTCCGGATGTGCAGGCTCAGCGGCCATGGCTCACGGGCCCAGCCGCTCCGTGGCATGTGGGATCCTCCCAGACCGGGGCACGAACCCATGTCCCCCGCATCGGCAGGCGGACTCTCAACCACTGTGCCACCAGGGAATCCCCCCACATAATATTTTTAAAGTTTTTAAGCACTCCAATGATCCCAGTGTGCTGCCAGGGTTGCAAACTTCTTGTTTAGACTTCATGCCATTATAATTTAGACTTACGATTTTATGGTTTCATATCTTATTCTTTAAAACTTAAAAATATTTATTTATTTGGCTGCGCCAGGTCTTAGTTGCAGGACACAAGATCTTCGTTGTGGCCTGCAGGATCTTTCTTTTTTGTTGTTGTTGCTGCATGAAGGCTCTTAGTTGCAGCATGCAGGATCTAGTTCCCTGACCGGGGATCGAACCTGGGCCCCCTGCATTGGGAGCACAGAGACTTAACCGCTGGATCACCAGGGAAGTCCCTTCATATATTATTCTTAAAAGATGTGATCAAGTTAGGAATCATGTGCCTCTGCTAAAAGTTATGGAAAAATCATCATTGAGTATTTTGGGGAGAGAAGAGCTTCCTTCAGGGTGGGGTAGTATTAATTTGAAGGTACCTTTTTGTTTTATTTTTAAAACATTTTTATTGGAGTGTAGTTGATTTACAATGTGTTAGTTTCAGGTGTGAAAGGTAGCTTTTTATATTTCTGTATGATTAGGCTCTGAAACAAAGTTGATCATCAGGTTCCTTAGAATGTAACAGTCTTCTGGAAAAATAAGAAACGTAGTATCTCCCACAAATCTTTGCTGACTCTTCAGTGGAAACCTTCAGTGATCTTCCCAGCTCTTCTCAGATCCCTTTTTACTGTTTCTGTGCTCCCTTATCTCAACTTCTGTGTGCTATTGCTTCCAAATGCCAATACCTAGAACTTTCGTAGAACTTTCCTTGGGCTACTAAAGTTTTGTCTGCCCAAGAAAAGAGCAGAAAATGCCTGGGAGTTCACTCCGTCACCCCTGCCCCCAGGCTCAAAGCCAATGACAGACAGGTGTGAGTATGCCGCCACCAGGCTCCCTTACTAAGGAACGAATTCTTAGTGTAGGTTTCTGTCAGTTTCCCTGCAGTTTGAGGCTATAACGATTGTTTTTCCTTAGCTATTTCTGTTGTGAGTACTTCTACAATAAACACGTGTTCACAAATCCTTATCTCAGGTATGTTTCAGGAAAACCCAATCTAAGACATTCAGCTTTATGGAATTTTATACTTTCTGTCTAATATTAAAATTCTACATGACTTTTAATAATACTGTTTATAACTTTTCAGACAAGGAGCATCAAGGTTTTACTTATTCCTGCTCTTAGGAACAGAGTAGGGAAGTCACTGAGTCACTGGGAAACTCCCAGAAACAAAGAGTTTGGAGGAACAAACGTAAGTGAGCAGGGAGGAATTGGTTGACATTTGTAAGCAGAGTGGAAATAGATTAGACAGGTTGGTGTGAGTTGATGTTGGGGAATCTAAAGAGGGATAGTCAGAACAAAGAAAAAAGAGTGGTGACACGAATAGAGGCGGGACGTGACTTTCAAGTCTCGTAAAAGTGCACTGTGTAATAAAATAGAAAACAGCTTGGCGTTTCCTGGGGCTGCAGGTATGACAGCTGCCACAAGGCAGCGCTCTGATTACATTCACTTTGACTTCCAAGTAGCTTTCCCTTTTCCCACTCTGCAGTTTTTAAGGGCTCTGACTAGAGGTCTGTCACACTCCAGCCATAGTCAGCCAGCCTATTATTAGTGCCAAGCCCTCCTCCTGGAGCAATGACAGTGTAAATTTCAGCAATGGCAGAAAGGGGACAAATACAGCTGTTGTGCATTTTAGAATAATTGCTACGGGCCATTTGGAGACAGCTTTATAACAACAGCCCTTATACAGACTTATACAGTATTTCACTTTTCCGTTTTATTCTCTCCTCAACGCTTTTTAACACGAACTTATTAATCCACTCAACTCATGTGCATCTGGGATTATCTGCCTCCCAATTTTACACAGTGAGGCTTGCAGCTCCCTGGAAGGTACCATGCTCTTTCTTTTCTTTTAGTTTTTATTGGAGTATAATTGATTTACAATGTTGTGTTAGTTTCTGCTGTACAGTAAAGTGCATTGGTTATACATATACATATACCTACTCTTTTTTTTAGATTCTTTTCCCATATAGGTCATTACAGTGTATTGAGTTCCCTATGCTATACAGTAGGTCCTTATTGGTTATCTATTTTATATATAGTAGTGTGTACATGTCAATCCCAAACTCCCAGTTTATCCCTCCCCCCTGACCTTTCCCCTTTGGTTAACCATAAGTTTGATTTCTATGTCTGTGACTCTATTTCTGTTTTGTAAATAAGTTCATTTGTATCTTTTTTTAGATTCCACATGTAAGTGGTATCATATGGTATTTGTCTTTCTCTGTCTGACTTACTTCACTTAGTATGATAATCTCTAGGTCCATCCATGTTGCTGAAATGGCATCATTTCATTCTATCATGCTTTTTCATCTCACCGTCCAGCCTTTTCACATGCTATTCCTTCCGCTCTCCTAGTTCTCTCCTCACCTACCTATCTTTACCCAGCACAAATGTCACTTGTGAAAAGCCTCTCCTCACCTCACCCCAAATCTGGGCTCCATTTTTTTCTTTTACTTCTATTTTCCCCCACTTCATTCATCTTTTGGCATTTATCTCATTGTATTCTAGGTGTTTCTTACCTATTACCTCCACCCCAATTTCCTTGAACTCCCTTATCTTTATATCCCCAGTGTCTACCACAATTCTCCACAGAGTGAATGAATGAATGAATAAAGCAAGCTCTAAAAGATCAAAGCCCTTGCCCATCTTGAGTCCACGGCAGAGATAGAAATATCCAGAAATTTAGACCAAACCAGAATATCTTTCTTACTGGTTTCTGTGATTGACCATATCCAGGCCTCTCCACAGAAGACTCCTAAATGAACGTAAATGGAAAAGTCCTGGGCTCTGCGGTGAGCCACAGGTCACGAGAGATTCCCCAGTGCTGGCACAGCAAGACTTGAAGGCTCATGATCTGTGCAGAAGGCCTGACCAGCATGGCATCGTGAGTCAGACTCTTTGCTTTACACTGCAGTCTAAGCAGCTTCCTGGAACTGCTGTCATTGAAGGAATACACAGAAGCAACAAGCCCCCAGGTGTACATTCCTCTGGCTTCTGGGGGGACATCTCACTCCTGGGGATCACAAGACCCCCGAATTTTAGGTACCCTCTGAGAGACTCAAAGAGAGGCATGAACTTCCTGCATTTGTGTCCCATGTTTATCCTTTTCACGGCTTGCTGGCCTGTTCTGGAGCAAACTAAATAAAAGCAATCTTGATCTGAACCCAAGCCATTATTCTCACCATCCTTTGTGAGATGGGTAGTGAAGGGTTAGCATATTATATGTGGTTGTGAAAAAGCTAGGCCCTTCCTGGTGCCATCTTTCCTGCATAAACCGAAATTCTTTTCTGCCTATTTGTTAATTCCTTCCTTCCTCTCCTCTTTCCATCCTTCTCAAACATTTAATGAGCACTCGCTAGGTACCAAGCTCCGTGCTGGAGATAGAAGGATGAATACGATACAGTGCTCTGCCTTCAAGGAATCCACAGAATTCTGGAAGAGATAGGAAAGTAAACAAAGAGTCATAACACACTCAAGTGCCACAATGGAGGTGTCTATGAAGCCCTGTAAGTTCAAGGGAGTGGGCCCTGGGGTGCTAGTGGGTGTTTGGTAACCAGCTGGTCGGAGGAGACCTGATTTTTAGTGTTTGCTCGTTCCCGTGTGGCAGATACTTCCGTCATGGCTGATTTCAAGCTACTAACCTGAACACAGAGTTGGGAAGAGATGTACACAGTTGCCCCCCCCACCCCCCTTTTTTTTTTGGCTGTGCAGGGCTGCCTTCGGGATCTTAGTTCCCTGACCAGGGATCGAACCTGTGCCCCCTGCAGTGGAAGCACAGAGTCCTAACCACTGTACCACCAGGGAAGTCCCCACAGTTGGCCTTTCTGATGTACTAAGAGCCAGCTCCACCATACCACCATGATTTCTGCCTTGTGAGATCCTGTGCAGAGAATTTATCCCTGCTGTGCCTGGGCTTCTGACCTACAGAACTTTGAGCTCACCAATGAGCTTTGTTTTAAGCTGCTAAGTGTGTGGTAATTTGTTATGCAACCATAGAAAACTAAACAGAGCCTATTATACCCTTTTTACAGTTGTGAAAACTGAGGCTTAGAAACAGTAAGCAATTTGACCAAGGCCATGAACAGCTAGCAAGTGATGGAGCTGGGAGGCAAAATGAGGTGTGTCTGACTCCAAAGCCTGGAGCCTTAGCTCCTATGTTCTCATGGAAAACAATGTCACATAACCACGAAAGGCCGGGGTCATGGCAGACCATATTTTTTTGTTTATTTTTAGGGACCAGAAAATGTGCATTATTACTAAAAAATGAAATCCTGTGCCAGAAAAAAAAGCAAATGTTCAATGTAGCTTTGGACTTGAAGTGGTACCCAAGTGGTTACCTTGATATTTATTTCAGAAGACACTGCTATGGAATAAAAGAAATTTCATATGGGACTCTACTCATTAAATAAAAGAAATTTCATATGGGACTCTACTCATTAAATATTTGAGTTTGGCTAGAGTGTCCATTTCTGCTTTTCTCCTGCAGCCTGACCAGATGTGCTCAGAAAATTTGGTTCTCCCTGAATATGTACATCTGTCAAAATTCCTGTCAATTTTAGCACTACTGCCAAGGGAGTGAACAAAGAGAGTTAGCGATTAACTTCAAAGAACTTTGTTGGAGAGGAATAAAGATATTTAAGGCCTATTTTGTCAACTAATTGCATTTGCATATTTATGGGATTTACTGATATAGCAGTAATTAAAAACTATTTAGTAGTCTTAAAGGACACATAACTCAGTTGCTGTTTGCATAATAAACACTTCCTTATTATGTTTGCATAATAAACACTCTCCCCCTGCTTCTTCCAAAAAACTGGTCCAAGAGGTGTCATATCTTACTCGGAAATAATGGAAAAACAAAGTGCAAGGGCTCATGGGAATGTGGAGAGGGGACTTCTGAAATAAATATATTTCTAGGTACTCTCTTAATGTTAGGCCTGGCCTGAACTGCTCTCAGAGAATGGCAGATTCAAACTTCAGATTAATAAGTCTTTTTTTTCCCAGGTGATATTTAAGAAGCCTGAATGCTTATCCCCTGACAATTCCATTTTCTTTACTTTAATATCCTGACCTGTTTCAAGGGTCTGAACAGGGTTCACCCTGCATTCATCCTTCCTAAAGAGATATCTAAGGGGGATGAAATCTTTGACTAATGGATTGCAAAAAATAATGTGAGTAAACAGTATTGAATTTAAGGAGTTGAGAAGAGATGGTTTTCATGGAAAATTAAAAGTTGAGCAAGGGACAGACACCGAATGTAAAGGCACTGAGTATATAAACTAAACCTAGACAGGACAGTAAGTTTGGGAAAAGAAAGCTCTGAGCCATCTGGTGGTGCAGAGCAGGGCAATCAAGGGAAGATCAGGAAATATCTGTATATAAACTACTTTGAAGACAAGTCACTCACACAAACCTTTCTTGTCTTTGCAAAATTCATCAGCCAATAAAGAGCTGTAATGGGCAGGATCACCAGACTGTTGTTAAATTAGCTAATGAAGGTCGTAATGTACCTGTATTACACGTCATTAGCAGTGGCCTTCCAGTAACAGATGGGTATATGAGAAAGTGAGCCAGAAGGGAGGGCAAGCGTGTCCCAGGAGGTTTGACCTAGAGTCATGGCTTACTAACATGTGTGGCAAGAAGATAATGTTGATTACCATCTCAATTAAAGCTTTGCATAAAGGCAAGCTTCTGTGCTCCCTGCCCATAAAAAAAAAATGGTCTGCTGCCTACAGCTTGCCTTTCTCCTGTCCTAATTCATCTCATAGGTAGAAGCCAACAATTCAAAGCATTGATGGGAAGTGATGGGATTTTGATGGCCAGATCAGTCCTTCATGATCTTACCTCTTGATGAAGCCCCATTTATTTTTCTACCCTATCTCAAGGATATTTCTCAAACTTTCCATAACTTTGTATCCAATTTCCTCTACCAGGTTATATTTCTTTTTTTACTTTTTCTTCTGAAAAAGTAAAAGTATTTTCAAATGCCCAGCAAAACTGGAAGCACAGGAAGTAGAAAGAACTCTCCACCCCCACCAGCCATGTGAGAGTTTGTTGCCAACATGATGACCCTTCACCTGTGATTACTTAGAGCATTACTCTTACAAACAAGGACATTATTTTACATAATCTCAATACAATCAAAATTAGGAATTCAACATTGCTATATCACTACCATCTAATCCACAGACCGCATTTGAGTTTCACCAGTTCTCTCCAAAATATTCTTATGACAAAAGGATCCACTGCAGAATCACACATTGCACTGAGTTGTCATGCCTCTTTAATCTCCTTTTGTTTGATACAGTTTCTCAGTCTTTCTTTAACTTTCATATCCTTGACACTTTTGAAGATTACATGCCTGCTGTTTTGTAGAATGTCCCACAATACGGGGTTTCCTACTGGATAGATTCAAGTTATGAATTTTTGGCAGGATGATAACAGAAGGGCTGTTGCATCTTCTCAAATCTCGTGGTGCACAACTCCCATAACTGGTGATGCTAATTTTCATCATTTGATAAAGGTGTTGTCTGCCAGACTTCTCTACTGAAATATTTTTAAAATTAATTAATTAATTAATTTTGGGCTGCGTTGGGTCTTCTCTAGTTGCAGCGAGCAGGGGCTACTCTTTGTTGCGGTGCGCGGGCTTCTCATTGTGGTGGCTTCTCTTGTTGCGAAGCATGGGCTCTAGGCACGCGGGCTTTAGTAATTGTGGCGTGCGGGCTCAGTAGTTGTGGCACATGAGCTTAGTTGCTCTGCGGCATGTGGGATCTTCCTGGACCAGGGTTTGAACCTGTGTCCTCTGCCTTGACAGGCGGATTCTTAACCACTGCACCACCAGGGAAGTCCTGAAAGATTTTTTTAAATCTTTGTATTTAGTAAGTATTTTGTGTTAATGTCCTGTTCCTCATCAAACTTTTGCCAACTAGTTTTTATCACCCATTGATGTTTCTTTTGTGAATTAATTATCACTATAAAGATTCCATTATTTCTTCTACATTTATTAGTTGGCAATTGTAATTTAAGGGAAAAGTTTTCTCTCCTTCCCATACATCTCTTTATTTAAATCAGGATGGACTCATGGATTGTTATTCTACTTCATGAGTTATAAATCTTTGCCATCATTATTGATTTTGATGCTTGAATCGTCACAGATTTGGCCAGTGGGAGCCCCTTCAAGCTGACTCTGTCCTTTAATCCTGTCCCCATGATTCTTTTAGCACTTCTTTACTTTGTGATACAAGGAGGCATTCTAGGCTCTTTTTCTACTTTCCTGCCCTGGCCCTGGCATCACGCATTTCTCCATTTCTTCCTTGTAGGTATGTATGCTATTTAGAGACCAAGATCTGGGTGTTAGGTGTACTCATTTTTGTTGGGCTGTTCCTGCTCTCAGGCGCTCTAGTGGACAGAGCTAGGAACATATGCGTGTATGAACACATGTACACACATGCTTACATTTGTATGTATTTCTATATTTAGCTACATGTATCGAAAACCAAGAGTTCACTCTGATACTTCCAAAACCAACTCAACACTACAGGGTTCATCCTAGTTTTCTCCCTTTCCATATTTGTAACTGCTTTCACCAACATCTATATTTTACTGGTAGATGAAAATTAAAAAGAGAGCTTCATGGATTCTAAACAAAGGGACCAAATGATTAGGAGCACAGGGATCAGGTATATGCTTCCCCTCCCTCAGTTTGTTGTGTGAAAACTTATCTCAAACCTGTTCCTCTAGATTCCATCTATAGTAAAAAGCGGGCATATGTTGGAAATGGTATGAAATTTAATTTTTGTCTCTAGAGCATCTAGGGGTCTACCAATGCAAGATAGAGTTATGTGGAATGATGCATCTTTTTCCTTAATAATGAAAAGTGAATGGGGCTCAATCAAAAAGTGAAAAAAAACCCCCAGTTTTTATTGAGTGATGTTAAACTTTAGTAGTTTTCATCTTCAGTAAGCCTAGACGCATTCTCTCTTATGTAGTTACTTTCTGAATTGTGGGCAGTGACAATTTAAGAAGCATTTCTATTTATCAAAAATCGATGTTTCTTTTAATGAAAGGGGCTTAGGAGAAACAAAAGACACTCTTCCCACTGTACTGTTAGTAGTTGCTCTTCATTTGACAATACCAGGTTTCCATTAGCTTAGTGAAATTCAAGAGTCCAATAATCATAGTCAAATGCTGAAGATGTTACTGCATAAGTCTGATTTAGATCAGCTATTTGGAACTCAATTATTAATGAAATTAGTGTCCTAAATGTCAGCAAGAGGACTGCCTTAGGTAAAGGCTGTAAAGGAAATCACATTAGTGTGGAATTTCCCCTGCTTAGGGGCTCCTCTTAGATTACATTATTCACTTAGCTATCTCCTGTCAGGGAAATTGAAATGTTGGCCAAGATCTGATCCTGGGGCAGAACCAAATGGAGAAGTTAAGAAGTATTGCAATGGTATCAATTCCAAAACATTTGTGTGGTGCTGGTACTGCCTTTGGTCCCATTTAGTGTTTACAAAATAGCACCAGCAAGGACAGCATAAACTGGCAAACAGAGAAGAACGGAATGGAAAGGAGGTCTTTTAGGAAAGATTGAGCGGCGTTCCATCCAATAGGCAAGTTTGTGTTTCTCATCTTCTGGAAGTGCCTGGGGAACACTGGCAAGTTCAATGGCCCCTCTGTGGCCCTTGGTCCTGGTGGCCGCCTCAGGTGAGTCCTTTAATGATATTACTAGGCTTTGAATATTAACGCCTAGAAGCTAAGACATGGTTTTCTACGTTGTGCTGTATAACTCGTCACAAGTGTTTGTTTTTTTTTACCATCTGTAAAATGTCAGTCCTGTGAAGCTACACGGAGACCAACAATTTGTTACGACTTTGCTCCTACAATTATAGACGTATATACACGTAGGGTCACACAGTGGGGCTTTACACATGGCTGAAAATATGCTCTGAAATGTTATAATTGTCTGATAAATTTCTGCTTCCTTAGAAATCAAGCTTTCTTTACAACAATTGACATTGAGAGTTTGGGGTATTCTCTTTCAGATTTACTTTTATATCTGAATAGTATATTTTTATTATCCAAAGTAGTCTTGGCTTTTAGTAGCCCAGAGAGAGAGTTCCTTGGATCCGTCATAGCTACAGAAACCTGGATGTCATTTTGGTATTAGGGGCTTTACATCCAGCCGTACAAAGTCTGTGTAGGTGATGAGTGTTTCTCTAAAGACGAGCTCTATAAACTTGCATGTTTTGAGTGTACAATTCCCCTTAAAAATATTTTAGAAACTAATATATATATATATATATGTTTTCTTTCCCTAAATTTCTGAAACTAAAATTCCATAGTGCCAGTATTAACTCTACTGAATTGAGCCATTTGAATAGGATACGATTGGTTCTTAGAAAATATACACGAATCAAAAATTTATGTTTATGCTGGTGTTTCCCAACACCCCACTTTCTTGAGGGTTCTCCTAGAGCTCGTATCTGAATTTCCATGTTTTAAAATATAACTGAAAGTGGAATGAGTCAATTACGGAGGTGAGGAAGGAATTTGGTAGCCAAGCAGCTGGCAATGATTTTTTTATTGGGTAGAGAAGAAAAATAGCCACTTATCGTTAAAGAATAAAAATGCTGGGTGTTGAACTTAAAGGATAAAAGCATATCTTAATTATAAAAATGAAAACAGAGGGAATTTCATTAAATGTCAAATGGGTTTCTTAGCAGAAAATAATTGTGAACATTAAACTAAGTAAGATAAAATAGAAAAATGAAGGTTTGAAAACAGAAGAAACTCTTCTTCATGATTTCTCTTTCTAATGTTTTGCCTTATGCTTGATTTTTGCTGTAACTGTGGCAGAGGGAGTGTTTCAATAGTGTCTCGTAATCAGTGCTTGACCATAAATCATACTGAGAACATTTGCTGCAGAAAAATTCATCCTTTGGAATTTTTACTGGTTTAATATCAAGATGATTTGTAAACATTAAAACCGTGAACCAACCACCAATTCACCGCTGCACCCAGGAGACAGTGTGCTAGGGTAGGAGGCCTGGATTAGAACCATCTAGGTCCTGCCACTCTACTCACCAGCCACGTGACCCCAGGCAAGTCCATTAACCTCTTAGAGACTCTGTTTCCCTGTAAGTTAACTGTTTATTTTGTATATTCATGAAGACCGAATAAGATAGCATTATGTAATTGTAAGCTGCAATGCAAATGTAACATATCACTGACCTGAAAACACACAAATGGCAGTCCAGTGGCTAAGACTCCATGCTCCCAATGCAGGGGACCCAGGTTCGATCCCTGGTCAGGGAACAAATCCCCCAGGCAGCAACTAAGGGTTCACGTGATGAAACTCAAAGATCCCGAGGGCCGCAACTAAGCCCCGGCACGGCCAAATAAATAAATATTTTAAAAAACCCCACAAACACAGAAAATAACAATGCGCTGTTTCTGTCCAAAAATGTACAACATGCAACTCTTCCTTTTGAACGGTTACTCACCTAGTATTCTCAGGGAGCCAGTTCAGGGTAGTGCCAGAGTAAGAGCTTGACCTTTGCATCCAGATCAGTCTTGTTTAAATTCCGGCCTCCTCACTTACAAGCTGTGTGATCTTCAGTGGTACTAACCTCCCTAGGCCTAGAGTCCCTCACCTGTAAGTGACCCTTCATGGGGCTGTAGAGTACCTATTCTTGTAGAAGTTAAATGAGATAATTCATATAAAGGGCTCTTAGCCCAGTGCCTGGCACACAGCTAATTATTTAATCAGTATTAGGTATTCAGTAGTACCATGCCCTCAAACCTCTGTTTCCTTGTAACATCTCAGATATATGTATTGCTACCAACCAGGTTTCTTGGCCTTCCTTAATCAATAGAAATTGATAAGAGGCCAGACAAGAAGTTCAGGCAAGGCTCTATTGGGACTCCTACTATATAGCAGGGAGGAGTAAAAACAAGTAACAGGTTCCCTTGCTCGCTCCCTGAGGTGGGAGGAGCTGGTTTCTTAAATGGCGTGAGGGTAGGGGTGTGTCCAGGGGTCCAGCCAGAGGGGAGGCTTAGGTGGTCTGCCCACCCCCTTGGTGGTGCTGTGTGCAGGGGCATGTGCAGTACCCTGCTTTTGCTCCCTGCTTTTCAGAAGTGGAAGTTGGTTTTTTTTGGTCTTTTTGTATCTTATTGTCCATAATTTGCCCTAACTGCACATGCACGCAGTTATTTTTAGTCCCTTTTAGTTTCTTTGTATTTTGCTTCTTAAGGAGACATTTGTCCAGGTGTAAGCACTGCAGCAAAGGGTCCTAGGTCCCAGGTCCCAGCCTGTCTCAGTATCATTCTCTTATAATCCTAAAGGTGGTATACTCACTAAAGCAAAAAGAGCTCTTTTCATTAAAGTGCCCAGAACATTCTAAGATAGGCGTGTGTGTAACTCGTTGAAATAAGGAAAACAAAGGAATAATTCTATTGTATTCTTATCTTTTTAAAATCTCTCTTCACCAAAAGCGCTTCACAGCTCAGTTCCTAACACATTCTACTTTCCAGAAATTTACAAGTGAATTATTTGAAGCTGATTATTATCATTCAAGGAGGCAGAGCTAGTGAGGAATCTTTCCTGGGTCTGTTGATAGTTTCCATCAGTGTCTGCTGAAACATCACTGAACTGTGAGTCATTTAGTGCTTGTGTGAATGTCACATTAGCTTTCAAGGGGCATAATTTACTGTTAATTAATGGTCACTTAAATCCTTAATCTCTCTCCTCTAATTGATCTTTCTCCTCAGGCAAATTTGCACTCATAGTAGAAATGTAATTTATTATTTCTTCCCATTTGAAACAAAGAACTCTTTCCCTCTGTAGTTTATTTAAGCATACTTCCGTTTGCTTCTGATTTTTCTCCAATCATTGCCTGCTTCTCTTTTGTTCCTATTTCCAGCTTCCAGAACATTCTCTTTTTACCCAAAGACTATGACACATTCTAGAAAGTATGTGTTTATCCATAGGGGACCTATGGATTGTTTCCTAGAAAAGGTATCAGAGGGGAATTTGACTCTCCATGAACAGAGGGTATAGGGAGCACACATTCACTTCTCAGAATTATGTCTTAACTCTGTCTCAAGTGGTTTCCTGTATTGAAACAAGCACATTTCAGTGGTTCCCCAGCTGGGACTTGAATTGGGAGCTTCCAAGGGAGGTAAGAGTGAACTTGCCCAAAGCGAAGTTCTCAGGAAAAGCACCAGACCAGCTTTGCTTTGGGCTCCAGAAATCTCTACCCGCAGTGTCCGCCAGCAAGAAACAGTCTCAGGTAGAGAGATTCACAGCACACTTTTTGACAATCACAGTTCACAAAAACTAAAGATGATGCCTGATGCAAGTCACCCACCTTAGTCCCGCATGCCAGAATAGCTGTTGCCACTTCTGGCGTCTTGTCGGGTGAATAGTTAGGGAGTTAAAACGCTAATTAGATTCCCAGTTCAGATGATAATGAAAGTGAATATTCCACTGCCCACAATGAGTCTGGAATTGCACCTCCAGCACCGTTGTTAGCATTTTGGTCACACTGACATTGATAAACATAGAAATTGCTGCCTGCGGCGGCAAGTGAAACAACATCATTCATAAAGAGATGGGTATAAACACGATTGTCGCACGGGGAGAGGATATCTCATTTACAGTTTCCTGCTGGATCCCGCGTACCTTCAGCAGCTCATCAAAATAACCATCAAAACCGCTGAGAGCCAAGGTGAATTCACATGCAGGACACTACAGATAGATTTCACTCAGGCGCTGTTGGCGGGAGGTGTGCAATTTGCTTCAGTCCAATGACTTAGCGAAGCTTTGAATCCCCCAGGGGCCGGCAAAGCTGGTGAACAAAATATCTTTTTGCAGTTCTGAGAAAGCCCTCACAGGTTTGTCACTTCCAATTGCTGGTGCTCATTTCTCTTGCTTGCTTTCCCCTGGCCTTGCCGGCCTCAACACCAATCACGGCTCCTCTACAAATCAAGATTCCTGGGTCATAGGAAATGGTTGTTCCCTGGAGCCACAGAGAATTTTCCCAAAATGAAGATCTCATTTTCTGACAAGTGCATTTTAAGGCAGAGTGAGAGAACAGATATATTTTTGAGGAGAAAAATATGAATTGGAATCTCACTAATCCCATTACTCAGAAATCCACACAAATCTTTGTGTTCAACTGGTTTGTCCATGTTTCTGCTTTGGGCTTTCTATGTGATTTTGAATTACGAACAGAAAATCAAAAGAAAAATCCAAAGAGGAAGTTAAATGTTGGCTAAGTGCATAGGAAGTTTTCTCCTATGTACCGGGAGGGGGTGATACTGGAAAAAAGAAAGGATGTTGTCTCCAATATGCAAGATTGTTGTAAAAATGGAACTGTAAGTGAAAGTTTGCATCCTCAGAGATGGGGTTGATTTATTTATCTTTACAATGAGATTTTTCCATTGGGCACTTAGACTGTCAGCTTACTTTGCTTTTTTTTTTTTTTTTTGCTTTTTAATTGAAGTATAGTTCATTTACAATGTTTCAGGTGTACAGCAAAGTGATTCAGTTATAGACACACACACGCACATATTTTTTTTCAGATTCTTTTTCATTGTAGGTTATTATAAGATATTGAATATAGTTCTCTGTGCTATGCAGTAGGTCCTTGCTGTTTATTTTATATACAGTAGTGTGTATCTGTTAATCCCAAATTCCTAATTTATCCCTTCCCCCTCTTTCCAGTTTGGTAACCATAAGTTTATTTTCTATGTCATCAGCTTACTTTAAACAAGTGTCTGCCAATAAGCCCGCTAGTTGGCTGTGAACTTAAGCAGTTCGGATGAGCTGAAAACTATATCCTGCTAGGAGCCACTGAGTCCTGAGCAGTCTGAAGTGTCCTAAAGATGCTAAGTTCCTTTTATTTTCATAAACGATGAAAACGATGATAGTTTTCTTTTTCAGGAATCCTGGCCATAGATACCCCTCATCCCAGGAGCTCTGCTCTGCATCATCTCACCAAGCAGCTATTACAAAAATATCGCAAGGAAGTGAGGCCAGTTCACAACTGGACCCAGGCCACCACAGTATACCTGGATGTGTTTGTCCGCGCTGTGTTGGATGTGGTAAGGACCATCTTACCATCTCTTAGTCCCATCGTTCTTTTGTAAAACTACCTGCTGTTTATGCAGGGGTCTAGGAGAAGTTTTATTCTTGAGACTCTCGTTGAGCTGACAGAGAAGTTGTGCTAGACTCAGCAGTGAGCCTGGGGTAAATATTTATTAGGCAAATCATGCTTTCTAGCCCCCGACTTACATTGTGAGGGCAGATATAGAAATAGGAATTTCTATATCTAGAAAATATTCCTAGAAATAGGAATTTCACAGAAATAAGATGTTTTAAGAATTGTGGTCATAGGTCACAGAACATATTTTATGAGCATTGCTGAAACCAAAAATGGTAATAGGTATTATTTTCTATGGTTCACATTTCTTAGTGATAGGAGCAGGTTTATGAAACAACTTCTACAACTTACTGCCTGACATTTTAAAAGGGGAAAAAAGTGCCTTGCTATCCTGAGTTTTTAAGGGAACTTATACCTAAGGTACTTGCTAAGGGTAGTGGGAAGATTTGTTTATTAAAGCATATCTTTCCTACTATGTCTGAAAAATGGGTTGTTGTGGGTATTAAATGAGAAAGTGCATGTAAAGCAGTTAGCAGAGGTCTTAGGAAGCCCTCAGTGATGGCCCATATAATTATCTCTGCTTCTTCTTTCTCCTTTTTCTTAATTACAAAGTCTTCAGTATCAATAGATCCCAAATTTCTTTTGATTTCTTTTAAAAGCAGACTTTACTGAGCTTGTTTGTTAAAGTAGTTTAATAATTGTTTTTCAATTTACTTCTCAAAATTTTTTTTCCAATTGAGGTATAATATACAGATATTGAAATGCACAGTATGAGTTTTGATAATTGCATGCACCCACATAATCCGTATCCCTATCAATATGTCAAACATTTCCATCACCCCAGAAAGATCCCCCATTTCCTTCCCATCATCCCCTCCATCCACAAGGACAACCACTGTTCTGATTTCTTTCATCATAGATTATTTTTGCCAGTTCTAGAACTTCTTAAGAATGAAAATTTACTGTATGTACCCTACTGTGCCTGGATTTTTCACTCAGCATGGTTTTGAGCTCCATTCATGTTGTTGTGCATATCAGTAGTTTTTCTTTTTTATTGATAAGTAGTATTTGGTTATGGCTATACCATGATTTGTTTATCCATTCTCCTGTTGATAGGCACATGGGTTGTTTCCAGTTTTAGTGTATTATGAATAAAGCTGCTGTGAACATTTCTGTACAAGTATTTTGGTGTATATATGTTTTTATTTCTCTTCAGTAAAACCTAGAAGTGGAATAACTGCCAATTCTCATAGGATAGATGTACATTTAACGAGAAACTGCCAGACTGATTTACAAGGTGGTTGTACGCTGTATACTCCCGCCCATCAGCTATGAGAGTTCCCATTTCCCCACATCTTCACCAGCATTAGGTGTTATCAGTCTTTTTAATTTTACCCATTCTGGTAAGTGTGTAGGGATATTTCATTGTGGTTTTTCTTTATACTTCCCATGGCTAATAATTAGGGGCTCTTTTTTTATGTGTTTATTGGCCACTTATATATCTTTCTTTGTGAAGTACCCGTTTAAGTCTTTTCCTATTTTTTATTGTGTTGGTTGTATTTTTATTATAGATTAATAGGGATTGCTTATATATTCTGGACACAAGTCCTTTGTCATCTATGTATTGCAAATGTTTATTCTCAGTCTGTGGCTTGCCTACTTATTTTCCTAATGGGTCTTACGATGGACAGAAATTTTTTAATTTAATAAAGTCCATTTTTTACCAGTTCTTTATTTATGGTTAGTGCTTTCTGGGTACTGTCTAAAAGAAATCTTTGCTACTACAAGTTTACCAAAATATTTTCCTATATTTTCTTTCAGAAGATTTATAGTTTTTAGCTCCTTAGATTTAGTTCTGTGATCTTGAGAATTAATTTTTGTAATGGTGTGAGGCATAGTTCAAAGTTTTTTGCTGTTGTTTTGAATTTTGTTTTGTTTTTGTTTTTGCATTTAGAAAGGATTTGTTCCATCACCATTTTTTGAAAAGTCTTCCCTTTCCCCGTTGAATTGCTGTGATGTCTTGGCTGAAAATTAAGTTAACTTATAAGTGTCAGACTATCTGATATCTTGAAATCAGATAGGGTAAGTCCTTGAATTTTGTTCTTCATTTTTAAGATAGTTTGGCTTTTTAGAACCTTTGTACTTCTACATAAATTTTATATTCAGTTTGTCACACTTCATTAAAAAAAAAAAAACCTGCTGGGAGTTTGCTTGGAATGGTGTAGGACCCACAGAGAAATTTAGGGGAGAATTGACATTTACCAATACTGAGTTTTCCAGTCTTTGAATATGGTATGTCTCTCCATTTATTTGGGTCTTCAGCAGTGTTTTATAATTTTAAAGGTAGAAGTTTTATACATATTTCCATTAAAGTTATCCCAAAGTATTTTTGATGTAGCTATAAATATTACTTAAAATTTTAAATGTTCTAGTTATTTGTTGTCATTATAAAGAAATAGGATTCATTTTGTATGTTGACTTTGTGTCCTGTGACCTTGCAAAATTCACTTCCTAATTCTAGTAGTTTTTCAGATTAGTATTTTCTACATACACAATCATTTCATCTGCAAATAGTTTTACTTCTTTCTTTTTTAATCTGTGTACCCTTTATTCTTCTTGTCTTATTGCATTGCCTAAGACCTCTACTACAGTGTTAATGGAAGTGGTGAGAGCAGACATTTTTATTTGTTTCCATTCTTACAGAAAAATCTTTCACCATTAAGTGTGACATTAGCTATAGATTTTTCATAGATGATCTTTATCAGGTTGAAAAAGTTCTCTCCTATTTTCTATGTGCTGAGAGATATTTTAAAAATCATGAATGACACTAAATTACATCAAAGTTTTTCTCAATCAATTTGAATGATCATATGATTTTTCTGTTTTATGCAGTTAATATGGTAAATTATTTTTGATTGATTTTCAAATGTTAAACCACCCCTGCATTCCTAGAATAAACCCCACTTGATCTTGATATATTATCCTTTTTATATATTTCTGGATTTGAATTCCTACTTATTGTAGGTTGCATCTATGTTAATGAGGAGTATTGGGTTATAGTTTTATTTTTTGTAATGTATTTGTCTGGTTTTGGCGTCAGGGTTATGCTGGCTTTATAAAACTAGTTGAAAAGTGTTCCCTCCTCAATTTCCTGAAGGAATTGTGTAACATGGATAATTTTCTTCCCTAATGTTTGATAAAATTCACCAGTAAAACTGCCTGGGACTGGAGTTTTCTTTGTGGGAAGGTATTTAAATATAAATTTAATTTCATTAACATATATAGGAATATTCAAATTTTCTATTTCTTCTTGTGCCCGTTTTGGTAATTTGTATTTTTCAAGGAATTTGTCTGTTTCATCAAAGTTACAAATTTATGTGTTCATAATATTCTCTTTTAATTCTTTTAATGTCCAAAGGATCTCCAGTGATACTGCCTTTTTCATTCCTCATGTTGGTAATTTGTGTTTTCTCTTATTTTCCCTTGACCAATATTACCAAATGTTTATCAATTTAATTTATTTCTTTAAAGAACCAAATATTGGTTTTGAATTTTCCTTATTGTTTTCTATTTTACTGATATCTACTCTTATCTTTATTTCCTTTCTTCTACTTACTGTGTACTTAATTTGTTCTTCTTTATCTTGTTTCTTAAAGTGGAAAGTTATATCATTTATTTTAAACCTTTTTTCTTTTATAATTTTAACATTTAAAGTTATAAGTTTTCCCCCAAGCACTAATTTAACTGCATCCTATGAAATTTTGATGCATTTTAAAATTTGAGGTAAAAATTATGTAGACTCAAACTCATCATTTTTTTAAGATTTATTTATTATTTACTTTATTTATTTTTGGCTGCATCAGGTCTTAGTTGTGGCATGCGGGATCTTCATGGAGGCATGCAGGATCTTTTGTTGCAGTGTGGGGGCTTCTCTCTAGTTGTGGCATGTGGGTTTTCTCTTCTCTAGTAGTGGTGCGTGGGCTCCAGGGCTCCTGGGCTCTGTAGTTGTGGTGCACAGTCTTAGTTATCCCGTGGCATGTGGGATTTTAGTTCCCTGACCAGGAACCAAACCTGCATCCCCTGCATTGTAAGGGGAATTCTTTACCCCTGTACCACCAGGGAAGTCCCTGAAACTCATCTGTTTTAAGCCAGTCCCTTCCCCCAGCCCCAGTCTCTGGCAACCACAGATTTTCTTTTTTCTCCCTATAGTTTTGCCTTTCTAGAATGTCATATAAATGGAATCATATTGTATTTTATTCTTTGTTTTTGGCTTCTTTCACTTAGAATAATGCCTTTGAGAGCTATCAGTGTTGTGTTGTTGCATATGTCAGTAGTAGTATTCTATTGTACAAATGTACTGCAATTTGTTTACTTATTTACCAGTTGTTGGACATGTGATGTGGGTTGTTTCCAAATTGGAACAATTATGAATAAAGTCACTATAAACATTTGCATACGTTTTCAATTCTGTTGGATAAATACTTAGGTGTGAGATTGCTGTGTTGTATAAGTCTATGTTTAACTTTATAAGAAACTGCCAAACTGTTTTCCAATGTGGCTGTGTTGTTTTGCACTCCACCTGCAATGTCTGAGAGTTTCAGTTCCTCCACATGATTGTCAGCACTTGATATTGTCAATCTCTTTAAATTTTAACCATTCTAGTAGATTTGTCACCACAAAGTAGATTTGTGATATCTCGATGTGGTTTTAAACTTTCATTTCACTAAAAACTAATGATGTTGAACATCTTTCCATGAGCTTACTTGTCAACTGTATATCTTTTAAAATAGAGTATTCACTCAAATCTTTTACTTTTTAAAAAATAGCATTGTTTATTACTTTATTATTGAGTTGCAGAAGTTCTTTATATAGTTTTGGTCTATTTTTGGATTCTATTCTGTCCAACTAATCAATATATTTCTCCTTACACCAATACACTGTGTCAATTACTGTGCATTACAGAAGTCTTGAAATCAGATAGTGTGAGTCTTCCAACCTTACTCTTCTGTTTTAAAATTGTTTTGACTCTTCTAGGCACTTTGCATTTCCATATAAACTTAAGAAAATTCATCAACTTCTATTTTAAAAACCACCAGATTTTTATTGAGATTGCATTAAATCTATAGATCAATTTAAGGAGAATCAACATCTTAACAATAAGCTTTCAATCCATGACAACAGTGTATCTCTCCATTTGTTTAGTTCTTCAATTTCTTTGCATAATGTTTAGTGCTTTTCAGTGTTCTACACATATCTGGTTAAATTTATCCCTAAGTATTTCACATTTTTGATGCTATTATAAAAGGTTTTTTTTTTTTTTTTTTTTTTTTTTTTTTTTTTTTTTGCGGTACACGGGCCTCTCACTGTTGTGGCCTCTCCCATTGCGGAGCACAGGCTCTGGATGCGCAGCTTCAGCGGCCATGGCTCACGGGCGCAGCTGCTCCGCGACATGTGGGATCTTCCCGGACCGGGTCACAAACCCGTGTCCCCTGCATCGGCAGGTGGACTCTCAACAACTGCGCCACCAGGGAAGCCCTATAAATGATATTTTTTAATAAGAAAGAGAATTAAAATTTTAATAATATAAATGTATTTTAATTTTGGGTCTCTGTTACTTGCTAGCATACAAAAATATAACTGATTTGTATATATTGACCTTGATCCTGTGACCCTGCCATCTAATTAATTTTTGAGTCTTTTTTGTAGATTCTTTCAAATTTTCTCTGTAGAAGATCATGTTGTCTGTGAATAATGAAAGCTGTATGTCTTTCTTTCCAATCTTTATAGCTTTTCTTTCCTTTTATTGCCTACTGCCCTGACTCGAACCTCTAGTGCAATGTTGAATAGAAGGGTACACTGTTTTATAAATGTAAATTCAATAAGTGTGTTTATAGTATTGTTAAAATCTCCTATAACAATTTTTTTGTCCAGTTGTTCTATTAATTTCGTAGAGAGGGGTATAACAATCCCCAATTATAATTGTGGTTTGTCTATTTATCTGCCCTGTTATTAGATGCATACACATTTAAGATCATATGTCTTCTTAACAAACAGAAGCTTTTACCATTATAAAATACCCTTCTTTATCTCTGGTAATATTCTTTTTCTTGAAGTTTTTTTCTTGCTTACTTTTTGCATGGTATGTATTTTGCCATCCTTTTATTTTCAATTTCTGTGGTACTCAAAGTCATCTCTTAGACAGAGCATGTAGTTTGGTCTTTCATTTTGTTAAACTTTTTATTTTGAAATAACTATAAATTTACAGGAAGTTGCTAATAAATTTATAGGGAGGTTCTGTGCACCCTTCACTCAATGCCCCCCAATGTTAACATCTTGCATAAATACAATACAGTACAATATCAGTACAGTACAATAAATACAGTACAGTACAGTATCAATACTAGAAAATGGACTTTGGTGCTTATTCAGCTTTCTCCAGTTTTACATATACTCATTTGCATGTGTGTGTATGTTTCTCTATAATTTTATCATATGTGTAGCTTTGTGTAACCACCACTACCACCACATCAAGCTACACAATCATCATCACAGGGCTCCCTGGTACTGTTCCTTTATAGCCGCAATCCTTTCTCCCCTCTAACCCTTAACCCCTGGCAACCAATAAATCCCTTCTCTATCTTTATAATTGTGTCATCTCAAGAATATTATATAAATGGAATCATGCAGTATCTTACCTTTGAGGTTGGCTTCTTTCATTCAGTGTAATTCCCTTCAGGTTCATCCAAGTTGTTGTGTGTATCAATAATTCACTCTTTTTTGTTGCTGAGTAGTGTTCCAGGGTATTGCTATTTTAACCTGTCAACCTATTCATTTTAATGGAAGTGTTTTGTCCATTTACCAATACCATCTTGCTATTTGTTTTCTAGCTGTCGCATCTGTTTTCTGTTTTCTGATCCTCTTATCCTGCCTTATTTTGGATAAATTAAATATTCTTTAATATTTGATTTTAGTTCCTCTGAAATCAAATTAGCTTTTTTGCAATCCCTCTGTGTATTATTTTTAGATGTTATTTTAGGGATTTCCATATCCATCATTAACTTAATACAATGTACTTAGAATTAATGTTATTACACTTCATATAAAATGTACAAATCTTACAACAGTAAAATTCTATTTACCTGTTCCCCTTACATTTACATATATAATATGCCCTACAATACAGTATTATTATTTTAATGTACTTTAAAAATAATTCAATAATTTCTCTTTAATTTATTTTAATGGACGTGTTTCTCTATGTTAATATCTTAGTGCTGCACTATGAATCATAGACTCTGATTTTTTGACTGAGACTCAGGTATTGAAATTGATGAAAAATACTTCAAAACTGAAAGTATAAATTTTCTGTTATAACATGGTTTAAATTATTTTTTATCTAATGAAGTTATTTTAGCATAATTTTCCTCGAGCTTAGATAAACCCCTACTCATTATTTCTTCGTAAGCAGGTACATTTATTTATTTATTTTTAACATCTCTATTGGAGTATAATTGCTTTACAATGGTGTGTTAGTTTCTGCTGTATAACAAAGTGAATCAGCTATACATATACATACATCCCCATATCTCCTCCCTCTTGCGTCTCCCTCCCACCCTCCCTATCGTACCCCTCTAGGTGGACACAAAGCACGGAGCTGATCTCCCTGTGCTATGCGGCCATAAGTAGGTACATTTAAATGCAACACAAAAAATCCTCCTTTTAGCACACAATTTCACTTTTCTCAGCTTTATTTTCCCACTTACACTAGTAAAAGTACTCTATCTAAGATCCTAGAAAATACTGTTTAATTAAATGCCAGAAAACGCCCACCCTTACTATCCAAAAGACCTAGTCTTACACAAAGCCCCAGTAGAAAACTCCTTTAAATCTCTTTTCTATTTGGATGTTGAACTAGAATTTGGGAGACAATTCTCTGGGGCTGCATCTTCACTTACTTAAGAGATATTAGTCCTTGCTATTTAGTTGTCAGTGGGTTATTATGTCTATATTGTTTATCGGACATTGTCCAATGGGAAAAACATGATTTGAATAAAGACACGATATGAACCATGTTATATGAAACTCCAGGGAAGAGATAGAATCAGCCTTGAGTTAAGAGCTGAAGACAGGTTTCTAGGTCTCTCCTTATCCTTCTACTTTCTGACTTCATATTGGTGAAGGTGAAGTAGAATTGCTCAGGCTTTCATTTAGAGTCTTATTTGGAGATAAAGAAAAGGAGTAAAGTCTTTATTTTACTAATTCCCTTGGAACAACTGTATCAAATTGAAAGTTTTAATCTAACTCTTTCTTCCTACCCCAATAAAAGAAAATAAAATTATATCCCTTATGGTGGGTAAGGAGAACACCATTATTTTTTCAAAGATATGCTTTTCTCCAATGTTGTGAAATATACTAATTTTTTACAAGAATATGTTAGACATATTTTATTGGATATGGAAAACTTGCCTTCAGAAATATGGAAAAATCTTATATTCCATCCCTCTAGTTTTATCCCTATCTACTGTCTTAACTTTATCTTCTACATGTACTCAATGCTACAATGAACCTGAACTTCTTGTTTCCTGCCTATATGCTGTTAATTCTGCTATTTCCTCCAATGAATGTGCTTTCCTCTTCATTTGCCATCTATCAAATATTATAGTCCTCAAATCTCAGCTCCTAAGAGAAATTTTCCTCAATTCTCCAAACTGACAGCAATGTCTCCCTCTTTTGAATCCAACGAAGTATGTGTATTTCTTAATGCCCATAGTTAACTGTTAAAATGTCACATACACTAATAGCTACTTGAGGGAAGGATTTTCTAACTCATGGTCCTGTTTCCCACAATATGCAGCATAGTATATCTTACTTCAAAGCTACTGGGTAGATATATGTCTAACCAATTAATTAAGATATGTAAGTACAATTCTAGGGTTGTCTTTATGAATGACTTAGTCTAATATAATTTGCAAATGTCTCTATTACATTCAGGTGGGCTGCTCCTAAAGTTTGTTCCAGAGGCAGGGCTGGTTTGAAGGACTTGATAAAAATCACTCACAAATTCTGCTCAGACAAGGACACTCCCAATGTGAATAGATAACTTGTTGGATGCATCTACCAGCAGCTGAACTGCTGGCAACTTTTGTTTGGAGTGAAGAGCTTTCAGCCCAGCTTTCATCAGTGCACCTCCCTTCCGTTATGTTTTGCCTCCTGTTTTGTTTACGTGAAAGACTACAGTCTTGTCTTAGAATTTCTGGGTATTATGTGTACCTTAGGGAAATCTGATTATAGAGATAATCTACTAACAGGGAAGAGTTTCCATTTGTTTCTATTGAGTTTTGTCAATTCTGAATCCAAGATTCCTTTGTATTCCAGTCCATTGACTAGAGACTCCCAGCCAGACGTTAAGGCATCTGTTTCTATAGTCTTTGGAACTGGGAAAGATAAATAAGAATGTGCAGGAATTATCTGTATATTTGCTAACCACCAATTTAGATCTAAATAGACTCCCTCTGTTAGGAAGGCTAATGAATTCCAATTCTCTGAAATATCCTTTGCTTTTAACAAACAAGATGGAAGGCATCTAAAGAAAAAAATAAAAGAAAGAGATGCACAGAGGGAAAAGCTGTGAATAATGCCACCAGAGAACCAATTATGTTCACCAGCTGGCATTGAGAAACTTGTTTCCCTTGACAAAAAAAAGACTTCAGTTTTAGCCTCAAACTTCTTTTTGACATTGTGTTCTTTAGGGCTGAATGACAAATCTTCCCAGACACCCCCATAAGATATTAGGGAAAAAATTCTTAACACTATTGTTACGTGTAACATGACAAAGGGCTTGGCAGGAAGAGAAAAACAAGCGAAGGCGTCAACATGGCAGTTAATAAGAACCAACTAGATAAAATGACAGTGAAAATGAAACATTAATACGTAGAGACCTTCCCCCCCAGCCACATGACTGAGTCAACGAGTTATATTCACAACTTGTCATGACAGTGATAAAGAAACTGGTTGGGATATTTCATAGATGTAAAAGTATATTTGTAATGAAAGAGTAGCTAAAAGCTATATTTCTCAGTAATAGAAACAACATTTTGGACTTTTTCCATTGTTAAGGGGGGACCCTCTTTGATTGCAGCTAAGCCTAGAACTGTGCCTTTTGTGTGTTAGTGGGTGAGATATGATCTATTTCAGGCTCTCTCAGCCAGTAAAACTTGGAAGAAAGTGGTGTCACCCAATCTTGGGCTCTCAGTAGAGGTCTTTTTTTAACTGCCCTGAGCCCCTCAGAGCCTATCTTGGCTGGGAGTCCTCTCTGTACCTCCTCCAAGCTGTTTCTTAGGGAAATACTTGTGAATTCAGTGTTTACATTTTGTACAGTCAGTACAGTATTTGCAGATTGAACCAACTGTGCCTCGAAAATATATTAAAAAAAAATTCCAGAGACTTCCCTGGTGGCGCAGTGGTTAAGGATCCGCCTGCCAATGCAGGGGACAAGGGTTCGATCCCTGGTCCTGGAAGATCCCACATGCTGTGGAGCAACTAAGCCCATGTGCCACAACTACTGAGCCCATGTGCCACAGTTACTGAAGCCCACGTGCCTAGAGCCCACGGTCCGCAACAAGAGAAGCCACTGTAATGAGAAGCCTGCGCACCACAACAAAGAGTAACCCCTGCTCTCTGCAACTAGAGAAAGCCCGCACACAGCAACAAAGACCCAAGGCAGCCAAAAATAAATAAATAAAATAAATAAATTTATTTTAAAAAATTTCAGAAAGTTCCAAAAAGCAAAACTTGAATTTGCCATGCATCAGCAACTATTTACGTAGCATTTCATTGTATTGGGTATTATGAGTAATCTAGAGATGATTTAAAGTATACTGGAGGATGTGTGTAGGTTATATGCAAATACTTCTCCATTTTATACATAAGGATGTTGAGCATCTATAGATTTTGGTATCTGAGGGGGTTCTGGAGCCAATGCCGCATGGATACTGAGGGACAACTGTATACCATTTTAAAACCTGCCTTTCTCATGTATCTATTTGAAGTTCATAAAAATCTGCAGAGCAAGTTCACTCCGACTAACCTTTGCTGAACCACTGAAGTAGAGTCCCTCTGTATCTGTGCACAATCCCTTTTTTCTCAAGGTATCTAGAAATGTTTATTCAATAGCAACTTACTTCTTTGATTGCAAAAAGGGGGAACTTTAAAAAGTTTATTGTTTCTCTTTCAAATGATGCCATCCTGTGTACACCCGTATAGTCTGAGCACTACACAATTCCAGGTGCACCCCCCGCAAGAAGTAAATGTCAATGGCTCCTCCCTACCCGCCACCCAGCCTGGATTGAAGAGAGTGGTAGTCTTGACCCTATGCACAAAGATTATATATATATATATATATATTTTTTTTTTTCGGTACGTGGGCCTCTCACTGTTGTGGCTTCTCCCGTTAAGGAGCACAGGCTCCGGACGCGCAGGCTCAGCGGCCATGGCTCACGGGCCCAGCTGCTCCGCGGCATGTGGGATCTTCCCGGACCGGGGCACGAACCCGTGTCCCCTGCATCGGCAGGCGGACTCTCAACCACTGCGCCACCAGGGAAGCCCCAAGATTATATATTTTTGATGTGATTGGATAACTGACTGGATAATTAATTTAATATACTTTGTTCTGGGGAGGAAAATGGAGCTGTTGTTTGCTTTCATGCCATAACTGCCCAACTCTATTATTTTACTGAAATTGGTATTACACTTAATATTACAGAAATACAAATGTTATTTAAATGACTCCTTAGCTTTGAACCAAAATCAGTAAGGAAGTGTTTTACACATTTTATTTCACATGTTTTTATCTTGGATTTTCCATGCCTCTTATTCTCTTTGAAGGATACAGTTGGAAAGGAATGGTTTCATCAGTAGTTTGTACCAGCCTTCTTACCTATACATTCCCTGAAACATCTTCAAAAATGGTTTCCTGGGACTTCCCTGGTGGTCCAATGGTTAAGCCTCCACGCTTCCAGTACTGGGGGCACGGGTTCGATCCCCAGTCAGGGAAATAAAATCCCGCATGCCGCATGGTGTGGCCAAAAAATAATGATTTTCTTTTTCTTTATTAATACATTTTTTAAATGGCAGTTCTATTAAGATATAACACAACCACAAAAGTCATCCATTTAAACTATATAATTCAGTGGTTGCAGTATATTCACAGAGCTGTGCAACCATCACCACTATCTAATTTCAAAGCATTTCATCACTTCCAAAGATTTCATACCATTAGCAGCCGCATCCTGCACCCCACCCTCACCGGCCCTAGGCAAACACTAATCTACTTTTTAAAAAAATTTTCTTTTGATGTGGACCAGTTTTTAAAAAGTCTTCATTGAATTTGTCACAATATTGCTTCTGTTCTATGTTTTGGGTTTTTTTTATTTTTGGCTGCAAGGCATGTGGGATCTAGCTCCCCAACCAGGGACCAGACCTTCACTCCCTGCATTGGAAGGTGAAGTCTTAACCACTGGACTGCCAGGGAAGTCCCACTAATCTACTTTTTATCTCTATAGATTTGCCTATTCCAGACATTTCATATACATGGTATCATACAATAAATGGCCTCTTGTGATCGAATTCTTTCATTTAGCATAATGTCTTCAAGTTTCATCCATGTTGTAGCATGTATGAACATGCTAGTTTTTAGTGCTGAAAAATATTCTATTAAATGGATATGTACCACATTTTGTTTATCCATTCATCAGTTGATGGATATTGGGTTATTTCTACTTTTTGGCTGCTATGAACAGTCCTGTACAAGTTTGCTTTTTTTCCTGTACACACTGTGTGTGTGTGTGTACTTCTGTTTTCAAGAGTCTTGGTTATTCACTTAGGAGTGCAGTTGCTAGGTCCTATGGTAACTCTATGTTTAACTTTCCGAGGAACTACCATACTGTTTTACACAGTGGCTGCACCATTTTATAATCCCACTAGCAATGTAGGGGGGCTCTAATTTTTCTACATTTTCCCAACACGTATTTTTTGTCTTTTTAATTTTATCCGTCCTAGTGGGGTGAAGTGGTATCTCATTGTGGTTTTGATTTGCATTTCCCTAATAACTAATGATGTCGAGCATCTTTTCAAGTGTTAATTGGCCACATTTATATATCTCCCTTGGAGAAATATCTGTTCAAGTCCTTTGCTTATTTTAAAATTATTAATTTTGCTTGTAGTAAACTACACGTAATATAAAATTTCCATCTTAACCTTTTTTAAGTGTACAGTTCAATGGCATTAAGTACATGCTCATTGTTGTACAAACATCACCACTGTCCATCTCCAGAACTCATCTTCCAAAACTGAAACCCTGCACCCATTAAACACCATTTCCCCATTTCCCATTCCCCAGCCCCTGGCAACCATCATTCTACTTTCTGTCTCTATGAATTTGACTAGTCTAGGTACTTAGACCATATATAGTGGAATCATAAAATATTTGCCTTTTTTTTTTTTTGCGGTACGTGGGCCTCTCACTGTTGTGGCCTCTCCTGTTAAGGAGCACAGGCTCCGGATGCGCAGGCTCAGCGGCCATGGCTCACGGGTCCAGCCGCTCCGCGGCATGTGAGATCTTCCCAGACCAGGGCACGAACCCGTGTCCCCTGCATCGGCAGGCAGACCTCCAACCACTGCGCCACCAGGGAAGCCCTATTTGTCCTTTTGTGACTGGCTTATTTGTGACTTTGCATAGTGTCTTCAAGGTTCATCCGTGTTGTAGCATGTGTCAGAATTTCCTTCCTTTTAAAGACTGAATAATATTACATTGCATATATATACTACATTTTGTTCATCCATTCATCCACTGAGGGGCACTTGGGTTGCTTCCACCCCTTGGCTATTGTGAATAATGAACATAGATGTACAAATATCTGTCCAAGTCCCTGCTTTCAATTCTTTTGGGTAAATGCCGAGGAGAGGAATTGTTGGACCATGTAGTAATTCTATTTTTAAGTTTTTAGGAACTGCCATACTGTTTTCCATAGCAGCTGCACCATTTTACATTCCCAACAATAGTGCACAAGAATTCCAATTATCCTCACCAACACTTATTTTCTGCTTTAAAAAAAAAATAGTAGCCATCCTAATGAGAGTGAAATGATATTTCATTGTGGTTTTGGTTTATATTTCCCTAATGATTAGAGATTATATCAGCCAGCTCCAACTGCCGTAACAAATACCATAGACTGGGTGGCTTAAACAACAGAAATTTATTTCTCACAGTTCTGGAGGCTGGGCAGTTCAAGATCAAAGTTCCAGCCAATTTGGTTCCTAGTAAGAGCTCTCCTCCTGGCTTGCAGATGGCTGCCTTCTCACTGTGTCCTCACAGGGAGGAGAAAGAGAGATCATTCTCTCTTCCTCTCTTTCTAAGGTCACCAATCCTATTGGATGAGAGCCCCACCCTTTTGACCTCATTTAACCTTAATTATCTCCTAAAAGTCCTATCTCCAAATAGTCATATATGAATTTTGGAAGAACACAGTTTGGTCCATAGCTGTGATGTTGAGCATATTTTCATGTGTTTATTGGCCATTTGTATATCTACTTTGGACAAAAGTGTATTCAAGTCTTTTGCCCACTCTTAAATAAGGATATTGGTTTTGTTTTGAGCTGTAGAAGTTCTTTAATATTCAGGATAATAACCCTTTATCAGATATAGGATCCACGAATGTTTTCTTCCATTCTATGAGTTGCCTTCTCACTCTGTTGACTGTGTCCTTTTTTTTTTTTGTGGTACACGGGCCTCTCACTGTTGTGGCCTCTCCCATTGTGGAGCACAGGCTCCGGACGCGCAGGCTCAGCGGCCATGGCTCACGGGCCCAGCCGCTCTGCGGCATGTGAGATCTTCCCGGACCGGGGCACGAACCTGCGTCCCCTGCATCGGCAGGCGGACTCTCAATCACTGTGCCACCAGGGAAGCCTTGACTGTGTCCTTTGATGCTCATTTTTAAATTGGTTTATTTATCTTTTTATTGTTGAGTTGTAAGAGTTCTTTATATATTCTGGATACAAGCCCCTTACTAGGTATATGATTTGCAAATATTTTCACCCATACTGTGGTTTGTCACTTGACTTCCTGATGATGTCCTTTCAAACACAAAAGTTTTAAATTTTGATGAAGTCCCATTTACTTTTTCTTTTGCTGCTTGTGTTTGTGGTGTCATATCTAAGAAATTATTGCCTAATTCAAAGTCATGAAGTTTACTCCTATGTTTTGTTCTAAGAGTTTTATAGTTTTAGCTCTTACATTTTGGTTTATGATCCATTTTGAGTTAATGCTTGTATATGGTATGAGATGTTCCTTTTCTTTTAATCCCTAAGAATATAATCATTTTAGCATGTTTTTACTAGATTCAATATGAAAAAAAATTAGTAAAGTGGATTTTTTTGTTTGGGGAGATCTTTTTTTTAAATCACTGACGTGGGAAGCCACATCTATTTATATCACCAAAAATATACCTCACTTGGATTAAGCTCATTCAGTCTGTTTTATAAGCAGAGAAATCCAAGCATAAAGTAACAACAGGAATGGCTGCCAATGGCAGTTGAGATAACACTCATTGAAAGATTATGAATAACATCTTGATTACAAATAAAAGGGTGGTCTCATCTTTTTAGTCCAAAATTGGCTATGACTACATATCATCTTTTAGTCTGATTAATGGCAGGGTAACAACTAGAGTAGGAAAGAGATTCACAAATCATTTAAGATGTCAAGTGCAGTTAGTGTGTCATTTTATCATAGATAATATAGTAAAGCTCATAGCGACAGGTGTATGTAATAAATAAGAACTGAGACTACTCAGGTATTGAAGAGTCAAGGTAATGTTTCTAAAATCAGCATTATTTTGTTGGATTTGATTTTCTTCCTCTGAATTGTCATACTGTTGAATTGGGCTTTGATTTTCTGACACTCTAAGATTTGGTGTGGATGTTCTTTTTGCTTTGCAGGATGCACAGAATCAAAAATTAAAGACAAGTGTATGGTACCGTGAGGTAAATGATTATGTTTTCTTCCGTGCATGCTGGACTCCTGAACTCAATCTGTTGCAAGATGTAATTATTCGAAGAAATAGATACTATCTTGTGTTTCTAGTTCTTTATGTCTGCAGCAGACTTGATTTATTAGAATCTGAGTAAGATACATGGCCGTGGTTTCTGGTTGGGGCAACCCTCTTTAGGAGCTGAATGGAAAGTCCTCTTCCCTGACAGATAGAACCAACGGGCTGATCAATTGAGTTATTCATCCGAATCCCTCTTCAGTTCTTTGATGAGATTGGCATTGCCCCTTTGTGATGTTTCCTTTTTGGATACAGGTTTGGGATGATGAGTTTTTATCCTGGAACTCCAGCATGTTTGATGAGATTAGTGAGATCTCCCTACCCCTAAGTGCCATCTGGGCTCCTGATATCACCATAAATGAGTTGTAAGTGTGCTGGGGTGTGTTTCTGTGGGGTTTAGACTGCTTAGAATATTCAGGCTGGTTGCTGCTTCCTTTAAGTCATTGTTACTAATTTTTGTTTCTCAACTTGAAGAAGAGCATACTGTTGGGAATATTCAGGTTAGAAGTACCATGGGTTGACATCATTTAAGATACAGATTTGATTGCTAATGCTTGATGTTACTCATGGATTATGTCTGTGTGTGTGTGTGTGTTTGTTTTATACATTTACTTATTTATTTATATATTTTATTTTTGGCTGCATTGGGTCTTTGTTGTTGCACGTGGGCTTTCTCTAGTTGAGGGGAGCGGGGGCTACTCTTCGTTGCGGTGCGTGAGCTTCTCTCATTGCAGTGGCTTCTCTTGTTGCAGAGCACGGCCTCTAGGCATGCAGGCTTCCGTAGTTGTGGCACGCAGGCTCAGTAGTTGTGGCGCATGGGCTTAGTTGCTCCGCGGCATGTGGGATCTTCCCAGACCAGGGCTCGAACCCATGTGCCCTGCGTTGGCAGGCGGATTCTTAACCACTGCACCACCAGGGAAGTCCTATGCCTGTGTTTTTTTTTTTCTTTTTTTTACATCTTTATTGGAGTATAATTGCTTTATAATGGTTGTTAGTTTCTGCTTTATAACAAAGTGAATCAGCTATACATATACATATGTTCCCATATCTCTTCCCTCTTGCGTCTCCCTCCCTCCCACCCTCCCTATCCCACCCCTCCAGGCAGTCACAAAGCACCGAGCTGATCTGCAGTGAGTTGACTTACAAGGCTGTCATTGCTGAACCCACCTTTGCCAGGGTGGCTATCTCATGTAAAGTGCGATTCTGTCTTTGCACTTCTAGGCTAGTCTTGGGTGTTACGGTCACTACCATCTCATAATCAGTTCTGCTTATGTATTGGAATGACTAAAGCCCTTTCTGTAACAAAGATCTTTTGTGTTTCATATAGTGTGGACATTGAAAGATCACCTGATCTTCCCTATGTTTACGTGAACTCATCTGGGACCATTAAGCACTCTATGTCCATCCAACTGGTCTCTGCATGCAGTTTAGAGACATACGCTTTTCCATTCGATATTCAGAATTGCAGCCTAACCTTCAATAGCATTCTGCACACAGGTAAGCCATGAGAGGTGTAGCCTGCTAGTGGGCAAACACACTTGTGCTGGGTTGGCACACATAGGTGAAATTATTACATTCTGCTGTCCCTCAGGTCTATTTTATTCTTGCACATAATTGACTTTTTATAAATCTAAATCTCTTCTTGTAGTTATTTGGCTCCTGCTGTAATTCAGACTAAGTACAGTATTGTGCCCAGAGATATTGCCCTTTGCTGCTGTTGGTTTGAAAATACAATATTAGGCCTCTACTGCCATTGAGAACGTTATAGAAGTCTCATTCTATAGACAATGGAGTACAAACCCTCAGTTCATAGCTGCTTTTTTCATGACCTGAAAGTTTTTATCCCCCATCCCTACCCCTAATTCAAAATAGTATATTGAACCCCATCTCCATAAGACTGTCCATGTGGGGACAGGAGTAAAAAGGAAGGATTTGAATTGCGAGTTGGAAAAGTGGGTTAATATTGGTGCCTCTCTCCATGGGAAGTCAAGTGTTTCTGTTGTTTTCAGTGGAAGATGTAGACCTGGCCTTCCTGAGAAGCAGAGAAGACATTACACATGACCAAAAAGAATTTTTGAATGACGGTGAGTGGGAACTTCTTTCTGTGTCCTCAACATACAACATCCTGCAGAGCAGCGCTGGAGATTTTGCACAGATTCAGTTTAATGTAAGTCCTCACCATTCCTGTCCCTGTTGCCCACTTCTCTGCAGTCTTTCACCTTCTCTATTGGGCTGAGGAGTCTCTCTCCTGCGTCTTCTCATTCATTACCACCTAAGTACAGGAGATTCCAATGGTTCCAACATCCACTTGCATTTTGGCATTTCAGAGACGAGAGATTCAGCCGTAGATCCTGGACTCCTGCTGTAGCTATTCCATATGTGAATATAAAGAGAATGGTTTTCAGACAGAGACCTGAACCAGCCCCTACAGCAGGAATCTTCAAGGCTTTCAATACATGTAACATCCTCACTTTTAATTGCTACTGAGAGAGAGAGAAAAACAACCCCACAACAACAGCAACAAAAAATTGGGAGAAGAGTGTCTCTTCAACATTAATGTCCTGTTTGCAATTGAGTAAATTATTAATTAATCCCAGACTCAAGTGCATAAAATTATCATGTTATTAACTTGAGTATCTTGAGGGATTAGCTAACAAGTCACCTGCAGGATCCACAGAGACCACTGGTGGTTTCCAGATCAGAGAGAACAACTACTCTAGAACGACGTGATAAGAACCCGAACTTCTCAGACGTGTCACCGGGAATGCCCTTGGCTGCACTGTTCCTGGGGAAATTTGTCCAGCAGACACCTGGGAGGCAGTTGGGAGCAGGACAGTGAAGCCTGATACTTTGCAGCAAGTTTCTGCAGCCAGCAGACTTGTCATTAATATTCAGCCCTGCTTTTCTGCACAAAGTCAGCTGGTGGTGGGAGCTGGGGGCAGTGGGAGGGTCTTTCATGCCAGGTAATCTGATTGAAGAGTAGAGACTACAGACAGGTCAGGATTGCACAGATGAATTCACACAGATGAAGTCTCCTGGAAACAAACCTTTTGAATAAGAAGGAAAAGTCAGACTAGACTAAGGTGCTACGGTTACAATGGATAATCCTATGCTAAGGGGAGTGGTGGGGATGAAATAAGCGATTATTGAGGGCACAGAAGTCCTCCATCGGTTAAAAGGTGTGGCATGCAGCTTTCTAGCAAAGCTCTTGTTAAATCAAGGCCTCTTAGACACAGCTGTGATTTGAACATGACTAATGTATAACTCCAGGCACCAGCTACTCCCAATTCATACCTTCTTTGCGGTAGGGCTTGGGTACTTGCCTATTCTGCTTGGTTTTTATCAAAGCTTGCGTTGTGGCTTGTTTGTCCACTTTTTTACCAAGAGAAAGGGAGGGGAAAAAGAAAGCTTTTTTAATTTCAATGAGTTTCTTGGCTAAGAGTAAACACCTCATTAATTTTAAAGATATCAGCCCACAAACATTATTAATGCAGCCCGAATAATGGAGATCATTAAAGGGAAATGTGAGGGAGTAGCACATGCAAGGTGGAACACAGTCACCTATCAAGCACTCTGGAGAACGCTGCACACACCATTACCTACACTGCACGGAGGAGACAAACAAAGATGGGAGACGGGGCAGGTAAACAGGAGTGTGTGTTCCCGCGCACACAAACGCACTCTCTCCATAGAGCAGCCATTATTTGTAGTTACATGTCACCATTTACCCTAGATATTAATTGTCTTCTCAACAGTGGCAAGAGGTTTTCTTTTTTTACTTTATTTATTTATTTGTTTGTTTATTTTTGGCTGTGTTGGGTCTTCGTTGCTGTGCGCAGGCTCTTCTATAGTTGCATCGAGTGAGGGCTACTCTTTGCTGCTGCACGTGGGCTTCTCGTTGAGGTGGCTTCTCTTGTTGTGGAGCACGGGCTCTAGGTGTGCGGGCTTCAGTAGTTGTGGCACGTGGGCTCAGTAGCTGTGGCTCGTGCACGGGCTTAGTTGCTCCGCAGCATGTGGGATCTTCCCGGACCAGGGCTCAAACCTGTGTCCCCTGCATTGGCAGGCGGATTCTCAACCACTGCGCCACCAGGGAAGTCCTGGCAAGAGGTTTTCTATGTCCTAGCTCCATGTTAAATATGATGAACAGAGGTGTAAAAGATTGTTAAAGGGAGGAGACGATCTCCTCCCTGGATCTCGGGGACCAAGGTCCCATTCGTTTGTTGTCTTCACTGCCACCCTTCTTTTCCATTCAGTGTTTACATTGAGTGGGGCTGGAGGGGACATCGGTGCGAGATTTCATGCTCTTGGAACTTCTCCCTGGGGACCTTTGCCCTGGGGGTTAAGGTTGGTTATCTAGCAGGCTGCCTTCCACCCTGGCCCTCTGGAACAGAGTAGGGAAAGAATCCTGGGAAGAGCCACAGATCGTGTTTGGTAAGGCAGGGAGTCAGACTCAGGGGCATTCCTGCAACTTTGGCAGACGAAGTAGATTGAATGACTCTCCAGTTCAGTTCTTTGTCCCCCTTGACCTCGTTCAGCCTCCCTGACTCCCTATTCCCCCTATGTGCACCGTGTCGGCCCATGTTCTCCTACTCCGTGCCAGACATCCTACTCTGAATTTAGCAATCAAGTCACCCTGGTGTCCTTCAACGACCTTTAGCCAATAATGTGAAATTCAGAGCCCAGTTCCATGCCAACAATGGGCCTGCCAGGGTCCTGACAGCAAAGGGCCAACTCCCTCTTAATCTAATCACCTCCTATGTCCAAGTCCAGGCTACCCAACAGCGGGTAGGGAACAGGTGGGGCAGGCAGGAGGAACAAAGATCTATTCTAAGTACGTCATCAACCTGGGCCTGATGTACATGCTGCCATTGATACTGAACCAAATGCTCCGGGTGCCCCATTAGTTCTGGCTAATGTGCAATCCTGTCTGCAGCTCTAGGACATGTATTGTTGATCAGAGGGCACCAGTGACACTTTGGAGTCAGGCTGCATTCCACAGGGGGCCCAGAGCACAGGCACCTCTGCCTACGAGGATGTCTGTGTGCAGCCTGGCACCCGATCCAGCAGCCATAGGAGGGGAGGTTTCCTCCAACACATTGCCAGAGGTGCTGGTTCCCAGAAAGAGCAGGGTGAACATTTGATTTCTATATGGTAGTGTTTTGTTTCTTTTTTGTTTGTAAGAGAATGAGGGTAGGGCTTCCCTGGTGGCGCAGTGGTTGAGAGTCCGCCTGCCGATGCAGGGGACACGGGTTCGTGCCCCGGTCTGGGAAGATCCCACATGCCGCGGAGCGGCTGCGCCTGTGAGCCATGGCCGCTGAGCCTGCGCGTCCAGAGCCTGTTGCTCCGCAGCGGGAGAGGCCACAACAGTGAGAGGCCCGCGTACCGCAAAAAAAAAAAAAAAAAAAAAGAATGAGGGTAGAAGTGAAAGGCGGTAGAAATAAAACTTGAGAACTCACGTTGGATAGAAAAGGGCAGACCGTTGTGGGAACTAAAGTGAGCTGGACCACAGATGTCCTCTCACTGACTAAATTTCATGCGGCCAGAATTGGGAGGCCCACAGGGGACTCCTAGAAAAATGCAGAGGGGCATCTGGGAAAGAAAGGCGCCTTGTTTACCCTCACTTTCAGATGTAATTTTCCTTTCTAGAGTAGGGTAGATTAATTTCATTGAGATATCCTCTGAATGCAGCTCAGAAACTTTATAGAGGATCCTTCTAAGCTCTATTAGATCACTCCAGAGACAGAGATAAAGAGAGGAGACACACACACACACACACACACACACACAGATATATAGATAGATGAGAGATAGAGAGATAGAGAGAGAGAATTTAGACCCCTAGAAACCCTTCCAGGGTCACTCAAGTAACCCTGGAATCACGGACTTTCTGCTAATCCAACCCGACCCATGGTCTAGATCCAAGAAACTCTCACTCTTGTGCAAGGATCTTACTTAAATGGCCGCAACTTTCCCATTCTTTCTGAATTGGGAATGTTAGGAGGGGCTTGGGAGAGGAGGAGAATGGGCTTCTGTATGAAGCGTGAGTCTGGGCGTCAAAATTCCAACTATGTCATAAAGATGGTCATGCAAAATTGAGTACTGGTGAGGTCTACCATCAAGGAGGCAATTAGAGGCTAACCTTGGGGCCTATTCCATCTCCAAGGAGCTCTCTACATACACATTCTGAATTAGATTGATCTCTTTCATTAACATCAATAGGCTGCAAATACCTTTGTGTACTTATTATTACCTGGCTTTAATGGATAATGAAATTGTGGCATAATATTGCTAACACCTGAAGGGTGTCTAATGGAGAATACGGACTGAAACCAAAGTGCTTTTTCTTCCCCTTCTGTGGAATTTAAAGGCACCAGCTCCTTTAGTCCATTCGAAATGATGGGCTCTAGGTAGGGGCAGTTCTGCAGAGAGTGGTGTCTCACTGAGCTGGTGACATACCGTCCCTGGCATACAGGGGTCACTGCCTGACATGACCTGCAGAGAGGTAGCCCTCAGAACACTGACCTTAAGATGAGAGCCCCCCTTTGGGTTCACTCCACTCTCCCACCCTACTGGAGCTAAAAGAAGCATTATTAACAGACTCTAATACGGCTCAATGAACACCTTTTGTGTTTTTATCGTGCACCAAGCTCAGTGCTGAGCACTGAGGACACAAGCATGAATAAAACAAGTCTCTTGGTTCCTATCACAGGCCTCAAAATCTGCCCAGGAAGACATGGTAACAGTAACCACAAAACCAAGCACTAACTCCAAACCAGGCACTGTTTTAAGAGGTCGTACTGTAACCCTCACATGTCTATGACATGCAGCCTCTAAGGATCGACATTTTTACAGGTGTTTGAATTGGGGTGCAGAGAAGTTAAGTATCTTAACCAAGGTTATAGGGTGACTGGTGGAGCCTGGACTTGACTCCAGAAACTCTGTGCCTAATCCTATATGATGGTGACACACAACTAAAGATAAGCAGTAATATTCCAGTCCAGTCTGTGGCATCCTGCCACTGTGTGTTACCGGCCAAGTCGCCTGTATTAGTTTCTTAGAGCTGCTATAACAAAGTACCACTTTAAAACAATAGAAATTTCTTCTCTCACAGTTCTGGAGGTCAGAAATCTGACATCAAGGTGTTGGCAGGGTTGGTTCCTTCTGGGCACTCTGAGGGAGAGACTGCTCCATGCCTCTCCCTTAGCTTTTGGTGGTTGCTAGCAATCTTTGTCTTTCCTTGGCTTGTAGACATATCACTCCAATGCCTGCCTCCATCCTTACATGGCATTATCCTTTGAACGGATACAAAGGAGATCCATTTTTTCTTCTTCTTACAAGGACATCAGTCATATTGGGTTAAGGGCCCACCCTATTCCATATGACCTCACCTTAACTAATTTCATCCGCAATGATCCCATTTCCAAATAAGGTCATATCCTGAGCTTCTGGAAGGACACAAATTTTGGGGGGCATTATTCAACCCAGTACCATCTGCCACCCTCTGACTCCCCCAAATTCATGTCTGTCCCATGTGCAAAATATAGACGCCCTATCCCAACATCCCCAAATGTCTTAACCCATTCCAGTACTGATTCTAAGACCAGAATATCACCTAAACTTTAACTCAGAAAGTCCCAAATCTTGTCATCAAATCAAGAATAGACCCTGGGTATGGTCCATTCTGGGGCAAACTTCGATCTGCAGACTTGTGAAATATCTAACCATCAGAATCTAGTTCCTGATCCCATAAGACGTGGGTTGGGGGTTTGGGGAGCAAGAGTAGAGACTTGTCCTGTCACCAGTTCTAACACTATCATTTAGGATAGTGCCTGATACTCTGTTCATGCTCAATTCATGTTTCTTGAGTAGGGGGACAGAGGGCTTTGAGGATCAAAGGAGATCATGAAAACAAAACATTTCTGAAAACTGTGGGATAAAATTAGAGTTTCTTTAGGCTGTACTGGGCTTGTAGAGAAAATTAGTCTAGTCCATAGGTAACGTTGCCCCCAGATCAACTTAAAGAAAAAGGTGGGTCCTTTGTGCTTGAAGAAAACCAAAACTGTAGGAACTATTTGATCTGTCTTAGGAATTGGAACATCCATGCTAAAAGGCAGAAAAATGGCTAAGGTAGTTCTGGAGGGTCTGCCTAGTTTCACGATTTTACAAGCCAAACATAGACATAGAGCTTTCTGCTTTATGTCACAGCCCAAGCTAATTGTCCACCCTTGTACCTACCTGTTTACTTTCAGCTATTGTTGATAGCCAGTGAGGAGTATCGTCACAACAGGACAGGCTACATACTTTTTGGGGCCTCCTGCAAAGTGAAAATGCAGGGTCCCTTGCTTAAAAATTATTAAGCATCTCAAAATGGCACAAAGCCAAGCATGGGCCCATCTCAGTGCCGGGCTCCTTGTGACTGCATGAAGCTGGCGTGCCTCTCAGCCTCTCACCTCTTGACACGCCTCTCCCCTGGCACCTTGGGGAACATGAGGTTTGGTGAAACTGCACTTTCCTAGGAACCAGGGACCCTAAGGAGCCACACTGCCCATCTTTGGTTCTGTCCCAGATTTCCATTCACTTTCTGCATCAGCCTCTGGGTGGAGAAGAGTCATCTCGGCATGCGCTATTTACACGGGAACTTTATTTAAAGAGTACAACAGCTAATCTCAGTTGTACCCAAGATGCTTGGCAAGGCAAAAGTAAACTGCTTTTTTAAAAAGGGAAAAACCAAGGCAAGGAGAGGTTCGATACCATCCAGAATCACTTGAACCAGCACATCAAGCTGAGAAGCTTAGGAACTCTGCTCTTCCTTCGACTCTAAGTCTGGGCTCTTTCTGCTTAACCAACATGCCTACTGGTACTTTTCTTTAGGGTGGTATTCTTATTCCTTTCATCTCCTTTATGTAACATCCACCATGAAGTCTCTGGGGGTCTTCCCACTTCTACCCTTCAGAGACAGCAGGCTTGGTCACCCCCATCTCCCCATATGGCTAGATCACCAACAGCCCAGGTGGGGCTCACAACACAAGAGCCCCTGTGGACTCTGGCCCCTTGACTCCCTTCCCCCTGCGCCTCCAAACACGGCTATGTCTGTCACAGCACAACGAAGGGAGTAGAAAGGTGCAGGTTGATGACAGGTCATGGTTTTCCTTGTTGACTGCACTTGGGTAAAAATGTATTTTAACCAAAGGATTGCAAAGCAGTGAGTGTCACTCTGGTTTAGATATTTGCAGCCAGTTATGTCTCATGTGAAAGACAATAGCCCGACTACAATACGCCGAATGGCTCTGGTCTGCAGAACTCCACTGAGTCAGGACACGCTTCCAGACCCAAAGGCTGGCGAGGCCCTGCTCTCACCAGCAAGGTGACATCTGGTCTCACCCAGCCAGGCTCTTCGCCCACCACCTTCTGCTCTTTCCCTGGTCTCTGCCCTGGCTCCCGTCTATGTGATCCTCATCCGGAGAGGGAGGCAGAGGTGAGAGAGAAGACCCTGAACTCAGTTCAGAGGTCTGATCAGACCAAGAGTAGGCTGTATGGGAAAGAGCACAGCGCTTGGAACCAGGAGGTGGGGGAGCACATCCCAGCTCTGCCACTTACTCAGCTTACCTAGGGGGCTGAGCTTTATTTTTAAAGATCTATAAAGTGGGGATGCTCTATTACCTCCCAACAAACTGACAGTGAAGAGCAAATAACTCACATCCCATGTGAAAGAGTATCTAGCACACTATCTGACACGTAGAAATCGTTCAGCTGTTTGGTGAATCAGAGAAATGGGAGATTTCAGACATTATTTTTTTCCAAATCTAACAGCAACGTGGCTCAGAACATTCATTTGTTCAGTAAACATTTATCGAACACCCACTGTAAGATAGGTATTATTTCTGGCCCCATGAAGGATTAAAAAATGCCATTTTCACCCTCAAACAGTCATTGCAAAGCAGTAAGTGTCTGATGGGGGAAACAGCCCTGTCATATCATAGTTTCTCTCCAGGAAGGATGAGAATAGATTTTGTGTTCATTACAGACATCTCCTATTCCCATCCCAGAGAAGCTAGGTATAACAAAATGGCAACAGCAATCATTGTAATTTTATGAGTCTTAAATTCCCAGCTAAGAAACCTGCTCAGCAGCTCTCTGCCCAGCCGTGCTGCAGGCCCTGCTGGGTATCTGCAGATGCCCCCACCTCACATCTACTTTTGCTCCTGGAGGCTGGCCTACGGCCTGTAGAGTTGGGACTCCTGGTCATGTTTGGCCAGTAGCGGGCAGGGGAGGCAGTGGCAGGAGATTGGAAGGAGGGGGGAGAGTGAGTGGGGCATTTATCTCTCCATTTCTCCCCACCCCACGGTGTCTCCACCAGCTGGCTGTGCTCCTACAAGGAAGCCACAAGTCCAACCAGCTTTCTGTCCCCTCAAGTTCCAACCACATTCCCGGTCTTTGGTCCCTTCAGGCCTAAGGGTAGGAACAGCTGACGCAGTCCCCCGAATCCCTGGGGCACTGTCCTCTTCCTTGTGGTTTCTCTATGTCCTGCCCACACCTTGTCAAGCCCTCCTCAACTTTCTTAGTTTAACTGTGTTATTTGTTCCTAACAAGACTCTGACAGATACACAGGTACTAAGGTGTTTGCATCCCAGGTAAGAAGAGAGACTAAACCAAAACCAATACAATATATTGCAAACTAAATGGTTTAAAAAGAAAGATTCTGGTGTAAGACCTGGTTTTAAAACAGTTTCTCACTCACCAGTTATGTGAATTTGGACAAGCAATTTAATCTCTAGGAACCTCAGTTTCCCGGTTTGTAAAATGGATATAATAATACCCAGCCCTGTGAGAGAGTGGTAGTGTATATATGGACATATATACACTACCAAATGTAAAATAGATAGCTTGTGAGAAGCAGTCGCATAGCACGGGGAGATCAGCTCGGTGCTATGTGACCAGCTAGAAGGGTGGGATAGGGAGGGTGGGAGGGAGGGAAACGCAAGAGGGAGGGGATATGGGGATATATGTATATGTATAACTGATTCACTTTGTTATAAAGCAGAAACTAACACACCATTGTAAAGCAATTATACTCCAATAAAATCGTTAAAAATTAATAATAATAATACCCAGCCCTCAGAGCAGCCCTCAGAGCTGTTGTGAGGATTAAATAAGACAAATCATATGAAACACTTATTCCAGTGCCTGGCATAGAGCAAGTGCTAAATAAATGGTAACTTCTTCTTATAATGATTAATAATATTAATATTAGTTCTATGTAAAAGCTTAAAGGATTTTTTTCTATTTTCTAAACCACAAGATAATCTCCTATTCTGAACTACATAGACTTTTCATATTATGCAGAAATGTTGGGACGGCAGAAAGTGTTCTTGGCTAAGTGTTCTTTGGCCAAACATTTGTCCATTGGCTTAGACCCTCTTGGCAACAGATTCCTCATCCCTGTCCAGGTGGTGATTCGCAGGCGCCCACTGGTCTATGTTGTGAGCCTGCTGATTCCCAGCATCTTCCTAATGCTCGTGGACCTGGGGAGCTTCTATCTCCCGCCCACCTGCCACGCCAGGATTGTGTTCAAGAGCAGCGTGCTGGTGGGCTACACCGTCTTCAGGCTTAACATGTCTGATGAGGTGCCGAAGAGTGCAGTGACCACCCCTCTAATTGGTAAGCAGCTCCGGGGTCTCTAGGTACCTGTCTTGCATTACTTCTGTCCAAGATCTGATGTTGCCTTTCAGATGGGGAAGGAAGAGGCCCAGGGACCCCTGCTAACTCCACCTCCATTGGCTCCTTCCCTCAGGGGTCTTCTTCACGGTCTGCATGGCCTTCTTGGTCCTCAGCTTATGCAAGTCCATCCTGTTGGTCAAATTCCTCCATGATGAGCAGTGCAGCCAGCGGGAGTGGACCTTCTTGTGCTTTCGAGGGGACACCGATGCGGAAGGGTCTAGAATGGATCCCTGGGCCCAGCTCACTGGGGTAACAGGTTTGTGAGAATTCTTGAGGTCCCTGCCTGGTTCTGCTTTATCACCCTCAGCCTTAGTTCCCATGGGTGGAGTACCAGGCCGTCTTGAGTCAGCTGTATGAAAAAATGGAAACACCTGCTTCTTAACCTCTGCCCTGCATATTACATGACCTCCCTGGAGACTGAAGACCGTCTCCTGCTGGCTTGCCAGGAAGCCACATGTCAGCCTAGAGATCAGGGCCTCAGTCCCCTTAGCTTGTTTTATTTTCCAGTTTGGAGCCATTGACTCCAGAATAGCAGAGTGCGTGCATGTGCACGCGCGCACACACACACACACAAATAGTTTGTATACATGTGGGATCTGATCGCTTAATGTGCAAAAGTATACAAATCATCCCAGTGTTCCCTTTGGCAACACATATACTAACACTGGAATGATACAGAGGTTAGCATGGCCCCTGTGCAAGGATGACATGCAAAGTCATGAAGCAGTCCATATTTTCACTGTATCCTTGAAAGTTGCCAAGAGAGTACATTCCAAAAGTTCTCATCACAAGAACAAAAATTTGTAACTGTGTGGTGACGGATGTTACCTAGGCTTATTGTGGTGATCATTTCACAGTGTATACAAACATTGAATCATTATGTTGTACGCTTGAAACTAATATAATATGTCAATTATACCTCAATATAAAAAAAAAAAAAAGAACCATTCCAGCCCCTGAAGCTCTAAGTCAATGTGGGCTGGCTGTTAGCTCAGAAAAATCTCCCGGATAGCTGTAGCCTCGACACCCTACTTACACAAACACCCTACTTGCTGTGTTCTCCAGGGGTTCCTTCAGCGCAGTCTTGCCTCCCCTCAGCAGGTAGGGAGAGGGTCCCCAATCCTAACTAACCCACTGCCCAGTTTTGCCCACCACCTTTCTTGAAGGTTGAGGCCATCGGCTTCAATGGGAAGGCTGGGGGAGCCTTGGTAGCCCCTGGCTCACCTAGAGTGTCTTCCTCTCATGTAGAGTCCCCCACCTGTCAGGAGCACCAGGCCCAGCCATGGACCCTGAGGGAAGTCTGGTCCCAGCTTCAACGTATCAGCAGCTACTTCCAGACCCAGGACCAGGCGGACCGACAGGAGGCTGGGTGGCTGGCCCTCCTGGAGCGCTTTGACCGATTGCTCTTCCAAAGCTATCTTGTTATGCTGGGGTTCTACACCATCACCCTGTGCTCCCTCTGGGTGCTGTGGAGTGGCTTATGAAGACCCAAGTTTGCTGGTCTCCATCAATGTGTTTGCATGGCCCTTGGGGAAGGCTGAAAAGTTTTTGTGGGGATATTGGAAGGGGACAAATGATGGGTAAAATGTTCTCCAGCCCCTGTTGCCTCTTTTCATTCAGCCCAGGGATGCACATCATCGAATTAGCTATTGAATGACCCAGGAGTAATGCATTCATGATGAAAATGCATAAACAGTACGAGGTATCCAGTGAAAAGTAATCCTGGCCTCTTTACCCAGTTCACTCCCCAGAAGTAACCACCGTTAGCAACCTCTTTCAGAAAATTTCTAGCACATGCAAGCATACATGTGTGTTTAAGTGGTTTTTTGAAAGGTGTAAGAGCACTCCATCTCCCAGTCCTGTCTTGGTCACTTATTCAGTCGGTCGTTCAACAAAACTTGTACTGAGTGTTGATTAGGTCCTAGGCCTTGTGTTAGGCACACCAGAGAGTACAAAATAAGTCAGTTTCAGATCATTCTTCACTTGACTTGATCCCTAAGGAACATTGCTCCAACCAGAACACAAAGTTCCCACCTTATCTATATCCTGGAGCTCTTGTTCCCTTCATCCCAGGTGAGTCTATCTTCCCCTGTGCCTTCTCAGCAGTGCATTCCTATTGGAGGGGATCCAGATCTAGCACAACATTTCATCAACACGCACCATGTGTAAGGCACTGAGCTGGGGGATAGGCTTAATGCATGGCCCTTGGGTTCAAGGAGTTTATTATAATCTGCTATCCTTGTATTAGTCTGCTCTGGCTGCCATAACAAAATACCACAGACTGGGTGGCTTAAACAGAGATTGATTCTCTCATAGTTCTGCAGGTTGGAAGTCCAAGATCAAGGTGTTGGTAAGGTTGGTTTCTTCTGAGGCCTCTCTCCCTGGCTTGTAGATAGCTGCCTTCTTCCTATGGTTCTCTTCTGGACACATATGTGTCCAAATTTCCTCTTCTTCTAAGGACACTAGTCACACTGGACCAGGGCCCACCTTATGAACTCATGTAACCCTAACTACCTCTTTAAAGGCCCTGTTTCTAAATACAGTCCCACTGTGACATATTGGGGGTTAGGACTTCAACATATGAATTCTGGGGGGACACAATTCAGCCCATAACACTCACATGATTGTGGAGGCTTGGCAAATCCATAATCTGTAGGGTATTCTGGCAGGCTAGAGACTCAGGAAGGAATTGCAGTTTGTGTTCATAGGCAGTCTGCTGGCTGGATTTTCTCTTCTGGAGAGGTTGGTCTTTTTCTATTAGGGCCTTCAAATGATTGGATGAAGCCCACCCACGTTCTGGAGGACAATCTGTTTTACTCAAAGTCTACTGGTTTAAAGACTTTAAATATTTAAGAGATACCTTCACAGAAACACCAAGAATAATGTTTGAACAAATATCTGTGGCCCAGCCAATTTGACACAGAAAATTAGCCATCAGAGTCCCAATGGCCCCTTAGCTCCCCATCTGTGCCCACAGCCATCTGTCCAGATAGAAGAGCCCTGATCACCTTGCACTTGGGTAACTAATCAACTTCTGGTTCATTCTCCTCAGTAGCCAATTCTGTCATGATTATCCTATCTTATGGCAGTTCCTGTGGCCTCATAACCTGAATCCTAAGATTAGAATTCACGCCTTCCACAAAGTTTCCCTCCCCTTATATTTAACTTTCTTCATTTCTCATTGCTTTCTATTACAGAAACTTCAATCTAGCCAAGCCAGCCTGCCTACCATCCTGCTCAGGAAGGGGTTCATTTCCATCTAAGCCTCTATTTCTAGTTGGCACAGTCTTCTTCTGTTTCACCAATCTGTAGGTCCCTGTCTAAGACCTGGCTCAAGAAACAGCCTTCCTCCCCCACCCTTACCACCTGATCACCCTATGACTCTGTCCCCTCTCCTCTAACTTCAGACTTACATTATCTCCTATCCTTCTCCCCTTGAATGTTTCATGGCTCTGTGTGTGTGTGTATCACTTGTCAAATAGATTGCACACTCCTAAAACAGAAATCTTGTTTTCTATTTCTAGGTCATCCTCATCTCTGCCCAGGTCCATACAGAGTTTTTTTCATGGTGATTCTGCCATAACTATTGCAGAGAAACTCATTCTAGCTCGTGGCTGATGGTAGACACATTTCTACCATCTACCAGTGTGTTTCCCCAAGTCTGAGGGACTGAATCTGCCCAGGGTCAGACACCCAGTCCCTCAGCATCCCTCACTCAGGGCAAGCACCAGAATTTGGTGGGTAGAAGAACACTGTGGGCTGAGGGTAAGGCATTACTCCTAACACTGCTTACAGAGGACTGCTGTTTGCTAGGAACTTTTTCCAGCACTAAAATTGCCTTTAAAAAAATCTGCCCCCCCATCCCCCCAAAGGAAAAGAATTTAAATTCAAACAGCCTTTACCGCATCCTCCCTCTCATTACCTCCCAGTTAATGCTCAACGCCAATTGTCCATGAAATTCTGCTGCTGCTGTTAATGAAATGAGGAGCGTAAGAAGTTTGTGAACAGGAAGTGTCCATGCAAACGTCCACCTGTTTCCCTCCTCGCTTCCTACTTCCTGCTCCTGGTCTCCTCTGCCTCGACCTGCTCAGTTAGCCTCTAAATTGATCCCAAATCTTTCTTCACTGTCTCGGTTATTAGAAAAGGAAAAGATCTGCGGTGAGGTCCCCACTACAGAGGCTCCTTCCTTTCCACCACCTGACTTTGCTCCTGGCTCCATCACTACCTAGCCAGGGGACCTTGAGACTGACCTCTCAGAGCTTCAGCTTACTATTTGACATCGGGGCTGCTTATACTTATTCTACCCATATCACAGAATTTTGAGGCTCAGAATGAAGGAATGTATTTAAGAGTACTTGGAAAAGTAAATCATATATTGCGAAATAAAAACACCTGCCTGCTATCAACAGACGGATTCCATTCTTTAGTCTTTGCTGTGAGGTCCTCTTCCAGCTACCTCTATCAGAATCCATTTATGGATTGGATGCCCCAGAAGGGCCTTTATTCCAGAATCCAAAGGCCAAGGGCTGAAGCCACCATATGCCTCCTTGTCAGGGACTTGGGCTGTGGGCCGGGCGAGGGGTGGGGGTGGGTGCTGCCCAAGGGACTTCCCATTTCACTTCCCATGCAGCTCACCTTGGCTTTCTCCCTAGGGAATCTCTCCCAGCCTCTCTATGTCAGCAGGCCTTCAGGAGTGAAGCCTGGCTGCTGAGCCAGGCCCCAGTGTGTGGACCTCCTCTGTCCAAGTGCCACGTGGCCCTGATGTCAACATGGCAGCCAGGGACTCATTCTAAGCCCTGGGTCAGGGCCTGAAGCAAAGCTATCATTAGCGAATGGCACTTAGAGCCCTCCTCCTGGAATAGTGTCCCTCTGCAGTGGGACGAAGATAGGGCACCAGCAGCCCTTACTTACAGAGCAGCATTGGCTCAGCCTCTCCAAGTGTTTATACCTTTCATGATTCCTATTTCATAGAGGAAGACAACTGAGGAACAGAGCAAAAATGGGATTTTCCCAGCTGTGAATGCTCCTACCATCTGCTGTTTCCCAGAATCTCAGGTAGTTTCAGCACTCACCAAGAAATCTCAGCTCCAGTTCTGGGGACTTCACTAACATCTAGAATAAAGAGTTAGTTACGCACAACCCCTGGCTAGACAGGCAGCCCTCTATTTGTCATTATATCCAGAAAAACTTCCAAGGGCTGCTGCCACAATCTCCCACAGTCTCTGCATCCTGGTGGATGGCCAATAATTCGATGGTAGAGGTCTCACTTTCCTCCCAAGACATCCCCACCTCCTTCTCCAGTTGTACTAGAGGAGAGGAGCTGTGTGGTTAAGGATACTGAGCCCCTCGCCTCTTACATCTCCATGACTCAGCCAGTCTCCCAGGGTCCAGCTTGAAGCCTCTATGGGCCAGACCCATAAAGGAACCAAAGAGCCGCCCTGCAGGCAGCCAGCCTGAAGCTGCCCGAAGGCATTAGCTCTCCCCTCGGTAAAGCCCGGAGGCTTCCCGGGCCCTCTCACTCCTCAGGGATCTAATTATATATCTAAAGACAAGGTTAGTAGGAAAGGGTAGAACTTAAATTTTTACCCTACTCTGTGGCTCTGAGGTTCCAGAAAACTTCAGGTCTTGGGTTTTGCTTTTTTTTTCTTTCTTTCTTTTTTTTTTTTAAATCAAAGTATAGTTGATTTACAATGTTGTACCAATCTCCACTGTACAGCAAAGTGACTCAGTTATACATATATAGACTTTCTTTTTTTTAATATTCTTTTCCATTATGGTTTATCCCAGGAGATTGGATATAGTTCCCTGTGCTCTACGGTAGGACCTTGTTGTTTATCCACTGCAAATGTAATAGTTTGCATCTGCCAACCCCAAACTCCCAGTGCATCCCTCTCCCCCCCCTCCCCCTCCCCCTTGGCAACCACAAGTCTGATCTCTATGTCTGTGAGTCTGTTTCTAGGTCTTGGGTTTTAAGACCAGTTCCCAGATGGTGGGTGGTCACCCCAGGGCAGGGACAACAGTCCCTGTGTCCCCTCCAGGAAGACTGTGCTTCCCTCCCTGCAACCCCATTTGTGCCCCGGGGCCCTCTCAGGTGTTGCCCTGTCCAGTTCCCCAGCTCACACTCCATCTCAGCAACCAGAAGCTCTTAGTCCTGAGTTATTCACCTGGGAGACAGTAAGAGATTCGCAGTTAGCTGAGCACCAGCATGGAGGCTTTTGGGAGCTGCCACGCCCCCAGCACACTTCGGAATTGAAATGACCCATGCCAGTGATTAGATTAGGGGCTGAAGCCGCCCAGCGTTTCACTCCAGCCCCTCCCTGTCCTGTCAGGGGGGTGATGTAGTGAAGTTTGTGCTTCATTTGGCAGAGGCCGTAAAGTGGGAATTGCAGCCAGGCTTTCTGCTGGGCAGGAGGGGACTGCTGGGCAGTAGGTGGGCTCGATAGCAGGCAGTAGAGCCGGGGGGGGGAGCCCTTTGCTCGCCCTTTACCTCACCTTCTACCTCTCCCCAAGCCTAGTGCCAGGCTCCAAAGACCTGGGGCCCAAGAGGGCCTAGCAGGATTACCAGCCCTAACTGGTGTCACTAGGGACAGACCTGCATGGGGATGGCCAGCCCCCTGCCCAGTCGTCTTGCTCATCCTCTTTAGAAAGCTCCAGGCCGAGAGCAAGGGAGTTGAGCAGCTGTTGGTAGTGCTTTCCCTCCCCACCTCCCTGGTCAATCTTGCCTTCTCGGCACTTCCCCATATGAACCTCCCTCTGTCTCTGTCCCATCTGCCTCCTCCTGGGTGCTGACACCACAGGCTTTGAGGTCAGAAATGTTCATTTGTTCCATGATTACTCAGAGCTGACATAGCTTTTGTCTCAGTGCAGACAGAGGCTGCCTGGAGTGCTGTCTTAAGACAGGTTTTTTGGACGGAGGCAGGCTCTGCGGGAAAGAATGCTGTGATCAATTAGTGATGTCTGCCACAGGCAAGAGAAGGGTAAGAGGACAAGCAGAGCTAGTGTTCATTGAGGGTTTTGCCATGTGCCAAGCACTGTGCTGAGTGCTTAGGAGGTATCAGTCTAGGACCCCTAGAGAGCAGGGGGTTTATTGTGTTTACTGCTGTATTTCCAGTGCCTACAGCAGTGCCTGGCACACTGTAAACACTCAATCAATATGTCAATATGTGTTGCGTGAATCACACTGGGTTCAAATTCCAGCTCTGTCACTTATTAGCTATGTGATTTGGGGCAAGTCATTTAAACTCTGTGCCTCGGTTTCCTCATCTATACAATGTGATTAATATTAAATCTAGCTTATAGAATTATTATGAGAACTAAATGAGTCACTACATATAGAAAAGTGTCTGACACTTGCAAAGTCTTTGATTGAGTGATAGTCTTTGTCTTTAGTATCAATATCCCCATTTCACAAGTAATCATATCACTGATATTTGTGCCAGACACTTTTCTAAGTGCCCTCCGTCTATAATCTCATTGGACAGATAATATAAAAATGAATAAACAGAGACCTCAATGAATCTCGAGTTGAGAGGTCAGAAGGAGGAGTTCTCACACCCTGGATGATAGCAGAGCCCTACAGGAAGAAGAAAATCTTTCTCTTCTAGGCTGGCAGGAGCTCAGCCAATGAAAAGCCACTATGCTTTGAACTCTCAATTCCTCCAATGGACTCTACGTTTACTATAGCCCTCCCAGCTTCCTTTCGCCCTCTATAAAAGAGTTCTCCTCTCTTTGTTGCACAACACTTACACATGGCTCATCATGCTTGCAGACCCCAAATTACAATTCTTTGCTGATCCTGAATAAACCCATGTACTGCTGAAGAAATAACTGTCTATTTGTTTAAGGTCAATGATAGATAGATAGATAATACTATGGTTATTATGAGGATTATATATATTATGAGATGCATATATAATGATGTATCATAGTTTCTACAGTGTCCCTTGGTATCTGAGGGGCATTGGTTCCAGGACCCCACCCCCTTGGATACCAAAATCTGTAAATGCTCACGTGTCTTACAGTCAGTCCTCTGTATCTGCAGGTTCCACATCCATAGATACAGAAGGCTGCCTGTATAATCCTCATAATAACCCTAGTATTATCATTGCCATTTCAGTTAAAGAAACTGAAGCACAGAGAGGTTAAGTAAGTTGCCCAAGATCATTAAGCTAGCCAGTGACAAAGCTAACATTCAAATCGTAAGAGTCTGGGTCCAGATTCTTGGGCTCTCTGCTAGAGTCAGGCACACTCTGGCTCCAGAGCTTACACCCTTGACCATTACTTTTTAAAAGAAGCTTAAATTTGTCAACCTTATATATAAATAGAGGAGGGACCAGTGTTAGAAGATGGAAGTTTGAATTCCAACTCCACCGCTCCTTGGGTTCATGACCTTGGCAAGTTATCTCAGAATGTCAACTTTTTTCTCATCTGTAAATTCTGAGAAAGAGCTCTTTTGCTGAGGTGCTGTGAAGATTGAAATAGGATTTATGAAATTCGGAGTTCAGTGTCTTGCATTGGAGGCAATAAGAATGATATATGCTACTACCATTATTATTATTATCATTACGCTTTCCACAGGGCTGTTATGAGAGCAGAGATCATATACATAATGATGCTATGAAAATTCTAAAGATTTCCTAGTCAGAGCATTGTCCCTGCATCAGCAGCAGAGCAACAGTACCGGGAACTGGTTAGAAATACAGAATCTTGGGCTCTAAATTGGAATCTGAATTCTAGCCACATCCCAGATGATTCACTTGCTTATAACAGTTAGAGAAGCGTGGATCTAAAGAATGATGAAGGGAAAGGGGGACGGTCTGAGTTTTGGGAAGGGGACACACAGGAGTCCCGGGAGCTGGGGCTTCTCAGGCAGTACAGCGTCACGTGGAGCCTGCCTCTGCTACCAGGGCAGCTGGGCCCCCCAGGCACCTGCCAATCACTTCACTCCACTCAGTAATCTGCCCTCCCCACAACCAGAGCAGCCAAGCACTCAGTGCAGCTGGGTGGCTGAATTACAGGCTGTGGGCAGATGCTGGAGATGACTCTGTGTATGCCGTCCAAAGAGAGAGGGCAGTGAAAGGAAGAGAAGGCCCCTCCCACTGCCCTCCTTCCCCTGACAGCAGACACCCTCTTTTTTGGAGAACCAAGCTGCCGATACCAACCATCAGGTGGCCCCTTTCCCCCAGAGCCCACTCACCGTGGAGCAAACTCAGTGCAGCAAACTCCTGAGCCCTCCTGCCGGCCAGGTCATGGCCAGAGTATCTCCACGGACCTCCATTGTGTGAATCCTTCCCCTCGCAGGAGGGGCTTCCTCTAACGGATTGGCCTCTGACCGATGGAGCAGGTTTGCTCGCCCAAATCCTCGCCACTCCCCAGAGCTTGGCGCCTCCGAACACCGGGCGAAGGTAGACCTGCGACCAGAGCTGCAGTCGCCCTAACCGTATCTGGCATGTAATCACAGGCCCGCACAGAGTGGGGCACTGGGAGTCCTGGATGTAGGAACATGTGCTCCAGTTTCCCCAGAAGGCAGCCGGCCAAGCTACGGTGGGGCAAGCGCTTTGCTGCCATCTTGCATCAAAGCGCTGGGCCCCGGGGGTGGGGACGGGAAGAACCCCAGGTGACAAGGTGCGCCGTGCTGCCGTCACCAATCATTGCCTGCCTTCCAGAGGTGCCAGGGTGCAAGTGGAGACGACGCTCTGTCTCCCCACCCAGGTCTCCCGGCCACTATGTCTCAGCCCCAGTTGCGGGGAGGGATGAAAGCTCTCTCCAACTCCCAGACCTTCCCTGGCTGGTGATAGTTCAAACACCCATTAGGTTTTATGGGGCACTGATTCCAAGTGATGGCTCTGGGCTGCACTCCAAGACCTTAGGTCTCCCTGCACCCTGCTAACCCTTCTGGGCATTTGACCTCTTTCTCCCTCACCCTCTGCCCTCTTGCCTTTCAGCCTCCATGACACTCTGCCTACTCCCTGAACTTGACCCTGGAGGGTAACTGAGCAGAGCTCAGGCTTGTCACTGTGGCTTTGTAAATCTGGGGTCCCCTGCGCTGCCTCTTTGAGCAGCAGGGTGTGTGCGTGTGTGTGTGTTTGTGTGTGTGTGAGTTTGAGGGAGTCACTCAAATTTGGAAGGGAATTAGACCGTCTCGTTCAAAGCTTTCATTTTGTAGATGAGGCTGGGAGAAAATAACAAGAAACCATAGATAGTGATAAAGATGATGGCAATGATACTGATCACTGACAGCTACCACCTGTGGGATACTCACTAAATGGGAGAACTTCCCATATTGCACATAAGTGAGTCCTCCTGATAATCTTACAGGGTCAAGTAACTTTACAGATCCAGAAACAGAGGCCCAGAGAGGCTAAATAACTTGCCTAATATCACATAGTGAGTAAGAGAAAGAGTAGAATTTGAGCTCAGGATTATCTGACTTAACACCTATTAGCTTTAGTATCTAGATGTCAGTATCTAGGTGCATCTAGTATCTCTAGAGTTTAGGGAGGTGGTGATGATAACCGGGGCCCTCCCTGTCGCAGGGAGCTGTGGCAGAGTTAAATCAGCTCCTGAGGGGGTGGGAGCTGCAAACATGAGGGGTCATTATTCTCCAGTGCAGAGCCCAGAGGAGAGCTGGGGTCTTCTGTTTCTCAATGCAGTGCGCCTCCCCGAGGTTAACCCTGCTGGGAGAGAGGCTCTGCCCTCGTGCTGTCATGTTAGAAGATGCACACACGGTCCTGGGCTAGAATCCTGAAGACCCCCTGTGCTCCCCTGCCCAGGTTGAGGAGAAGCTGGTGGGAAGGGTAAGGGAAGGGGTCAGATATGGGACTGGGCTACCACAGGTCAAGTCAGGATGGGCCAGATCCAGATTTAAGGAGGAGGCTAAGAAGGCTGGCACTGTAGTGTGACAAGCCATGCTGCTCTGAGGAAGTGATGGAGCTAGTTGGGGCTGGAGTAGAGGGTGCAGGGCTTAGGGGTGCCCAGGGCTGGGAGCCTTCTCTTTCAAAGAAAATAAAGAAGATGATGGGGAGAGAATCATCCAGGGCTAAATTCAAATCCTGGCTCCATCATTTAATGACTCTGTGACCCTAGAAAAGTTAAATAATTCTCTGAGCCTCAGTTTACCCATCTGTAAAATATGGATACTTCTGCAAAAAATGCCATTGGTAATTTGCTAGAGAAATGCAAATCAAAACCACAATGAGGTATCACTTCACACTGGTCAGAATGGCCATCACCAAAAAAATCTACAAACAATAAATTCTGGAGAGGGTGTGGAGAAAACGGAACCCTGTTGCATTGTTGGTGGGAATGTAAATTGATACAACCACTATGGAGAACAGTATGGAGGTTCCTTAAAAAACTAAAGATAGAACTAGCATATGACCCAGCAATCCCACTACTGGGCATATACCTGAGAAAACCGTAATTCAAAAAGAGTCATGTACCAAAATGTTCATTGCAGCTCTATTTACAATAGTCCGGAGATGGAAACAAGCTAAGTGTCCATCATCGGATGAATGGATAAAGAAGATGTGGCACATATATACAATGGAATATTACTCAGCCATAAAAAGAAATGAAATTGAGTTATTTGTAGTGAGGTGGATGGACCTAGAATCTGTCATATAGAGTGAAGTAAGTCAGAAAGAGAAAAACAAATACCATATGCTAACGCATATATATGGAATTTTAAAAAGCAGTACCGATGAACTTGGTGGCAGGGCAGGAATAAAGACACGGACATAGAGAACGGACTTGAGGGCACAGCGGGGGAAGGGGAAGATGGGATGAAGTGAGATAGTAGCACTGACATATATACACTACCAAATGTAAAATGGATGGCTAGTGGGAAGCTGCTGCATAGCACAGGCAGATCAGCTCGGTGCTTTGTGACCACCTAGAGGGGTGGGATGGGGAGGGTGGGAGGGAGGCTCAAGAGGGAGGGGATATGGGGATATATGTATATGTATAGCTGATTCACTTTGTTGTACAGCAGAAACTAGCACAACATTGTAAAGCATTTACACTCCAATAAAGATGTGAAAATATAAAATAAAATACGGATAATGATGTCCAACACATAGGATGAAGAAAATTCGGTCCCCTTTTCCCTCCTGTACCATACCAACAGTCACTTCTAACTAAGGGGACTCTGGGCAATTAACTGAATTTCTTTTATAATAATAACAGTAACAACAACAACAGTGACTACAGCTTCCATTTACTGAGAATTTACTATGTGACAGGCACAGCACTAAGAATTTTATTCATATTATCTTGTTAAATCCTCCCCCAAACTCTGTGGCAGATGCCATGCATCCATCCTGTCAAGCTCTAGAGAGGCTGACTGACTCATCCAAGGCCACGCAGCTAAAAAGTGGCAGAGCTGACTTCTAAACCAGGCAGTCAGGAGAAGCTAGTGGTGGCCACATGACCCCCAGCTGTCAGTGGCTTACAGCAGCATGCTGCGTTCCCGCCTTGGATCAGCCCCGGCTCTGATCCATGTCCTTCCTCTGAGACCCATGTGGATGGAGCAGCCTCCGTCTGGGACATCGTTGGTCACCGTGGTAGAGAGAAGGAGATCTCACAAGGGTCTTGCCTGGCCTGGAAGACAAATATATCTTTTCTGCTCACAACTCACTGTCCTATTGTCCTCAGTCATGCAACCTGCCCAACCACTGCAAGACCAGGAAGTGAGATTCTTACAAGTGGCAGAAAAGGGGACATCTGGAACATATGGAGCATAGCTCTGAGGGTCACCATATCTGGCTTCTAACCACCACATTCCACGGTATCCTGAGCCTCAGATTCCTCATCTGTAAGGAGGGAATGATAATTCTACCTTTCAGGATTGTCATGCTGACTTGTTTATAGAAAGCCCAAGTCTGGGAACCCTGCATCATGGCGATCTGTGTTTATGGGAGAATTCAGGAATACTCTGGGGCTGATCAGTTCAACCTTCGTTTGGAGGAATGACAAATAGAGCTATAGAATTTGGAAGGTTCCCAGGAAACAAGAGGATGTGCTTTGGAAAGTGCTGCTGCTCTCAGTGTGCCTGCAATCACCTGCAGCGGAGCCAGAGGGGAAGGATAGTTTCCAGGATGACAATCAGAAGCAACAGCAACCACACAAATGTGATTATGTCAGCAGATGTGCAAAGTGCTCTACACTTTTGGAGGATTCTTCATTTAGGACTAATTAAATATTTAGAAGCAGGAAGATGCAGAGGGTCTTCTCAGGGAAGCTATTCCAGGCCAGCAAGACCTTTGGTAAAGCGTTTGGAAAAAGCTGCAGAGGAGGAGAAAGAGGGTGGCTCAACTTGGAACAACACAAGGTTGTCAGGGCTGCCATCACCTGGGACACTGCAGGGTCCTCCTGCCCCAGTGTGAGTCTGAGGTTCTGTGTAGTGTGAGAAAACACACGTGGGGTTTGTGCTGGTGGTTGTGAAGGGGAGCTGCCAGTGGTTTCCTATGGTTGCTGTAACAAATTACCACAAACTTAGTGGCTTAAGACAACACCCTTCCCTTCCCCCCGTGTCCACAGGTCCATTCTCTACGTCTACGTCTCTATTCCTGCCTTGCAAATAGGTTCATCTGAACCATTTTTCTAGATTCCACATATATGCATTAATATACAATATTTGTTTTTCTCTTTCTGGCTTACTTCACTCTGTATGACAGACTCTAGGTCCATCCACATCTCTACAAATGACCCAATTTCGTTCCTTTTTATGGCTGAGTAGTGTTCCATTGTATATATGTGCCACAACTTCTTTATCCATTCATCAGTCAATGGGCATTTAGACTGCTTCCATGACCTGGCTATTGTAAATAGAGCTGTAATGGAACATTGAGGTACATGTGTCCTTTTGAATTATGGTTTTCTCAGGGTCAGATTGGGAGATTAGCTTTGACATAAATACACCATGTGTAAAATAGATAGCTAGTGGGAACCTGCTGTATAGCCCAGGGAGCTCAGCTCAGTGCTCTGTGATGACCTAGTTGGGTGGGATTGTAGGGGGTGGGAGAGAAGTCCCAGAGGGAGGGGATGTAGGTATACATATAGCTGACTCACTTCATTGTGCAGCAGAAACTAACACAACATCGTAAAGCAGCTATACTCCAATTAAAAAAAAAAAAAAGACAACAAAGACATGTTCTCTTACAGCTGTGGAGGTCAGAAATCCAAAATCAGTTTCACAGGGTTAAAGTCAAGGTGTTTGGGCAGGACTGGTTCCTTCTGGAGGCCTTGAGGGGAGAATCCATTTCCTTACCTTTTTCAGCTTCTAGTGGCCGCCTGCATTCCTTGGTTTGCATCCCCTTCCTCCTCCTCCAAGGCTCACCACTCCAGTTTCTGCTTCTGTCATCGCACGGCCTTCTCCTTTTCTGTCATAGGATCTCCTTCTGCCTCTCTCTTATAAGGACACTTATAATTACATTTAGGGCAGATTGGGATAATCTCTCCCTCTCAAGATCTTTAACATAATCACACCTGCAAACTTCCTTTTGCCATATCCAGGATCCGGGGATTAGGATCTGCGTATCTTTGGGGTCATTATTCAGCTTACCACGTGGGGCATCTGAGATGGGTTGGAAAGCAAAGGGGGCAACCATGAACCCAGTCATACTGCAAAGATCTCCTGCTGCGGCCTGGCATAGAGGGCACCCACTAGGCCATGGCCATGGGTGGGACCTCTGTGGCAACCACAGGAGAGCCTGTGTACACACCTCTTCCTTCAACTGGGTAGCCAGTGCCCAATACACAGTGCTACAGAACAGCAAAGACATGTCATGGAATCAATCAGTCTATCTATTAATAACTGTGTATTCAGCCCCTACTGTGCCCTGTTGGCAGCTGGTTCAGACCCGGGGCCCTGCTGCGTTCTCTGAGCAGGAGATTCATTCAACAAATATTTACTGAGCCCCTATTAGGTGTCAGGCACTGTTTTAGGTATTTGGGATACATCAGTAGACAAAGCCCCCAAAGACCCCTGCCCTCACGGAGCTAACATTCTATCAGTGGAGACAGAGGATAAAGAATCAACAGGAGTCAATCCTGTAGAATATTAGGAGGTGATGGGGCTATGGGAAAAAGTAGGGCAGAGTAAGAGGGATCAGGTGTGCTGGGGTGGGACTGGGCAGGTGAGGGTATTAAATGGAGTACTCTGGGTGGGTTTCACTGAGCAGGTGAGATTAAGGCAAAGACTTGAAGGAGGCGTGGGGGGATTAGCCGAGTGGGCATCTGGGGGGAGAGAGCCCTGGACAGAGAAAACTAGAGCAAAGGCTCTAAGGCAGAGTGGACAGGATGATGGGAAGGGTCACAGGAAGAGGAGCAGAGCAGATGAGGACAGAGGGAACAGGGGCCAGATGGGCTACGAGGCCAAACCTGAAAATACAAGACAAAGCAAAGCAAGGTCTCTAAACATTCTGGTAGGGGACTCTGGAAAATCCTCTGAACTGGAGCTAGTTCTGGTGTGAAGAGCTGATGGGCTTGCGGACATCACTAAGCCTCACTGAGATGCACTTTACTTGAGAAGCTTGCACCGGATTCTTTGACTCATCCATTCATTCAGTGGACTTGGTCAAGCACCCATGAGGCCCCAGGCGCACAGCACAGCACTGCAGACTCTAAGGCGGGTTATGCATGGCCTCAGCCCTCCCTGTCCAGGGTCCTTCCTGCTCTACACTCTGTGCTGGAAGAATTTAAGGGCATGGCCTATAGAAGAGAAGGCACGATGATGGAATGACTTTGATACTGAAAAGGAATCTGCCTTCCTCTGAGTAGTCCCAAAGGAAGGTCTGGATGGGTGGAAGGTTTTGTGTAACCGATCTGGGGAACAAGAAAGACTTCCGCAAAAATACAATGGGCTGTCATGAAAAGTCTCCTCATTGGATGTCTGCAAGCAAAGGTTGGAAGATCGTCTGCTGGAGATGTCATAGAGATTTGGGTGCTGGATGGAGGCTGGACTAGATGGTTTTTAAGACCCGAGGGAGTTTTCTCTAATATCTGCCACTCTGGAGGACGTTGATACAAAGGCAGATTGAGTCTGTTGGGATGTGGTGAGGGCCTTGCTTTGAGCTGAGAGGCAGACTGCTCTCCTATAAGGAGAGCTCCTGTGAGGGCTTGCTGCCTCCCCCTTGTCAGGAGTGAGGCTGGAGTTTCTCTCATGCCTGTCCTCTCCCCATTGTCCCATCTCTCTATCTACTCACACAGGACTATAGGCTCTGGGTCCCAGAGTATTTTCTTACTCCAGGTAATGGTATCTCAGGGGGCCCAAATGTTCCCCATTCCAAGAAATGCGTTATTACACAAGCCACCCAGTGGTCAGCTGAGTCCCATGTGTACAAGAGAGCAACAGACCAGAGTCATGGCAACAGTTGGACCATGACAGTGTGCTCAGTACATCCCCAGAACCAAAGTAGGCAGCCAAGGATCCCAGCTCCAGGGCTGGCAGCATCCTTTTACCTCAGTTGACAGGCCCCCCAAGGAGGTCAGGAGAGCTCCAGAGCACAGGAGGATTTTGATAGAATAGCCCCATTTTTCTTCCCTTCTGCTAATGCCAGTAATTCACTCACCCAACAAATAGTTATTGAGCATCTACTATGTAACAAGCACTCTTCTAGGTTCTGGGAATTCAACAATCAACACAGCAGATTAAAAAAGTCCCTGCCTGTAAAGGATAGTCTCTTCAATAAATGGTGTTGGGAAAACTGGATATTCACATGCAAAAGAATGAAATTGGACTCCTATGTTACATCACTCACAAAAATTAACTTAAAGTGGATTAAGGACTTAAATATAAGACTTGAAAGCAGAAAATTCCTAAAAGAAAACACGGGAAAAAACTCCTTGATGATGGTCTTGGCAATGATTTTTTTGGATATGACACAAAAAGCACAATTAACAAAAGAAAAAATAAACAAGTGGGACTACATCAAACTAAAAATCTTCTGCACAGCAAAGGAAACAACAAAATGAAAAGGCAACCTATGAAATGGGAGAAAATATATGCAAACCATATTATCTGATAAGGGATTAATACCTAAAATATATAAGAAACTCATACAACTTAGTAGCAAAAACAACAAATAACCTGATGAAAAATGGACAAAGGACTTGACATTTTTCTAAAGAAAATGGCCAATAGGTACATAAAAAAGTGCTCAACATGAATAACCATCAGGGAAATGCAAATCAAACTACAATGAGATACAACTTCACATCACACCTGTTAAGATGGCTGTTATCAAGACAGGAAATAAGTGTTGGTGAGGATGTAGAGAGAAGGGAACCTTTGTACATTGTTGGAGGGAAAGTAAATTGGTACAGCCACTATGGAAAACATTACAGAGGTTCTTTAAAAAATTAAAACAGAATTACCATGAGATCTAGCAATCCCACTTCTAGGTTACATATCCAAAGGAAATGAAATCAGACTCTCAGAAAGAAATCTGCTCTCTCATGTCTAATAGCCAAGATTTGGATAAGACCTAAGTGTAAAGAATATGTGGTATATAAACACAATGGAATATTCATTCTTCATCCATAAAAGAGGAAATTCTTCCATTTGTGACAACATGGATGAGCTTGGAGGGCATTATGCTCAGTGAAATAAGCCATACAGAGAAAGATAAATACTGTATGGTATCACTTGTAGGTAAAATCTTAAAAACAAAAAAGTTGAACTCATAGAATTAGAGAGTAGAATGGATGGTGGCTATTAATTCTATTGCTTCCCTTTTATTTGTAATAAGAAGGATACTACACAGCTTTTGAGTATATACTAGGTCCTGGGCATTGTGCTACATGCTTTACATCATCACCTCATTTAATTCTCACAATGACCTTCAGGGAGAAGTATGGTACACTCAATTTAGACACGAGAAAGATGAGGTTGGACACTTTAGGTATCTTGACCAGGATCATACAACTAGTAAGCTGAGCAACTGAGATTTGAGCTCAAGTCTGACTCCAGGTTCTGTGGTTTTTCATAACACAGACTGGTTATGAATTATGGTTTTCATAATTGTGTAGTGGGGAAGGGGGAGCAGGTATCAGAATATCTGGGTGGAGGGGCATGTGTAATTCAACCAGGTGATGCTGATACTGTCTTTCCCATTCCACATTAGTAGTTACTGAACGATTACTCTCAAAAAAAGTCCTGTGCATTTGATAGACAGGTAAATGCAGTAGTCAGGGCAATTACTCCTTATCCTCATTTGATAGGTGATAAAACCGAGGCATAGACAGTTTAGCTGACTTACCCAAGGTCACTCGGATAGATTATGATGGAGCCATGACTAACCGGCTTATATTCCATTCTTCCCATAGCTTCTTTTTAAAAACTCATTTTTTGAATAGGTAATATATTTACATGGTACAAAATGTAAAGGCTTAATAGGTAGATACAGAAAAACTACCTCCACATCCTGCCTACCCTCTTTTTAGATCCACATTCCACAACACCCTAGAGGCAATGGCCATTACAGTACATTGTGTTTCCTTCCTCTTTGCTTCTTACCTCAGTGGAAAAGGTAGATGACAGCATCCGTTTTTCATGAGTGTAGCCCTAGTTGGCTTAGGGTTCCTAGCAGACTTGGCCACCTATTAGCTGAGTGACCTTGGACAAATTACTAAAAGTCTCAATGTGGTAGTTCTTCATTTATAAAATGACGATAATGTCACCTACCTCAGAGTGCTCTAGTGTATTTCAAAGGGAATGAGAACATGCATGAAAGTGCATTGTAATCCATGCAGTGCAGTACAAAGTTTGGTAAATGTTATTATTCTTTGCCTCTGTTTCTTCTCTCTGGAAGAGTCCAGAAAAGCGCACTGTGTTCTCACCGCCTCTCAGAGATGATGGAGAGGATGGATGGAGATGTGACTCATTTCTACAGGATGGAAGGAAACGATTCAAAGTGTACCAAGTGCAATTAAAGTGAGATATTAGAAGAAACTTGGTTTTGGAATCCCAGAGGGGCTTGTGAGGTCTCTTTCTTTGAAAATTTCTCGAAGAAGGACCTTCAAGATGGCAGAGAAGTAAGACGTGAGATCACCTTCCTCCCCACAAATACATCAAAAATACATCTACATGTGGAACACCTCCTACAGAACACCTACTGAACGCTGGCAGAAAACCTCAGACTTCCCAAAAGGCAAGAAACTCCCCCACATACCTGGCCGTGTGGCTGACAGGGTCTTGGTGTTCCGGCCGGCTGTCAGGCCTGAGCCTCTGAGGTCCGAGAGCTGAGTTCAGGACATTGGACAACCAGAGACCTCCCGGCCCCACGTAATATCAATTGGTGAGAGCTCTCCCAGAGATCTCTGTCTCAATGCTAAGACCCAGCTCCACTGAATGACCAGCAAGCTCCAGTGCAGGGCACCCCATGCCAAAAAACTAGCAAGACAGGAACACAATCCCACCCAATAGCAGAGAGGCTGCCTAAAATTATAATAAGATCACAGACACCCCAAAACACACCACCAGACGTTATCCTGCTCACCAGAACGACAAGATCCAGCCTAATTTACCAGAACACAGGCACCAGTCTCCTCCACCAGGAATCCTACACAACCAACTGAACAAATATTCCCCACTGGGGGCAGACACCAAAAACAACAGGAACTACGAACCTGCAGCCTGTGAATCGGAGACCCCAAACACAGTAAGTTAAGCAAAATGAGAAGACAGAGATATACATAGCAGATGAAGGAGCAAGGTAAAAACCCACCAGATCAAGCAGATGAAGAGGAAATAGACAGTCTACCTGAAAAAGAATTCAGAGTAATGATAGTAAAGATGATCCAAAATCTTGGAAATAGAATGGAGAAAATACAAGAAACATTTAATAAGGACCTAGAAGAACTAAAGAGCAAACAATGATGAACAACACAATAAATTAAATTAAAAATTCTCTAGAAGGAATCAATAGCAGAATAACTGAAGCAAAGGATGGATAAGTGACCTGGAAAATAAAATAGTGGAAATAACTACCGCAGAGCAGAATAAAGAAAAAAGAATGAAAAGAATTGAGGACAGTCTCAGAGGCCTCTGGGACAGCATTAAACACACCAACATTCAACTTATAGGAGTCTCAGAAGAAGAGAAAAAGAAAGGGACTGAGAAAATATTTGAAGAGATTACAGTTGAAAACTTCTGTAATATGGGAAAGGAAATAATCAATCAAGTCCAGAAAGCACAGAGAGTCCCAGGCAGGATAAATCCAAGGAGAAACATGTCAAGACACATAGTAATCGAACTATCAAAAATTAAATACAAAGAAAAAATATTGAAGGCAGCAAGAGAAAAGCAACAAATGACATACAAGGGAATCCCCATAACGTTATCAACTGATCTTTGAGCAGAAAGTCTGCAAGCCAGAAGGGAGTGGTAGGACATATTTAAAATGATGAAAGAGAAAAACCTAAAACCAAGATTACTCTACCCAGCAAGGATCTCATTCAGATTTGATGGAGAAATTAAAACTTTTACAGACAAGCATAAGTTAAGAGAATTCAGCACCACCAAACCAGCTTTACAACAAATGCTAAAGGAACTTCTCTAAACAGAAAACACAAGACAAGGAAAAGACCTACAATAACAAACGAAAACAATTAAGAAAATGGTAATAGGAACATACATATCAATAATTACCTTAAATGTAAATGGATTAAATGCTCCAACCAAAAGACATAGACTGGCTGAATGGATACAAACAAGTCCCGTATATATGCTGTCTACAAGCGACCCACTTCAGACCTAGGGACACATATAGATTGAAAGTGAGGGGATGGAAAAAGATATTCCATGTAAATGGAAATCAAAAGAAAGCTGGAGTAGCAATTCTCATATCAGACAAAATAGACTTTAAAATAAAGATTATTACAAGAGACAAAGAAGGATACTACATAATGATCAAGGGATCAATCCAAGAAGAAGATATAACAATTGTAAATACTTATGCACCCAACATAGGAGCACCTCAATACATAAGGCAAATGCTAACAGCCATAAAAGGGGAAATCGACAGTAACACAATAACAGCAAGGGACTTTAACACCCTACTTTCACCAATGGACAGATCAACCAAAATGAAAATAAATAAGGAAACACAAGCTTTAAATGACACATTAAACAAAATGGATTTAATTGATATTTATAGGACATTCCATCCAAAAACAACAGAATACACTTTATTCTCAAGTACTCATGGAATATTCTCTGGGATAGATCATATCTTGGGTCACAAATCAAGCCTTGGTAAATTTAAGAAAATTGAAATTGTATCAAGTGTTTTTTCTAACCACAACGCTATGAGACTAGATATCAATTACAGGAAAAAAACTACAAACACATGGAGGCTAAACAATATGATAATAAATAACCAAGAAATCACTGAAGAAATCATAGAGGAAATCAGAAAATACCTAGAAACAAATGACAATGAAAACACGATGACCAAAACCTATGAGATGCAGCAAAACAGTTCTAAGAGGGAAGTTTATAGTAACATTATCCTACCTCATAAAACAAGAAACATCTCAAATAAACAACCTAACCTTACACCTAAAGCAATCAGAGAAAGAAGAACAAAAAAATTCCAAAGTTAACAGAGGAAAGAAATCATAAAGATCAGATCAGAAATAAATGAAAAAGAAATGAAGGAAACGATAACAAAGATCAATAAAACTAAAACCTGGTTCTTTGAGAAGATAAACAAAATTGATAAACCATTAGCCAGATTCATCAAGAAAAAAAGGAAGAAGACTCAAGACTAATAGACTAATAGACTATTAGTAATAGTCTAATAGTAATAATAAGAGTCTATTATAGACTAAGACTCAAGACTAATAGACTTAAAAGCTTTTGCACAGCAAAGGAAGCCATAAACAAGATGAAAAGAATGGGAGAAACCCTCAGAATGGGAGAAAATATTTGCAAATGAAGCAACTGACAAAGGATTAATCTCCAAAATATACAAGCAGCTCATGCAGCTCACTAACAAAAAAACAAAAACCCAATCCAAAAATGGGCAGAAGACCTAAATAGACATTTCTCCAAAGAAGATATACAGATTGCCAACAAACACATGAAAGGATGCTGAACGTCACTAATCACTAGAGAAATGCAAATCAAAACTACAATGAGGTATCACCTCACGCCAGGCAGAATGGCCATCATCAAAAAATCTACAAACAATAAATGCTGGAGAGGGTGTGGAGAAAAGGGAACCCTGTTGCATTGTTGGTGGGAATGTAAACTGATACAGCCACTATGGAGAACCGTATGGAGGTTCCTTAAAAAACTAAAAGTAGAACTATCATATGACCCAGCAATCCCACTACTGGGCATATACCCTGAGTAAACCATAATTCAGAAAGAGTCATGTACCACAACGTTCATTGCAGCATTATTTACAATAGCTAGGACATGGAAGCAACCTAAGTTTCCATAGACAGATGAATGGATAAAGAAGATGTGGCACATATATATAATGGAATATTACTCAGCCATTAAAAGAAATGAAATTGAGTTATTTGTAGTGAGGTGGATGGACCTAGAATCTGTTATACAGAGTGAAGTAAGTCAGAAAGAGAAAAACAAATACCGTATGCTAACACATATAATGGAATCTAAAAAAAAAAAAAAAAAAGGTTCTGAAGAAGGTAGGCGCGGGACAGGAATAAAGATACAGTCGTAGAGAATGGACTTAAGGACCCAGGGAGGGGGAAGGGTAAGCTGGGACTAAGTGAGAGAGTGGCATGGACATATATACACTACCAAATGTAAAACAGATAGCTAGTGGGAAGCAGCCGCATAGCAAAGGGAGATCAGCTCGGTGCTTTGTGACCACCTAGAGGGGTGGGATAGGGAGGGTGGGAGGGAGACGCCAGAGGGAGGGGATATGGGGATATAAGTGTAAGTATAGCTGATTCACTCTGTTATACAGCAGAAACTAACACAACAATGTAAAGCAATTATACTCCAATAAAGATGTTAAAAAAAAAGATCATTTCTCAGAAAATACTAATAACAATATATTAAGACTCTAATCTTCCCGGAAACAAGAGGATGGATAAAAAGGCCACTCCAGTTCCTTCCTTGATAGGAATTAGAATTCAAGTAAGAGAGAAATTTAAGCCAAAACATCTCCATCCCTAGGCCCAGCTCTGGGGTGTCCAGATGGACTAATGGCCACTCACTAGGAATAAGGTGTCTTCTCTAGTCCCTTCCTCCCTGGAATTTAGTAATTCTTTTGAGTGAGAGAAATTTAAGCCAAATGACCTTCTGTCCCCAGGTCTAGATCTTGGGTGACCAGATGGACTGACCCATAACCAGGCCCCATTAAGGCCTGGCCTTTGTTACTAGCTTGCTAATTCTAGATGCACTTTCCAGGACCTTCTACCTTGGAGAAGTTTCTCTGTTTGGGGGGGCACAGAAGAAGAGATTCCATCTCAAGGAGCTGAAGAAGCTAGAACTTGATGGAAATTTAGGGAAAAGGGAAGGGGAAAAGTTTCATCTTTAGGAAGGAGACATATTCAAGAGGCTGGAATACCCCCCTTCTTGGATCTTTGCTAGGACTTGAGTGAGACCTCCATCCTTCTTTCCCAGAAGGACCCTGCCTGTTCTGCTGTTTCTCACACCCATGACCCCCCCACCACCACCATGGATTGTGTGAAGGATTACCAGCTCCCTTGTGAAAACAAGTCCCTGATCTCTGAAGTTTAGCAGCAGGAAGATGGCCAGGCAGGTGAGGCAGTGGGACCAAGCAGCCCATCGTGGTCCCTTGGGTTTCACTGTTCTCAGTGCTTCTCTCTCAGACCGTCGCTGCTGCCACCACACTGGCCTAATCAGTAGTAAATTCCCCTTCCTTCTCCTCCCCTTAGCATGGAGGATGAAGGTGGGGCATTCAGTATTGAGTACATATTAAGGGAAGAGATGAGGGAAGTAAGCAAAGGGATACATGAAGACTGAGACAGTCCATCTTGTAGGGCACAGGGCACTCATTCCTCCTCGACCTAGTGTCCCAAAATAGCTTCACAGAGTCCCAAAAAGAACAGCATAACTTCACAGGCCCCTTGCCTGGGTGTCTTCCTTCCTACTTCTTGCCTGTCTGCATGTGGAAGGTGGCAATATAAGCAGCCACCTCCTAGGAACAAACCCTTGGTCATCTTGACCTTTGGGGGTCAATATTGAGAGAAAAAGCCCCAATGTATCACTTACTTCAGAATCTCCATCCTGTCTGGTTAGAGGGCTAGAAAAAAAGCCTTTTCCTCAGGTGGCAAGACAAGAAATAACCCCATCCTTCTAATGAAGCCCCACCTCATGCCCCCAGACTCTACAGAGTAATATCAGACTCCGAAAACTCTAGCATCACGTCCATACCATGAGGAGGGGCTACAGAGGTCGCCTGTTCCGCATTTACTGTGCAGCCCATACCTGACATTCACAGAACTTTGCTGGGACCAGGATGGTGGAGTGCGGTGTTTCTGAATCCATTTTGTAGTGGGGAAAATAGTACACTTAACAGTCCATTAAGTTATCATATATTCTACTTATGACACACCTCAATAAAAATATCTTTAATTAGCAGGCTTGTGAGCCTACCCTTTCAACAAAACCAATCAAGGCAAGAATGTGGACCCCCATGCATTCCCAGGATTGGAGCCAGGGTCCAATCAGCCTGGGTCTAAATCCAGAGATGCTCTGGGATTCAGTGCAATCAGGTGGTTAAAAGCCCAGGCTTCCGAGTCTATAAGACTTAATACCATGTTCTCCACTTATTGGCTATGTAAGGTTGCTTAACTTCTCTGTGCCTCAATTTCCTCACCGGCAATATGGGAATAATATCTTCTTCACAGGAAGTAAGGATTAAATGTGATAAAGAGCTTAGCACAGTGCCTGGCACACAGTATGCTTGGTAAATAGCAGGTACTGTTGGTGGAGCGATGGGGCACCAGGCCATTCCAAGGACAGGTGCCTTATTGGAGAACAGGTCGTGATGAGACCTGATGGGACATCGAGGAAAGAAAAACCCAGAGAGAAGAGACCCTTCAATGTCTGAAGACACTGCTCCTCTTCTCTCCTTCCTATAAAGGCCACTGCTGCCTCTTTGGGCAGGGGAACTAGGAAAACTGATCCCCCTGGTTTCCACCCTCTCCATGAATAGACAACACCTAAGTTGTTCAGCCTCCAGGCCAGGATGTGTCAGGTCCCTGGAACTAGGTGGTAGAAAGGCTGCCCCCATGCCACCCCCAGAGCAAAGAGAGGTGGGTCTCACAGGGGCTCCGTGAGCGAGAACCAAGCCTGGGTGTCCAACCAATGGGCTTTGTGAATCCCTCTCCTCAAGGGGTTGGGGGAGGACAAAGCTCTATCTCCCATTTAGCACCATAATGAGAAACCACATGCTTCCCCCAGCCCTTCTCTAGCCAGTGGGCCTCTAGTGGGGCCAGATGTTACTACAGGCTGCAGAATTTTTATAGGTTTATAGGTTTTAAAAGATCAGGTTCTTTGGTGCTAAACGTTTTACAGACCAGTAAAAATCTACTGGAGGAGATGGGAAGCACACAGCTGTAATGGGAAGGGCTGGAACCACGCGTCTGGAGGATCTCAGCTCCATCCATAAGTAGCTTTGGGAACTGAGGCAAGTCCTGGAGGCTCTCTGGGCTCTGTGTTTTAACCTGGAAAATGGGAGCAAGAAAAGTGGTTAAAGGACTGTGTCATGGGACGGCATCATGAATGCGTGGAAAGCTCCAGGCACACATGTGAACACAGTCCTCCTTCCCATGGTTCTGGGAGCATCTGGACACAGAGGAAGGCCTGCAGACCCTACAGCCTCCGAGCTTTTCATTACCCACACTGGATGGCTGCCATCTGTGCGTCTGCCTCCCTGGGAGGAGCCTGGCCGTCTGCAGGCAGAGCTCAGGAATCAAATTAGCCAGGCCTCTGCTTTTCCCTCATCCCCACTGGCCAAGGAGAGTTCATCAAGGCCTCACACTAATTCTTGTCTTGTTTTAAAGGGGCAGAAGTGACTCCACAGTTTCATCGGAGGCAATTTACACCCCGCCACTGGCCACGGCTCCAGCTCCCCTTGTCAGTTGTGCCATCACGTCCATTAATTTCTTCAAGGGAAACTTGATTGCTGCTCCATCAGAGAGACGCACGGGCAATACATCTCCATTGGAGGCCGTGGCCTGCCCGACTCGCTCTAATTCTGTTACCTAAGAAGCTAATTCTCTAATGCACACGCTGGGCAGAAGACATCCTCTTCCCTCCCTAACACAATCGGGCAGTCCCAGAGGGTCCCAGGAGCTCACTGCAGAAATGAAAGCTTGGGGTCCGTGGCACAGGGTCTCCAGGCTTCCTTACTGTCCCCGAGATGGTCCACTGCAGTATGGAGAGCCCATTGCCCAGAGTCCCATTCGGGGAGGGTCAGCCACATTCAGGCCACCTGGGGCTCACGGCTCAGCCCCTTCCTGCTGCCTCTGCTTCACCCTTTCCCCTCCTCTTTCTTCTCCTCTTTTCCTCCTTCTTTTCCTCTATTTGTCCCCTTCCTTCCTTGCCTTTTACTTCTATTTTCCTCTTCCTTCTCAGTTTCCTACCAATTTTTCTTTCTCTTCTTCCTTTTCTGCTTCTTTTTACTTTTTTTTTTTTTGCCGTACGCAGGCCCCTCACTGTTGTGGCCTCTCCCGTTGCAGAGCACAGGCTCTGGACGCGCAGGCTCAGCGGCCACGGCTCACGGGCCCAGCCGCTCCGTGGCATGTGGGATCTTCCCGGACTGGGGCACGAACCCGTGTCCCCTGCATCGGCAGGCGGACTCTCAACCACTGCGCCACCAGGGAAGCTTTCTTTTTACTTTTTTACTTCTCCCCCTTCTTCTCCAGACCCCCCCTTTCTATAGTTTACCTTCTGTTTCTTTTCAGCTTCCTCTTGTCCCTTTTTCTCCTCCAGCTTCGGTGCTGCCCCTTTTAGATCAAGTTCAGTGTCTGAGGCTCCTTCCTGGCTTGCTGTCTCTGGAGGGTTTGGCTCAGTGGAAGGAATGGGCCCCAGGCCACGTTGGCCTGGGCTTGGAGCAAAATACAGCGGGGCGGGGGGTGCCTCATGTTTACCCACAGGGAGCCCAAGGATACAGAATGGGACATTCTGTATCTTGTGTGTGTGCGTGTGGCAGGGGAGCAGTTAAATGTGTATTTGCTCTTTAATGATAATGCCCAGTCACCCGCTTAGGTAGGGGCACTGTGTCACCTGTGGAGTTAAAGCATGGTCCTCCTGCTTCTCGGACCCCACCCCACCCTGCCCCAGCCCGATGCTACCGACGGGCATAAATGAAGGCAGCAGCCTAAAGCACCTCCCAGTGGACAGGCTGCACCCTTGCTCCAGGAGCTCCTGAAGCCCCCTGACACCAAGTTGCTCCTTGGGGAACTTGGCCAGGCCACCTGGCTGAATGGGTGGACTGAGCTCTGGCTGCATGACATCAACCTGGTGGGCTCCCCTCTCACTGGCTCCCTCTTCTTCCTTCCCCGCCCTGAAACCTGATCCAGCTGAAGGATTGATTGCAGGAAAACTTGGCGGCTTCCCAGCCCTGGTGGCCGGGGCAGTGCGAGGCTGCAGCCTCCGAAGGTGCAGTGAGCAGCCAGCTGGGAGAGACAGGCTGGCTGAGACATGAGGCTGGCAGAGCGCAGGCAGGCTGGTCCTCAGCAGGGCTCACCCTGAAGGCCACTCGAGGCGTCCGACACCGCCAGAAGCTCGCCATGCTGCTGTGGGTGCCGCAGGCGCTGCTTGCCTTGCTTCTGCCCACGCTCCTGGCCCAGGGAGAAGGTAAGGAGGCCGTGGGGAAGCACGCAGGACCTGCTGGCAGCTACAGAGGTGGGAGAGGGGATGCTTGGCCTCTCCAGAAGTTGAGGGAAAGAGGGTTTTGGAGTGGGTGGGGCTACAAGCAAGTTAGGGATCTTACTGCATATGAGCAGGAGAGGATTTTAACACACTGGGATCCAGCTAGAAATTGGGGATGTTGAACGTTGGGTGAGAGCAGGGCTTGCAGAGAGGGGCCCTGAGCTGTGTGGGAAATGCTTAGACAGGCATGGGACAGGGGCTCCTCTCTTTTTGCCCTGCCCCCAAACTCATCGAAGGGCAGCTGCAAGGGAACTTTGAGCTCATTTGGTCCACCCTTTCTTGTTATAAATGGGAATGCTGTGGACCAGAGATGGGGAGTAATTCACTCAGGGTCACACAGCTCCTTAGCAGTAGAGTGGAGACCAGAATGAATGTCATCATGTTTCCCCAGCTTCACTGCTTTTGTTGCATGGGTTCTCTAAAGTTCCTTCCAGGGCTAACCTCTAATAGCACCAAACTTTTCTCTGCATTCCCCCACCCATCCCTTTCCGCCTCCTGGGGACACAGGGCGCTTTGGTCACAAAAGGATCCATTTCCTTTTGCTGCAGACAATATTTGTTCCCCATTTGGGAAGGTTTTCTCTCCATCCAGAGCAGGGTTGAAGCTGGGGCTGGGGCACAGTTAGGATGTGCTTAATTGGACAGATCTGAAGGGCTTCTGGGCACAATGATTTTCCTCCCATGAGCTGTCGTTTGGGGAAACTCAGCCCAGGATGAGTAGGCCTGGGCTGCAAGTTAGGACTGTGGTCTGGAGTTTCCTTAGCTGAAGAGAAGCTCTGTCCCTCCCAGCATTGGTCCTTTGCTCTGAGGCCTGCAGGACCCAGACTTGTTCTGTCCAAAGTGATCAGAGTCCCAGACAGTAGGATCTGAGCTGCCGTGTAGTGAAGACACACAGGGACCTGGGTTTGAATTTCATTTCCTTCTCTTGCAGGGCACGGCACTCGTCTTTCTGAGCCTTGGGGGGCCTCACCAAGGCTTCTGAGCCTCACCTTCTTTATCTATAAATGGGGTGTCATGATACTCACTCCAGTGGGCTCTCCTAAGACTGCAATGAACAATATGTTCATTGATATTTTTTCAAAGGGGACACTCAATAAATGTCCTCTTGTCTTCCTCTCTCTCTGCTCTTCTCTGCCTTTCTGAGGGAAGCTGAAAGTTTATCAGGGGCAGGTGGGTGAGGGGCGGGAAGGGGTTCTGCAGGACCAACTTGCTGTGGAGGTCCACACATGATAGATGAGATGGGAGAAGAAGCAGCCTTGTCGAGAGAAAGCCGGGCCTGCTGGCCCCTGGTCTGTGAAAGACCCTGGTCTCCCTCTGCCAGCCCCTCACGGCCTTGCAGCCTGTGCCCTGGTCCTCCAAGTTGTTCCCCTCCCCGACCCCGTCTTTCACCTTCATATTTCTGGCACCTTTCGGGAGGTGCTTCTACTGTTTCCCGGACGGACAACTGAGGTGCTCATGAAGTCCCCAGAGAGCGGGGCTAGGGCCCAGGGGTTGGGGTTTCACTGCTTTATCTTTGCAGGCCTCCTGCTCTGGGGACCGTTTGGTTTCTCCTCACTTCCTCCACACCTCAGCCCAGCCCTCTTCCTAACCCCATCACACCTGCCCATAAAGCTACCCTAGAAGGAGGCCTGGCAAACCCTCCCCAGGAGTTTCTGTGAGTGTGGAGAGGGGGCAGGGATCTCCTCTGGGTAGATTTTGCAGGAGGGAGAAGGAATGTCCATAGTCACTGGATGCCCACCCTTTTCTCCTCGCCAGTTGCGGGCTGGGGTCAAGGGGACAGTGTGCTTTGCAGACGCTGAGATGTGACCTTGGCTGGGACTGACCCTCCGCAGACCATTGGGCTTAGAAATTGGGCACTTGGGGACACGCTTTCCAGTATCACACCCGAGGGCCAGCTCCCCTCTATCTCCCAGAGCCCCTCATGCAGGGCCCCGTGGGTCCACCTCCTCTGGGCAGGCAGCTTCTCTCAACCCTTCTGAGCCCTTGGCCTACTTGAGACCTCACCTGTCTTGTGGCACCTGCGTTCACAGCCCAGCTCCCTTCTCATGTAAATGGGCGCCTAGGCTACCCTTAGGAGACGGTATCTTTGGATTTGGGCATATGCTCTGGTGATGGGAATTTCAGCTGTGGGAGTATCTGGGAAGGGTGGGGACACTTTCCTTTTAATAGCTTTCAAACCAGGGCCAGAGAACTGGGGGAGACTCAGGCTCTGTTGTCTGATTTGAACTGTTCTCCTTCCCAGCCAAGCACAGGCGGGGCCCCCAGGCCCGGAACGCCTCCAGGCCAGCTCTGCTGCGGCTGTCAGATCACCTCCTGGCCAACTACAAGAAGGGTGTGCGGCCTGTGCGGGACTGGAGGACGCCGACCACGGTGTCCATTGATGTCATCGTCTACGCCATCCTCAGCGTGGTGAGCGCCTGTCCCCACTGCCCGGCTCAGAGGTGGGCCTTCTGGGTGGGAGGCCATGTGAGACCAAGTCACCCCCAGGCAACTCGGTGGGCATTCAAGCACCCACAGCACCTGTGCTCTGGCACCACGGCTCAGGACAGCTGCCCAAACCAGAAAACTGGGGTCACCTTCATGGCTGCCCCTCCTGTACCCTACAGCCAGAGGGTCACTCAGCGCATGCGGTTTTCACAGTCGTACCTACCCGTGTGAGCTGTGTGAGGGTTCAGACCGTCCTATTTGTCTCTACACCCTTGCTGTCTTACACACGTCCTTGGTACACGGCGGGTGTTACTAACTCGTCGTTGAGGAATTAATCCTAAATAAATCAATTAATCAATTACTGAAGTAGGATGGGGTGCACTGCCCAGCCGAGGAGGTCGGACATTGGGCAGAGATAAATGAGAGGATATTGCAAGACTCAGGGCACTGCACTGGGGTAGGATGGGTGGAATGGACTTCTCTGGCTGTCTCTACTAGAGTCAGTTGGCCGTTTCAGGAAGGGAAATTGGGAATTGGATCGAAGGGAGGGATAGTGATGGATTTTTCATCCTGTGTGGTTTTGTACAGCTTGACTCCATGCTAGAGTAGGAGATAGATACACATATAAATGTACGGATATACATCTATATGATGCTGTTATATGTCTTCTATCATTATCTTCTATTGTGTTATAAATGTATATGTAAAATACACACAACAGAATAGAAGATAATAGAAGACACACACACACACACACACACACACACACACACACACGATGTTAAAAAAGAAATCACTGGACTTCTCTCTAGGTGTGTCCTAGTAAAAAACCAACTCTTCCTGGCTCACCCCTTTTCCTCCACCTCATTTCCTCACTCTCACTTCCCAAGGGAACAGAGACACAGAGCAGCAGCTCCTGCTGGGGTTGGTGTGCGCAAGGGGCCTGCAGCCCACAGGGCCGCCTACGCTGAGTTCCCGTTCTTTCCACAGGATGAGAAGAATCAGGTGCTGACCACGTACATCTGGTACCGGCAGGTGAGCTGACCAGCCCCTGCCCCTCCCCCACCCCCATTTCCTCGGACTGGGGCTCCTACATCTCAAAGGAGTCAGGATCTCAGAGGCCTTGGGGAGGGGAGGGGAGGGGAGGGAAGAGGTGGGAGGCCTACTCACGAGATCCGGGATCTCCTGGGTCTGGACCCCTCTAACCTCAGGACTGGGAGACTGGGAGAAGGCGGCTTAAAGATTGGTGGGGCTTCCCTGGTGGCGCAGTGGTTGAGAGTCCGCCTGCCGATGCAGGGGACACGGGTTCGTGCCCCGGTCTGGGAAGATCCCACATGCCGCGGAGCGGCTGGGCCCGTGAGCCATGGCCCCTGAGCCTGCGCATCCGGAGCTTGTGCTCCGCAAGGGGAGAGGCCACAACAGTGAGAGGCCCGCGTACCGCAAAAAAAAAAAAAAGAAAAGATTGGTGGAGGACGAATCCTCCACACCCTGGTTTCTGAAGTTTTTCACAGCCTCGCAAACATGTGCTTTTCCCACCTCTGTTGCTCAAACACCTCAGTGACTGGTAGCTCAGAAGGCAGTCACTTTGCTTTGAAACAGCTCTAATTGCTAGAAAGTTCTTCCTTCTTTAAAGCCAAATTGGATGACAACCAAATTGGGCGATTGAAACAGGATGATTCCATCCAGTTAGTCTCCCCATCCCCAGCCATTTGCCCGCTCTTCCGGCTTCTGAAGGGCATCGCTCAGGCACTGGTGTGTGGAGGGCTGCGAGGCCTTGGCGGCATTTCTTGGCGGCACTGGCGGCTTGGAGCTGGCAGGGGAGGGCAGGAGACAGTGCGGGCTGCCGTCCACAGGCTGGTCCTGCTCTGGCAGCCCCTGAGGCTGTGGGGAAGACATCAGAGCAGGAGGGGACACCAAAGTGACTGAAGAGAGGACAGCAGGAGGCGGGGGACAGTTCCTAGAAGTCAAACCCGAGAGAGGCTCTGAGGACACACGTGGTGTATGTGGGTCTCTGTTAAATCCCTCCCGCTCCTCATGGGACAGAGAGTGGGGTGGAGGAAGAAGCCAGAATACTGATTCCTGACGTCCTGCTCCCTTTCTGCCTTAGCGAGATCTCTTAATACACAGCACACCTGCCTCAAGAGAGGGACCCAAGCCAGAACAGGCATTCTGGGGCTCCTTTCCCGGGACATCTGGCTTAAGTCCCACCTCTGGACCTCTAGGGTCACTTGTCTGCTCCAGCAGTAGGAGATGCCGATCTACTATGTACCAGAAGCTGTGCTAAGTTACCAAATTAGACTCAGGTCCTGCCCACAATGAGCTCATAGACTAGTGGAGGCCACAGACACGTGACCAGACAGTGCAACACAGCAAGATAGCCGCTCCTGTGCAGCAAAGAAAAGATGCCAATTGTGGGAGCAAAGCAGAGGCACTAAACTCAGCCTGGGGAGTAGGGGTCGTGGGAGGCTCCTGGAGAAGGAAACAGACAGATTCCTGGGTTACATCTGGAAGGATGAGTAAGACTCACCTCGATAAAGAAGACAGGACTGCAGTGTGGGGGGAGCAGGATACGCGGCGATGCAGAGGTTTTGACAATGTTTAATTCCATGTGGCTGGAGCGTAGACTCCACAGAGAGCCATGACAAGAAAAATGAGGCTGGAGAGATAGGTGGAGGCCGGATCAGGTGGGCCTTTGTTGTCCATGATCCTAATGGCAGTGGAGCTCCACTGAAGACTTTTAAGCAAAGGAGTGACATGATGAAATTTACATTTTAGATCAGTCACTCTGGCAGGATAGTGGAGGAGGCATTGATCAAAATTTAGTAATAACCATCTCCAGCCTGTGAGGTGCATGCTATTATCCCTGTGTACATATGTGGCGATCAAGACCCAAGAAGCAATTTGTCTAAGATCCCTCAGTTGGTGGCTAGGGGGTTTATAACATTATTAATGATTGAATACCTTCCTGGGGAGAGGCTGCATCCGTCTGTGTTGTATTTGCATGTAGGGATGTGTGAGTACAGAGGTTGGGGGACATTTGGGTACCGCTGAGTGGTCTGGGTGCCACTGACACCCAGATTCTCCCAAGAAGATGCCCACCTGTTGCCTGGGCTCCAAGTGGTGAAGTTGGCCTGAGTTGCGGACGACTCGGCCTGAGACGGACGGGGTAGCCTGTGACCGTTCCTGTCCCTCCCTTAGTACTGGACTGATGAGTTTCTCCAGTGGAACCCTGAGGACTTTGACAACATCACCAAGTTGTCCATCCCCACGGACAGCATCTGGGTCCCAGACATCCTCATCAACGAGTTGTGAGTACTGTCATCAGATACTGGGCAGCCAGGGGGCGGGAGACAGGATCACTGCTGTTGCATTTGAGATGCCCCACTAGACCTGCTGAACCATAGGTAAAGTTGAATCGGGCCCCAATTCCCCTTTGTCTTTTTTCTCCCTTTCCTTTCTTTTTAGAAAACTCCTCTTTTTCTGTGTCTGATGTTGAAACTCTGCACTTCTTGGTCCAAGGGCCCCCTTCCCCGGGAAGGGAGGCCAGTGAATGAATCCACACTGAATCATAATAGTCTAACGAGGAATGGCTGCATTTTTAAAAGGGACAGTTACATTGCTGAAAGGAATGAAGTGCTAGCGGTGGTTACCGCTCCTGGTCATGAAGGAGATTTGGGGCCGGGAGACACTCAAACTTTCAAGTCATACATGGCCACACTGGCCACAAATTGCACCCCCGATATGAAGTGGGTCCCACCAGCCTTTATTCCTAGCCGCCAACATTCCTTCTCCCCATTCTTCAGGCTCCACTGCCTGGGTTTCTGAATCCAAGGTCTGGGAAGATGGCTGGGGAGATACACAGAAGGAGAAGGTGGTGGGGGCCAGTTGCCCTCCACCCAGTACCCGCCGCATCACCCAGTTCCAGGGGTGCCATTCACCTTGTTATTTGGGGAGGCAGTTGACTCAGAGCCCCGGCCTCGTGTAGCTCAGGCTGGAGGGATTGGGGAGCCCCAGTTTCTGGCTGGATCTCCAGCTTAAACAGTGACGTAGCCTTGGTCTTGACTTCTCATCTCTCAGCCTGATGTCGCAGAAGGCTCTGCAGGCTCAGGGTCCGAGGCTCAGCCGCAGTGGTTTCTTGGGAGAGCCCGGCCCGGGGCTGGCTGATAGAACAGGATGAAGTTAGCAGGACTTTGCTGTTTTGTTCCGATTCTTCTCACTGATTTTGCCAGTTCCTTCCCCCCTGCCCCACCCCGGAAGTGATGGTTTTCATTTCACAGGACTTCTAGGGATGGAACCCAAGGTCCTGCTCTCCCACCAAGCCTGCTCGTCACCATCGGGCTGGCGATCCTGGGGGCTGAGGTCTGCCCAGCCCGGGTGGGGGGCGCATGGGGACAGCTGGGCACTCTCCTTACAGCCCATGGCTTGGGGGTCCATGGCCTCCTGGCCTGCCTTTTGTGGTGAGGTTGCCAGGGGAATAAATGAGAAATGCCCTTTACTGCTTGGAAAGTGGTCTTGGCAACGGCAGGTGAGGAAACCTAAGATAGATAAGAAGCTTGGAAAAACGGAGGCCAGACAAAACTGCCAGGTTGTCTTGCTGCCTAGACCCTCCCTGCCGAGTAGCTCAGAGACCTTCAGACTCCCACGGCTTCACCTGCTTCTTGAGTCCCAAACCGACCCCTCTTCCCTGGCCAGTGTGGACGTGGGGAAGTCTCCAAATATCCCGTACGTGTATGTCCGGCATCATGGAGAGGTCCAGAACTACAAGCCCCTCCAGGTGGTGACCGCCTGTAGCCTCGACATCTACAACTTCCCCTTCGATGTACAGAACTGCTCGCTGACCTTCACCAGCTGGCTGCACACCAGTGAGTCTGTGGGCTTCGGGAGGCGGGAGCACACGTTGGGGGCACCCGGGGTGCCCGCTTGAGGAGCACACCCTAGGATGCAGTCTCCCTCTTCCAACTTGATCACCCCTTGTTTTTTAATGTTGCTGAGCCTCTGTTTCCTTATCTTCCAAATGGCACTACCATTGTTGCCCTTGTCGCCTCCCTCAGTTGTCATAAGGATTGAATGAGACAGTGTAAACTGACGGCAAGATGCTCAGGGACAATTCTTTCCCAATATCACAAGTAGGATCTGGCACGAAATGTCTTTCAAATCCAGCCACTTCTCCACCGATGGATCCTCCCCCCAGTGCAAGTAACCCTCATCTCCTGCCCAGGTTGTTGCAGTAGCCTCCTAGCTGTCCCCACCCATTCATTCTTCCTCCCTCCCCCCCATTCATGCTCCTCACAGCAGCCAGGGAGATCTCATTAAAATGCAGATCTGATCATGTCACTGTCTGCTTCCCTGAGACACAATCCAAATCTCTTACCTGGCCGAGAGGCCCCTGCAAAGTGTGGCCACCCCTCCGGCCTCACCTGGCGTGCGCTCCCCAGCCCAGCTGCCTGCCTTCCTGGGCCCCAGAGCCCCTTGCTCTTCCCTTTACTCACATGCTGCTTCCTCTCCTAGGCCAACGTGTCCCTCCCCCTCCCTCCCCCTTTCCCCTTTCTGCCCCACTGCCCCCCCCCACAGCTGGGCCAACTCCTCTACAGTCCTCCTAATCACAGTGTCCCCGTCCGTGCCCGAGGGAAACCCCCTCTCATCCCCCAGACGAGGCACCCCAGCATTCAACTTCTTAGTCTCCTGTTCTCCCCACTTCTAGTCACTTGTAAGGACTTGTTCAATGTCTACCCCTCCAGATAGAAACTTAGAGAGGGCAGCGACATGATTTCTATCCACCATTGGTCTATCCACCAAAGGAAGACGCTCGGTAAACTTTTATTGAGTGGACAAACGTTAGGTGCCCAGTATGGTCTGGTGAAGTGAGAATTGCCCTACTGCAAAAGGGCATCCTCCAGTTCTATCCTGATTTTATTGCATTAACTGTAAATGGCAAAGGTAATACCTAACTCCCTTGAACAAAAGCCATAATTACAGGGACTTCCCTAGCGGTCCAGTGGTTAAGATTCTGCCCTTCCACTGCAGGGGTTCGATTCCTGGTCGGGGAACGAAGATCCTGCATGCCACACAGCGCGGCAAAATAAGCTTTTTTTAAAGCCGTAATTACAAATAATCTTTGATCTTTGACCTTTACTCTCAGTCCCAAAATCTTACCAACAACTCCCCACACCAAGATTTAACAATTTTTCAGTACAAACTTCACATAATATGTTCTTCCAGATCCTACTCTATCCTTTGAATATCTACACATACATACACATCTATGGAAAGTGCCTGGAAATTGTCTTATAGGTTTTTATTTTACATAAATGTAAAATATTTCATGTTCTATTATATACTGGTATCTGAGCCTTTTTACTCAACAACAGGTCTTGGACATTTTTCCAAGTTACTGCAGATTTAGCTCTTCCTCATCAATTTTGACTGCTGTAGAATAGCTTATGATTTGGACTGCATGATACCTTATCAAGCATTTTCCTGATTGGTAGCCATTTAGATCTTCCCCAATATTTTGCTGCAGTGGATACTTCTGTCCTTTTGTGCATATGTATATCTGTTTCTCTAGCATTGATACAGAGCAGTATAACTGCTGTTCTATAAGTGAGTATAATAATAAGTGCTTATTTTCCTAATTCACCTTTAAAGACAGGCAGCTCTATCAAGGCAAAGGTGAGGAAAGCTGTCTCTTGCTCATTGTCTAAATGAGAAACTCTAACAGGAAACCTAGAAAGGTGCTTGAAGGGCTGTGTGTGTGTGTGTGTGTGTGTGTGTGTGTGAGAGAGAGAGAGAGAGAGAGAGAGAGAGAGAGAGAAAGAAACAGACAGACAGAGACAGAGATAGACAGAGAGAGAAAGACAGAGAGAGACAGAGACAAAGACAGAAACAGAAACAGAGAGAGAGAAGAGAACTTCCTAATAAATGGTTCGCTGGTTCTTCGCATTTTGCTGTGTTCCCACCCAAGACTTCGTCTCCCTTGTTACAGCCCCACTGCACAGACAGGTACAGTGTGCACTATTACCTCATCGTATAGCTGAGAAAACTGAGGCTGAAGATTAAGAGCTGAGGCTTGAGCCCCACTACGTGGGTGCTGCCCCCCCACCACAGGCACACCCCTGGCTCAGACTCCAAAGCTGCTTGATTTCTCCTGTCTCAGTCCAGGACATCAACCTCTCCCTGTGGCGTCTGCCGGAAAAGGTGAAACTGGACAGGAGCATCTTCATGAACCAGGGCGAGTGGGAGCTGCTGGGGGTGCTGACCCAGTTTCAGGAGTTCAGTATAGAAAGCAGCGACTGTTACGCAGAGATGAAGTTCTATGTGAGTCGGACAGGATGCGGATGTGGGTAAAACAATGAATAAAGTCACACCCAGGTAGACTTAAGGAGGCATAGCCCTTTCCCAGCTCACACTCTTCCCTCAGTGAAGTAGGTGGGGAAACGCAACTGACTTGTCCTTTACTTCTCCTGAACAGCCGCAAGCCTGGATCTGGAGGCGGAATATGGGGTCTGCCTGTCTCCTTCTCCGAGCAGTCCAGGCTGCAAGCCCCACGAAGCAGGGGGGTCTGGGATGGGGTGGTGGTTCCTGGGTGCAGGACCCGTCTGCTCCCGGCTCCCCCAGAGCTCCTCTCTTGGTCCCAGGTGGTCATCCGCCGGCGGCCCCTATTCTACGCGGTCAACCTGCTGCTGCCCAGTATTTTCCTCATGGTCATGGACATCGTAGGCTTCTACCTGCCTCCGGACAGTGGCGAGAGGGTCTCCTTCAAGATCACGCTCCTCCTGGGCTACTCGGTCTTCCTGATCATCGTGTCCGACACGCTGCCGGCCACGGCCATCGGCACGCCCCTCATCGGTAAGGCCCGCTCCCGGGGAAGAGCTCAGTGCAACCGAGGACCAGAGGAACCGGCCCTCTCCCACCTCCCGTGTGTGTCCCCCACCCCCGCCCCACCCCGGGGTGCACAGGTGTCTACTTCGTCGTGTGCATGGCTCTTCTGGTGATCAGCTTGGCCGAGACCATCCTCATCGTGCGGCTGGTACATAAGCAGAACCTGCAGCAGCCAGTGCCTGCCTGGCTGCGGCACCTGGTCCTGGAGAGGGTCGCCCTGCTCCTCTGCCTAGGGGAACAGTCGACTTCCCGGAGGCCTCCAGCCACCCCCCAAGCTGCCAAGGCCGATGCCTGCTCAGGTGAGAGAGGGAACCTCTGGCCTGGACGCAGGGACATGGGAGGGGTTCTCTGGAGGGCTAGCCGGGCCAGAGAGCCTGGGCAGGCCCTGGGAAGCGGGTACCGTCCTGCACAGAGAACCCACGGTGGACTTCAGCCAAAGGCATCAATCAAACCCTTTCCTCACCTTCGTATTTGCGCATCATCCCAGGTGGGGACGGAGAGGGGTTAGGAGTCCCAGAGGCTGAGCAGATCAGGAGCTGAGACCTCTGGGCTGAGGGTGGCCTCTCCTGGGATGGATCCCCAGGCGGGGAGGGGTCAAATGGATGCCCCTCGGGCACTTAGGGGACAGCTACCCTCACGTGGTTCAGCACTGCACCCGGGTTCCTAACACTCTCTCATTAGAAACAGCCAAAGACCAGGTCCATTAGAATTTCAAACACCTATAAGGCAGAGGGACAGGGCACAGAGGTACACTAAATTCCTCATGCCCCTGAGGAATGTGTCATCCTTGCTGTTGGCGGTGGCGGTGATTGGTTTGCTGGTTTCTTTCTTGAGCACTTTACCAGGTGTTTGCAAAGCATCGTCCTGCACTATCACAGGGGATTCTCATGGCAACTCAAGAGGATCTTCACTCTAAGTTTTCAATCAGCAAACAGAAGCGTAGAGAAGCCAAATAGCTTGCCCTAAGTCACAGAGCCAGGACCTGGTGAACCCACAATTTGAACCCAAGCCCACCTGACTCTAAGCTGGTGTTTTAAACTCTCCACCCCACTCCCCTCCTTGCGTCTTCTTCCTGGCTGGGGCCAGGCCTTTTACAGAAGACGTTTGGTTAATCAAAGACCATCTCATCATGAGCTCGCGCGACAGCCTAATACCTAATTCAACTGCTCACCTGGGGAAGGTAGTGATGCGAAGGTGTATTTTCTGGTCTAGAAGGATTCGAAGTCACGGAGAGGAGGGCAGTGAGGCAATATGATGTAGCGGACAGAGCAGTGGCTTTGGAGTCCAGATACCTGGGCCTTGGTGGCTTCCCCTTTGAATGATGCTCCAGCTGTGTCACCACGGGCTAGTCACAACCTCTCTGAGCTTTAGCATCTTCATGTGAAGAGTGTGGTTGGTAATTGCTCTTATTCTGCCTCTCTGTGGGGCTGCTGGGAGGCTCAAATGAAATAATGGATATCAAATTTCTGGGGAAGGCCCATGGGTTAAAAAAATGCATGGGAAGGATAAATATCAAATTCATGATCTTGGTGATGTGGGGAGGGAACGGAGGATGTGACTAAGGAGAGGTATACACGGATCTTCCACTGTACTGGCTTTCTTTTTTTTTTTTAATGAACCATACTTTATTTATTTATTTATTTTGGGCTGCATTGGGTCTTCATTGCTGTGCGCGGGCTTTTCTTTAGTTGTGGTGAGCGGGGGCTACTCTTCGTTGTGGTGCGCGGGCTTCTCATTGCGGAGGCTTCTCTTGCTGTGGAGCATGGACTCTAGGCACGCGGGCTTCAGTAGTTGTGGCACGTGGGCTCAGTAGTTGTGGTGCACGGGTTCAGTAGTTGTGTCTCGTGGGCTCTAGAGCACAGGCTCAGTAGTTGTGGTGCACGGGCTTAGTTACTCCGTGGCATGTGGGATCTTCCGGACCAGGGCTCGAACCTGTGTCCCCTGCATTGGCAGGCGGGTTCTTAACCACTGCGCCACCAGGGAAGTCCCTGTCCTGGCTTTCTTTATTTGTTTAAGTTGGATGGTGGGTACACAAATACGTAAGTTATTCTCTATACTTTTTTGGTCTAAGATTATAAATAGTAAAAATGTCTGAGGCCTTAGAAACCTAAAGGTCAGTGTTCAAGCAAGGCTGCTGGGCCTCCCTCCTTTGCCAATGCTCTGCCCTTCTTCTAGACATGGCAAACCACTGCAGCCATTTGGGGGGATCCCGGGACTTGGAGAAGACCCCGAGGGGCAGTGGCAGCCCTCCCCCACCGCCGCGGGAGGCCTCCCTGGCGGTGCGTGGGCTGCTGCAGGAGCTGACCTCCATCCGGCACTTCCTGGAAAAACAGGAGGAGAGCCGAGAGGTGGCCCGGGAGTGGCTGCGCGTGGGCTCCGTGCTGGACAGGCTGCTCTTCCGCATCTACCTGCTGGCGGTGCTGGCCTACGGCGTCACCCTGGTCACGCTCTGGTCCGTCTGGCAGTATTCCTGAGTGGGTCCAGCCCAGTAGGGGGTGGGTAATGAGGCTGGTTAGGCCGGGGATGGGGGAATTTCAGGGCCCAGGGGATGCCAGGGACCTTCTCAAAACACATAAACAGTTCCATGCCTGTTTCCAATGCCAAGTCTCTCAGCAATCCCGAGACAGGGCCTTAACCCTTCCCCTAAAAACTTGGTATTTAAGGCTCTCACATCCTCCACTCTCCTACAGGCCCATGATGGCTTTAAAACACACTATCTTAGATCAGGAGAAATCCACGCATGCCCTGACTTCACTCTATCTAAGCATCAAGCCTCAGTTTCCCCATTGGCGCTCCCCTGAATTGGCACCTTGGAATCTGCTCACTCCCTCAGCCTCGTTTTGAGATGGAAGGTAAACCAGCTCTCTACCACACGGGCCTGATAACTCTGCATTAGGTTTAGCCAACCCTAATGTCTCTCTGTTCACTTCACCTCTGGCCACTTCCCTGCACATCCATCAGATGGGGGAGGCGGGGTAATAAAATGCTATGAAGCCCCTAAACTCTCTTCTTGACCATTTGTCAGCAGCTGGTGACAGCAGCTGAAGTTGCTGGTGGAAATGAGGTTGGGGAATTATCTGTGGTTTCAGATGTATGATGCTCTCTGCCCCAGGAATTAAGAAGTGACCAAACAGTGGCTGTTCTGAAAAGGAAACAATAGGAGGTGGGATTCAAGGTGCGAGGGTCGGGACCATGAACACAATGCAGAGGTGGGGAGGAGGGTGCTCAGTTCTGTGACCTCCTGGAAAGATGCTGGAAGGGTCTACACAGTCCTGCTATCATTCTGGGCTCACGGTCTCTTGGTGAAGCTGGAAGCCAGCTCTCTCCCTGCAACAACATCGGCACCACAGCCAGCACCCACTGGTTCGGTGTTTGAAAGCAGAAACTGCTAAGTCTTGAGTTTATGTTTCTCCTTTGGGAACTCTCAGCGGCCGGCCCCTGGCACATCCACCAGAAAGCAGGACCATGATGGAGGCAGAGGCCGGGGCATGGTCTTTGATCTTGCATCTCGGATCCTGGCCCCTCTCCCACACATCAGGATTTAAGACATGCTAAGGAGCATCCCAACTCTATCACTCCAACCACCTAACAAGCATTCAGAGGAAAGGAATGCCAGAACCACCAAGAATGATGGCTTCATGTTTGCCATGTTTGCTTGAGGCTTTCTCTGGTTCTCCCTTTCTCATTCCAGCTTTCTCTCTTTCCCTGTCTTGGGGTGCCTGTCTCTTAGGGACTGAATTCTACAAGGCTGAAAGAAAAGGACCCCCCAAAATACCTGGGATGAGTTGTTTCAAGGCTGGTCAACTACAAGGGATTCAGTATGGATCACCTGAACCTATACTTTCCCTGATCCCAAACTCTGCAGCTCTAGTTTCTAGACCATCCAGTGAAGCTGGACGGAGGGCAGAACCTTAGGTCCTTGAGAGCTTCATGTCTGAAAAAGCCTAGAGGCTGAGGAAGCAGGCTCGTCTGGTTTAGCTTCTCTGAGCTTCTTCTTCTCACCCCAGTTTCCCCAGCATGCCGAAAGAACTCATTAAATATTGTCTATCCAGCTGCTGGTTCGTAAATTGACCTGGAATGAGGTTTCATCTGCTACTTCCACCTCAGACGTATGTGCTCCTGATATTAGTTAAGGATTTTTGTTTGTTTTGCTGATGGATAGGTATCAGGGTTTCCCAGCAAAAAGCAGGAGACTGTGGGGCTGGAGATAGGCTCCCATTCACAATTGTTGCCTCCTGCTAAGCGCAGCTTGGGCTAAAGATGAGGGTTGCTCGTCCCGACTCTCTCAAGATGGTCCTGGCAGCCCATACTTGGGAGCCTGGCCTTGGGATCAAAGCTGTCCCACTCCACTCTCCACTTGGCCCTGCTGGGCCAGTCGTGCTGCTGGGTGATTCTCACGTCTCAGGCCAGAGAAAGAGAGAGAGCTGGACAGTCTGGAATGGTCGATGCACCACTGATCAGTAAGTGGGTGGCTGTTGACACGGTGTCCAACCAGAGAGCTAGTAAGACACTAATCAACCTATTGATTCCCCATCTCCCCCTCCACTCTTCACCCACAATCAATGGGGTAACAAGCCCAGCACTGAGGCAGCCAATCAACCGACCCGAGGGTGAGCCACGACATGTAACGTCTTCCGCTCCACTAGCCACAGCCAATCAGCTCATCAATGCAGCGTCCAGGCTGCCCTGCCCAGGGATGGGAAACTGAGACCCAGGGCCAGAGGATCCCCCGGTGTACTAACCCCTGTCCGTCAGTATTGAGCTTGGGCTCCTCCCAAGGAGACCTTTACCCAGTCTGGGATATGAGAACACCCAGAAGCTCCCTCTCACCTGTTATCTCTCCCAGAACTTGCTTGCTTCCTTCCTCCTGCCACTTCAGCTCCGTCCCTCTCCTTGTGTCCTAGGCAGAGAGAGAAAACCAGAAACCGCCCGTGTCTTTACAAGTGCTTCTGGGAAGCACCCTGGTTCTCTCTGTCTCATCTCCACTCCTCTCCTGCAGCCTTCTCCATTCACCTACGAATAGTCCCGCTTCTCACCTTCTTTCCCATCCACGCAGCTTTCCAAACCTGTCATTTCTCCTCAAAAGACTCCCTTAAAGATCTTGAAAGTGCCCAGCCTGAACCGCCCTGTATGGTGCTCCAAGCTGTGGAGTCCACCGCCACCATCCCAGGCAGGCTGCCTCTCCTCCTAGGCAATGGCCATCTCTGCTCAGCGACCCCAGGGCCCCTCACAAGAGTGGACATTCCGCGGCTCTTGGGAGGGTCTAGGGAGAGTAGCTGAGCTCAGAGTCAGGATGTGGGCTTAGGGGAGATTTCACTGAGACACTAGGAGGGAAACTTGCCTGGTGGGGTAGGGGGGAGGACGAGTCAGTGGGGAGGTATGGTTCAACATTCCCCAGCCAGATTCCCCTCCTTCCCTCCCTCACTTCCCTCCAGCCTCTGAATCAATACATTTTGAATCTAATCTAATAACAGAGATTTAACGAGGGGATAATGCTTGTGGAGCGGTCCGGCGCTTTGTCTCTTCTTTCAAGCGGCAGCTGGGGCCCATTATCCAAGGACAATGCCCCATGCTAATCACTGCCTCTCTCCTCTGAGTGTTGGGGGACGGGTGGCGGGCAAGAGAGGGCAGCTCCTCCCCTGATTGGAGGGGAGTGGAGGGGGGGAAGAGGGGAGGAATAAGTCGCGAACGGTCTGGCCGGGGCCCCTCCCAATCGCCTTGACCTGACACCAACTCAGTGGGCTTCTCCCCAGACCGCAATGTCCATCCTGGGCAGTCAGGGCTGGAGCCCCAACAGCGCACACAAACAGCAGATAATTACCTATCAGCTGCAGTACCAGGGGTTGGGAGTTGGGCGGGTTTTTTTTCTTCTTCTTCTTCTTCTTCTTTCCTCTAACTTGGTCCTCTATAATTTAAGCTCTCCCATTAAGGCCTGTGATTGGCCAGCCCTGACTGTCACGGTTAGAGAATGAAACCCTGCTTTTAGAGACCAAGAATACCCTTCTCGGAAACAGAAGCCTGCTTCACATCCTCTCTCTCTCCTATCTGGGACCTTATATCTGGGCTTGACCTGCAGGAGGAGGGGTGGGAGGTTAGACTGCAAGAAGAACTTCCGGAGAGCCATATTCCTGACATGAATGAGATTGGGAGTCTGAAAGGGAAGGAATGGAACTCATTTCCTAGAAGTCTTTAAGGAGAGACTTTTAGGGCTTCCCTGGTGGCGCAGTGGTTGAGAGTCCGCCTACCGATGCAGGGGACACGGGTTCGTGCCCCGGTCCGGGAGGATCCCACATGCCACGGAGCGGCTGGGCCCATGAGCCATGGCCGCTGAGCCTGCGCGTCTGGAGCCTGTGCTCCGCAACGGGAGAGGCCACAACAGTGAGAGGCCCGCGTACCGCAAAAAAAGAAAAAGAGAGACTTTTATCTAAGTTGGGAAGGGGCAGAGCAGGGAGAATATCTGCCTCGATTTCCACTGTCAAAACTCTAGTTGGGAGGGAACCAGAGCTAGGACACCAGAAGCATGGCCACTCCCATTCCTTCTGCAATACATTTATTGGGCACAATATCAGAGTGCCATGTGGAGTGGGCCACCCCAAATTTGAATTTTGGCCCCATCACATGCTAGCTGTGAAACCTTGGACAAGCACTTAATTCCTCTGTGCCTCAACCTTCTCATCTGAAAAATGGGCGCACATTAGTACCTGCTCATAGGTGCTGTGGGGCACCATACTCCCAGTATGGGGCCAAAGCCCAAGGAAGTCATGAGGCTGGAGTAGAGGGATGTCTAGTGGCTTAGGGGCCCTTCCTTGGTCTGCTCACATCACATTCTGAATGGGTAGGAACGTCTCCCTTTTCCTTGTTGGCTCCATTTTAGAGATGGGCAGGGTGAAGTGAGCTGGTCATTCACTATAAGGCCAGCAGGGGATAAAGTTCTATCCACACCAGGCTGAATTCATATCTCTATGTCCCATACCTTCCTGTCCCTTTTTCTCCTATTACTACCCACTCAGCCTCGCTCGTCCCTGTGCATTCCCAGGCTCCTTTGTACAGAGTTCCTCCCTAAAACTACAGCTTTGAGTTCCTCCTCTGGGAAAGCATGTGAATACTGGGCACAGCTTGGGGGGATCATCCTGCTCCTGGCTGGGTCTCTCCTATTCAATTTCACCTCCTGTGTCCCTGTCTGCAAAGAGACCTAAATTCCTGGCAGTGGGACACATCATGAACATGACATCCAGGACCATGGGAGCCTAGGACTCACTTCCATGTGCCTGGGCGAACCCCCCACTCAAGACTCAGAAAGAAGTACCATCCTGTAAGGCCCGGAATAGGACGTCAAACTTGGGCCAAGGACAGTCACAACCCGGTCCTTCTAAATTCTGTCCACAAGGTGGCAGCAAAGTCCAGCTATTCTATCGAGGGGATTAGGCAAACTTTTTTTGCCCCCTTCTCTCCCCCCTTCCCCCTCAAATGCCCCAGCCCTCCTCAGGAGCCTCTGAGTCCCCTTTTCTCAAGGCCAGCCCCTTCCTTTTGGCCAGCACTAAGGGTCATGTTTCAGACTGCCTGATGCCCTGCTCTGATGCTCTGGGCAGAGCCTGTGCCAGTACTCATCCCTGAAAAACGGCCCCTCTTGTTTCTGTGCTCAGGCCTGGACCCCACACTAAGCTGCACACTTAGTTTATTTCCCCCTTTCTGCTTATGTGTTGAAGATATTGATGCCTGATGGTGAAGAAGTTGTTTTACGCAAAACCCATACACGTAAGTTCCATGGATGACTCTCTGCCTTTCTCTTCTGCCCATGTCTCTAGGACCCCAACTCCATCCCCCTTCACACTGGCTCTGAGATGCTCCTCAATTGTCCTAGGAAAAGAAGAGTGAGAGTAAGGGGCTGCCCAGAGCAGGAGCTGGGGAGGTGTGTGTAGGGGTGGGCGTGGGGGTCTGTAGTTAGATGAGGAAGGTGGGACCCTGGGAGACACCCGTCCAGTGGCTCTGGGGTAAGGACTGAAGAGATGATGTCAGTCCCAAATAGGGTTAATGACATGATTTCTTTACCCATCCTAGGGCAACACCCATAACTTTGCTGTTGCCCCATGCTAGCTGTGCGTATTAGTTTTCTGCTGCTGCTGTAACAAATTACCAACTTAAAAACACACATTTACTATCCTGCAGTTCTCGAGGTCAGAAGTCCAAAATGCACCGGCAGGGCTCCGTTCTTTCTGGAAGCTCTAGGAGAGAATCTGTTTCCTTGCCTTTCCTGGATTCTAGAGACTCAGAGGTTGGCTCCTGGCCCCTTCCCCCAGCTTTGAAGCCAGGAGTGTAATATCTTTCAGATCTCTCTGCTTCATCACATCTCCTTCTCTGTCCCTTTTGCCTCCCTCTTTCCCTTATAAAGACCTTTGTGAATACAATGGACCCACCCAGATGAGCCAGAATAAACCGCCACCTCAAGATCTTTAAATTAATCACAACTGCAAAGACCCTTTTACCTTGTAATGCAACATAATCACAGGTTCTGGGTATTAGGAAGTAGTTATCTCTGAGGGGGGCCATCATTCTGCCCACTACCCTGTGAGATCTCGGGCAAAGTTGCTTAGCTTCTCTGTGCCTCAGTTTCCTCAACTGTAAAATAGACACACTTAACAATACCTACCTTACGGGATTTTGGGGAGGAGTAAAAGAAGCAATGCAAGTAAAGGGTCCAGTGCAAAGTAAGTGCTTGATAAATTTTAACTACAGTGTTCTTATTGCTTTTATGCGTAAATCTAGAAGCTTCCTGCCCAGGCCCTTGCACAGGAAAAATGAGGTGTGGTCCATTTCAGACCTATTTAATTAACACTATATAAGAAATAATACAGTCCATTAGGCAGTGTTCATTTGTGCAATAACTTTATGGTGATGAGTTTGAGCTATTTTATGACCTTAGGGGAAGGGGACATGAAAGCAATGAAACCAGGACCCCAGCCTGGTAGGAGATATAGGATCAGGCCAAGGCAGCACCTTCCCCAACGCCCGCAACTCCCAGAGTTTTCTCATCTTCCTGGGGCTTCTTGAGGCAAGAGGTGTTAAACCCAGAATGGGGTGCAGAATCATCTCCCTCCAAAGACTTCAACAGAGACACCCACCCCGCTTCTCCTGATCCACCCTCTTTGAGAAAGCAGTACAGGCAGGGGGATGGATAGAATAAACTCTGGAGGACCTTCCCAGGTCAGGGTCCAGGAAATCCTGCCTTTCCATCTGGGTGACACTTCATCTTGGCCTGAGGCTCCAGCTCTGTGCTCTATCCTCTTCTCTTTGCTGACATATCCACCCCCTGCCCTTTTCACCCAAGGACTCATTTTTCTGGCTCTCACTAATGAAACTCAAATCCATCTGCCAGATGGGTTTGTCATTGGGCTTAAAATTCCCATGAAAGGTTCACCTCTCAAAAGTCTTGTGAAGGTGAGCGACGTGTTTCTCCCATTGCTAACCCCCCATCCCCGCCATTTCTTCACTCTCCCAAGAACTGTGAGGCATTTCTTTATTGTCGAGTGATTTGTTTAGCATTTATCCTCCCAACCTGTAAGTTCCCAAAGGCCGGTATTTCTCGTCCTGTTCACCACTCACACTGAGCTGGCATGTAGCCCACGCTTGGCATTTAGTGGGCCAACGAGTGGATGAGCTGCGGTGGGGGAAACAGACATCTGCTGTGCAGAAGGGAGCTCTGACCTGCAACCCCTTCCCTAATCTACTTTTTACCTCTCCCGTCACTGCCAGTTTGGGTGAGGCGCAGGGAGTAAGGCATAAGAGAGACCCAGGCAGCCTAAATGGCATGGGAGAATCTGGGTGGGAGAGTAACTCTGCGGGGCTGAGTGGAGAATCTGGGGGGAGTGGCCTTAAGGAGGCTGATTGGCCATTGAAACCCCTGATGTCACTTCTTCGGTGAACCTTCTCAGATCCTTTAAGAGAATGAATCACTTGCCCCCAGAACGTCCACATTGTGTCATAGCTGGTTTGGCGCTGTAGGTGTCAAAATCCGTGAGCTCCCACAGCCGGGACTGCCTGCCTCTTCATCTCCAGGGCCAGACCTGTGCCGGGCTCAGGGTGGAAGCTCAATATTCGGATGAATGAAGGGGGTGGTGGTGCGGATTCTATGTGAGTCCCTTTCTGCTAGGATGATCCTGTAATTATCAGCCAGACCAGAGCATTTCTGTCCTGGAAATGGAGGTGCTATTGTTAATTACACATGGACTGTCCTGGGCAAGCAGGATGCATGCGTGCACCTTACCTCTTTACGGATTCCCCGGCCCCCTTCCATGGCTGAGACCTGAGCCGGACTGGTCGGCTGCGAATGCTTTCACTCCTGCATGTTTCAGAGTTGAGCCATCTTGGGCTGGGGGAGGGGAGGAGAGGCACAGCACTGCCCTTTGTTCCCTCTGGGGTCATGGTTTTCCTCCTGAGGTTTGCCTCAGAGGTTGGAAGGATTTCCTGTAGGGTCACGGGTCAAATGCCGCATGTCCTCAGCAAAGCTATGTGGAGTCCTAGCTCGGCCTCTGCCCTCCTGCCCCCAGGAAGAAGGATGGGCTGATTCTGGAGCAGGAAGCAGTGCTGGGCAGGCAGAGGCAGGCTGGGAGGGGCTCCAAGGGTCCCCATCTCCACCATCTGAAGGGCTGAAGGGCAGGTCCTGGGGACTCCCTCCACCCCCGAAGCAGGAGTTGCTGCCCAGTGCCTGTATGTGTGGTGGGGGTGCAGTGTGGAAGGAGCGCTGCTGGCAGGGGATGTGCCCCATGGGGTTGGAAGTTGGCTAAATGGGGCTGGATTGACAAGGAATCCTGGGGTAAACCATTGCCTTAAAAGTTTACTTTTCGTTAATCATCCCGTTTGTGGAGGAGGAAACCCATATGTCGTCCTGCAGAGTAAAGAGAAAGAGCAATTGTATTGCTGAAGGGGGAAATGGATTTGGGCCTCTCCCTAGCTTCCTGATAGTTCCCCGGGGGTTCCCCAGAGTTTGGGAGTACAACAGAGATCCCCTGGGGTCAGGCCACATTTAAACAGTAGCACCCCTAAGGGGCCTGATATAAGGGAGGCGGTGGGAAATGCGGGTGGGTTGAGAGGTCCAAAGCTGAAGGTCTACTGCAGTGCCTGCTGGGGTTTGGGACCAACCTCACCATCCTCTGCATGCACCTGGGCCCCAGCTTCATAGGATGCCTGCGTCAGGCTGCACAGGTTGTGAACTGTATAAACCCACGGGCACCACTTACACGGACCCCAAAGTGTACCACTCAGGAAGCTCTGGTCATGGGCCTTTACACATGCTAGTCACTCTGCCTAGTATGTCATTCTGGCAAGTTCCTACTCAACCCCAAAAGGCAGCTCAGATGTCATCTCCTCTGAGAGCTCTTAGAGCATCCGTCACACCCACGCATACCTCTGTTCCACAACATATTACATGGAATTGCCATGATCTTCTCCACCATTCTCAGAATCTTAGCCGTCCTCCCCGCCACCTTCCTAACACAGTGCCTGGAATGTGGAGGCCCCGGGTGGACAGTGGTGACAGTACCAGAGCTAGAAGCACCTGCGAGGTCATCGTGCACTCTCTTCCTGGTTAAGAAGATGTTGTGGCCCAGGGCGGCGAGATGACTTGTCCACAGTCACTCAAGGTCTCTGCGGTAGTGAATGGGAACGTTGGACAGGCCCTCAGGCCCTCAGTACTGGGGACAGGACCGCCTTGCAGGGATGACAGTGGTCTCTCCTCTGAGACCCCCTGGGGACTGGGACCCAAACCCTTTTTGGCAGGTCACTCCCTCCTGTCCTTGTCCTCTCTCCCTCCCACTTTCCAACCACGGGTATTTTAAAGGCTATTTTGACTCTCTCCGCTGTAATAAGAAACTAGCAATTAGCTATTATAAGGCTGTTTTACAATCGTGTGGAAGCCCCTTTTATCCACTTTGCTTTAAATGGTTATATCTTTTATCCCTAGTTTTCAGGAATATAAAACTTTATAGCATTTGCTGCAAACCTTCATACTTTGCTTTGCAGTTTATTGCTCCCTCTGTAGATATATCTTTCGCATAAACAAGACTTTCATCTGTACAGTACTGGGCTTGGGCCACTGTGGCTCTCTGCAGTTTCATCAGTGGAACTCGGCCTTGGACACAAGATGATTCACACTGAGCCATTGGCCTGGTTGGCCGCCCTCCGTTCCTTGTGTTCTGATGAGGGCTGGACTGGCAGCTCTGCCACAAAGTCACGGACCCCAGGGAGAGGGAGACATGATGGGGAATCCCTGAGTGGGCATTCCGCACTCACTGTGTCCCTGATCTGAGGTTTGGGTCCCCGAAGACACCAGCCAAGAGTGTCCTGGCCTCTCCTGTGCTTGAGCAGGGAAATCTTCCCCGAAAGCAGCCAGGAAGCAGCAGCAGTAAGCTTAGCCAGGGCTCCCCAAGGCATGCCTGGAGTAGAGCACAGGCCAAGTTCTCGGACAGCCCTGGCCTTCCTGAGGCACCAACCTGGAGGGCCTCTCTGAGCAGAGGCTCCATCTAGAAAAGCCTTGGTGACAGAGACGACCACACAGGCGATGCTGTCTCCTGGGGAATTCTCCAACTATGACCTGTTTTTCTGTTTTTTAATCTGGAGTGATTAGATTAAGTGCAAAAAAAAAAGGGCACCTCTTAGGGTAGCCATGAGAACGCCCTACCCCTGGACTGCCAGCTACGCTGAGGGTAATTGATCAAGGGCCCCAGGTGCTGCTCTGAAAGCAGTGTTGGTGCCAAGGCCACGCCTCCCAAGGGCTGCCCCTGGCCGCCCCGGGATGCTAAGAGAGGCCCGTTCCTGGGAGGTGGGATTCCTCTGATGAACAAGGGGCTGGAGGACTCCCCGACAGCCTTGCCAAACCTTTCCTCTGCTGCAGGGCCGTCCAGGAAGACTCCTTCCCTCATTCCTTCCCTCAGTCCAGGAAGACTCCTTCCCTCTCTCCTTCCCTCTCTCCTTCCCTCAGACCAGACTTACTTACCGAGCAGTCTGACAGCTCTCGCCGCCATCCCTGTCTCCCTCCCCAGTTCCCCTCACGGGCATTCCCCCTAGTAAAATGCTTGCACATTGAATCCCATTTTGGCATCTGATTCTCAGAGGACCTGGACTGACACACCTCTCACTTACATAAGGAGAGAAAGTTGTATACATCAGTGTCACCGATGGAGATTCTGTGCCTCCCGTTGTTTCTGCAGTAGCTGCTAGAAAGACGTGTAGACAGGGAGAAAAGTGTGTGTATGTTTATATGCAATGCTAGAAGGAAGTGTATCTCCAGGTATAGACGTGTAGGCGGGTATAAGTCATGGCTATAAATATACTTTTTTAAAAGAAGAGTTATTTTAGAGCAGTTTTAGATTCACAGCAAAATTAAGTGGAAGGTACAGAGATTTCCCCTGTACCCCTCTACCCGCCCCACACATAACCTTCCCCATCATCAACATCCCCCAACAGAGTGGTACATTTGTTACAATCGATGAACTTACATTGGCACATCCCATACCCAGAGCCCATAGTTTGCCTCAGGCTTCACTCTTGCTGTGTACATTCTAGGGCTTTGGACAAAAGTATCCAGCACTATAGTGTCCTACAAAGTAGCTTCACTACCCTAAAAATCCTCTGTATTCTGCCTATTCATCCCCCCCCATCCCTCCACAAGCCCTGGCAGCCACTGATCTTTTAATGTGGGAGGGACCGTGGTCCTGATGACAGCTGATGTTAGACGTCTAGCCTCCAGAGCTGTAAGACAAGTTTCTGTTGTTTGAAGCCATGCAATGTGTGCGACTTTGTTATAACAGCCCTAGGAAATGAATATAGGATCCTTTTCACCTATCAACCAACCCTATAGTCCCCCTACCTTGAGAACACTTGTTATGCATAATAACAATTTTTCTTTATCATTCGATCTAGTTGGATAGCAGTTTTGTTTTGTTTTTTTTTCGGCTTTGGTTTTTTTTTTAATTTTTAAAATTTATTTTTGCCTGCGTTGGGTCTTTGTTGCTGTGCACGGGCTTTCTCTAGTTGCGGCGAGCAGGGGTTACTCTTCCTTGCTGTGCGCGGGCTTTAGGGTGCGCGGGCTTCAGTAGTTGTGGTGTGCCAGCTCAGTAGTTGTGGCTCACAGGCTCAGTTGCTCCACAGCGTGTAGGATCTTCCCAGACTGGGGTTCGAACCCGTGTCTCCTGCACTGGCAGGCGGATTCTTAACCACTGTACCACCAGAGAAGTCCCTTGGTTTTGTTTTTAATTGTGATAGCTTTCAGACTGACAACCGATAGGTCTTTATGTTCCTCAGGCTTCTGTCCTTGGCCTCTTCTCTTCTGACAGTGCTCCTTCCTGGGGGGATCTCAGCCATTCTCATAGCTTCAAACATCACTCAGTGAGCCCCTAACCCTTAAGTCTGTATCCCCAAGCAACACTGCACTCCTGAACTACAGATCCAGTATCTATCTAACATCTGTCCTTGGAGCGTCCCCTCAAATTCAAGAGGTCAAATTTCAATTCCTATCAATCCCCTCCTTCAGCTGTACTTTCCATGCTCTCTGATTCAGTGAATGTCACAACTACTGACCTAGGTGTCCAAGCAAGACACCTGAGCAAGGATGTCACTCTATCATCTTTCCTTCAAGTCTAGAACATCCACAAATTCTATTGATTCTGCCTTCTCTTCCTAATCTCTCTTCTATCCATCCTCTCTTTACCATACCCATTTTCACTGAAAGAATGTAAGTCCACATCATTTTTGCCTGGGATCTTGTACTCTAACCTTGAACAATTCTCCACATTACTGATGGTTTAAAATGCATCTCTTAAAGTTTGGTAAATCGTCATCTGGGTCTATAGTTTTCTTTGTGGACAAACTTTTTTTAAATTACAGATTCAGCTTCTTTAATAGATACAGGATTTCAAAACGTTTATTTCTTTTTGTGTCAATTTTGTAAGTGTGTTGCCCTAGGAATTTGTCTATTTCATTTAAATTTTGGAATTTATTAGAAAAAAGTTGTTTGCTATAACATCTTGGTATTAGTTTCCTGGGGCTACTGTACCGAAATCTCACAAAATGGGTGGCTTAAAACAAAAGAAATTTACTATCTCACAGTCTGGAGTCTAGAAGTTGGAAATCAAGATGTCACCGCATCCCTGCTTCCTCTGAAACCTGTAGGAGAGAATCCTCCCTTGCCCCTTCCTAACTTGTGGTGGTCATTACCCTTTGATGTCCCTGGGCTTGCCGCTGCATCCCTCCAATCTCTGCCTCCGTTGTCACATGGCCTTCCCATTCTGTGTATCTGCTTTCTCCTCTTCTTATAAGAACCCCACTCATATTGGAGTAGGACTCACCCTATGTATTGGCCCACCCTACTCCAATCTGACCTTAGCTTAACCTGATTATATCTGCAAATACCCTATTTCTAAATAAGGTCACATTCTGAGGCACTGAGAGTTAGGACTTACACATATCTTTTGGGGGGCACAATTCAATCCACAACAATCTCATTATCCTTTTATTATCTTATTATATTTTAATGAACTTGTAAAAATGCTAAAAGCCAAGAAAATCTTATACGAAGAAGAACAAAATTGTAAGATTTCCATTACTGGTTATCAAGACTTTTCACATAACTACAGTAATCAAGACAGACTGGAACAGGGGCAGCCACAGTACATATACTAATGAAACAAAATAGAAAATCCAGAAATAAACACAAACATATATGGATACTTGATTTATAACAAAGATGGCACTGTACAGCAATGGTACAAGGATTGGTCTTCTTAATACATTGGGTGTCCACATGGGAAAGAAATGAATCTTGACTCCTACTTTGCATCGATCACAAACATTCATTCCAGATGGATGGTAGATCTAAATGTGAAAGGGAAAACAGGGACTTCCCTGGCAGTCCAGTGGTTAAGACTCCATGCTTCCACTGCAGGGGGCATGGGTTCGATCCCTGGTCGGGGAATTAAGATCCTGCATGTCCGTGTTGTGCGGCAAAAAAAAAAAAAAAAAGTAAAACAAAAAGCTTTAAAAATACAACGTAAAATAACTTAATGATCTTGTAGCAGTCAATGATTTTTTAAGCTGGACATAAAAAGCATTAACAGTTGTAGTGGTCTGGTACATTGGTGGTCCTCAATGAGCCATACCTGACTGTATTCATGCCTTTGCGTAGACCCTTCCCCTTAAATGTGAGCTGGGTTTGTGACTTTATTAATACTCAGTAGAATGTGGTTGAAGTGATTTGATGCCCGTCCCCAGCCTCAGGAGGAGCTGCCATCTAGAACTCAGCTAAGGATTCAGGACCCTGGAATGAACTATCGCCCACTTTCTTCTAGGGCTCTTCACGGTAAATCCGATCACACCTCGCATCCCTGCTTACTTTAGGAACCTCTAGAAGTCCAGGCTTCCTGGGTCATCCATTATCAGTGGATCACTGGTCCCCAAACTGCTGGTCGTATCTCCTAAACTAACCCATTTCATCTCTCCTCTGGAGCTTCCAATCTAGAAACAGCTGACTCCCTTCCATCTTCACTTCCATCCTCTGAGGACACTATCCTCTCATGTAGTTCTGGGGTGGGGCTCCCAAACTGCATATCTAACAAGTTTCTGCGTGATGTAGATGCTGCTGATCTGGCAATCACACCTTAAGAACCACTGCCATGGTCCTTATTATAATCACTACTTTATATACATCCTCAACCCTCCACTCAGCTCCCTGTCTAACACATTGGGTGTCCACATGGGAAAGAAATGAATCTTCATTCACCTGGTGAAGCCACAACCCCAGCTGAGTCCAGCCAGCCACATTCTCTGCTCCCACATCTGAGTAGTTGAATATTCTTGGAGAAAATCAAACTGAGCTGACTGGATTTACTATAAATCCATGGCTTCAAACTATAACGGGCACTGAATGACCGCCCCCTCCACCCCCAGCAAGCCTATATTTCTCTTTTAAGTTTGAGTTCTTACTCTCCAAATAATTATTATATTATTCTGTTTTTTTCTCCCAACCTCCCACGCCTATTCCACTCTGCTTCTTGTCGATGGCCTCATTCTTTCATTCACTGAGCCATCAGAAAGGAACCCCCTCATCTTCTGACCGGCAAATCCACAGATGGGCCATACCGGTACCCAAGTTCTCACAGGTTAAGATGCAGGAAAGGGGGATCATTTCAAAGGCAACCCCATCTCACATGCCCTGAGTCCTGCTCAAGAACTTTTGCTTTTGTGTTTATTTCCCCTTTCCTCTGCATCACCTAGCAACCAGGTCTGCTGGACCATCCTCATGAACAAACATATTTTAGTGTCTCCTATTATTAAGAAAGCACAAAGAAACTTCCCTTGAAACTGTTCCAAAGGGGAACTTCTCAAAGAGTTTTTATATTTGCTTTTCCCAATTCCTCACCTTCAATTCTTTGTTAACTTCGTCTGGTTTCAACAGATTCCCTTGAATCCGTCCTTGTGGAATTTACCAGTAGCTATATACAAATGGCCGATAAGCACATGAAATAGTCATGAGGGAAATGCAAATCGAAACCACAATGAGATACCATTTCACATCCACTAGGATGGCTAAAATAAAAGACAGACAATAACAAGAGATGGTGAGGATGTGGCAAAATTAGAGCCCTCATACAGGGCTGGTGAGGATATGAAACGGAGCAGCCACTTTGGAAAACAGTTTGGTAATTTCTCAAGATGTTAAACATAGAATGACATTTTTTGTTGTTGTTGTTGTTTTTGCGGTACGCGGGCCTCTCACTGTTGTGGCCTCTCCCGTTGCGGAGCACAGGCTCTGGACGCTTCGGCTCAGCGGCCATGGCTCACGGGCCCAGCCGCTCCGCGGCATGTGGGATCTTCCCGGACCGGGGCACGAACCCGTGTCCCCTGCGTCGGCAGGTGGACTCTCAACCACTGCGCCACCAGGGAAGCCCAAATGACATGTTTAACATGACCTAGCAATTCCACTCTAGGAATCTACCCAAGAGAAATGAAAACATATGTCCACAGAAAAGTTAGTACACAATGTTCACAGCAGCATTATTCATAATAGCAAAAAAGTGGAAACAATCCAAACTGTATCAACTGATGCATGATCAGTAAAGGTGGCATATTCGTACAAGGGAATAATATTCAGTCACAAAAGGAATGAAGTACTGACACGTGCTACAATATGGAGGAAACCTGGAAACATTACGCTAAGTGAAAGAAGCCTGAGGCAAAGACCACATATTGTATGATTCCATTTATACGAAATGTCCAGAATAGGCAAATCTGTAGTGACATAAAGTAGATCAGTAGCTGGCTGGAGCTGGGATTGGGTAGGGGGTGGGAAGGGGAAGGGGAGTACTGTTAATAAGTATGATGGAAGTGTTCTAAAATTAGACCGTGGCGGCAGTGGCTCCATTCTGTGAATATATGAAAAATCTGTACCGTATACTTAAAATGGGCCAGTTTTTGTGGCATGCGAATTGTATCTCCATAAACCTGTTGTTTTAAAAAGTCATTAAAAAAACACATCAGCAGCCTTCACATTGCCAATTCCAAAGGCCTCGTCTCCCTATCCCACTCCTCCGACACTTCCCAGCAGCCTAACAGTTGCCCACTCCCTCCTCTCTCTTGCCTTTCCTGACATCACTCCAGGTCCTCCCACCTCACTAGCCACACCTGCTCAATCTCCTTTGCTGACTCCTCCCCTTCCAACAGCCTCTAAATGCTGGAGGGCCCAAGGCTCTGTGCAGGGCCTTCTTATCACCTCTATCAGTACGTTATTCCTTTGGGAGTTTATCCAATCCTATCTCATGACTTTACCCTCTCACGCGCTGATGACTCCAAATAAACTAGGACCTCTCCCGATTAGTCTCAGACTTCTCTATCTAACTGCTTATTCAATATCTCCCTTTAGTGATCTGAAGTTATCTCAAGCTTAATATGTTGAAATCTGAGCTTTCTAGTCTCAATCTCCCACCCTACCACCAATCCTATTTCTTCCCAGGTTTTCTGGTGCCAGTAAATGGTACCACTACTCACACAATTGCCCAAGTCAACCTTAATTTACATATTTTCCTTCTGCCATACACCTGATCATTCAGCATGTCCTATCTTCCACTTCCAAAATGTACCCCAAGCCCACCTATCATCTATTCACGATACAAGCCATCATAATCTTTCAAAGGCAACAGCTTCCTAACTGTTTTCCCTGTGTTCATTTATTATGTTACTTTCCCTATTAAGATCCCTCATTGACTTCCCATGACATGCCAAGCCCTGACCTGCCTCAGGGCCTTTGAACATGCTGTCCTTCTACCTGAAACACTCAACGCTCCATATGGACGGTCCATTCTCTACCTTTCTCTCTCAGTTCATGTCACCTCCTCAGAGAAGCCTTCCCTGCAGACCTACCTGTGTTCTTCCCTCAGCTCAATTATTCTCAATTACTTCATGATGTCTTTTCCTTCAGGGCACTTACTACAACCAGTAATTATCCTCTGTATTCTACTTACACTGGTTAATTAATGCAATAAATATCTGTTGTGTCTCCTCTGTGCCAGGCACTGTAGTAGGTGCTAAGGATAAAGTCGTCATCAAGTAGACAGGGTCCAGCCCCAAAGCAGCACACAATATAGTGGAAGATACAGATATGAATCAAATAATCCTACAAATGACAAAATAAACACAAACTCTGATAAGTGCTTGGATGAAAAACTGTTAGAGGATCAAATTCCTAACATTTATTGGATGCTTATATGCCAGATACAGAACTAAATTACAACCTATCAAAGCAGGGACTTGTTATACCCAGTTGACACGTGAGGAAACAAAGTCACATAGCTAGCTGGGGGCTGGGCTGAGGTCAAGCGCAGGTATGTCTCCCTCAGAGCCAGAGCTCTGTGCTGCCATGTCTCATCTTGCTGCAGCCTTTTTTGTTTTTTCCCTCCTGCCTCTATGACAGCTTTGGCCACAGTCTCCACCATCATATCCACCCCCTCTGATCATTCTCAAAACTCTGGTGCTTCCTTGGTTTCTGTTCTCAACCTTCTCTTCCCCGGGTGTCCCAGCTGGGCTGGAGCTGAAATGTACACATTAGTCACGAAGAGTCAGGCAAATTTTGGAAAGCAATCTGGTACTACTTACTTAAATAACAACCTGGCAATTCTGCTCCTGAGATCCCAAAGTAATTCTCCCAGCAGCTCTTGAGGCTCCCTGAACAAGGAGAATCACGACAGCATGATCCATGATGGGGTGAGGCTGGGCACCTGGGTGTCCATCACCAAGTGGGCGCATCCGTGTCTGTGGTTGCTGCACGACATGGAATATTTATTATGCATTCACTAGAAGCAACAGATTCGATGTAAACATGAACAGTGCTTAATGAAAAAGGTAAGAAACAGAAATAGATCTATAGCAAAGTATCATTTATATAACAATGCATGTGCATAAAACAAAAATACACATTTTATAAAAATATATAAAAATGAAATGCACTAATTAGACAAAATAGAATGGCTGTTAGAGGGACACAGAAACGGACACATGAATAAGCAGGGACCATATGTCCTGGTTTGCCCGTGGCTGTACCGGATTACGGCTGTGATCCCAGCATGACGATTATTAAAATGCCTCTTTTTCTTCTCAGATGTGCTCCTTCTTGTATAATAAACATACAGTCACTCTAGGTATGGAAATAAGAAGAAGAAATAAATAGGAGGGAGAACTTGCACAGATCTGGTGGCCGTAACTTGGAATGAGGACTACGGTTACCTCAACCCTCCATACCTAAGATCCAAAGTAAAATCAAAGCGTGAACAACACAACAAAGCAAGAAAACAAACCAAAAATCTAGACCAAAACATACCACCCCAAGATTTGAACAATACTCATGTCCTTGAGCATCTATCTCCATGCACTGATCCATTGGGCTGAGGACCATTGGTGTGTGGGGACAGAGACTCCACCTGCATTTGGTTTCCAGGCTCATAAAGGCACGTCAGGTGCAGTGGGAGGGGTGGAGCGCGAGACTGGGGGTAGCTGGCAGAGGCCAAATCATAAGAACTTCCAGGCCTCCAGGAGAGAATTCCCCACAAATGGAGACATCTAGTATGATAAGGGACACCCGCCAAAATTGCCCAGTGGTCATAGGAGGGCAGTGATCTAGGTACCGATCTAGGTTTTGCAGGGCAGCTGGTATGGACGAACCCCCAGAACCTAGGGGATGGCAGGTATGCACCCCAGGAACAAGGGCTCCAAGGGTGAAACTAAGAATCTCATGGTAAAAGCTGTATGGTCTATGACAGCCTCATTGCCAGAGGGAAGGAGCTCCCCCGCTCTGACCTCCCAGCAGGTGGCCGCACACGTGTGCACAGCCTACAGCTTCTGCACACCTGGGCAGAGCTCCACTAGGCTGCTGGTGCCAATGAGAGGGGGTGGGCAGTGGCACCTCTTGTTCTGCAGAGGTGGCGTCCATGACTGATGACTCAGATGGATTCATGAATGTGGGTAAGACTTTTTAAGATGCCAGGAGTTCTTTGGGAAAACTTTGCAAGGATCTGCAGGTGGGCCTTTGAGCCAGTAAAACTGATATTTAACTGTTAATGTGATAGTGTTTGTCCCCATAACCTGGTGAAGCTAAGGGACAACAAGATGACACTCTCCCAGTAAAAAGAACCACCTTCCACTTATTCTCCCCCAACCAAAACCCAGGTGTTATCATGGACTCTCTCCCCCATCTTTCAAGACTGACTGGTCACCAAATCCTGTTCAACTTGTTAACAATTTTCTAATCTGTAATTTCCTCTGTATTGCTGTGGCCACTGTTCTCATCGAAGCCACTATCATCTCTCCTTTGTGTGATGGTTAATTTTATGTGGCCACAGGGTGCCCACCCATCTGGGCAAACATTATTCTGGGTGCGTCTGTGGGGGTGTTTCTGGATGAGATTAACTTCTGAATTGTTAGACTGAGTAAAGCAGATTGCCCTCCCTGATGGGGGTGGGCCTCAGCCAATCTGTTGAAGGTTTGAATAGAACAAAGGGCTGACATTTCTGTGAGTAAGGAGGAATGCCTCCTGCCTGATGGCATTAGCTGGGACATTTTTTTTTTTCTGATCTTCAGACTCAAACTGAAGCATCAGCTATTCCTAGATCTCCAGCCTGCTGGCTTTCCAACTAGAACTACACGTCGGCTCTTCTGGGTCTCCAGCTTGGCAAAAACTAGACAAATATATCAATCTCTTTATATATAGAAAAAAAGTGTAAGTCTCTGGAGAACTTGGATTACTGCAGTAGGCCCGTGAACAGTCTCCATGCCACTTTGACCTTCCACACTACTTTCAGAGTGATTTTCCCAAAACATAATCTAAGTACGTCTTTTACATATTTAGCTTTCTTCAGTGACTTCTCATTGCCTCCAGGATAAAATTAAACTCTTTAGCATCTATTCAAAATCCTTCCTGATTAATCCCTTCCCTACTTCGCCATACCTTCTCTTACCTCTTTGCCCCAACACACACACTCCAGCCTCACTGAACTCCTAGTTGACCTTCAAAAGGGCCTTGCCACCTCCTCCCTAGGCCTTTGCTCAACCTGCCCCAAATGCCCTTCCTGCCCTGCAGGCTCACTCATTCTCTAGCTGTGTGGTCTTGGCCAAGCTACTCAAGCCCTCAACCCTTAGTGCCTCAGTTTTCCCATCTGTAAAATGGTGATAATAACAGTACGCAGGTCATTGTTTATTGAGTCGATTAAATGCATCAGTACGTGAACAGTGGCCAGCATTTAGTATGCTGTGAATGGGGGATAGCAATAGTTATCATTACTATCATTTTCTAGTGATGAGGTTTCCTCAGTCTAATATTCTCCCTGCTCAGTTGGGTTAAATTGCTCTGAGACAGGAGCGGTTCTGGATTCCTGTTGGAAGATAGTAGGAGGGAAAGAATAGGCAAAGATGGATGGGTGTCTGGACTGATCTCAGGGGTAAAGATGCCTGCCCTCACCTTAGGGCCAGAAGGTTTCAGGAGACACAAGATCCTTGGGATTTCAGGCTGGCAGTGCCCTGGAGAGATCTCTGTGGCCATCCCTCTGCCTCCAGACAGCTTTCTTGTATTTCCGCTGCTAGGACGAGGCCTTGAAGAGCCAGGTGACAGCGTGTCGCTGCCAAGAAGCTTTATGGTGCCTCATACTAGCTGTGGCTTCTATTTCAGGACCCACAAAGGTCAAAGTCAGTCCCTGCCCGCAAGAATGGCGAGATGCGTGCCGGGAGCAGCTGGGTTCCCCACCCTCCTGGGTCCCACTAACCAGGAGGCACAAACCTTGAACCCATCAAGCACAGGGGTTGATAAACTCCAGCGCTGAGCCCCGAGGCGCTGCTTTGTACAGAATCCCCAGTGAGCCCCCAATGGAGAGAAATACAGCTTCTCACAGCTCATTCTGGGCCCTGCCTACCTCTCCCTTCTCCCATCACTCAACCAATGAAGGAGCTGGGCTAACAATTAAATACAGTAGCAATTTAAAACCGCCCTGCAGTGGGGGCCTCTCTGCGAACGCTGCCCGCCTGCCCAGGCTGCTGTTTACTCTTGGTGGGCCTGGGCTCCCCCCACAGCCTGATGCTGGCACTGAAAACTGCCTCATAATACACCCTGTAAAAGAAGCTCCAGGGGCCAGTGAGCTGGGATCACGACTGGGGCCACGTCCTGTCCTCAGACCTTCTCCCTTTCGGGAGCTTGCTTTTGCTTTACCCCATTTCCCTGGGAGCCTTGTAGATTTACGGTGGCCCCGGCCAGTCTACTCGACTCCAGGCAGAGAGATTTCAGGGCACTGATGGAGCTCCTACCCAGACACTGTGCAGAGGCACCCGCTGAGGTGGACAGGGAAGGAGAGCCCTGGGATCAGAAGCCTTGGGTTTCAATGCCTGGCCTGCCGCTTCCCAGCCACGACCCTGGAAATCAGGGGTCCTCAAACTCTGGTCTCTGAGCAGCAGCATCAGTGTCGCTTAGGAACTTGTTGAAACACCAGTTATCAGGCCCCACTCCAGACCCCCTGAATCAGAGACACAAGCTGGAGCCCAGGCGTCTGAGTTTTAACAAGCCCTCCAGGTGACGCCGGTGCTCGCTGAAGCTCCAACCACTGTCAAGTCATTTCCCCTGTCTGAGACTCACTTTCCTCATCTGGAAAATGGGGAGAAGACATCTGTTTTGCAGGGTTGTTGTATTTAATGAGACTGCAGTATGTGACAGCAAGCATCACCTTGTCACATAGAAGGTGCCCGGACTGCTGCTGCTAGAGGGCTGAGAGTGCAGGGTACTCCTCCATGCGGGAAGTAGCCTCTCCCTCGGCCGTGGTGCTGAGGGATTCTAAAGCCAGACCTCATCTCACCAACCATCAGAGAGACCGAGTAAGCTATGTGCGTTGTCTCGCATACACATTATCTGTTGTTTTTACCATAGCACTGAAGAGTGGAGCTAGTCATCTTTGTTTTTCTTAGTGAGAAAAACTAAAGCTGAGAGAGGTCACGTAACCTGCCTGAGGGCACGTGGAAAGGAGCAGGTCCAGAGTTTTAACCTGGTTCTCTCTACTTCCAATGCTCTTTCTACCATATTGGCCAGATATAAAGGTTTTCTCTGTATTACCACTCATTCATTCATTCAGTTAACATATATTTTTGAGTGCTTTATGTCAAGCACTGGGCCAGCAGTACAGCTAAACGGAATTCCTTCTATTTCTATATAAGCCAACTCTTGCTTATCCTTGCTATTAGGGAAAAAGATGCAAGCTGATCGAGTGATTATTTGGGGAGGGTTGAGTCAAATATGGGAACATGACAAATCTGAAAAAAATTGTTTCAGGCCCTTAATTCTTTCTTGTTTGTTGCTCCATGCATCTCTCCACCGGGTTGAGAGAAAGATCAGAGTTATCTATGAAGAGAAGGGGGGATCATGGGAAGGTCTTCAAGGGCAAGGACGAGGGATCATATACAGGGCACACTCCTAGTGTCTGGAGGTGTGTGAGACGTAATTTTATCTAAGTTTATCTAAGTATCCCTCAACTAATGGGTGTTCTCAGTCCCTTCCCTTCCCATATCCTGGGAAAGAAAGAAAGAAAGAAAGGAAAGGAAAGGAGGGAAGGAAAGAAGGAAGGAAGGAAGGAAAGAAAGAAAGGAAAGGAAAGGAGGGAAGGAAAGAAGGAAGGAAGGAAGGAAAGAAAGAAAGAAAGAAAGAAAGAAAGAAAGGAAGGAAGGAAGGAAGGAAGGAAAAGAAAGACTAAGAGTTCCACAAGGGCCATCTATACTGGCCTGGAATCACTGGTCCCTTGGTGGAGACAAGTGACAGCTTTCCCTACTGTCTGCTGCTAATCCAAGTTTTATGTTCTCTTTCCTCTGGCACAACCCCCTAGGACTGCCCTTGGCCTTCAAAGGGACTCTTTTTTTTTTTAACATCTTTATTGGAGTATAATTGCCTTACAGTGGTGTGTTAGTTTCTGCTTTATAACAAAGTGAATCAGTTATACATATATCCCCATATCTCCTCCCTCTTGCGTCTCCCTCCCACCCTCCCTATCCCACCCCTCTAGGTGGTCACAAAGCACCGAGCTGATCTCCCTGTGCTATGCGGCTGTTTCCCATTAGCTATCTATTTTACATTTGGCAGTGTATATATGTCAATGCCACTCTCTCACTTTGCCCGAGCTTACCCTTCACCCTCCCCATGTACTCAAGTCCATTCTCTACATCTGTGTCTTTATTCCTGTCCTGCCCCTAGTATTTTTTTTTTTTTTAGATTCCATATATATGTGTTAGCATATGGTATTTGTTTTTCTCTTTCTGACTTACTTCAATCTGTATGACAGACTCTAGGTCCATCCACCTCACTACAAATAACTCAATTTCATTTCTTTCTTTGGCTGAGTAATATTCCATTGTATATATGTGCCACATCTTTATCCATTCATCCATTGATGGACACTTAGGTTGCTTCCATGTCCGGGTAATTGTAAATAGAGCTGCAATGAGCATTGTGGTACATGACTCTTTGAATTATGGTTTTCTCAGGGTATATGCCCAGTAGTGGGATTGTTGTGTCATATGGTAGTTCTATTTTTAGCTTTTTAAGGAACCTCAAGTTACATTCCCACCAACAATGCAAGAGGGTTCCCTTTTCTCCACACGCTCTACAGCATTTATTGTTTGTAGATTTTTTGATGATGGCCATTCTGACTGGTGTGAAATGATACCTCACAGTAGTTTTGATTCGCATTTCTCTAATGATTAGTAATGTTCAGCATCCTTTCAAGTGTTTGTTGGCAATCTGTATATCTTCTCTGGAGAAATGTCTATTTTGGTCTTCTGCCCATTTTGGGATTGGGTTTTTTTTTTTTTTTGATATTGAGCTGCATGAGCTGCTTGTAAATTTTGGAGATTAGTCCTTTGTCAGTTGCTTCATTAGCAAATATTTTCTCCCATTCTGAGGGTTGTCTTTTAGTCTTGTTAATGTTTTCCTTTGCTGTGCAAAAACTTTTAAGTTTCATTAGGTCCCATTTGTTTATTTTTGTTTTTATTTTCATTTCTCTAGGAGGTGGGTCAAAAAGGCTCTTGCTGTGATTTGTGTCATAGAGTGTTCTGCCTATGTTTTCCTCTAAGAGTTTGATAGTGTCTGGCCTTACATTTAGGTCTTTAATCCATCTTGAGTTTATTTTTGTGTATGGTGTTAGGGAGTGTTCTAATTTCATTCTTTTACATGTAGCTATCCAGTTTTCCCAGCACCATGTACTGAAAAGGCTGTCTTTTCTCCATTTATATTCTTGCCTCCTTTATCAAAGATAAGGTGACCATATGTGAGTGGGTTTATCTCTGGGCTTTCTAACCTGTTCCATTGATCTATATTTCTGTTTTTGTTCCAGTACCATACTGCCTTGATTACTGTAGCTTTGTAGTATAGTCTGAAGTCAGGGAGCCCGATTCCTCCAGCTCCATTCTTCTTTCTCAAGATTGCTTTGGCTATTCGGGGTCTTTTGTGTTTCCATACAAATTGTGAAATTTTTTGTTCTAGTTCTGTGAAAAATGCCATTGGTAGTTTGATATGGATTGCATTGAATCTGTAGATTGCTTTGGGTAGTATAATCTTTTTCACAATGTTGATTCTTCTAGTCCAAGAACATGGTATATCTCTCCATCTGTTTGTATCATCTTTAATTTCTTTCATCAGTGTCTTATAGTTTTCTGCATACAGGTCTTTTGTATCCTTAGGTAGGTTTATTTCTAGATATTTTATTCTTTTTGTTGCAGTGGTACATGGGAATGTTTCCTTAATTTCTCTTTCAGATTTTTCATCATTAGTGTATAGGAATGCAAGAGATTTCTGTGCATTAATATTGTATCCTGCTACTTTACCAAATTCATTGTTAGCTCTAATAGTTTTCTGGTAGCATCTTTAGGATTCTTTATGTATAATATCATGTCATCTGCAAACAGTGACAGCTTTACTTCTTCTTTTCCTATTTGGATTCCTTTTATTTCTTTTTCTTCTCTGATTGCTGTGGCTAAAACTTCCAAAACTATGTTAAATAATAGTGGTGAGAGTGGACAACCTCTTCAAGGGACTCTTGACACTTAATCAAGAGGAGACAACATGGCAGATTTCTCCCCCGTAATGCAACAAAGAACTACAGTAATGGGTCTTTTAGAGAAGACTTCAAATGTGCCATTGTTATGAAAGCAGGCTGGCTTGGCCATGGGCGGTTTCACAGGCTTTTGGAGTTGGCCAGAGAAGGGGCTGCTGAGAGCCCCATTTGGGTTGCCATTTCACACAGCTGCTCTCTGCTGTGGCTGGCTTCCCTCCATGCCTGAGGAAACCAGAAGGGGAGAACTAATGAACCTCCTGGTGATTGACAGCCACCCATCCCTAGGCTGCCTGGCTCCTAAATGAAGAGGGTGAGTTTACTGAGGACCCCAACTGATGGGTAAAAGGCTCCTTTCTTCACTCCATGACAGTAATAAACTTCCCTCAGTCCCTAAATTATACGTTCAAAGGGAGTGGGATTGAGATCCTGGCTGCCATGACTATGCGCCCATGGAGACACTTAAGGAGAGAGGTCAGCAGAGGGCATTAGTAGGGGAACCTCTCTCTGGAGGATGAAGCTGGGAACCTGAGATTAGAAGAAGCCCTCGGCATTTGGCCCCTTAAAAATGCCTACGGGGTAAGCCACAGATCCTGGACACTGCGGAAGCTTCAAGCAGACTGAAGACTGGTTGGTTGTGTGGATATTTGTTACAATGACTGGTCTGTGACTGGAGCACTTGAATGTATTCATTTATCAAATAACCACTTATGAGGTACCAAACGTATGTCCCTAAGATAGTCCATGCCTTTGAGATCTGATGGGGCCACCTTCTAAACTTTTTCCATGAAGAGGACCTTGAGTTCTTTTGTCTAAACCCATCTCCTTCTCTGGTTCTGTGTGTTTATGCTTCTCCCTCTCCAGATCTCACTAGGAAATTGGTGAAATTCCAATAAAGTCTACACCTTAGCCATCAGTATTGTACCAATGTTAATGTCCTGGTCTTGATAGCTGTGCCATGGTTGTATAAAAGGTTAACATTAGGGGAAGCTGGGTGAGTGGTATGTGGGAAGTCTCTGTACTGTTTTTTCAACTTTTCTGTGAGTCTAAAATTAGTTGGAAATCAGAAGTTAAAAAAAATTAGGAAGTCTCACTAGGAGTTTCATTGACTCTTTCTGACTGCTTCTTTTCTATCTCTCTTTTGACCTCTGTCATTCTCTACCCTTTCTATCATCCTGCTAATATCTCTTTACCTTTCCTCTCTGTCCACTTCCCTTTCTCAATCTCTGTCTCTGCCCTTCATTTCTCCTTCGCACAAAAATCTGCTCTCCTCCCCACGTGTAAACACCTAATCAGTCACTGAATTCTCTTAATTAAACTTCCTGAATATCCATCAGCAATTACCTCCTCTCTGGTGCCGCTTTCACGGCTCCTGCGTTGTACCACCATCACCCACACTACACAATCACCCCGATTATTCCAGGGACCCCCTTCCTTGGACTCACCACCTCGGGGATGGGCTCCAGCTAGTCCATTGTCCACACTGGGCAGCTCTGGTTCACTCTAGCCCCTGATTCACACCATCACCGTTATCTGCATTGCCTACTGAAAAAAAGCCAAGCAAGCATCTCATACTCTGGTCCCTATTTCCCCAGCTTCAACTCCCCACCAGTGAGTTCACTGAGTCTCAAAGCAAAGTCTGACAAGCGCTTCTGCACATGACAGAAAGAACAGTGCTTCTTTTTCCTGAAGACAGCGAAGGAGGGTTATTACATGTGAAGTTGAGGTTCTTGGGCTGTGTGCAGAGAGAGGAGGGGAGGGAAGAGGGAGAAGAGAGGGGTTTCCATTTCAGTATCAGCAGAGGACCCTGAAGGAGAGAAGGGAGGCATCTCAAGCCTTCTCAGGATCATGGTCTTGATGGGCTTCGCTGCTGCTGTGCTGAGATTCCCAGAGGTACCAGAGCAGTCTGTGTCTTCCAGGTGGATGAAGAAATGGACCGGGGTCCAAGCAAAGACCATGGCCACATCCCTCCACACCGGTATATTGTCCCTTTCATTCACCAGCTTTCAGCAGTGCCACCTCCAACCTGTCAATGGAACCAGCTCAATGCAGACGCTTTAAATGCCCACAGATCCCGTGAATGCAGCACGTGCATATTCCTAGCTTTATAGCGACCTACTCCCTCCTCAAGATTTTATGTTTCAACAGCACCAAACACATCACAATGTGGTAGCCATTGGGGGCAAAGGAGTGAGGTTTGTGTCCATCAATCATTGGTTAAAGGCGACTCCCAGTGGGCTGGGAGTCTGCTACAAAAGAAGGGGCTGCCATATGAGATGGGGGGCCCAGGGAAGACCTCATGGAGAAGATGACATTTGAATCCAATCCTTCAGGAAGTGCAAGCAAACTACCCAGGTGGCCCCAATGTCCATCACAGCGCCTGGCAACTAGCAGACCCTCCGTATAGTTGGTTGAAGAGATGCATGAATGAATGAATAACGAACGATGCTCGGTGTTCCTCTTCACCTGCGTGGGCAGGGTGCCGGGCTCCTGGTCTCCACCCCAAGGTCCAGGTCTGATGTTGCAGCATTCATTTGCAGGCCTCTTCCAGCTTCTCTCCTGCTGACTGCCCAGAGCCGGAAGAGGAATTAGCACCCTAGGCCCCAGAGCATCCTCGCGAGGAAAGCACTTCAAGTGGTGGAGAGTTGCAAACTTGCTGGGTGCGTGTGGGCTGCCTCGGGAGCAACAAATGAGCCTGTGCAGATGGCGCTGAGACAAACGGCACCACCTTTTCACTGTAGCAGTACAGTCGTAATTTTCCAGAGACATTTATTAGGCGACGTCTCCCTTCTGCGGGATTGTGCTGTGGCTGGCGCACAGAGACCGCTGCCAGCAAGTTGGAGTGAGGGACCCAGTACTGATGGCGTGATGTGCACCCAGATCGCTCCCATTCCTTTCCTCCCGTCCTCGCTTCTGACAATTTAAAGGTTCGTTTGATGCTTGAGTAGTTGTGTCTCTCTAGACATCTGCATTCTTTGCAGGTATTCCCTGCTGTGGCATATCCTAAGAGAATTCCATCGAATAATTATCTTTCCTTTTACTTATTTTCCTTTTTTTCACTGGATCTGCATCACTATAACATGTTCGATGGTCTTCTCAAAGTAGTAAGCCTTCCCTGTGACTGCAAAGTGTCTTCATGTACAGTATTAAATCTACACCTGGCAGCTCTTCATCCCAGGACTTGCTGGATCTGACAGCGCTCAGGGCCCATGGTGGGTTCCTACCACCTTCTGTTTGGGAGAGGGAGAGCTGGGGTCATTGAGGCCCTGGGCTTTGCCCTCCAGCCCCGGGGGAATGGAGAAGCCAGTCAAGAGCTTATTCCAGGTGCACCCCCTGACCCTGAGGAAGCAGTTCTTCCCCAGGGCCTGTGGACTCTTCGCCCAGGATCCCCAGGGAGCCCCCTTTGCCACTGGGAGTCTTGGCCCAACTTGATCCAACTTTCCCCACTTCTCAGAATCTGGAGAAAGTGAGTTTCACTGGGAGACTAGAGCACTTGAGAGTCTGGGGCCCACCGCTAGGGCTCAGGGGCCTGCTTGCCTTGGCATTCTCCATGCCTCTCAGGTACACACTGCTTCTCTAACTTGACTGAAAGCTCCCTGTGGACAGACACAATATCCTTGTTTTTTCCAAAGCCTCTAGCACAGAGCTGGGTGATCAACTCACAATTAACAGTAAGCACTTATCACTTCCGAGTCCTTTTCTAGGAAGCATTCTCGGGTAAGGTCCTTCCTCCCATAAACCCTACACTATCTTAACTTTAATAAACAGCTTTACGACTTTGTAAGAATCTCTCCAACTAGATGGTGAGCTCCTGCAGCATCTTACATTTTCCTCCTCTGGGAACCCTCTGTCTCCTTCATATCCAATATATGAACATGAATCCTAGATCTTCTTTTGCTCGTTTTATCTTCCCAGTGCCCAGAGTACACAACTTGAAGGAAGAAAAAGCAAACTGTTCTAGAAAGAGCACACACTTAGAGTCAAGACACCTGGGTACTAGTCAGTTTCCATACCATCCTTCTGAGTAAGAATCACACAACCTCTCTGGCCTTCATTTTCCTCCTCTATAAATACGGAAATACCATCAAATTACAAACACCAAAGACCTGAAGGCCATTGTCATCCCTCTGCCTCCAGATGTGTATCTATCTAACTGGAAAGGCCACCGGATGTGGAAATTCAACAACCTTACCTGTGCCCTTGACCCAGGGGTTGGTTAACTACCCTGGAGTTAAGAATGTCTTCCTTTTGCTTCTCCACGTTGCTCGCTGTTTAAGCAGAATCTCTGTGTTCTGTCAATGGCTTACCAGGGAGAGCGTATGTATTTCTCCTTCCACAGTCTGGAGCTGAGTGGGGAGGGTAGAGTAAGGGTGAGGTCAGGGTGAGGAACCATGCAGAGAAATAGCTTTCTATCCAGTACTGTGTCCAGATCACCTGTGTAACTTTAAACACCTACTCTTAGATCTGATGGATTAGAGTCTTTGGGGGTGGGGCTCCCCAGTTGATTCTGAAGTTCCATCAGGGTTAGAGAGGGCCTGTGGGAGTCCTGCGACCCTTTCTCAACTCCCCACCCCCATAGGCAGGGTCTGGGAAAGACTTTAGGGTCTCAGCTTCTATCACCAAGCTCTGGAGGCAGGATTTCTAGACAAGGCAGCTGACAGCATCCACTTCAGGGCCACATCCACGGCTGAGCACCACAGACCCGAGACAAGCCAGGGCAGCAGGGAGCGCCCTGCACCAAGAGAAGGGCTGAGCGTGAGGCTGGTCCTACCCTCTGTAGCAGACCGTGAGGGTCTTAGACCCTGCCAGTGCTGTCTGCAGGACCTGTCACCCACACAGCCTGCCCGGTTGGTTGGATCGATACACGTGCTTCCTCTTCTGGTCCCCTGTGGAGTTTAGTCCTCTGAGATTCAACTCGTTCAACTTCCTAAGTGTGCGCAGGCTGGCCGCCAAGGTCAGTTTTCTTGCCTTCAAGAAGCTTACCACCTACAGTAATGCCTCATCCTCTCTCTCACACCTGATGCCACAGCTCGTAAGGCCTGTCCCATAAACCCTACTGCTGGGACTCCAGAGTGCACCCAACATCCCAGATGAGGCTGAGTCTACCTTAGTCCACAGCAGGAAATGGGCTTTGTCCTAAGCTCCCTGGGAAGGAGCCATATGGCCATATGTGGTCACCCCTCATGGGTCTCATACCTGAGGCCAGGCCTGCCTCTGCCTCCTGCCTGGTTCTAATGACCTTCCAGATTCTTCTGTACATTTTTGGTTTTACCAGCTTCTCCAACCTGAGCTTTTCCCATTGTCTTCTTTTTTTTTCCTGCAGTACGCGGGCCTCTCACTTCTGTGGCCCCTCCCATTGCGGAGCACAGGCTCCGGACATGCAGGCTCAGCGGCCACGGCTCACGGGCCCAGCCACTCTGCAGCATGTGGGATCTTCCCGGACCGGAGCACGAACCCGTGTCCCCTGCATTGGCAGGCGGACTCTCAACCACTGCGCCACCAGGGAAGCCCCTCCATTGTCTTCTTGGTTTATGGGAAGATTCCTTATTTCCAATACCCACTCTCACCTCTCAACCTGCCCCACTTGCCCTCTCTGAATGCAGGAGGGCCTAGCACACAGAGCTGTGCTAGGTCTCCCCTCTCTTTCACAGTGCTCTCTGGAAAGGACATTTCTGAGCTGCTCTCCAAACCACAGCCTGGGCATTGCTATGGAACTTGGGCTGTGGACGGGGTGCCACAGCCTCAGAGCATTCTCTCCCTCCACGCCTAGCTTGACCTGCTACGGTAGACTCTCTTTCTACAGCTGACCCTTCTCCATCCGGGCCAGGGCTGGTGGGTGGGCGAGGCTATGGCAAGCTCCAGAAGGGTGTGGGATCCTCTCCTCCAGCTCCTCTCCTTGTTGCCGTGTGCCTCTCTTGCCCAGGGACCAGACACCACTGAAAGTTCAGCGGCAGCTGTTCGGCATTTACATCTTCCACAGTGCAAGGTTATTTGACTGCCACGATTTGATCTTCTCTAGTTAATAACCTTGACTTATGGAATAATAGCAGCAATGGCAAAGTTCCTTTTCCTGCCAGGTTTCCTGCTGCTGGGAGTGATGGGTGAGCACAGACCCCTGCCTCCAAGACCCTCTGTCATCTTGTCCCACAGGGAAAGGGACCCTGCAGGACTAGAGAAATCCAACACACCGTGCCTGTGCCTAGGTCTCCTATCAGCATCTCTCCCACTTCCTCTCTTTGCAGACCAGGACCCCTGCCTTCGGCCCCTTTCTTCGGGCACCACCCCTTTCCTGCCTCTCCCTGTCCTCCTCCATCCAGAGCCACAGGTAGAATGGGTTGCAATCTTTTTTTTTTTTTTTTTTTTTGTTACGCGGGCCTCTCACTGTCGTGGCCTCTCCCGTTGCGGAGCACAGGCTCCGGACGCGCAGGCTCAGCGGCCATGGCTCACGGGCCCAGCCGCTCCGCGGCATGTGGGATCTTCCCGGACCGGGGCACGAACCCGCGTCCCCCGCATCGGCAGGCGGACTCTCAACCACTGCGCCACCAGGGAAGCCCTGGGTTGCAATCTTGATCCCTCTCCTCCTTGTGAGTCCTTCCTGGCAAGGGTTAACTGTGTGTATAAAATTGATTGTGATTTTAGTAATTTGGTATAATCACAGTCTACCAGCAGGTTGCTGTTCCGGCAGGAGGGTTTGGAATTATTTTCTGGAGTTTGCAATATAGAACTTAAATTAAGCCTCAGAAGTCAGGGGAGCTCCGCAGCATCCCTAATGTGGTGCTAAATTCTCAGCAGCACAGTCTCTGTATTAAAGCCTTTGCTGGCAATTAGGTTCATTAACTATCACAATACCTTATTTATTACTCGTCGTGCCATATGGTTTCCCAGCTAAAGAATTGCGCCCGTTCTCCTACAGACCATTTGGCATCATAAAAATGTTAACAAATAATATTATGGCTCTCGGGGGCACAAGGCCTCGCTGGGTTCTGGGTCTGAGCGGCGGGAGAGAATATGAAAACATTTTTCTTCTATGGTGAAATAAAACATTCCTCCAGCAGAAGTATTCAAGGAATATAGCACTTGCGTGACATAAATGGGAGTTTTATTCACTCCCGTAATGGTTAAGTCAATATTTGCATCAGCTAGGACTTTCACTCATCTTCCTCTCCACTCTCTTTTGGTGTTGTTTTCACTTCTGGGATTCCCCCTCTTCCTTCTCTACTTCCATGGCATGAGGCCAGCTGCAGCCAGCACCGCCCAAGGAGAGGGGGTGGGCTGCCCGTGCAGTGAGGGCTGTACTCGGGATTCTCCCATGATCCACCGGCTCTCACGCTGTATCGCAGCTCAGCCACCTGGGTGCAGCTGCCTTCTCTGCTCGAACCCGTCTTGGGGCTTCGCCTCCCAGTTCTATCTTCGGCGCGTGTTTTCAGCAGAAATAGGGAAGTGACGCAGGCGCCAGCGTTGGCCCATGTTGCAAAGACATTCTGCTGCCCGGGCCTTGCCAGTCCTCCCACAGGGAAGGTGGGCATGGGGGTGGCCAGAGCAGGAAGGGAAACCTCAGGAGGATGGGAGGGATGGGCCTCAGAGGGCCAGTCTGAGAATGTCACCTCGGGAGGGCAAAGCGTCCCGCTGTTCCTTATCCTCCGGATGCGGGAGCGCCAGGCATACGCCTGGGGGCTACAGGCAAAAATTAAATAGAGGAGGACCTGCCTGCCGACTCTTCAGTGTGGAAAAAGCAAGTGCTCTGGCTGTGAGGGGCCTCTTCCCGGCCACGGTCTTCCTCTGAAATGGGCAGTATCCAGTCCGGGTTCCAGAGACAACTTGGAAATTCACCTTCTCCCAAGTGGCTCCTTCCACCTGGACAGAGACTCTCCTTGGGAAGCAGTATAATTTAATGGTTAAAACGATAAACACTGGTTTATAACTTTGAATCCTAGCATTGCCACCTACCAGCTGTGTAACCTTTTATGTCTCAGTGTCTTCATCTGTAAAATGGGGGTTATATCAGTACCCACCCCAGCAGCGTTGTTCCAGAAACGAAATGAGTTGGTCTCTTGAAGTGTCTAGGACAGTAGCTGACACTACGCAGTGCTATGCAGGGGGCAGCTGTGATTCAGAACCACTCTCTTGGGTTATCCCTTTTCTTCGCTCTGATATCTCCTTTTATCCCTTTGACGTATTTGGGGGAAGGTAACTCCATGACGACATTGCATTATCCGCAAACCTGATTCTGACTCTGAGATCAAGCCGTGTGGGCAGGGGCAGTGTCAGTCAGGATGACATATGCCCCCGTTCACACACCATTTCCTCTGCTGTGATGACACACTGTCATCTGAGGCTCACAAATGCAGTGACCCCCCTTCACACACTACGCAAGTCACCTGCTAGCCACGGTGGGCCATGGCTGATGAGACCTGATTAGAATCTTAGACGGAGAAGGTCAGGCCGGATGGGACCTTAGAGCTGACCAGGGAAGGTGATGATGTGGCCACGGCTGTCAGCTAGAAAAGGGCGGAAGCAAGTCCCTAGTCTAAATCCCCACCCCCAGCTCCATTCGGCAGATCAGCGAGGAAGGGAACAGAGTGCAGCAGAGGAGAACTCGAAATTGAACAAATTCCATTAAGTTCAATTACACGAAAAGCACAGAAAGGATCTGGCCCCTTGTTGGAATCCCTGGATGAAGCTTTGGGATGAGCTGCCTGCAGCATGGCAGCATCAGGAGCGCTGCCCCTCATGCTAAACAGCTGGGTCCCGGGCTCCCTAGAAAGAAACAGGGTAATCAGGCAAGGACAGTGTCACAGGAAGCCTGTTCCTGTTCTCACGAGTCTGCTTCACAATTTGAGGTGTGGGTGGCACCCTGTCGGCCCAGCTGGCTCCTCGGGAATTTCTCCCTCTGTCCAAAGGCACTTGGTTTCCCTTCCTGCTAGTTTTCTCCTACTAGTTGCAGTGACTAATTTGTTTCCCCTTTACTTCTCCAAGAGATGGCCCCCTTAGGGAAGCTCTTCTAGGAGGAAGGGTGCAGGGTCTTCGGTTACACAGTGACAATGTGCAAGGACATGTCTGTATGTGTGCATGTGTGTATGTGTGCATGTACATGTGTATATGTGTGCATGTATATGCGTGCATGTGTGTATATACATGTGTGTATATGTATGTACATATGTTATGTGTGCATGTGTATGTGCGTATATGTGTGTTGTGTATGTGTGTTGGGTGTGTGCATGCGCGTGCATGTGTGTGCATGTGTGTGTGTATGTGTTTGTGTGTGTGTGTGCATGTGTGTGTGTGTGCGCACACACACTCCCACATGCACAGAGACAAGCAAGCACTTTGCCTCAGTGTGGGCACAGCCCCGTGATACATTCTCCCAGGACATGTGATCAGGTTTCTAGGACTCATTTTTCACATTCCAAGTCCCCCGCTTACTAACTGTGTGCCTTTGGGCATGTCTTCCAATACCTCTTTACCTTGTTTTCCTCATTTGTAAATGGGGATAATAAAAGGATTCACCTCAGCACATTGCTGTGATGATTAAACAATACACGTAGAAAGCTTAAAACACGGTCCTGTAATGTGCCCTCAACCAGTGCTATTTATTATGTATTTATATAGCTATTACTATAATCTACATTATGTATGATCATCTACTGGGTCGGGTTCTATCCATTATATATCTATATGTTAGATACATACGTTTTGTCTACGTATTATCTAATTCAGTCTTCACAGCAACCTGTAAAGAGGACAGTCTCTTCTCTACGGAGGACGTGACTAAGGCTCAGAGGGGAGATGAGCTGGCGAAGGCGAGCACAGCACGTGAGCCCACATCCTCCACCCATCTGGCGCTTGTTCTAACGCAGGCTATTGCCTTCCCTCTGCTGCCTGGAAGGACAGGCACGGGGCGTGCAAGGCTCCACTTCCCTGGGACTCCGTGAGGGCTGAGCCACCCGCAGAGCCTGTCCCACTCCTGAGGGTCATGCTGCCCCCAATGTTGCCCCTGCCCAGCTCCCTGGGCAAGTCTGGGAAGGGTGGGTCTCACCAGGGCTGTACCCTCCAGCCACGTCTGCAGGGAGGAAGGGCAGGGCAACAGGAGTAAATTTACCAAAAGCTGAGACTATGAGGAAGAGAAAAGAGCAGAAGTGGACGATCAGGAGATGGTTTTCAGGAACATTAAACAGAGTCCGGCGAGAAGTGGGTAATTTTAATCCCATGCAGCTGCTGGAAATTAATTTAATTGTGCTGGTGCTGATTCTTCTCCCTTCCAACCCATTTCATCGAGGGCCTGATGGAGCGCAGAGCCCGGAGATGTCGGCCCGGCGCATCCAGGCAGCTGTGGATACTGCAGCCCCAGGCCGACGTACCTCCCCTGCAGTGCTGCCAGAGCTGATAGGTAAACTGGCATTTGTTCATTCGAGATTTATCTCTTCTTGAGAGGGAACTGAGGTGAGACAACAGGAAGAACTTCCTAAGATCAGAGAGTGTGAACTCTGTGAGCACAGAAAAGGCTGTAAACGATCGTCTCCGACTCTCAAGGACAAATTGACAGGACCCTTTGCTTCTTTTTTTTTTTAAATAAATTTATTTGTTTATTTATTTATTTTTGGCTGCGCTGGGTCTTCGTTGCTGCTTGCAGGCTTTCTCTAGTTGCGGCGAGTGGGGGCTACTCTTCGTTGGGGTGCGCGGACTTCTCATTGCGGTGGCTTCTCTTGTTGCGGAGCACAGGTTCTAGGCACGTGGGCTCAGTAGTTGAGGCATGCAGGCTCTAGAGCGCAGGCTCAGTAGTTGTGGTGCATGGGCTTAGTTGCTCCGTGGCACGTGCGATCCAACCCGTGTCCCCTGCATTGGCAGGCGGATTCTTAACCACTGCGCCACCAAGGAGGCCCCCCTTTGCTTCTTGAGTCTTTTCCTAGGGTCTGAGTTCCAGCCAGGTCTCTCACCCCATGCAGCCACACGCTCACGCACAGGACCCCCAGGGGTATTTTCAAAGGTCCCAAGTGATTCTACTGTGCAAAAGCAAGGGCGAGAACGCGGAGGTTCCAGACAAACCCTGGCTTTCCACTCTGGCCCAGCGTCCTGTCAGTTCCATCGCGTGACCACTAGAGGTCAGCAGGGCTTGGAGGAAGTGGCCACGGTTGGGCGGCCAAGCCCCGCCCGGCTCCGGGATCGGGGCTGTCTGCGGCGCGGAGGTCCAGCCTTCTCGCTCCCCCGCGGCCGGGAGCGGATGGAGGTCCGGCCCCCGGCTAAGACCTGACACCGCGAGGGGGCGGAGGCGGACTGCTGGCTGGATCAGGGCCTGTGAGCCACAGAAAGTCAACTTAACTTTCAAGATTTTAAAAAAAGTATCCCTGATTAAAAGCTCTCAATCCAGGCCTCCCGCAGCGAGCGCGTCTCGGCACCAGGATTTCTCCACCTGGTCACCAGCGCGCTCCGATGCAGGTGGGTGCGCGCTGAAGGTGGGCACAGCTGTGCCCTACGCAGAGGGCTTCCGTCAATAAAAGGAGAAATATTTTGCCTTTTTGGTAGGAGGAGCCAGCGTTTGGATTCCAGAGGTTGTTTATTTTGACTCACTGTTGTTTTTGCTGGAGAAGAGTAAAGCAGAAAGTCCCTTTACTTTGGCTAAGATGTAGTACGCAGAACCGCACAGGGCCCAAATTTCAGATAAGCAAATAGACGTAAACCCGTGGTTCGCTCTCCTTTCATCATGTCCAAGAAGGATAACGTCAAGGGTGGGCAGAAAGCAGGCTTCCCCACATTTCAGTTTAAGAGGAAAGAAAGCCAGGGTAATCCACCTTCTGTCAGCAATACTGGATCTCAAAAAATGAAAACTGCAGAGGCCCCCCTGCTCCGCTTCCAGTTCCGCCTTCCTGTTCCCAGTTCCAGCTCCCAGATGCCCCTTGGCACACTGCACATGTGTGCTCCTAGGCTGCCCACAAGTCGGTGGGGTGATGGCTCTTTACAAAGTCCACCCAGCCCTCAAAACTGAGAGGAAGCCTGACGGCAGAATACGTGCCTAGCACGTGGTAGGTGTACGATAAACATGTGTCAAGCCAAAATGTTTGTGGCCAAACTTATCTTCAGTCTAACTTGCATGGTATTTAAAATCAACCCACAGGGAAAATGTTCTAGATCCTTTTCTGTTCAGCCCTAAAGACCCTCAAATGTTTTGGGTATATCTGTTAAGAGTACAGGTTCCTGAGCCTCATGCCCCTAAGAAACAATGACTGAGCAGGTTTTTGGGTGGAGTTCAGGGACACTTTTTTTTTTTTTTTTTTTGCGGTACGCGGGCTTCTCACTGCTGTGGCCTCTCCCGTTGCGGAGCACAGGCTCCGGACGCGCAGGCTCAGCGGCCATGGCTCACGGGCCCAGCCGCTCCGTGGCATGTGGGATCCTCCCGGACCGGGGCACGAACCCGTGTCCCCTGCATCGGCAGGTGGACTCTCAACCACTGCGCCACCAGGGAAGCCCTGGGACACGTATTTTTGACAAAAGCCTCAGGTTTTGAAATTGTCAGGCGGATGAGCCCTTCCCTCCTCCCACCCCCCAGGTCCTGGCTGGGCTCTTTACCCAACCTTGACTTCAGGCTGGTCCAGGGTGGGTTTTATGCTCCCACAGGGACTTCAGTCTTCCATCCAGCCAGCAGAGGGAGCTGTGGAGCGCCCTCCTCATCAGCAGAGAGAACCTCAGATACTCTTTTCTCTTCCACCTGGTCTGTTCACTCTCAACAGTGCAGTTTCTTTCTTTTCTCCTCCTATTTTATACGATCCCTTTCCTTGGATTCTCTTACTAACCCCAGCAGCAGGGGAAGGACAAACATGCCAGGCCCCCGTCCCATTATGCGGTAATGGGGGGGGGGGTCCTGGAAAACTATACTTGGGGCCTGAACTTGGGGCCCTTGTGGATGTGGTTCTGGGTCTCAACCTGGACCTTAATGGAATGAAAGGATTTAGGGCAGTCAGAGGCGAGAGGAGTCTGAGGGCCTAGAGTTTAACCTGGGCCCACCTGGCCACTGCCTAGACCTCTACCAAAACCTTCTTCATGATCACTCAAGAGACATGATCAGGATGAGTTCTACAGCCCATTCTCCCTTCTCACAAAAACACTGTCAGAAGGACCGCCCTGCAGGGAGCCATCACCATGAGTCCAACTAGGTTAAGGAAAAAAAAGAAACTATAATCAAAACAGCTATAAAAACAGCTACAATATTAGACACTTACTACATTGGACTAGGCACCTTACTATACATTATAGTAAAACTCATAACAGGGCTTCCCTCATGGCGCAGTGGTTTACAGTCCACCTGCCGATGCAGGGGCCGTGGGTTTGTGCCCCGGTCCGGGAAGATCCCACATGCCGCGGAGCGGATGGGCCCGTGGGCCATGGCCACTGAGCCTGCGCGTCCGGAGTCTGTGTTCCTCAACGGGAGAGGCCACAACAGTGAGAGGCCCGCGTACCAAAAAACAAAACAAAACAAAACAAAAAATACTCATAACAACATTGGAGAGTAGCCACACATATGCAGCACTCTCTCCATTTTACAGATGACACTGAGAGTTTTAATAATTTCCAGGACGCGGCTAGTAAGTGGCAGAGATAGGATCTAAACCCAGATGTGTCTGGGCAAGAGCTCCAAAGCTCTACCTCAAAAAGAAAAGAAAATAAAAGAATCAAGGTAGAGCCTCTGGTTACTCTGCCCAGGCTGTTTGTGCAGAGGCTTCCAGACCAAGTGTCCAGGGCCACCAAAGTTCAGCACCTGCGTGACACCCAAAACCCTGCACTGACACCTAAGCACAAAAGGAAAATGACAAACTTTAAATGTTTAAAAACACTTATTTAAATGACGACAAAATAACAGTAGGTAACCACAGCTCACATTCCAGGTAGAGTTTTACACAAATGATGTTTATGAGGGCCTATGGACATTCTGATGGCCTAAAGGAGGAGAGCCCAGGGGCTGTCTCCCACACCCCCCCAAAACCTTGTCCCCGACATGCCAGGCCCTACCCATCTCTCAACACTGTCACCTGCCCAGGCTCCTGGGATAGAAATGGAAGGAACGCAGAGAGGACCAGGGTAGACGGCAGGAGGTCCTGCTCTGAGCCATCTCCTGACAGCCACTCTGGTTTCCGTTTTCCTGCCTGCAGAACGGGGATATATATCTGTCCTGTGTAGCTCCCCAATAGTCATCAGGCTCAAATAAAACCATCTTTTGAAAAGCAAAAGCATGAAGTCCCCTAGTCTATCCAAAGAGCCTGGCTTGTGAAGGATGAGTTATCTCTCAAAATAGGAGATACAGGTTCACATCAGAGCAAGGAACATATAAATAATTTTCATATGTGAAAAAGAATTCCCAGTGTCTTACGTAATTCTGTTCTATCCCAGATCTAGAGAGTCTCGGATTTCATAAAAATAAGTACTAACACTTACCTAGCACCTCATATTCCTTAACCCGTTCAGCCATCCTAACCAGCTTATAAAGTAAGGAGGACTAGCTCTCCTTATTTCTCTGTCACAGATGCAATTTAACTGAGATGCAGAGCGGTGAAGTGACCTGTTCAGGGTCTCCCAAATAGAGCTAAAAGCTGTAGGGCCAACCTAGACACCAGCCCTCCTTACTAGCCCTTTGACCTCAGGCTACTTATGCAACTCTCTGAGCCTCAACCTTCTCATTTGGAAATGGACGTAATAGTAACCATCTTTAAAATGGGTATATAGCAATCATACCTAGGAGGTTAAATGAGAAAAAGCATCAAAAAATCACTCAGCACAGTTATTATGTAGTTAGTGCTCAGCAAATGTAGGTATCATTGCTATTTATTATTACTATAGTTGTTATTATCCAGCCTGCTTGGATATCATTTCTTCTCTAAGCCTCTCCCAAACCAACACATGCATTAACTTTCTTTCCAGGAAAAAAGATCTCAGATCTGAGCTACTTGGGCAGAGACTGGGCCAAAATGTCAGCCTGACTGTGGATTTGTTCTCAAGATCGTGCAAAGAAGGCAGAAAAGTTAGACACAGAGAAGGAAGGAAAACAAATAGATGAAAACTTAGACAATGAGAGGGGGTGGGGGGAGCCAGGCAGAAGGCTGGGCTTTGCAGTGCCCACGTATTAAAGCTGCAAACCAGTTAAACATCCCCGACCCTGGCAGCTTCGGAAGCTGGATGCCAAAGGGCAAAGTCGAAAAATAGGCCCTGGGTGAATGGGGAGGTTCCGGGGTACTTGGGAGCCCGGCTTCATTTCATTGCCAGCAACTGGGATCCACGTTATCACAGGAAAATATAAAGTTAGTTCAAAGGCTGGAGTCACACTGAGCGTGGCTATGAAGTTAGCACTGCCCAGGCTGAGGGTGGGAGACAGCCTTCCTGGTACAGCCCCTGTTCGAGCAGAGACTGTGGGAAGGGGTCCTGGGAGGGGCCTGACCACCTGGCCTGATGGCTCTCAGCCCTCTGCTTCGCACTCAACTCCTAGATCAGGTACCCTCTGGCCACTTGTGGTGAGCTGACTTCACATCAGCTTTGCTCCAAGTCTTTCCTTGAGATTTTTTAAAAAATTATTGAATTTAATTAATTTATTTGGCTACACTGCGTGGCATGCGGGATCCTAGTTCCCCAACCAGGGATCGAACCCGTATCCCCTGCAGTGGAAGTGCAGAGTCTTAACCACTGGACCGCCAGGGAAGTCCCTGTTCCAAGTCTTGGGCCATCTTGAATGTAAGTGACCTTGGAGTCAGACTTTGAAGGGTAAATGATGTTGGCCCAGACAGACGGGGCAGGGGTCCCCTGGGCAGAAGGCACAGCCTGCCCAGAGCTGTGGACGCATGGTAGCATTCAGGGGGCAGAACGGTACCAGCATATAGAGGTTTTAGAGGCCATGCCAAGTAGTTTAGGCCATAAAACAATGTAGGCATGAGAAGAGGCACTGGAGGGTTTGCAGTGGGGGAGTGACGGATCGATCCCTTAGAAAAATCATTCCAGTGGCCAACTGGAGGGGAGGTTGCCAAGGGGTGGCTAGAAGCTAGTTGGCAAAGCGAGCCGAATCCTTCCCCAAGCGCAATCTACCCTCTAGTCATTTTGACGGTATTTCTAGACAAAGAAGTATCAAATGACGTGAGAGAAAAGGGCAGAAAACTTAAAGAAAACTCCAGTGAGCAGGGCCAGGACCAGATGAAGCAAGAGGTACACTTGGGGGGGAGAATTTAACCAGGCATTTCTCAGAATCACGCAAGAGCCTGGTGAGTGATGCCTCCTTAAACTCTCCCTGTTCTCCGTGCCTCACCTGCCTCCTCTGGTCCTGGCACTGCTAAGGAGCTTGTTATTACTGGCCCCATCTGTAGGTGGCTTGCTCATCATCTCTCCATCGGGGGTGGGTATGGGGAGCCAGCCAGCCTGTGTTCATTTGTAGAAATCGAAATGCAGAGGCAAGAGCACCGGGTGCAGCACCGGGTGCAGACCCGGATCCAAGTCCTGACTCTAGAGTTGATCTCAGTCAAGTTGTTGAGTCTTAGGAGCTTGGGTATCCCCATTTATGAAATGGCAAAATGATGTGAAAGTCCTGGGGACAGTGCTGTACACATTCCAGGCGTTCCTGGAATGAATTCCACTCATCCCGCCTTCTCCTTGGCTGGCACAGCCTCAGAGAACGGGGACATCAGGATGCACGAGGAGTTTTCTTTTGGAAGCAGTATCAGTAAAAATAACTGCTGCTCCATCAGCCTTGCTAGCTCAGAGCCTGTGGAAGGACGGCGTCCTCTTACTTCCCTGGCTGTTAATGATTTGGGCCTGAATCTCTCACTCTCAAGAACATGTTGCCTGTTTGTTTAAAAAAGTCTTCCTGGGGAGAGGAAAAAAAAAAAAGCACATTTCTTGTTTTGTTCTTTCACTCTTTGAACAAATATTTATTAGGAGCCTACTATACCAGCATAGTCCTGGTGCTCTGGATATAGCGACCTGAAAGAGAGTCCAGCCCTCTGCCCTCAGGAAGCTTACATTAAGTAGAAGGGAGCTCTGGGGAGGCTTGGGAGGGGAGCCAGGAAATAAACAAGCTGTTGTATAAACAAAGGAAACAATTTCCTATTTCCTGTAGTGCTGTGGAAACAGTAAAGCAGGGCAGAGGGCCCAGGGGCAGGAGGCAGCTCCAGATAAGGCAGTTGTAGGGAGGATTTCTTTGCGGAAGAGCTGTTTTGAGTTCTTACCTTGGAAACAAGTGTGTAGTGTGATGGGAGGAAGGTTTGCCGGGGGGGGGGGGGGGGGGGGCAGATTGGGGGGGCGGCAGATGGGGGGGGGTGTGCGTGGATGGAGGGGAGACATCAAGTGCAAAGGCCCTGAGGTGGGAACTAGCAACCTTTAGTTATGTCATCTGCTTTGAGTCAGGCGTATATGGTTTGGGCAAAATTTCTGAACAAAAGAGGAACAAATGGATTTCTAGACCTGATTCGAAGTAGCATATCTGTGTCTGTATCTAGATATAATTCTCCATCCCCCTCTCTGTACCAAGGACACCTTATCTGGGTCACAGTTGAACCCTCCGTTAACTACAGCTGCCCTGTCCCCCTCCCCCACTCCTTCCTCTATGACCTGGCTTCACGACTGATATTTCCTTTCCTTTCTAGAACCACAGACAGCCATCGCCGACAGCAGCACCTTGCCATTTCCTGCCCAAGCCGAGGCCCAGCTCACCCTCCTCCGTTTTGCCTGCACCTTTGTGGAGGCAGAAGACTCCCCAACACCTGGGTTCCCTCATGCTGGGAACCGAAGTTACGATTAAGAGAGACCCCTTCCCTTCAACACACCCACATCATTCCTTCTCCCAATCAGAAGATGCTGGCACCGAATTTCTGATATCTGATAGAGTTCACAGAGTATTATCGGATTTTCATGTTTTCCACAAGGAAACTGAGGCCCCAAGGAAGGGGAAGTAACTTGCTCAAAGTCAGACGGTAAATTAGGGACAGGTCTTAGGGCTCTTCTCAAAGAACTGGGCAAGCACTTTAAATGGTCAGAGACATTTTCCATATAATACCTCTATTCTTACAGAGGGAACTATTGAAGCACAGAGAGGGTAAGTGACTTGCCTAGGGTTACACAGGAAGTGTTTGGCAAAGCTGGTGTTGAATTCAGGTCTTCTGACTTGAAATCATTGTTCTTATAATTTCACCATGCTCTCCAATCTGCCTCACCAAAAAAAATCAACAAGGAAACATTCCAGAATGTTCCAAAGAAGTATTAGGGGAGAAGAAAATTTACCATTCTTCATGATTACTTTTTTCTTTGTTACTGAGGGCAGTCAATAGGCAGTAAACTCAAAAAAAGGAAAATTCTCTTTCTGGGAAGATAGGATATTAAGTCTTTGAAAAGAGCTTCGACACAGTCAAATATTGGTGCAGTTTATTTGAGGGCTTCTTCTTGAAAGGAGCTCCTATAGAATGGGGCTTTAATAAATCAGAAAAATCCATGTCTTGCAGTAGACTCTGCAGTCAATTTATAGTCTTTCCTGCTTTTCACCAAATTTCTCTTCCTGGTAATATTTTTGGCATTTTAATTTTAGACATGGGTGAGGGAGTGGGAGAGGCCTTTTTTTTTAAACTGAAGTCTAACATATACATCATTAGAATCATATGTGATCTTAACCTATTTGCTTCTTTCATACAGGTGTAAGAGATGGCTTTGAAAAGACAGGACTGGGCAGGGTACAGACCTCCTCTCCAATCTTACTTGTAGGGAATTGTCTTCTGCTTCCCTAAGTGCAGGCAGAGTGGTGTCCAGGAGAGAAGCAGTTTGGGGAATCCAGTAGACCTAGGTTTACGTCCCAGCTCTGTCCCTTACAAACTGTGGGATCATGGCCAAATTCCTTAACTTCTTTGAGGTTACAGAGACCTTAGGTATCCTCATTATATAGATGAGGAAACCGAGACCTGAGTCAAGAAATCCGCCAAATTTTATATCACTATTAAATGACAGACCTGGGTTTGAGACCCACATAGTCTGATTGCAAAGCCCAGATGGTGTGGCGTGCTGCTTCTCCGTAAGCTTTTCACCATTCTCCATGAGATTGCTCTCCAAAGGGCCACAGTCATGGTAGGAAACATGACTATCAAATAACATCCAGTTTTAAACTGATATGTCAGAATGGATATATATGTATGTACATGTATGTACACACACACACACACGCACACAGAGATATAGACAGATAACGTATCTCCAAATGTATATTATGTGCTTTTAACTGGTCACATTGGGAAAGATGATGTATTTCTTACAACTATACGGCTACTATTGCTGGGTCATGGGCCACAGGAGAATCTCGGTCTCGCTGCCCTCCAATCTCACTAGTTCTGACCTCAAATTTTCTTCTCCAGCTTCATCACCTTCTTGAGCTTTTTGGAAAATCAAATCTTCACTCTTACGGGCAGGTTATGCCGTAACCGAAGACTCAGAAGATTACTGCTACAAATCCCCGTGAGGTGGGTACTCTTGTTATTCCCATTTTACAGCTGGGAATAAATGTTATTCCCATTTTACAGCTCAGAAACGGAGAGACTTTGAAGGTAATTTCACAGAATTTCCAAGAATGATTGAATGGCTCCAATGACATTCTCATGATGGCCCCCGAAGGGGCTCTGGTCCCAAGTCCTGGCTCTAACTGACCGCACGGCTTTGGGAACATTGTTCTGCCTCTCTGCTCTGCGTCCTCTCTTGTAAAATGGTGAGATTGGACTAGGTGATGTTTTAAATCCCTTTCAGGTTTGAGGCTATCGGGCATTTTGCAGAGGGCAGCCATTGTTTGGTTGTCTAAGCCCTAGAATGCTCGTCGAAAAGTTAACTGTCTTGCCTTCTGGTCATGCCTAACGCACATGAATGGACAGGAGGACCTCGTGGATCCTCATTCGGAAATAAATGCAACAGCTCCACCAGACTACCCTTTTTTTCTTCTTTTTCTTTTCTTTTTTTTTTTTTGCGGTATTCTCCCGTTGCGGAACACAGGCTCCAGACGCACAGCCTCAGCGTCCACAGCCCACGGGCCCAGCCGCTCCACAGCATGCGGGATCCTCCCGGACCGGGGCACGAACCTGTGTCCCCTGCATCGGCAGGCGGACTCTCAACCACTGCGCCACCAGGGAAGCCCCAGACTACCCATTTTTCCTATTAGCCCACTGCCTCATTTCCTCCCTTAACCCTAGAGGACACAGAGTGTGAAAGAAAAAGATCAGGATGCACCATCTCCTTACAAGCAGCACCTTCACAGTCCTTTAACTACTTCCTTCAGGGACCTGGGCTCCCTTCTCTTGCTTCCTGCAGTGTTACACTAGCTGCGTGACTCTTTCCCTGAACTCTCTCACAGCTAAGGATGCTCCTTGGTAAAGCTCTTCCCCAATGTTTCCTCTTCTGCTCCCCCAATGGTTTATGCTGGAAAATTACTTTTCCCTAATTGTTTGTAGGGAATTGTAAAGAAGGTCAGATCACGGGGAAAGCTTGTTGACAGACCTGCACTCTTATTCCCCAGCAAGTGGGTGAGGGTCTCTGAGAAACAGACTCCCCCACTACTTCTAATGGCCTGGTGGTTAGACTGGAAAAGCTCTGTGGTTTACAAATCTGCTCAGTCCACCTCCTTCCCTTCTGTTGATGAAAGACCAAATAACTCTGCCACCAGGAATGGAAATTAACCCAGAGAGGAGGAGGCAGTGGTTCCAAACGTGGCTTCTGGAGGCTGGGAGCTGGCTGCCTCCTCTTGTTAGCTGTGTGGCCAAAGGGAGGCTGCCTCCTCTCTCCAACTTAGTTTCTTTAGCTGTAAAATGGGAATAACAACAGTACCACCTCACGGGATAATCTGAGGGATAAAGGAGACGGCCTGTGACAGGGGTCAGCACCCTTGCTTATTCCCCGTGGTTATTACCTCGCAAGCAGTATTTGATACGTGTCACGGCAAAAATAAATGGAAGGCATGACTTCAACTTGTTTAAGCCTATCAAATACTGTAATATTCATTCTACATAAACTGCAGAGTTTATCATCCTGTTGGCAGGGCCCTCTCTAAGAGACTGGGGGAAGGGGCTTAACAAAATCAGAGGAAATGGAAAGGTCAGATTTGGGCTTCATTGGTTACTCTGTTATCTTTGCTCATAAGTAGGTTTTGTAGGGTGCTTGTCTACTCAAATGCCTCCCTCACACCATCCGCTTTTATTTTGGGAAAAAAAAAAAAAGCACACTACTACAACATCGCCTGCCCCCAGCCCCTGCACCTGTCCTTTTTGATTCCAGCCTTGCCTATTAGACTGTAACCGTCTGAGGGCAGAAATATTTTTTCTTTGACTGCATCCTTCACCCAGTAAGGGATCACAGATACACTTGGATTTTGAACAAAGAAGCAACACAAACACCTCAAGTCTCCGGGGTGGCCTCCTTTCTTCTTAGAGATTTTGCAGAGACTGAATTGTTCAGGAAAGCAAAGCAAGCTGCCCACATTCGGGGATCTGCCATCCCTGCCAATTCCTGATTAATCAACAAGGAAGAAGGTTCCTTTAAGAAAAAGAAAAGAAATATGGACTGGAGGAGAGAGAGCTTGCTTATCACTTTCCTCCAGCCCTGCCACCCTCTGTGACGCTTGGTCTCCAGTACAATTATGCTAAATAGACATGGTCTGGGTGAACCAGCTAGCAACTGTCCCGGCAGGTGACAGCTGGATAACTTAGCGTCTGACTAATAAATATATGGCCAAGAGAAAAAAATCTGAACACCATGGCACCTCTAGAACAACTCTCTTCCAGATTTCCCACAATGTCCCTTCCTATCCCCAGCCAAATGCAACAGACAACACCCTGTCATTTCACCATTTCCGCAGCACAAGAGATTACTCACCCCAGGCTGGTGGACCTGAGCCTCTCGGCAAGACCAAAGTGAACAGCGCAACCGGACTAGGCAGAGGTAGGTGGGTGGGCGTCTGCAGTTGGCACCTGCCTCATCCTGGGCTCCTCTGCAGACCGCCTGGTCTTGCGAGCGCCATCCTAAAGCTTAATAATAATCACAACAGGCAGCCCGTCATTGCCTCCCTGTCTGGCTCAGAGGTTTACAACTTAAACTTATGGCAGAGGGAGAAATTGGCTCAATCACTTGGAGTAATGGTACATGGAGAGCCAGTTGGGCATGACTGCTATTTAACTCAAGGAAACCGAACTGCTGCGCTTAGCGTACGTACACGCTAATAAACACTAATCAACACGTCATGCTCCGAGGTGAAAATTAACACCTCCCCCTGCACTCCCCACTTCGCTCTCCCTTTGCCTTCTTGCCTCTTCCTAACCAAATAGATGGGACAAGACTGGGAGAACAGGGCTACAAACAGATGCTCGCAGCTACCAGTATGTCCATAATCACAGATCACCCTTCATTCTTTTCAAGAGATTTAAAGTTTATTTCTCACAGACCTTATAGCAAATATTTATAATAAGGCATTTTGTAAGGGGGAGAGTAAAAAGAAAGAGAACCTGACATCATTGCTAATAACAGGTAACATTTTCAGATATTTTACTGTGGCTAGGTGCCCCTTGTGCATCTTCCTAGCAACTTTAGTGAGGTGGGTACCATTATTGTCCCCAGTTTACAGCGGAGGACATTGCAACTCAGGGAGTTTAAATAACGAACCCCAAATCACCCAGGACCTAGGAAATGGGAGGTGGTATTTGAAAACAGACCCATGTAAGTAAGTCAGAGCCCAAGTTCTCAGCCTTTTTGCTACACTGGGTATTTATTGGACAAAGGAGAAAGTGGAGGAAGACACAATCATTGGCTCAACAGTGTTCTCAGCTAGTCCTAGTTTTATTTTTCAAATGCTTGGATAGGTACACATTATGATGCCTTCCCATCTGCCCTTCCCCACCAGCCATGCAGCTTTTCTGTCACAAATAAGAACTCAACTCTACCACTTGCCAAGTACTGCAGATACAGAGGTAAAGCCCACAATCATCTTTCTCCCCAAACTTACAGTCTAGTGGGAAAGGTAGCTAAAGAAAACTAGGTTCATAGGAAAAAGGGTGAACAAGAAGCTGTTGGGATCTTTCCTAGTTTTCCACTCGGCCCTGTCCACACAGGATGCTCCGTTCTCAGTGGACCTACCCTACATGTAACATAACTGTCAAGAGGACCTGGAGTCAGCCCCTTGTCCCAGACCAGAATCCCAGTTCGGGCGCCATGGCCCTGCTGCTTCTGACAAATGAAACTAAGTGTACTAATTAAGGTAATGCTAGCTACTATAATCAACAAACTCTAAAATATATAATAGCTAAAGACTAGGGCTGCCAGATGGAGTAAAAACAAAGACATCCATTTAAATTTGAATTTCAAATAATTTTAGTATAACTATGTTCTGTGCAATATTTGGGACATACTTATATTAAAATTATTCATTATTTATCTGAACTTCAAATTTAACTGGGTGTCTTGCATTTTATTTGGCAAGTCTACTCAAAGATATCAAAGGTTTATTTCTTGTTTATGTAAAGTCCACAGTGGGAGTTCTCAGTAGACAGGTAGCCGTCCTCCAAGTTGTGGTTCAGGGATCCAGGCTCCTTCCATCTTGGATCCACCATCTTCATCACTCAGCTTTCAAGGTTTCTATAGGCTCGTGGGGTCACGTCACAGAAAGGGCAAGGGCTTGGAGACTTCCACATGGGAATGTTTAGGGAGCATTCCCAGTAGTGGCACGATGGACTTCTGATCACAGTCCATTCATTGGCCATAACTCAATCCCATGGCCCGTACCTTGCAGCAGGGTAAGCTGAAATATGTAATCCAGTGTGTGCTCAGGAAGACGTTTGGAGAAGAGCTAGCCGGTCCCTGCCGTACTGGATAATACTTCCTGTACTGGTGCCTCATCTCCTGTGCTAGTTCTGGACGCAGTCAGCAGTCCTCCACTCACTGAGGCCCCTAGCAGGAGATCAGATGCTTCCTCTCTCAGCCCTGGACTGGTTAAGTAACAGCCATTTGGGATTGGGAGTACAGGGCCACTGTGAGAGTAATAGGTAGTATGCATTCATATCAATTCATTTCAATTCGATGCAATTTAATAAATATTTATTAGTGCTCCTAGGATACTGAGAAAAGCTTGGTTCTAGGCCGCTGAGGGAGACATAAATTGAACTAGAACCCTGTTATACCCTCAAGGAGCTGTATACAATTAAATGCAAGAGTTATCCTCAACCCTTACCTGTATCCCTTTGATTTTTCAAAGGCAGGTGAAAAACCCATAGGGACAAAGAATTCTGCCCTAAATGTGAGGGTACAGAATGGTCCCTCCTCTCCCAAATTCCTCAAACCCTTGGTGTCTACGTCCATTCACTTATTCATGCATGTATGCATTCATTCAATTAGTTCATTCATGAACATGTGTTGAGACCTACTCTGCTTGACAGTGTGCTGGCTCTGAGGACCGGGAGTGGGGATACCAAGCTGAACAAGACTGAGACCAAGCCTTCCAGAAACTCACAATGGAGGGGGTGGTCACAATGCACATAACTCAGTCACATACAAGGCAGATGGTGGTCAACACTATGATAAATGTTTAAACAGTGTGAACGGACTTATGGAGGAGGGAGACGTTAATTCTGACTGGAGGGTGGGGTGGAGATTACATCAAAGATCCAACAATGAACTTCCCAAAGAGATGAATGAACCTGCCCTGGTGAGGGAGCCTGAGTCAAAGTGTCTGGCTCAGAGCCCATAGCCACCTTCACCCACAGGGCATCCCCCAGTCTCCCACCCACTCAGCCCTAATGGGAAGAAGGCAGTGAGCTTTCCTCAAGGAAGAACTCCAAGGCAGTCTCTCATTTTATCTTAAAAATTCATACAAATTTTTAACTCCACTCCACAGGATACCAACTTTTGTTTTGCTGTAATAATTTTAACATGATTGGCTTAGACTACCTGTCACTGAGTAAAATCATTTCATCTTGTGTCTTGTGTACCCCCGACATACCACTTTTATTTGAAGACTATCTTCTCCAGAAATTCCGCTTCCGAGAGCGTGGGACTGGAAGTTCAGTTTTCACTCATTTTATCCCTTCTCTTTTCTCTTTGTCAGGATAAAGGAAAGATTCTGCTTCAAGGACTCTGAGACTAGCCATATGCTTTGTGAACATACAACACCGTAACCATGGATGAAGCTTATATTAGATAAACACACTAGTTTTCAGATACTTCTCTCGAGTCAGGTGAGATATTTATAGAATGATGCAACTCGGACATGAGTTGTATTTCTGGACGGTGGTGCTTCTGGGCATACCTTCAAGGAGCGTGACCCTCACCCTGCAGCCCCTTCCAGGTTGTGTGCATAACTATGGCTGCTTCCTGTTGTAAAACATCTGCCCTGGATTCAAATCTGCGACATTAAACACCTCACAAGTTAAACAGTTGGCTATTTACACAGCATAAGAAAATGTTACATACTTCCCTTCTTTCTGGCCTCCCCACAAAGAAATACCAAAGTGTTAAAAAAAACAAAAAACAAAAAACCCTGTTTCTGATGAGGACCTGGGGGTTAATTTTCAGCGTGGCGCCTGGGGATTTCACTGTGGGACTCCCGTTACTTGCAATGGGAGTCACACTGCTTCATTTCATGCACACAATACACTCCCCTCGACAGCCACAAGATTTGAATTTTGAAACTGAGGCCGGCTTTCTCAGAAAAAATCAGATTGCAGGAAAACGCCCAAACTGCTCGGTGTTGGTCTGGGGCCTGTGTGTTTCTGCTTGTGTATATCTGAAAGGGAGAAAATGTCTTTCTCTTGAGCGCAAATGCCCCTTTCACAGACAACAGCATTAAAACATTATGCCCAACAGCTGACAGCCGTGGGTGCCGTGTCTCACCCCAAAGCTTGTTAGGAACCCCATAAAACCCGGCACATGGTTTGTGACACCAAGTGAAACACTGTGCTTCTCCATAATTACCTGAGCCCTGCTGCCTGTCATTAAGGGACCTCTCTTATTAAGCATCTCTTTTTTAAATGGCTACCATCATCTGGTCCCAGTGTACATTAAATCCCATTATAATTATAAACACGCTTCCCCATAACATCCATTGCAGATTTCATCCCCCTCAGGGGATCTTTGCACTAATAACAACTCAGATTTGCTATTTGAGTTGACAACATTAGGTCCCAACACCATTTGCAAGATGTTGGGGACAGAAAGAAAGAAGAAAAAGCTTTCTCTTTCTCCATCACAAAGATCTTGGGGTCACAGTGACCCAAGGCCTCTGGGGCTAAAAGAAATAACCCCTCATCTTCTCCCTTTGAAATGTCAGTCTCTGCCTTACAGAGGAGAAGGGCATACTTAGTACCTGGAAGAGATGCCCAGGTGTAAACATCACTAACCAGGTGTCCACGGGGGAAAAGGATGGCAATTACTAATCCAAGAAGCCATATTTTTATTTGGTTTTCTGGGCTTCAACTAACCAGAACCCACACATCACCTGTTTATTTCCCCTTCTGTTTTTTGGAGGCGGCATGAAAGGAAGTGACATGGAAGAATTAAGTTAAAAAAAAAAAAAAGACAAACCTAAGAAAACTATCAACATATGTACTGAGGGCAAATTTGACTCTGCTTAGGTCTTTTTTTTCTGGCCGAGCCTTGTGGCTTGCAGGATCTTAGCTCCCTCACCAGGGATCCAGGGATCCAGGGATCGATTCCAGGCCCCCTGCAGTGGAAGCATGGAGTCCTAACCACTGGACTGCCAGGGAATTCCTGACTCTGCTTAGTTTTTTACATCATTTGTATCTATCTAGAAGATACCCCAATGATGACCTTGCAACATTATAAGATACTTTGACTCCAAAAATGGACACCATAGGCTTGCTATGTCTTCTCCCCAAGTCACCAGTGGGGTAAAGATCTGAGAGTACATGCGACAACCTGGTGCATCTTCTGGTGGCAACCTGGAGTTCTCCATTGTGGAGGAGACTCCTTTTTTTCATTCAGGGGCTTCACCGCCTGCATCCCTCCCTCAAAATGATTCATTCTTTCTCCATCACAAGGTTTTGGAGAAATGCACAGTAGCTTCTTCTCCCCCATAGGTAGGAGTCCTTGATTTTATTTATCATGATGGGAAAGTTTACCTTTCAATTTTAAAATTATTTTCCAACTAAGGAGCTGGAACAAAATGATTTGTAACATTTTCCCAACCCTCAAGCAGAATACTCAAACCAGCACAGTCACCTTCTTCCTGGGCACCTACTTAATTGGAGTTTTACTGTAATTCAAAACTCCCTCCTCAACTTTTGCCTGAGGTTTTTTTTTATTTTTTCAGGCCATGCCACATGGCTTGCAGGTTCCCCGACCAGGGAGCAAACATGCCCGCCCAACACCACAGTGGAAGTATGGAGTCCTAACCACTGGGCCGCCAGGGGATTTCTTTGCCTGAGATTTTTGAGGAGGAAAGAAAGTGCAGAGATCTGGGCATCTAAGTCTGCTTACCTGGTGGCCTGATTCAATGGAGAACTGTTTGGTTCCCAGCTTGGCTGGCTGCTACAGAGACCTTGGTCTCTGTAAGAGGAGAAGGGAAATTAAAAGCCCTTGTTTCCTTTTCTCCATCCCACTGGAGGCTGTATAATCTAGAAGTTAAGATCATGAGTTTTGCAGTTGGAACGGTCTGATTTAAAGTCTTAGCTCTGATATTTAATAGCTCTACGGTCTTGGGTAAGGCACTTAACCTCTTTGAGCCCCAGGTTTCCCATCCACAGAAATGGGGGAAAGATGTACCTGCATTAGGAGAGTTATGAGGATTAAATAAAACAATAAGGTAAGATTCACAGTCAGTGCTCAGAATGAGGTATTATCCCCACTGTCTCTTTCCTGTAAGATCGCTTTAGACCTGACATACCCTCCTTTTCCACAACCTGAGTACTGAAGGGCTGCTTTCAGCTGGAGGTATATGGGTAAAGAAGATGAGGGAATGAGAAGATTTAGCAATGGAATTCCACCCAAAGGTCAACTCATCTCTTCTTCTGTCTCCAAGATGACCTCTCTGTAAGACTGAAATCCTGTTTTTAGGATGTGTCAAAACTACTGTCCCACCTTCTCTTACCACACCCTTCAGGAAAAAAAGTAAAAAACAAAAAAACCTACTACAAATATATAAACATGAGAGAGAGAGCAAAAGAGAGCATTTTTCTGTTGTAATTTTCCATCCTGTGGGTTTTTAGGTGCTGCCGTAAGAAATCTCTGAACTGTGGATTCTCATCAGCCTTGCGGGGGCCCAAGGACATAGCTTTTGGTGGGGGAGCTGCTGCTGCCTTATCTGGGCCCAATAAACCTTATCAAACTTCTGTGCAGCCAGCCTTCAGCGCTAAGTGGAAATGCATGGAGCTCCATGCTGGCACTCGGCCCATAGCCTTGCCTTCCTTCCTCCTTTTTGTTACCTTCTCCACCTCTTAAATTCGGGCATTAATCTCTCTTTAACACTTACGAACAAGGGCTGGGCTTTGTAATGGGCTGAGTTTATGGAGCAAGGGAGATTTTCACATAGCGTGAATATGGCATGGAGGTGGAGGGGGGCGGTCCAGGGCCATGGAGGGATGGTTCTTTCTTTCCCATTGTTTCCAGAGAGTCTCCCTTTCTCTGATTTGAGGATTACTAGGAGATTAGATCAGGGGTTGGTTGTGTGCTTCCGCTACTGCACTCAGGAGGGGCCGGTAGTAGGTGGGTGTGGACAGCGAGGCAGCAACCTTTAGCAGGTACCACCTATAGGCAGAAGCGCAACAGTTCAATGATTCTTTCTTCTTTCCATTTCCCTGGTGAGGCTCCAGGACTGTCTTCTCTCCTTATACCCCTCTCCCCTTGCTCTCCTTGCAGACCAGTTCTTTCTTTCTTTTTTTAAAATGGAAGTAGAGTTGATTTGCAATATTGTATTAGTTTCAGGTGTACAGCGAAGTGATTCAGTTATACATATACGTATATTTAGACTTTTCCCATTATGGGTTATTACAAGATATTGACTATAGTCCCCTCTGCTACACAGTAAGTCCTTGCTGTTTATCAGATCAGTTCTTTCTTCTTTTTTATTTATTATTCTTATTTTTTGTATTTGGCTGTGCCGCACTGCCCGTGGGATCTTAGTTCCCTGACCGGGGATCGAACCTGCATCTCCTGCGTTGGAAGTGCAGAGTCTTAACCGCTCAACTACCAGACCAGTTCTTTCTTAACTTTCTTTAAATTCCTTTCCTCTTACAGACTGCAGACCTTAGCTAGAAAAATAGTCCTTTCATAGATTGCTCTTTACTGTTAATCTAATACCCAGGGACTGGGTGTTCCCAGGCACCTGTTAGACGTTGCTGTATTCTCTTCTATCAGAGGATAACTAACTCCCTTCCTTCACTTGCAAGTGGCTTCTCACAGGTCTTCCTCTCTCCCATGACTCCTGCAGGTCTGAGCACTTTCCCTGCGAGCAGGAGACAGGGGCGATGTTTGCTGGGATGGAATCGCCTGTCTTTGGGACTACCCCATTAGCAGCTCTTGTGAACTATCAGTTCTGATGTGAACTCCAGCCAACTGGCCTTGTGAGGCTGGAAGTGGATTTTTGCCTCTAGTTGGCTTCTGCCACCTTCCATGACCCTTCAGTTCTTGGGGCCTGACTCTTGGTCTGGGTCAGTGCCAGAGGTGCGCAGCGGGATGCGATCATACGTGAGTCTTGCGCGAAACTTCTGAACCACTCCGCGTGTCAGGGACTGACAGAGGGGACTCAGGACTCAGTGCCTGAAGACCCACCCGGCTTGCTAAGACTGTACGACCTCCAGGGCTGACTGTCCGGAGACCCAGGGAGGGCGCTTTCCACCAAACCTTGACTGCCATTAGCTGGCAGTCAAGGTTTGTGCCCAGAAGAGCCTTTCCCACCTCTTGTCTCCTACCTTTGCCAAGCTCCAGGGAAAGGGCAGAGAAGGGGGGCTCTCCGCAGCCCGCGGGAGGGCACATTGCTTCTGCTCGCTCTACCCTGGGCTTACTGACCTCAACTCCACCCTCTTAAGTGGAGCAGCTGGCTGAGAGGAGCCACTTTTGGGGGCCTGAAGCTTTTTCAAGCTTTCACTCGCCCCCTGAAGACTTTGCCCTGAACTGACTGACCGCAGTTCTCGGGAACTGTTTCCAGCCAGGTTCCGGGTGGGGGGGTGGGGGTGGGGCGAAGCTCAGGAAATGCTCACGACTGAGAGGGAGAAAAGTTTCCCTCGGGACTCGACCTTGGCCTCCAGGGATCGTGACAGCTAAAATGGGGAGTCTCCCCTCGACCGTAGATCCCCGCCCACCCGCTGGCACCTGGTTCACCCAGGCCCGCGAACTCTGGATGCTCAGAAGGCCGGGAGGCACAAAAGGCCTGGGCTTGGGGCCCGGGAAAGCGACCGTCTAAAACCGATGGCGGGGTACAGGGGATACCGCCCGGAGCCCGGAGAAAATGTTAAAGGAGAGATGACACGCACTGAATGGGGCAAACTTCGGGGCCGGAGACCGAACTCCGCGTCTGGCGCAGCAGGGGAAAAGAAAACCCGTTTCCAGTGGAAATTAAAAACGTGGGGTTGCATGTGAGGGCTGCTCCTCGCCCCTCACCTCCACTAACCCCACTAAGGGTTCCGAGTCCTTGGCACTCCTCTCCACGAGCTCCTTCTTTCCTCTCGGCTTGGCCGGTGAGCGGCGGCCGCCAGCGCCCCAACAGCAGCTAGATGTCAGGCGAAGCCTGGAGCGCGACGCGCGGGGAAGAGAGGGGAGGGAAGGGGAGGGAAGGGAAGCGGAGGGAAGGGGAGGGGAGGGGTGGGGCGGGGAGCTCGCGCCGGCTCGGCCAGTGCGGGGGGTGGGCGGGCTGAGCCCGGGGACAGCGCGGGAGGGGTGAGGAGGGAGGAGGGAAGGGGGGCAGCTGTGGGCAGGGAGCCGGGCTCGGCCGCCAGCACTAAAGATGGAGAGGCGCCTGGGCCTCGCAGGGGAGGGGGCTCGGCGTTGACGTGGGACGCGGCGGAGGCGCCGCAGCCGGTGGTGATTTGCTAACCTCACGGCACAGAGGAGTTGAGGGCGATGAGAGCGGGTACTGCGAACTGCCGGGCGATGCCGCCGCTGCCGCCGTGATACCGAGAGCAACAGTTCCCCAGCAACACCCCTCCCGACACAGGCACACCCCCCCCCCCAAGAGGCACGCACACCCACCCCACAGCGCCCGGCTCGGCAGTGGTGAGTGGGGGGCCGGGGAGGGGCGCACCGCCCAGCGATAGCAGCGCGCCGGGGCGCCCCGGGGCTGGAGAGGTCTGGGAGGCGCGCTCGCTTCGGCCACTCGGCCGCTGGGCTTGTGCCTTATTTTATTCGGCTTGTTCCCTTCCTGCTGCCGCAGCCGTCGCCAGCGGCGGTTGGGGGTCGGCTAGAAGGGAGAGCCCTGGCTGTCAGCTTGGGCGCAGCTGCCTCCCCAGCCCTTCCGCTGCAGGGCACGGTCGGGGTGAGAGGTGGGAGGCAGAGCGGTCTGCGGGGGCTGAGGGCGTAAGCAGAGGGTTGGGAATCAGGAGGCTTTGTACCACCAGGGGCCGGTGGAGGAGCCGGCAGCCGGTGGGTGCTCATATGTATGCCGACCGGTGCGCGGGCGCGAGATAGGGCTGTGGTTTATTTGTGTGTTTATTCGCCCACCGACTGGGAAGCTAGAATCGGAGGATCCGAGGAGTGGATCTGGGTGCCAGGGGAGCAGGACTGGGAGTCACTTGGGTTTTGTTTCTCTTTGAAAAACCTGGTGGGCTCTTTTTTCTTGATTGGACTTAATCCCCCCGGTTTTGGAGGGAGGGGCTCCGTGGCGGAGCGCTGGAGTGTCTCCAGCGCTCCGGGCCCTCCTCGGCTCTCGGCTGGACCGGCCGTGGCGCCGGAGCTCGCTGTGCGCTCCCGGCCGCGCTCGGTGGGTGCTCGGCTCTGCACCTGATGCGTTCGGGATGCCTTTCCCACCCCGGCGCGCCGGCAGCTCGCTCGCACAGCCCCTGGAAACACGCGCTCGAAATGCGCACTATCTCGCCGGCCCGCGGACCCACTCGGACGCACAGACGCGCTCGGCACCGACTCGCTCGCCTACTCCCCGGGACGCTAGCAACGTGCCTGGGCCGGGCGCGCCGGCTGCTGGCGCCACCAGCTTGAGGCCGGGGACCTTGCCCGTCGCTCTCTGGGGTCATGGCCCAGGGTCGGAGAGGGATGGCCCGCAGATCCCTTCTCGCTTTTCCTCCCACAACTCGCTGTCGGGCTTTTGTGCTTCCACTTCTCCGCGAGGCGGGTCCGCCTTCTCGCTGCTCTCGCCCAGGCGTCCGGCCCGCCCGGACTCTTGCCTTTCGTCCGGGTCTCTTTCGCTTTCCCTCTTCCTTAGCCCGGCTCCCTTTCTCTTTGCCGTCTGGCTTCCCCGGAAAAGTTGCTTCCCCAAGTTTGCTGAAGTCGCCTCCAAGCCTCCGTGGGGACGGCTGGGAGCGGGGCGCGGAGTGGGGGGCAGTGTGAGAGCGCGATCGATCCCCGGAGCTCGAGCGGGTTAGCGCCGGCTTTCTCCCGCGCCGCGGGGCTGGGCGCTGCAGCCAGCGCCAGCCGGATCACGGGCGCCGAGCCGCGGGTGGCGGGGACGGCTGACCAGGGCGCCCTGATTTCCCTCAGGACCCACGGAGCTTGTTTTTGGGGAGATATTCGGGTAGCCTAGCTTTACATCCTTCCGATTGCTCCCTCCTAGTTCTCTGAAACCACGAAGTCTGCGGGGAAGCGCATGGTGGCAAGGCGCGGGTGAATGGTCACCGCTCCCACCCCCTGCCCCAGCCCCACCCCATGGCCTCAGTTCCCACCCCAGGGTGGGAGCAAAAGTGTCTTGATTAGTCGTCCTGTTAACCCTTTCCGACTAACATTTGTGGCTCTGGAGCCAATAGGGTTCCTTTTGGGGGCGGAGGCCAGCAGTGTTCCAAGAGCGAGCAAGAGCCCTTGCTCTGCGTTGTTCCCAGTTCATTTCACTGCAATACTGGCCACAGCTAGGCAGAGGCTGGGAGGGACCTGGGCCTGTGAGGTCTTTCTGACACTCTTTAGACAGGTTTGTGAGTCTCAGAGCCCTGTTACCGATCCCAAACAGCGCTTTGGGAGAGTCCTTTGTCTCCAGCCCTGTTTTCCCTTCATATTCAATGTAACTCCCATCATAGGTGCTGGTGCCAGTATCACTTCTCGCACCTCCAAGCCATTAACAGTATCACTTACTGCTCCGGGTTACAGGACTTGCCCACTCCTGGGAGCCTGTGGGGTACACTTGGAGTTCACGTTCCCAGCATGTGCACTGCTGGCTTTAGGGGTGCATGTTTCCTAGGACCTCTCTATAGGTCCTTCGTGACCTAGCCTACATATTACAGATCCTCCTGACTACTGGGCACTTGTGGGCAGGGGACAAGTGTGCCATATTATGTAAGTGTGCACATGTGTTAACTCTCTCTCCCTCTCTGGCTGGTGCATGCACACGCAGTCGAGATTTTGGATTACACACACAGTCACTCTGAGGTACCCATGGGCAGTGGGCAGAAGTGAGCCAAGCTAGTACATGGGCCACATGTGTGTCTTTCTCTTAGTGCCTAAGGCGGCGGTCAGGGCATGGGTTCATCAGTCCTTTGCAGCTCTGAGAAGAGTGGAAGGACAGAGGTCCAGGAAGGCATTGGCTGAGGGTGAGGAGGTGGGCTGGAGGAGGAGAACCTTGCCCTTAGATTTCTGTGGGCTGCAACTCCAGGCTGCTAGCCCCAGCTAGGCTGGGTTTTGCTCCTGGGGCTACCACGGTGAGGCAGGATTTAGAAAAACTTTGTTTTCAAGATGAGGTTTGCTGCACAGGGTGTTGAGAGTGAAACTGAGTGCTTACACTGACTAGAGGAAGGGGTTAAATCCTTATTCTTTTAAATTAAGTGCTGGGCAACTTCTCATAATCAGTGTTGGCTTTGCATGGGAGCCCCCCACCCTCAGACTTAAAGAAAGCCCAAGACTCACAAGACTCTATTGTAATTTTCATTTTACTTCATCTAACAGATGTCATAGAGCAGTGAGTTGAGCATGTGCTCTAGCGGAACCTTCTCTTTACTCTCATCATCCCTGGGCCTGTAAAGGCAGACATGTACATTTCCAGGAAGCCACTTCCGCTCCATTAAAATCTCCAAGACTGTCTTGCTGCGGGTTTGGGGGAGGTGCTAGTGTTTGAATTCTTACTTTTAGGGACACTAACTAACCTTCCTTTTGTTCTTGCATCTCTTTTGCCTCTTTCCCCCTCTTCCCCTTTAGCCCTCTCCACTGGCCCAGGAAACCCACCCTGCCCTGCCACGCAGAGCCAGGAAGGAAAGAGAGCCTCATGCCTAAGCCTCGGGGAGCACCATGGATCTGACAAAGATGGGCATGATCCAGCTGCAGAACCCCAGCCACCCCACGGGGCTCCTTTGCAAGGCCAACCAGATGCGGCTGGCCGGGACGCTGTGCGATGTGGTCATCATGGTGGACAGCCAGGAGTTCCACGCCCACCGGACCGTGCTGGCCTGCACCAGCAAGATGTTCGAGATCCTCTTCCACCGCAATAGCCAGCACTATACTCTGGACTTCCTCTCTCCAAAGACCTTCCAGCAGATTCTGGAGTATGCGTACACGGCCACGCTGCAAGCCAAGGCGGAGGACCTGGATGACCTGCTGTACGCAGCTGAGATCCTGGAGATCGAGTACCTGGAGGAGCAGTGCCTGAAGATCCTGGAGACCATCCAGGCCTCAGACGACAATGACACGGAGGCAACCATGGCGGACGGCGGGGCCGAGGAGGAAGAGGACCGCAAGGCTCGGTATCTCAAGAACATCTTCATCTCGAAGCATTCCAGCGAGGAGAGTGGGTACGCCAGCGTAGCTGCTCAGAGCCTCCCTGGGCCCATGGTGGACCAGAGCCCTTCCGTCTCCACCTCATTTGGCCTTTCCGCCATGAGTCCCACCAAGGCGGCAGTGGACAGTTTGATGACCATAGGACAGTCTCTCCTGCAGGGGGCTCTTCAGCTGCCTGCCAGGCCTGAGGAACCGACTCTGGCTGGGGTTGGGCGGCACCCTGCGGTGGCCGAGGTGAAGCCGGAGATGATGCAGGTGGATGAGGTGCCCGGCCAGGACAGCCCTGGGGCAGCCGAGTCTAGCATCTCAGCCGGGATGGGGGACAAGGTTGAGGAAAGGGGCAAGGAGGGACCCGGGACCCCAACTCGGAGCAGCGTCATCACCAGCGCTAGAGAGCTGCACTATGGACGTGAGGAGAGCGCCGAGCAGCTGCCGCCTCTAACCGAGGTTGGCCAGGGTCCCCCAGGCCGACCGGAGCCCCCCGCGCCCCCTGCTGAGAAACACCTGGGCATCTATTCCGTGCTGCCCAACCACAAGGCCGATGCCGTGTTGAGCGTGCCGTCTTCGGTGACCTCGGGCCTCCATGTGCAGCCCACCCTGGCCGTCTCCATGGACTTCAGCACCTACGGGGGTCTGCTGCCCCAGGGCTTCATCCAGAGGGAGCTGTTCAGCAAGCTGGGGGAGCTGGCGGTGGGCATGAAGGCAGAGAGCCGCACTGTCGGGGAACAGTGCAGCGTCTGCGGGGTGGAGCTTCCTGACAACGAGGCTGTGGAGCAGCACAGGTAGGCCCCTCTGTACCCATCACCCTGACCCTGAATTTCTGGCCTTGACCCTGCCTTCAGACACAGCCATTCCCGAGGCCTGGGGCCTGGCTCCTCTGTTGTCTTTGCTCTTTGTGAAAAACCACCTGTGGGGGGACACTTTTCAGGTGTGGTGAGGGGGCCTCGGTCTTTCCTAAACACTGGGGGACTTACGCACCCAGTTTCTTTTTTAAAAAAATATGATTTTATTTTATTGATTTATTTTTTTTGGGCACGCTGTGCAGCCTAGAGAAATGGCAATAAAAACACAAATAAACAAACGGGACCTAATGAAACTTAAAAGCTTTTGCACAGCAAAAGAAACCATAAGCAGCTTGCAGGATCTTACTTCCCCGCCCAGGGACTGAACCCCACGCCCTCAGCAGTGAAAGTGCAGAGTCCTAGCCACTGGGCTGCCAGGGCATTTCCTGTGCTCAGTTTCTTACTAGGCTCTTTCCTCTCTTTTTGGCATTTGGGCTCCCATTTTTCTTTTCCTGATGTTGGGTCTGTTCTCCTTTTCCTGGAGTGACTCATCAAGTGGAGGGAGGGAAAAGTGGGGTAAGGAAGAAGGGCCCATGGCCTGGATCTGGCCACGTAGCCAGGTTTCAGGTACCTGAGTTCCCATGTGGTGGTTCCTGCCAAGGTAGCCTGTCTGCAGCTCTGGAGGACGGGAGGGGCTGGAGGCTGCTTAGATCACAAGAGCAGCTGCAGGTTCCAAACGTCATTCCTGGTGAACATTCATCACCAGGAACGTTGCTTCCTCTCCCTTCTCATTCTTTGTCCCTGTAAACACATTTCGAGGGAGTTGATTTAAATTCAAGGGGGAAGGATGGGTAGGAGACACATTGGTTTTGCAACGTGCAGCCTTATTCTTAACCCCTCCCTACTCACACTGAATTAAATACCACTTTGGGCTAGCATTGGCTTCCCTCTGGCTTCTGTTTCTTTCTCTGTGAAATAGCTTTTATGACATGCCTGGCTCAGGTGCTTTTCATGGAGTCACGTTTTTCTTACGGCAGTTTTTCCAGGTGGATGACGTTCTTTTACATAGGAAGATACTAAGACCTTTTCCCAGGGTCATATAGATACTGAGGCAGAGCTGGAATCAGATTCAGGTCTTAACCCTCTTGCACTTGGCTGCCTCTTGGAGCCATCAGTCCTGAAGAGGATCGTATCTACAGAACAGAGGGTTTTGAAAATCGCTTATCAGAAGTTGAGTAAACACACAGGGAACCTGTAGTGACTTCGGTGTTCATCTGCATCTGTTGTAAGGATATGCCCATCACATTACCCTGGTTTCCTGGGTCGGGTGAATGGTGTCAAGAAGTCCAGTTTCTCTTGCCGTCTGTGATAACATTTCCCTGCACACCCTCTTGCCTGCTGTTTTCCTGATCTTGGGTGGATTCTTCACTTTTGCCCTCTTCTACCCTCCCCCCATTCTTCTGTTGACTATTCAGGAGCGGGTGTGAAGGAGAGGGGGTGGGGGCATGGAGGTGGAGGCTTTTGGCGGTCATCTGATTACCCCAAGCTGAGCTGGAACCTGCTCCAACACCGCTTAATGGGGGGCTCTGAGACCTACCTTGTGGAAAGTGCTGCTGAGCTAAACATAGCCGATCCTTTTCCGGCAGGGTGCGAAAAGTAACCGCGCCACTAAGGTGTGTCTTCGTGATGTTTGTACTGCTCAGAAATAGACCGAGGTTGTGTTTGTTTTTGCTCAAACTTTCCTAAAGAGGAAACCCTCTCCCCAAACTTGACCAGATAGATGATCATCCTCTCCGGATGTGAATTATTTCAGTTATGTGCTATAAGAAATGGGGTATAGTGGAAAGTAATTAAAAAATATATATTTATTTATTTATTTATTTGGCTGTGCTGGGTCTTAGTTGCGGCATGCGGGATCTTTAGTTGCAGCATGTGAACTCTTAGTTGCGGCATGTGGGATCTAGTTCCCTGACCAGGGACTGAACCCAGTCCCCCTGCATTGGGAGCGTGGAGTCTTAGCCACTGGACCACCAGGGAAGTCCCAGGAAAGTAATTTTTTAAATTGAGGTATAATTGACATGTAACAGCTTCAGGTATACAATGTAATGATTTGATATTTGTATATTTTATGAAATGATCACTGTGATAAGTCGACTTAGTTAAAATCCATCACCGTACATAGGAATTTTTTTCCTTGAGCACTTTTTTAAGATCTGCTCTCTTAGCAACTTTCATATATGGAATACGGTATTGTTAACTGTAGTCATCATGTTGTGTGTTATATCCCCAGGGCTTATTCGTTTTATAACTGGAAATTTGTACCTTTTGACTACCTTCACCCATTGCTCCCAGCCCCTGTTCCCTGGAAAGCAGGGTTTTTTTCTGGCTTCTTGTTGGGTCTTGTTTGCTTCTTTTTACCTGAGAGGGCTGCAAAAGCTATTACTCTCCCAGGGGTTCCAAGTTCCCATTCTGTGGGACCCTTGTTCCTCTGGGGAGAGGTGGAGGGCTGGCTGTGGTCTACCCCGTCAGAGCATGGGTGGCAGAACTAGCCGTATAGAGCAGTGAGAGCTTGGCAACGTTATGGAGCTGTCTTGAGCCTTGTTTTACTCTCTTTAAAATGCAGGTGGTCTGTAGGGTGGGATGCTGAATTAACGAAGTAGCATCCAGAAATCCCTGGAGCTGTGACTGGCGCTTAGTAACCAGGAGGGTGAGGAAGGGACCCTGAGACTTCCATGTCGCCTGGGTCTCGTCTCTGCATCGCCCCACCTGGCTCTGTGTTCTAGCGTGTAGTGTCCACAGCACTGCCATCGACGGGCTGAGTTGGCTGCGGGGCAGTGCCGAGGATATCCCCGTCCTTGGGAGCTTGTGATGGCAAGCCGCCAGTCCTGGCGTCCTTGGCCTCACGCTGTGGGCTGCTGACACGGAGACTGTGCTTTTGACTGAGGGTGGAAAGTAGGCTGCTGCAGCCCAAGAAGCTGGAGCCTGGGGCTGTGCCCTGGATGGAGAGCTGTGAGTTCTCAGGAAGTCAAGGGTGGAGAGAATGTTCCCGTGTACACTCCGCCCTCCCTCTGAACGGCAGCCCCTGGCTCCTGATCAGGTGTGCTTTTTGGGGGGAGACTTTTCCTCTCTCCCTGTCTCTCAGACCTCCAGGATTAAGGTCTGAGAGACAAGCAGAGACTTCCCTATTTCCTACTGCTCTCTGTTCCTTCCCCCACATCACAAGTCCCAGCGTAGCACACACAAAAAGGCAAGGCAGAGCAATCAGAGTGGGAGATCTGATGTCAGGAGGCTGTGGAATTGGCTGTGAATGTGACAGTGATGAACATGATGAAATAACAGGCTACAGGATTTATTTTATTTTGTTGTTAAGCCAGTAGGCTGGTAGGTAAAGGTTAGGTACTTGCTAGTTATTGTTGTCTTTCTTGTTGGTGGGGGGCGGGCAGAAGGGCATGGAGAGGAAGGAAGGGGAGAGTGTTAGGAAGGGATGCAGGAAGGAGGGTTTGATTCTACAACAGACCATCAGTAGCTTTCCTCACGACTTGGTCCCAAGCTGGTGAGAGGGGAGCCTGCTGGCCCAACAGACAGTTTGAATGAAACTTTATAAAGTTGTGGTCCCTGCAGTGCGTGGTGAGATGTAAAAACAATGTCAGATGTAGCCGTGGATTGATGGAAAGCCCACAGAGATGCTATCTGGGTAAATCACACAGGGCTTACCTGCCTAAAGGACCCAGAAGGCAGTCAGAACAATCAGAAGACCTGCTAGATGAGCAGATCTATCCAGGCAGATGCAGGAGTAAGTGCTGGACCCTAAAACCTTCCATGCCTGCCCGTGTTACAGAGGGTAATGTCTGAGGGAGGGAGGGTCACATCAGGAAGATTGGACTCTCCTTCCCTAGACTCAGTCTCTGTTCTGTCTCTCTCTCCCTGAAAGGCTGAGCCTGTTCCGCATGTAGCCTTGTCTGGATCTGATCTAGGGACCAGCTCTACCAGGCCAGGTGCACCTTCTCCTTCTTAGAGTTATATACCTGTGATAAGATTACAGGGAACTGTGGTTGACTTAAGTGTCAACACAGCCCTCGTGGTCCTGTCTCCCCAGGCTCATATAGCTTGGTCTTAATATGTTTCTGAATTTAGTGCTGCAGAATCAGAGTGGGATGTGCCTTCCCAGGAGCCTCTGGGTCTTCTACAGACAACAAGCCCTTGGATAGCTACAGTGTGTATCCTGCACACACACAGTAGGAACTCTTTCCTGGTTCTTGCAGGAATGCTCAGGAGCCACATGGGTGGGCTCAGCCTGCTTCCCCCACTCAGGCGTGCAGCCCTTCTCAGAGGCTTCCCAGGGCCAGCCCTAGGGTGCAGGAGCCACATCGCTGAGATGTCAGGGTTCTGCCTGGCCCTTTGCCTTGGCCTCTCTCAGGTGGCCGGCTGCTCGGTTTTCAGTGGTTGACCGTGTAGAGGAGCAATAGCCGTTGACCTTGGCTTGGCCACTTGGGGAATGGAGAAGCTGCCCTGAACTCTTGGTCCTCTCTCATCGTTCTGCCAACTGTAGGCACCTCTGAGGTCAAACGAGATTCTATTTGGATAAGAGTATGCAGTGGGATAATGATGGCAACAGCAGCAATATTAATAATGCCTCTTATTGGTTGTTCTACTTTCTCCTTTGCAAAGCAGCTTTAATGACTTTATCTCTCTTAACCTCACAGCCTCCGCTCAGGGGGTGCAGGTCCCTCATTCCATATCTGTGTTGATATAGTCTGAAAAGCTCTGAAAGCTAAAAGGCTTTGTGTAAGTTTGCAGCAAACTCATTTAGTAGCAAAACCTGATCTGAACTGATGTGAGGCTATATTTATCCTGCCTATTTTGAATATTCATATGTTTTGCTGCAAAAATATTAATGTGTTTGATTACAGAGTGCTTCCCTAGACTCCTCTGGGGCTGGTGAACATTATAGTCCCCATAGTTCCTTGCTAAAATCGGAACAGTTTGGATTTCTGAAGCACCCAAGGGTTTTGGGTAAGGGATTGTCAACTGTTATCAGCCCCAACTTACGGAGGAGGAAAATGAGCTTTGAGTGAATGACATGCCCAAGGTCACATAGCTATAAATGGCTAGAGCCAGGAGCTCGGCTCGCCTTCTAATTCACAGTCCTGGGTGCTCCGCGCCAGGCCATATAAGCACATGGGCATTGCTCTTCTGGGTCAGATCCATCTGACCTAGTCTTTGGGTGCCAACACCATCCCTAAGATACCACCGTTGGAGGCTACAGCTCTGTTCCTTGACGTCAATCCTAAAGGTCAGTTGAAGCCCAGCTTCTCTTAATAGCTATTTATGGCTGCTCTGTCATTCACAGATTTGCCCAAATCCTTTCTGAAACCATTTCTATTTCCAGGAAGTATCCTTTTGGGGCATGATGAATGACTTAAGTTGATAAGCTCGTGGGCTTCTGGACATCTATTCTGTTGGAGAGGTCACTGGTTGTGAAGAGAGGAAGATGGCTTTGTGGTGGTGTGTCCTGCCATTTTGGGGGTGGGGCCTGTACACTCAGCTCTGTAGTTTTTGTTTTTCAGCTCTTGTCACTGTTGTCCGTCTCTTTTTCATTGTGAGCTTTAACTTCTTCATTTGTAAAACCAGGCACTTGGATGAGCTATTTCTGGATTGTTGAACTCTTAAAAAAGTTCTCCTTTTGCCCCTTCTGCACTCACTTACATCTTCATGAAGCCCTTTCGGTCAGTTGGATTTTGCTCTGGTTTGGCAGTCAGCCAGCTAAAATAGGGGGTCCTATTTGATTTCATTTTGTCTGCTCTGACTTGGTTTTTTAATACTTTAACCTGCTTAGGGTTACTGAGTCATCTGGGATCTAGACTGAACTCTTGGAAATTTTGAAGATGAGCTCTTTTATTTTCTTTCTAATGGAAGAAAGTTGCCTGCTCTTTCATCTCGGTGAGAAGTCCCATTTTAATTTGCTGTCACTATTGGTTAGAGCTGCTAATTGCTGGAAGGAAAGGGGAAGAAAGCTTTAGTTCAGCAATACTTTTCCCTCCTGCTTGTTCTAGGAAAACTATTTGTGAATCTTTAAAATAGTGATTATCCTAAACTGTTAAAATCAAAACTCCATTCACAACTCCGATTTCTTGCTAATTCAGGGGAAAAACATTTCCCGTTATTTTAATTTTTAAAAATTAATGACTTTAAAACAAGTCCAACTGAAAGCCCACGTGTGAGACATAAAAGTCTTGCTAAATGAATACAGGCGTGCCTCAATTTGCCCATTGGAGGGTTCTGGAATTTTCCACGTTAAGTAAGGGTGTTCTTAGTCAAGTTCTGTTTTGGTGGTTTTAGGTGAAAAGCCTGACTCGGTTGGTAGTTATTTTGTTAGAAAGGAAAATTTATCACGGCATCCCCTCTCCCCGACCTCCAACCCCATGTTTTTCCCATAGTAAATGGGCATTTTGAGCAAATTAGACTATCTGGGTCAGAATCCCGATTTCACCACTTACCAGCAGTGTGACTATGGTTACACGACTTAACCTCTCTGTGCCTGTTTGCTCGTCTATAAAACGGGAATAATAACAGTACCTACTCACTGGGTTGTTACAGGAATTAATCAGTAAATATTTGTCACATGCAAGGAAGGATGGCAGAAAGTAAATGTTTGCTATTGTATTTTTGCTGCCACTGTTGGTGTGAAGCTGGCAGTGCAGGGTAAAATTTGTGTTCGTGTTGGTTCAGGTCCTGCTTTCCCCCAGAGGTGTCAGTTTATCCAGCACCTAAGAACCGCTGCCTCTGGGTCCGTGTGTTTGGAGCTGATTCACAGTGAGCACCTGCATTTTCCCCCAAAAGCTGATCTTTCGTAGCACGGTGGCCAGGGTACCTTTGTCCCATTGACCTGAAGCCTGATGAGTCATTCCAGCCCTCATTTAAATTTAGCTAGGCAGCACTCCACGGTCGGTCATCAGTTCCAAATGCCGAGGCGGCTCACTGATGCAGTGTCCTATTGCCTGTGCACGTGGTCAGGCCAGCAAATCACTGTGGTCGGGGCAGAGACGGAGGAGAGTACAAACACCTTCTCACCCAGAGAAGTCTGAGCTCGTGGATGTGGCGTGTTCCAGAGCCCCTGTCCTTTCCCACCCCACAGTGCAGGATGCTTCTAAGGGAGGATTCAGCAAACGTCGCTTTGAGTGCTTGACACGTGTCAGGTTCTGTGCTAAGTGCATTCATAGTCAGAATCTTCTCAAACCCTCCAGCTGCCCTGCAGGGTGGATATTCGTTTCCCATTCCCTGATGGGCAGAGGGAAGCCCGAGAGGTTAATGGACTGGCCCCTGGTAAGTCGGTGAAGGGTGGCACCAGGGTTCGTGCCCAGGTCTTCTGGCTTCATGTTCATTCCATAATGTCCTGCTTGGATTTTCAGCCCCTGATGGAGTCAAAGGGAAGGAGGGACACAGGAAGGACCAACTCATGTTCCCTGCAGCTGCTGACCAGGAGGCTCATCGCTTGGCTTCCTCCGGTGGCTTGAAAGGAGGGAGGGAGAATGCAGCTTACCTCGAAGGGTTTGTGTCTTTGGGGGCTGGGACCACATGGGTCCATCATCTCTAACAGACATACAGAGAGACCAGCTTCCAGTGATAGAGGGCTTTTATGCTGACTCCAAAAACAGAAAAAAGGGAGAGGAAAAAAAACCCATTTACAAAAATAAAAATTCCATGCCGTTAATTTCATGCCAGCATAATCAGAAATTCCCCTTTCTACTGTTTCCCCTTAAAAGCCCCCGTGTCCTTATTATGCTGGCTCAGTCTGGAAAAACTCTGGTTGGGTTTTGACTACATGAGGCTTATCTCTGCAGCTGCAAAGAGGGGATCCGGTATTTTATCGTCAGCATGGAAACTTCGGCTAAGAACTCGCAGAAACCTGCTTAATTCCATATTCCTAGCTCACTTTCGGTTCTTGTCCTCAAGACCTGATTTTCTTGAGCAGGAAGAGATTGTGTTTAGCTTTGCAGTAAGAAGAAGCCAGGTTAGGTAAGAGAAAGAACTTCCTGAAACAGTGGGACCTCACTGGCAAAATTATTAGAAGATGCAGTCCGAAATTTTGATGGGCGGAGGAGTTGTGTGCCAGTTGGAAGTGGTGTTTCGAGGTCTCCCCTCTTCAGGGCCATCTAGATCCCCCCAGGTGATAAGTAAGGACGTATACACCAGGCATGCTAAGAAGGAGACCCACACCATCACCCCTGTCTTTGTAGGGGGCAAGGTGTGGAGGGCAGGGGCACAAAGACCCATCTCAGGTAGACTTGGGTTTGAACGCTAGCGCCTCACTGTGAATTTGGGCAGATGGCTTCACCTGTCCGACCCGTCAGGCTCCTTTTCAGTGAAGTGAGGTTAGCGCCTTACCTCTCAATGTGATTCAACCGTGTTAAATGAGGTACCGTGTAACATAAAGCACACAGCAGGGACTCACATGTGAGGCCGCCTCCCTTGCTTCCCGCTTCTCCTGTGACCCGGCCTGACAAGGGAACCTCTCACTCCACGCCGCAAGCCACCCTCGCCTGGCATTGGCCTCTAAGTGGATTAGCTGAGCGTTGTGATCTTAATGCCATTAGGCCTGCTGGCACAACTCTCCTCGCCATAGTGAGAAGCAGATGTGGCCGACCCTAATGGCCTTCGGTGATCCATCAGGCCCGGAGCGCCGGGGGAAAAACATCATGAGTGTTAATTTGGGGGAGTCTTTTATGGTAGCTGGGGGAAGAGTGGAGGGATTGTTTGAAATGTATTTATTTAGGCCGTTCAGCAGGTTAGATGCTGCCGGGGGTCTACCGTAGCTAAAGCCCCCTCCTCCCCCCACCCTCCTCTTTAAAGAAGGCCCCTTCCCAGCCCTGAAGCCCAGGCCTGATTACTTCCAGAGTTGGAGAGACAACTTAGCAGGCTCTTGTTTCTTGCCGATGTACCTTATTAGTAGCACCTGGCATCATAACCCACTAATGGGAACCAGCGCTCTCCTCCTGCGTGGCCAGTGACAAGTAGGCCTGTCAGCCGGAGCTCGCCATGCGAGGAAGTTCCTATTAGCTTTATGGTCAGGAGAACTTGTCCTGTTCAGGAAATGAATGCTGCCGCTAAAGGTCCACGGCCCTGACCCTGGCGGCATAACCTGTGCGGGCCGGGGAGACCCCGCTCAGGATGCTGGGGATTTCGGCCCCTCTCTGGTTCTTGTCATATGTAAAGAGGGAATCATTGTGGTATGTTGCAGCCTTGAACTTTTGATTTATTCAGCGAGAGCGACTTAACCGTTTCCATGCCTGGACGGCTGTGTGGGGACAGAGCTGAGGGTGTGTGCCTAGGTGTCTGGGGCAGAGGACGGAGCCCTTCGTGCTGGCCGGGGTCGTCTGTGGGATTCAGGGGAGGACGCTTTGCTTGCTTTTGCCTTCCCGGAGTGTCTGGATGTTCTGAGGGAGGCTGTTGCCTGCAGAACGGTGGGAAGCTGGGAGGCGTCGCATCTGCAGCGGAACCTGGGTTTGAATGTATCCTCTGCCTGTTTGGAGCTCCACGACAGATCCCTACCCACCTGCTTCCTCACTGCGAGGAAGTCAATTTCATACTTGCTGCCATGATGTTGTTCATAGGACGGTGCACACGGGTCACCCAGGACCATGCACGTGGCATGGTCTCAGGGCACAGTGTTGGAAAGGATGTGCGTTTCCTTTATTCTCATCATAAAGTGGTTTTTGAAATGGAAAAGAATGGCAGAGCACTTTTTTTCCTTTTCACCCATCAAGACCATTTTTCCCCCTCATCACAGCCTAGAATCTTTACGGAGAGACGACTTACTTAGGTGACTGCTGCTTCTGTATTTTTCAGCCCGTGAGTAATGTTTCTAAATGTGATTTTCATGGAAAATAGCAGCATTTGACCTCATTCTTGAGGGGAACTTTGGCCTGACTTTTTGAGAAGAGACGTTTGTGTGTTGTCTGGCAAATGGATGCGTCACTTTTGCTGCTGTTGCTGCCGCTGCCTTTTTTAAAGGCCCCTGGTGACAAAGGAGTGAACTGCACTGAGTGTCGCCAAGAAAGGGCGGGCCTGTACGGGGAGGGCTTGGACAGGACATCTCCTTCAGAAACTTCAAAACAAAGCTGTCCCTCTGTCTCTGTCACTTATGGCATCGTTGACAGTAGTTCAAGGAGAAATAATAATAAGTTCCTACCGACTACGGGGATGGGTGCAAAGAGGAAAGGAGAGACGTGGTCAGCGGTGGCAGCAGCTGGACCTGGAGTCTTGGGGAATGGGACCCTGGCTCATCGCTGGGCACATACACACCCTCAGGAGGTACTTCTCAACCCGTCAGCCCTCTCTGCATCCTTTCAAATAAACAGCAGCTCCTGCCCCTCTGCGAGCAGGTGAAGGCTGCTTTGAGGGCGTTCACAGAGTACGGGTTGGAACCGTTCGCTGCCAAAGTGAAATCGTGACAGTTGTCCCCTCGATACTCTGCTAAATTAAGGATCCGCTAACATTTCTGAGTCTACCTCCCTATATACCCCACCCCCGTCCCCTTGGCAGAAGGGATGAAGACGGTACCTAAAAACAATGTGAAGCCGCTGCTAAATCGAGGGACTCTAAAAACATTTTTCTTTCCTTGAAGTTGAGCGTGGAAAACCAGGGCTGGACTCCCAAGCACTGCAGACCCGTTGAGGGCCCGGGGCTGGCCCCTTCCTCAATTCCTAGCACAATGGTTTTCATTGCCACCGCTCCCCCCTCCTTCCCCGCTTCATAATTATCCACTATTATACTTTTTGTGTCCTGACAGCTACAGAGTGGGTTTTGTTTTTTGAGCTGAGTAGCTGCTAAATATTCCCCAGCAGCCAGATTCAATGGCTCGAGGCGGGGGGGATAGGCCAAACCTTGGCATCCCCTGTTGCAAAAGTGAAAAATATTTCTGTTTGCAGTTAATTTTAGTGGCAAGCAGATCATGTTAACTGGATGTAATTGCTTCCAGATATGGCGGAGGGTTTTGTGTGTTGAGATGAAGGGTCTGGTAAGTGCTTACTTCCTGTGTAAATTAGCCTATTCCATTCAGGCTTTCATTCTGGCCAGCCCTGGATTCTGTCATTCTCCCATGTTCCCCCTCCCCAGCCCGCAGCCTGGTGTGAGAAGCAGCTTGCTCCGTCCGCCCCGTCCGAGTGCAATTCTTTTGTCACTTGGAGCCACTAACCTCTTGGTGCTTGATGTGAATGTGCCCTTAAAATAATGAGAAGGATTTGAAAAGATGCCACCTGGACCCACTTCTTGCTGGGCAAAGGCAGATTTGCAGAGCCCAGGGGCAGCTGGTATCTCCTGGTCATGTGGATGGTGTCTCAGAACCCAGAACTCCTGGTTTTCCTTGGATTTTTTTCCCTGCTGCCCTCTGACCCCTATTCCCACCTTGGAGAATACCTTTTTCTCCCTTTCTGAACAAAGCACATTCCAGTGGGTCTGAGTCCCAGAAAAATGAAACGGCTGTTGCGAGGAGGAGAAGCTTGTGGCCATAGAGAGTTCTATTAGTCAGACACGAAGCCACCGCTCTTGCAGAGCAGGTTGGACCAACACACACACCTGCCCCTTCCTGCAGAAAGAGAGAGGCAAATCCACCCAGGGAATCTTCTCCAGGTTCCTGTGGGTTTCCAGGGTTGGAACCGAGGAAAAGTGTTAAGATCCAAGTTCTCCCAAATTCCGATTTTGTTCTGTGGCCAGTCCCACATTCTTAGTGCTATTTGCATAAGAGATTGCTGTTTATCTTCCTGTATCAACTCCACTGATAACCCCTGTGGTCTGTTTAACAATCTATGAGGAGTAGATTACTTGATAAATGCCAGTTTTTCCAATATGCAAAGATAAACTGTTGGGGTCAGGGTGAGGGGTGGTATTAGGAAGGAGAGACCAGGTGGGGAGCCAGGACCCTCTTTCAGATTAGGATGGAGATGTGTGAAGGCACCTGATGGCAGAAAACAGGTATCTTGTAAAATACAGCAGCTGCATTTATCACACAGTTTATCAGCTTCCTGCCCTCCCCTACTTTGCTCCCCCTTCGTGTGGACACGCAGCCTCTGCGAACATTTCGCTGAGCGGACTGTCAATGCCCATGTTCATACAAGAGGGAAAAGGGTGTAGGCAATCTTTGCCTCTTCAGTTCCTGCTGTTTTCTGCCTTAATCCTCTCCCACTCCCACAGGTTGTTGGCCGATAAGTAATGTGTGCTTACAAAAAATATGTAAATCTGAAATCTTAGATGGGTGGACTTTTCCCACCTGCGCTGAATTTGCTTCTTTAAGCAGGGCGCCGGGTTCCGGAAGAAGCCAGGTGAAAAGAAAACTTCTGACCCCATCACCTAGTCAATAAGCTGTCTGAGAATCAAACAAAAGAGTTTGGACTGGCTGCTAAAGCTAGGAACCCAACTGATAGCTTTGTTTTGATGTCCTTGTAATGTTTGCAGATCACGGAGGGTGCTATTTAGAGCAGGGGGTATCTACCAGGACAGACTTACTGGGAAGTTGAAACAGTGAGCACAGAGTCCGGGAGATGCTAAAGATAGTGAGACACAGCCCGGGAATTGGGGTGGGGATGACAGTTCCTCACGCAAGGGAAGAGGCTCTCTGAGATGTTACGGAGGTGGAGGTTTCCAGGGACGGTGTGCGGTGATGGAAGAATGCAGGCTTCAGAGTGAGGCAACCTGGATGAAAACCCAGGCTCCAGAATTTGCTAACTGGATACCTTGAACAAGTTACTTGGCCTTTCTGAGCCCTCATTTCCTCGTTCCGTAAAAAAATATGTGGCTAATACCTTTTAGGTGGTTATGTGAATAAAATATGTATAAAGAGGGAATTCCCTGGTGGTGCAGTGGTTGCCACTGGACGCTCTCACTGCTGTGGGCTCAGATTCGATTCCTGGTCAGGGAACTAAGATCCCACAAGCCATGAGGTGCGGCCAAAGAAAAAAAAGAATTATAAAGTGCGTAACACAGTGAAGGTACTTTGCAAACGGGCACTACTGAGCTTTAGAACCTGCTCTTTTGGCTCAGGGGAGCAACTATGAGAGGAACCAGTGACATCTTTTGTTTGGGGCACTGCTAAACTGAGGCTAGTACTGACCCTGTGCTAGCAGCCAGCAGGTGAAATGATAGAGTAAGTTGAATGCATGGTGAATGTAAAGGTCTCCATTTGTGAAGCGCTCCTGCCATTCTAAAGAAGCCTTCATATCTAATGAGTGATCACTTAACCCTGCGATGAGGCCACGGCCCCAAGCATTTTAGAAATCTTTCAGAATCCTTTCCAAAGTCTGTGCTACATTCTTTTTTTGCCTTGTGCTTTGGGAGGGTAGATTTGACTTTGGGAAATGGTCAAAATAATTCCGTGACAAATCTGGTGACTATAGTATGCGATGACATTGGTGCCCGTGGGCTGACTCTGAAGGTGGATCTTTGGAAAGAGTGTGTAGAGCGGGCTTGTCAGCTCAGCCCCGGGGGTGCACGTTGGCCTTACTTCTTTGGGTGGGAGGCGAACAAGGCCAAGGGGCTTGTGATTTCCAAGCGCTGTCCCAGAAGGAGTCACTGCCACTGATCCCCCCACCCCCCACCCCTGGGCCTGGGGTGGACTCCTCTCATTGCTGGTGTGTCTCTGCATTTGTGGAGTTTGGGCCCCCAAGAGGCACTTCTGGCATTAAAAAATCTAGGCTCCACGAGTCAGTGTTCCTCGGAGTCAGGAAGGGTGGATCGAGGCCTGACACACACCCTCCGGGGGGGGCACAGGAGGCTGGGGGCTTGAATGTGAATCCTGCCTTTATCTCTTGGGAAGGCTCTGGCAGGTGAAAGGAGCTTGTGTGTTAAAATCCTAGCCTGGTACCCGGCACATCCTCAGCGTGATTAGTCCCCTTTTCTAACCGCCTTACTTGTCCTGAACACCTGGAGGGTGGAGGGAGGAATATTTGTCTTTCCTCTCCGTGGGAACCACCACTGGGCTGTCAGTTGAGCTTACATTCACCTTGGGATTGTCCAGTCTGGATCTTTGGTGACCTGGCTGAGCAGGGGCACGGCGCTTAGGCTGTCTCTCCCTCTCTCTCCTCGCTCTCTGCATTATTTATAGTAAACCATATTAGAGCCGAGTGTTAAAGTGGAAGGATGAGTCATTCCATTGAAACCATTGATGACATAAATAAAAGCGAAATGCTTACTATGTGTTTTGCCCAGTATTCGAGGCCAGGTTGTGCTAATGTGAATGCTCCCAAACTGGATCTGTGAAAGAACACATATGTGGGGAAAAATTCAGGTCTAACCAGAGGGAAGTTAGTTATTGAGAATCCATTTTCGGTATCTGCTTTCTCCCTTCTATTTACTTCCGATCCATATTCAGATCCTGGCTGTCATCCTTCCTAATGAGATGGACTGGCTTATTCACTCGCTGGGGTTTGTTTATTTTGGGAAGGTTGAGGAATAGTGCAAGGGGGGGACTCTGTGTGCCCCCGACTTCATCCCTCTTCTCATCACCTGTTGAGGGAAAGCACTCAGAGCTCTCCACCTGCTTTGCAGCTGTGGGTTCTCAAGGTGACCAAGAATCATAAACTGTTAGAGCTGGAAGAGCCCGTAAAATTGTTTATTTCAACATGCTCACTTAGGGTGGAATAAGTGGAGGTCCAGAGAGGCTCTGTGATTCGCCCAAGGTCACACAGCAAATTAGCAAGGACTGGAACCATAGCTCTCATTCCCTGCCTACATTCCTTCACAGACCTCCCTGTGACTGCCCAGGTCTGCTCCCCGCTTCCACCAAGGAGGAGATGATAAGAATAGAGTCTGACTTGAGAGCAGTCTCAAATCTTTGGATATGCTGGGTGGATTTTGGCATGGTGACTGGCCTCGTGGGGTACTCATTAACCTCAGTGGACTGATGTGCATTGAGTCCTTTAGTTTTACCGGCAGTGCACTGCTGGGGGTTTAAGTATTCATAAGACCTGGGACTTGCCCTTGAGGAGCTTATAAGTTGAGCAGAGAGGAGCTAATACTTAAAATGTATATGTGTATATTGATACCTATGAGAGAAAGTAGAAAATGGAAAGATTATGTTAGATATACAGAAAAAACACAAGGCAATTAAGAGATGAAGGGCCTTCCACCTGGAGGGATTTATTTTTTAAAATATTTTTTTATCTATCAATTTTATTTTTTTGGCTGCATCGGGTCTTAGCTGCGGCACTTGGGATCTTCGCTGAGGCATGTGGGATCTCTCGTTGTGGTGGGTAGGCTCCAGAGCACGTGGGCTCTGTAGTTGCGGCACGCGGGCTTAGTTGCTGCACGGCATGGGGGATCTTAGTTCCTGGACCAGGGCTTGAACCCGTGTCCCCTGCATTGGAAGGTGGATTCTTAACCACTGGACCACCAGGGAAGTCCCTCATTTTTAATTTGAAAGAATTTGTTGAACACTTACTGCGTGCTGGCCATCAGGTTAGGCCCTGGGAATTCAGTGGGGAGTAAGAGAAAAACAGAGCCTCTGGCCTTGTGGGGCTTTCTGGGTGGGGGAGAGGGAGATTTAGCTAGCGTTCCTATTGTTGCAATTGTGATAAGTGCTAGGATCCTGGGTAATATAACTTCCTTGGGCTGGAATGAGGGTGATTCATACTGGAATGGTAGGTTGGGGTCAGATGGAAGTGCCAAAAAAATGCCAGACCAGGGGAGAGGACAAGGCAGGGTGGAGGGGTGATGAGAACGTGGGCGGACCTGAGGGCAGATTTTCATGCTGCCACTTGCAAACTCTGATCTTGGCCACATGCCTGAAACACTGTGAACCGTGGTTTCCTCATCCCTACGGTGGGGTTATCATGTGGGATATCACAGGGGCTAGCCTGAGGATTTCAGATAATGCAGTTAACACATTCTGCACTGTGCCTGGAACAAGGTAGTTGCTCAATAAGTATAACTGTTGTTAGTTTGGAGACTTTATCCTGGGGCAGTTGGGAGCCTTGGAAGGCGTTTGAGAAGGAGAGCGACGCGGTCCGAGCTCTCCATGCTGATCATTTTGTCCACCTGCATCCTGACAGCCTATGTCCTGCTACCCCGGCTCTGTTTCTGCCTTCAAGAATCAGTCTGAAAAAAGAATTTGTTTAGCGGGTGATCGTCAGCCCCTCTTCCTGCGTCTCGTATCCGGCGTCTGCCGAGATTTGATGAAATGACAAGAGATGGACCCTTGCCGTCTCTTCTCGGTGGGCAGAGGGCCTGGGAGAGGGAGGGGGACTGGGGAGAGGGGACTACAGCCGTGGGATCAAAGGAAATGACACTACGAAGCTGGCCAGCCAGACTGTTACTGGCTCTCTAACTCTCTTTTAATAGAAACCTGAAGGAAGGTCTGAGCTCAGCCTAACCGTCCTTCGCCCCGCTTGCCTCCCTGATATCGAGAGGAGGGCCGGTATCTCCCGTGGGGCAGTCTGGGCTGTGGTTGGAGCCCGAGGCAGTGTCTGCAGAACGACAGCGGCTCGGGGAGATAAGGCCCTGCGTTGTGTAAGAGGGGCTCGGTCTGTTGGCCCCGCGGCTCCCAGCCCCTGGTTAACTGCTAACCTCAACGGAGGAGCAGGGCCTTGCTGGGAAAGGCCGTTCCAGGGCCCCTCGCTGGTTCCACTGATGCCTTTTTGTGGTTGGATAAAGGAAGCTCATGTAGGCCGCCCACAGTGCACACTTGGGCTTGGGCTACGGGTGTCTGGTTGTTTTGTTTTTCTCCTTTGTCTTTCTTAAAAAAGAGAAGCTGAAAGGGGGGCAGTCTTGCTCGGCACCTACCCCCTGTAACCCGAAACAACAAAAAGCAAGCAGTCCCTAAACCGGGCGGGAAAGACGTCCTGCTTCCCTGCCTGACATCCCCTGGTCCCCGGAGGCCAGCTTGAAGAATTTGGTTTGGGAGACTCTGGGTCTCGAGTAGAAGTTCCTGTCCTGGAACCTCAGTACCAGGTCAGCTTTTCTAATATCCCAGTAGCTGGGTCTGGGGAGCTGTGGTAGAAAATACATTGTGCTTTACTTAGGTTCTTCCTTCTGTCTTCCCCAGCCACTTTCAGAATGGATAAGTGAACCGTAGTGCTGTGTCCCCCGCCCTTTAAGGGGCAATGGAACCCAGTACCCTGGTTTCTGGCATTGCCCTGTTGTGATGGGCAATGGGCTCGAAGGGACTTTTGCGGCCAGCCCCCATTCTGAGGCTCTCATGTGCTCCACGCTGCCTAGCTTCCTCCCAGGAGAGGGATGTTACTGTTCCCTGAGCAGCCAGTTCTGTTTCCAGAGGTTTCTTGACACCCCACCACTACTTCTGCTCTCTGGAGTCACAGAGACTGTGGGCCACAGCCCTTGAGATATTTGTAGGGTAGCTACGTGTCTTCCTTATTTAGGCAGTGGTTTGCCATATACCATGATTTTACTCCCTTTCACCATTCTCATAACCCTCTTTTAGGTTCTTCCAGATTTGTAAATTTTACATCACTCCAGACATCAGAGGGATTATGTGCAGTGACATAACCAGGTGGGTTTGACCAATCTGGGGAAGGACCAGACACTCACCTCCATTGTTTAAGATGTTATACTTCTGCTAATAGTTCGTCTGGTGTCTCCCTTCTGTTCTTTCCATTGGATATCCTGAGGTTATTTTCCCTTGCGCTTGGCTGTCTGATTGCTCCCAGAGATTGCAGTGATTTTTTTTTTTTTTTTTTGCAGGGGAAGGAAGTGGGGGGCGATTAAGAATCAGGAGTTGGATGGGAGATGATCTCTCTTTGAATATTAGCCTGAATGGATGGTCACTTGCAGGCTTGGTGGTTGCTCCATGCCCACTGCAGGGGTCTGGCTCAGGGACGGTCAGGGGAGGGAAGGTGGTGATTTAAAAGATTCGAGGTGGTGGCTTATATTGATTTTTAGCTTATCTGACCCTTTAGCTAGAGGCTGCTCTTCCCTCAAAGTGTCTAACTAGCTGTGACTTAAAGCAACAGAGAAATGTATATCATCCCTTTCTTTGCATTAATTAGGGCTGGGAAATTCATTATGTAGAGGGATAAGTGCTTCTGAAGAGGGAGGCTTTTGAACCAATTTAGAGATCTGTGGCCAGACTGCGTGATTCCCAGGTAGCAGGTGGGGGTGGGGGAGAGTTGAGACATGAGTGGTGCAAGGAGTGATGGAGGGTCAGGCAGGCGAGGCACCCAGAGCCCCGTGCAGCCAAGCCAGCATCAGATGCCCTTCTCCAAAAGGGGCCCCAAGTTAGCAGTCCTGGGACAGGCTTACCCTGGATCTTCTAGGAATGTTGCTTTCTAGGTTTAAAATACAATGTTGAGATTAACTGCTGCTCAGGCACGTGGTCTGGTTAACCAAGGGTTAAATCCTACATCCCCTTTAGTCGTAAAGCCAGTTACAAATCTGCCATGGAGCCCTGCCTTCCTGCCTTGGTAGGCCAAGTCTAGAGGACCTACCAGAATGATCGGTGAGTGAGGACCCTACCACGGTGATTCTGTTCTGAAGCTGTAGAGGCATGGGCAAGTGAACGGAGCGTTTAGTAACCGCCCCCCCCCCAGGAATTCTCCAGAAGTTATGTTTTCGATGAAACCTGTGATAACTAGCTTTTTTATTTGCTGCTTTGTCCTAGAACGGAGGCCCTGTGGCCCACATCGAACAGAACATTTTTCATCCTGACTCAGGGCGCACACAAACGTACCTGAAACCAAAGGTTCAATGCAACTCTATTTATCTGTACTGTATGCTGCGGACTCTGATGTTTTCTCTTCCGTTTTGTCTCTCCTATTTCATTTAAAAATATTAATCAAGACCCACTAATGTATTGTCACCCATAGTTTAAAGAACACCCTAATAGAGTGAGGATTTAGCCATGGGTATTCAATTCAAAAAGCATTTACTGAGCACCTACCATATGCTAGGTGGTTGCTAAATGCTGGGGGGGTCGTGCACAGATACTGATAAAGCCCCTTAAGAGCTCACAGTGAAACAAATGATAGCCACACACACACACACATATATATGGCTGTGTGTGTGTGCATATCAGACGTATGCTCAATTATTATATTAGTGAGGTATTGGGGGAGCACAGGAGAGGAATTGAACGACTCTGATTGAAACTTCGGGAGGGCATCATGGAGGTGGTGGCATTTGGCTAGTCCTTGGAGGATGGCAAGGCTTTGGAGAAGTAGAGCTAGGCTCTGTCATTTCTAGTTAGGAGGTGAGAAAAGGTGTGACGGTGTATGAGTTGGGGTAGAGGGCCCGCAGACAGCTCAGTTTGCTGGAGTGGGGGATGAGTGTGGGATGGACGGGAGAGCAGGCGGGAAGAATGGATTGAGGCCAGGTCACAGAGTTCTTTGAATGCCGTGCTAGCAATTGTGGGCCTTCTCAAGGCTGAGTCAGTTGGAGGTTGGATATCTGAGATTTCAGTAGAAGACAGACCTGGGAGAGGTGAGGCCACGTAGCCACGCTAAGCCCCCTCCGTTGCCATCCAGCCTTCTCTGAGTAGTTGGGGGTGGAGGTGGGAGTGGTGAAGAGCTTTGCAGGCAGCCTGGATGGGATGCTGGCTCTTTTTCTGACGTTCTTTCCCATCCTAACTCCTGCCCACGGCCCACGCCTCACTTTGGAGGAGAGAGCTGCCCATGGAGCCCCCTGGCCAGCGACATTGAATGGGCCCCTTTGGACCAGGCTCACACCTGTCCTTTCTCACATTCAGGCTCAACCCTTGACAAACATGACGCAGCAGCGCAAACTCAGCCCTGGGCCTCCCAGAAGTCAGGCCGCTTCCAGGAGAGCAGGCTTTGGAATGAGAGTGCTTTGTTTAGGGCGTTTTCTACTCCCCCCCCCCCCCGAATTGTTCTTCTCTCTCTCCGCGTTGTCCGTCTCTCTCTCCATGATCTCCCGAGTCGGGCCTCTTTGGGAAGCCTCGTGTCACCGTCCGGCCCTCCAGCTTGCCCCTCGTTTGTCTCTGGCAGCGTTTCTAAGTGGGCACCGTTTCATGATAAGCTCCACTGCCTTCTTATGCGGCTGTGTCTGGGCTTGTGTTTTGCCTCCCCAACTATGGCACAGGCTCTGTGAGCGTGACAATCGTGGTTTATCCATCCTCTCTCCCTGCGCTACCTGACGCCTTGCTGAACACACGGCAGGTATCATAGCGAAGTGAGCACCCGCTCTGGACTAAGCCCTTCCTGTGCATTAGTATGCTTCATCCTCACAGCCACCCACGGGGTGGGTGCTACTGCCAGAATACTTGGGTGCTTAGAGGTTCACTCTCCCTAGCTTTGGACTTAGGTTCGTCTGCCCCAGGGTGCTCCTCGGACCGTTTCAACCCAGCTTTCATCAGGGTGACTCTGTTGATGCCATTCTTTCACAGGTCGCCTGTGACTTCCTGGTTCTCGAAAGCAGTGTACCTTCCTGGACTCTAACATCGATGCCCCTGCCCACCCCCCTCCATATTTCCTGAAACTCCCTCCCTAGAGGCAGTGTGATCTAGTGCATGGAGTTCTGCAGGATCTGTGCTTGCCTTTTTTTTTTTTTAATCTTTATTGGTAAAGTTTTTTCATGAAAAAAATTTTTTTAATTGAATTATAGTTGATTTACAGTGTTGTGTTAGTTTCAGGGGTACAGAAAAGTGATTCAGTTTTGTGTGTGTGTGTGTATATGTATATATATATTCTTTTTCAGAGTCTTTTCCATTATAGGTTATTACAAGATGTTGTATATAGTTCCCTGTGCTATAAGTATGTCCTTGTTGGTTCTCTATTTTATGTGTGTTTGCCTCTTGTTGAGGGGCAAACACTTTGGCTCCCATAGTCTATTTCCTCATCTGCAAAGTGCTGGTAGTTTCTCCTCTTCACAGGAGAGGTGGGGGGCTGTCAGTGTGTGTCTGCGGTCGCTGAATGTGACCCTCTCATCCCACAATGGAGGTGTTTCCTAAGATGATGTCCTTGCCGTTTCTCCTCTCTCTCCAGTCTCTTTCTTGGCCAGCTCATGGTTTCCGTGATCTCCTCTCTGTGGATGACTTCCAGATCTCTGTCTCTAGTATTTTTGTCTTCCTTGCGTTGCCCACATGCCTTTCTAGCTGCCTGCTGGGTACGCCAACCAGTCCTGCCAGAAACTAGAACTTGGTGTGCGTTGGGCTGAGTTCAACACTGTCCCTCTCGGATCTTCTCCTCTCTGTCCTCAGATACTGCCAGAGGCTCTGCCCTCTTCTGCAGACTGTAGCATCGTCTGTGGCGCCCGCCTTCCCTCTGCCTTCCCTGTAGCCCTTTGCCCTTCCAGCCCATCCTCTCACTGTCACTTAACCAGATTGTTATCCCCGTCTCCTAACCAGCCTTCCTGCAGTGCCCCCGACTGTGGCGTATCGCCACATCCTCCCGAAGCAGAGCTCTGATCGCGTTGCTGCCCTGCTCAGAAACCTACAGTGGCCATTGCCTGTTCTGGAGAATCAACTAGAGAATTCTTAGCTTGGTGTTCAGAGCCATCAGGGATCCTAGATTCCACCTACATTTCTCTGCCTCTTCCCTTTCTCAGCATGTGCCTTACGCCCCTCAGGAGTAGGGACCATCTTTTTCACGTCTGTTTTCACGTCTTTTAGTCCATCATCCAGCATGTGGCAGCTCAGTACAGGCTGCTGTCGCGTCCAGCTCTTTCTTTCCTTCACTTGCCGTGACTTCTCCGCTCATCACAACAGGGCCGAAGCTTTCAGACTCAAGCACCAGTGCTGTCTCCTCGCAGCCTTTCTTGGTGCGTCCTCCCCTTGGCTTCCGACGGGAAATAAAATGCCCTCCTTTGAACTCCCATCCAAAGGCCTATAGATAAAACTTGATCTTTACTATCTCCACTTCTGTCGATTTCTTCCCTCAGACACCCTAAGTTTTTGGGGGTAGAACCTGGGTGCTCTTCAGTTCCAGAGCGTCCTTCCCTGACTCCTTCCTCCCCCAGAGTCCTGCGCCACGCCCTGGACATTGTAGGTGTGCCACGAATCTTGTTGCTTAGTGAACTGGAGGTTGTCGGATGGATGGTGGCGTTATTATGAAGCCGAGGTGGGCTGAGCTTTCTGAATATCTGCAATGCTGTACTGAGGGTTGGGGAACCACCAGGGTAAAGCTGGTAGGAAGGGGAATCCAGAAAGCAGGCTCAGGCTCGGGTATTATCAAAGCAGAACCATCTTTGCTTTGGAGCTCTTTCTTTTCTCTTTATTATGGCAGGAGTAGGCCAGGCAGGAGCGAAGGGCTGGCGGAGTGTGAACGCTGTGTGAAGGGAGGTGGCTGGGGGCTGCACACACAGTGCCTTATTGTGCAGGCGCACGTATTGCCGGCTGACAGCTACCAGGTTCCCTGGGCCAAGGACCACGAGCCCCGGCCACTGGGTGCTGCCTCCCCTCTCCTTGCCCTCCAGCACTCCCAGAGGGGACCCACATTCCAACGAGAAGCAGCCCTTGGGGAAAAGGCGTCATGGAGAGCTTTGCTGGGAGGTGCGGCAGGGCTCAGGGGGTGAACGTCCGCTGGTTCCGCCGTCGGGGTTGCCCTGTGGGCTAAGGGAACCTGGGAGGGGCTGATCCTGAAGGGAAGGATTTCTCATCTGCCGCTGCTCACCTGGTGAGCGCGGTTTTACCACTGCGTTGAATTCCATGCCATCTCTTCAGTAAGACTGAGGGCTCTCTGAGGGCGGGGACTGTGGCTTGCTCTTTTCTTTACTCCAGTCCCCAACCTGGCACAAGGTGATGACCCATGATGTGTTCAGCGGGTGGAGTGGTGGAGGGCACCTCTGATCCCCAAGACCCAGGGAGGGAATCGGGCCTCTGTGGCTCCTAGAAATCTTCACCTCTCCAAACCGGGCTTGGACGGGGAGAGGCAGAGGCTGCTGAGTTAGCTGGTGAGGAAGCAGAGGGGATGACGATCTAGCTACGGCCCTAAAGTGCCCACTGGGGAATCATCCAGATTCTGCATCTGTGCTTGTCAGAGTGCTGTGTGTTCTCTGCAGGATTCGTGGACGTGGCGCGGGTATGAGCTGGATCCGGAGACGAGAGGGGCCGGGAGGCTGGGTTGCTCCTGCCCTTTTCCCTCCTTTAGACTCGGCAGGTAAATCCCAAGGTGTTTGCAGTGTAAAGGTCCAGGGGTTTTATAGGCACCCGGCTGGCAGGTGCAGGTCTGTAACTCCACTTGGGGCCTCCCTGGGGCAGCCAGCCAGGCTCAGGGCAGGAAATGGCTGATTCTGGGTCACCTGGCTGCTCTTGTTTGCTGCTGAGTTTGTTCCTGTAATCAAGATCTTAGATCTGGAAGGGACACGCGGAGATGATCTAGTTCAGCTCACGGCTTTCAGGCAAGAAAAGTGGTATTAATAGCCTCGTGCCCATTTCACGGACAGGTACCTGAAGGCCCAGAGGTGATGGAGTGGTCGTATAAGTCATTAAACATGGCTCCCTCTGACCTTCTCTCCTGGTCCCTGCCACGACATGCTGTGGACGGCTGGGGGGGAGAGGTGTCACCTCCCTGGTGAGGTGCATTTTCTGTGGGGTGAGGCCATCCTCGTTACTCAAGGCCTGAGAAGGCTAGGAAGAATGTCCTTGCTTTGTGGCGGGAAGACAGGGTGGCCTCTCGAGCTTTGGGGTTTCTCTGAGTGGACGCCTTGCTGGCAGTGGCCCTGGGAGGCTCTCGGTGGCTTGAGAAGCGAAGTAGGAGGCCTGGCCTAGGCCTCCCCTCCACCAGCCCCACATCACAGAAATACCTGGACTTTCGGCGGTGAGAAGGTAGCTTTGGAGAGCCTGTGCGCCTGAGGCCTTGTCTGGGGCTTGTCTGAGGTCTGGGTAAGAACTGTGGCTTAGAGACCCAGCCTTTTTGTCCCTCTGTCCTGGGAAACTCATTTTCAAACTTAAAAAAAGGACTTCATTTTCTTGGATGCTGTGTGGGGTGGCCCTGGCCTGTCATGGACAGAGGTCTGAGACTTCCTTCGCTTTCCTGTCCGAGATAGGGGTGTATGGCCTGTGGCTACCCTGCCCTTTCTCATGAGATAGCTGTATCCCTACCAGACTCTGAGACTGTTTCTGCTTTCTTCTGCAGCATTTTATCTCTGTGGGAAATTTAAGCAAAATGTATCTGACCTTGTTGTTTCTGCTTGTTTGTTTCGTCCTCTAAGTTTCAGATTTCACACCCCGCCCTCAAGGTGGAGTTACTGAAAATCCCAGTGGGTGTTAAGGGGTGGTTAAAAGGTCCTTATATCCTCCTATCTGGCTGCAGAGAGGACAGGCAATAGACATTGAATAAAGGACCTTTCGCCATATTCTCATGTCTTTCCCCACCAACCCCTAAGCTTGGTCGAATAGCGGATAGACGTGAATTCTCAACTCCTATAAATTTGGCATTTACGGCCAACTTCCATAAATGCAGTGCTGACTGGCTATGGTCTGCGCAGCTCCAGGGGGGGTTGGCCTCTGTTTTCTCTATGTGTGTGAGTTGGGTTGCTACTTCTGTACTTCTTTGGGCCTTTTTCCTTTTCCCCAATCTTATCTTTCCTTCCTTGTTTGCTTTATGTTTTTTGTAAGTATGTAACTGTACCTAGTGTGATGTGGTTCCTTTCTGCTTCTCCAGCTTGCTGAGACAGTGTCCCGTGGCTGCGATCAGGGTGGACTCCAGTCTCTCTGCCAACTCCCCTTCTCCTTGCTTTTGTCCAGTTGGCTGGACAAAGAGAACAAAACCAAATGGCCTCCCCTCCCCCTCTCCTCAACCAGTCATGCCGTGGTTTTCTGAGCTGATCTTCATGCAGCCATTTACACACGTGCTTAAATGCCTAAAAGTCATTGAGACTGGCCAGGCCCGTGCACCCCTCCTCCCTGACACCCCCAGACCGGCCAGGGCCTCATCCTTCTGTCTTCCTGCCCCATGGTGCCCAGCGGGCGCAGGGTGGTGGGGCAGAGCGGGGCCTCTGAGGCTGTGCTGCTGACCAGCAGCTCTGTTACAGCAGAGAAGCAGGAGGGCTGGGGCCGGGGGCGGGTCAGACAGGCCTCTTTTATTTACAGTACTCTCTTTCACGGCCCCAGTGAAACAGGAGCCCCGAGAGGCTGCAGTGAAAGGGCACTGTGTTTGTGCACTCAGGCCTTCCAGGGCTTGCTACAAAAGGTGGGGACACCCGGAGCACTGAAGGGCTTTTTGTCACCGGCAGTTTGCCCCGGGGTGGCAGAGGGCGAGAGTGCAGGGGTCGCTGCTGGGATTGGGAGTGTGTGCGCGTGTAGACAGCTCTCAGCTGCTGCTGGGATTGGGAGCGTGTGCGCGTGTAGACAGCTCCCAGATGCTCCTGGGATTGGGAGCGTGTGCGCGTGTAGACAGCTCTCAGCTGCTGCTGGGATTGGGAGCGTGTGCGCGTGTAGACAGCTCTCAGAGGCTCCTGGGATTGTGAGTGTGTGCGCGTGTAGACAGCTCTCAGCTGCTGCTGGGATTGGGAGCGTGTGCGCGTGTAGACAGCTCTCAGCTGCCCCTTAGAGCTGACTTTGTGGTCTGGGGTTGCGGCAGGGAGGCACTATGTCTTGATCCTCTCGATTTGTTGTAACAGAGCATTCCTTTCTCCCTCATGTTTCTCCTCACGGTCCACTGTCTCACATGAGCTACGGTTCAGGGTGCAAAGCGTAGAGGGGATCCCACCCTCCTCTCTAAAGAGCAGCTTCGTGGGCAGCGATCAACTTCCGCGAGCTTCTGGATCCTTGTAGCTGCCATTTCCTCATTCCCCCCACCCCGACCGTGTTATCCCTCTGAACCTTAGTTTGCCCATGTCTAAAATAGGGGCAGGGTTAGCATCCACCTAATAGATAGTGTTGTTGTACGGATTGTGTCAGATAACACGTGGGATTGGCTCGCACGGGGTTCTTTCAAACTAAGCAGCCACAGTCCCTTTCTGAGTCTGAAGAGCCCTATTGGGGACCCCACTTTGTAATGCCCCCAACGTTCCTTCCATCCTCCTTAGCTCTTGCGGTACTTCATACTTGTCACCCTCTGGTCTCTCTGGGTTACGTGATAAAGGGAAGAGAAGATTTCCAGAAGAACATTCAAAGCATTAAAGTTTCAGATTGTAGAACAGATGAAAACACACATATACCACACCACACCCAAAAGTTACCCTTTCAAAGGAGATAAAAAACCACTAGGGCCTTCCCTGCATTGGTAAGTTCTGGAAGCCTGACAGTGCTTTCTTCATTGACCTGCTGTGACTCCAGTTGCTGATACCAGATGGGTGTGGAAGCCTCAAGTATTTTTGCCTTTGCCCCTTAAGTATATCTTTGAATCTGTATTTCCAGAACCAAAAATCAGGGCCACAGATGAGCAGTGGCACAGAATGGTTAAATTCAAGCCCGTCCTAGAGCTCCTCAGGCCATTTGGAAGCCCTTGGTCGTCCGTGCAGTGGGGAAGCCACTGTCCTCCAGCTACAGATGGGCCGTCTTCCTTTCAGCCTTTGTTTTCAGGCACCCCTTCCTCCTCTAACTCACCACCCTGGCTGCTCCTGAGGGGGCAGCACCCTCGTGTTCGCGCCCATCTTCCTGAGAGGCAGCTGATAAACAGCCTCAAGTAGAAGCAAGAAGACACCTAGAAGGAGGTGAGCGAAAGGCCCGGGGAAGCATGGTGGAGCCTTGGCCTGAAATATAGAATTATCAAGCGCCTCAGAAAATCTCTTTACTGTGTACTCACCCCTCAGGCCATTTCTGTGTCCTGTCCAGCTGGAAGCAGGAAAAGATTGGAAAGACACCGTGAAGGAAGTTTTCCCGTTTAGCCAGCACTGAGTTCCCTGCTGCCTAGTTTCTCTGAGGGACTAATCTGTAAGAAAAATGGAGAACCTTATTTCTACCCCTTACCCCACGTCCATTTTCTAGATGGCTTATAGAAAAGGCCTCACACTGGCTCTTTGAGACAGTCCGTCACACACTAGGAATGGTTCTGGAGGGTCCTTGTGTTGTCAAGAGACACTTTTTCTTTCTGTCTTTGTGTGTATGGAATCGTGATGATGTCATTGGTTTATACTTTGAACCCTTCTCTGGTTAAACTCTTCAACAGAGGCCCTTAAAAATATAATTTTGGACTTTGCAGTAAAACAAACCTAATTAGTCCACTGCTAGGATGAGATGCTTTTCCATTCACACAAGCCGCTCGGAAAGGTTTACCCTCCTCGTTGGTGAGGGCACAGGCCGCCCCATGGATTGCAGTGCTGTGGCTTTTGGGCACCCAGCTTCTGGGGGTCGGGCATGCAGACAATGGGAAGGGGCCTCCAGAGAGCCATTGCCGCTCGGGAAGCTTCTGTGTGGGCTCAAGCATGGCTGCTCGTACCCCACATGGTGCTCTTCTATGTTAGAAAAGGTGCCCCTTTTCTAATGGAGGGAATGGGGTGGGATTTTGCACCTGCTTGCCCCTCATTCGGGTACACAAGGTCCCCAGCCCAAGGGGGCTTCCATGCTTGGAGTGGTCCTGAAATGAAAGCTATTCTAACGAGATGTTTTGAGTCATCAGCCCTTTGAGTGTCAGTGGGTGGGAGCAAAGGTTTCCAAAGGCCAGGGCCTCCTGAGGATTTCACTGATTCCTCAGCCAGTCTGGGTGCTCCGTCAGCCCAGAGCCGGCCAGGACCCTACACCCACTGCACCAGGCTGCAGGCCACTGCGGCTCAACTCCACAGGAGCCAGGGGCCTCTCTGCCTGTTCTGGCATCCTTAAAGCTGCCAGAAACATCAGGTGGAGTTTATGGCATCCTTATAGCATGACTGTCTTTTGTGACCAAGGCCAAGAAAAACAACAGGAAGGGGTAGGAGTGGTGACGCGCATGCACGCAGTCCGCAGTCCCCAGCACTGCAGTGTGTAGGGTTGAGCTTGGAAAAGCACAGCATCTTATGCAACCAGTTTCTTCGACATAGATATGGAGCTGAGAGAGGGAGACCCGTGAACAAGGCAGAATTCAGCCCTTTGCAAGAAGATCCGATTCCCTCACCCCTTTTCCTCATAGTTTTGTTCACCAAGGCTGGATCTTTCAAAAGCCACTGCTAGGCATAGACCTGCAGGAGAGTAAACCCTAGGTCCCTTTAGCCTGAGCACCCTTGGGTGCGGTGTTGACAAGACTCTGAAGGGCCCACTGTAAGTAGACCAGGGCCTGAGAATAATTTCCATTTAACTTCTTATTATTCTTCCTCCGGTAGATTTGAAATCTATTTAACTTTTCAGGGTCCCATAGCCTTTTAAATGTTTCAAGTATATTCTCTCTGGTAGGTTACCTTTTCTCTCCCTGTAGGCTATAATTAGTGTCCTTTACACGAAATTGGCTTAGAATTGGATTTAGAGAAGATAAGAATCAAATTACCAGTATTTATCTTGTAAATTCCAAAAGATCTACTTAAGACACTGTATTTAAACAACAACAACAGAAAAGGAGTTTGCAAGAAAAGTTTATTCTATGGAAAAATAAATTCCTCATAGTCTGAGCATCCCAGGGCCACTTCAATATTAAAACTGCAACTTCCCTTGGAGGAACCTAAAATTGCCTTTTCCCTTGTCTCAGTTTTATCTCCAATTGAGCTGAAATATGTTGCCAGACTTGGGGTAGTGGAGAGCTGATGTCGTCTGGGTTTTCATTAAAATTTGGAGGGTTTGGATTATCTCTGATTCCTGATTTGTGGTAAGACATAAACCTCTAACTATGTCTATCTTAAAAGATATATATGCAAGTTTTTATCTTGGCATTTTAAGTTATTAAGCTGTTGGGAGATGGGAAAACAGATCTCTGAGGTCTCCTGCATGTTTGCATGACCTTAAATGTCAGCCTGCTAGTTTTCACATGTTGCCTAGTACAGTGAATCCCTAGCAGGTTTAACTAAGGTCGGATCAAAAAAAATATGCCTGGGTTTTTAACAGTGTTGGCTCATAAAGGTGCCAGGCAGTAATGGTATATTCAGCTCGTTCATTAAACCATTCAGCTGCATTCCCCATACCCTGCAAATCCTTCCTTTATTCAGGCTCACATCTGGTGTTGAACTCAAAACTCTCACCCCTCGAGCGAGGAAGTGACGGGTTTCAGCTGCAGCCCCTGGTTTGTGGCCAGAGTCATCCTTCACAGGCACTTTTGTGACCTTGTAGGCACTCTCTGCATGGCCTTCTGCTTCAGCAACGTTGTTGACTGCAGTTTTCCAAATTGATTCTGCCTTTTTTGATTTTTGGTTTTTTTTGCTTCTGATGAAGGTGTTGGATGCCAAAGCACAAATAATGGATTCCTTTTAAGGGAACAAAAATGTATTTTGTGAGCAATTCCACTTCTGGGTATGGACCCAAAAGAATGGAAGGCAGGGACTTAGATAACTTGTACACAACTTATACACCTGTGTTCATAGCAGCATTATTGACAATAACAAAAAGGTGGAAACAGCCCAAGTGTCCACTGACAGATGAAGGGATAGATAAACATGTGGTAAATACATGCAGTGGAGTATTATTCAGCCTTAAAAAGGAAGTTCTGACACAGACACTTGCTATAGCATGGGTGACCCTTGAAGATGTTATTCCAAGTGAAATAAGCCAGACATAAAAGGTAAGTCCTGTATGGTTCCATTTATATGAAGTACCTATGCTTATAAGAAGCAAATTCATAGAGACAGCAAATAGAATAGAGGTTACCAGGGGCTGGAGAGGGGGCAGAATAGGGAGTTGGTGTTTAATGGGGACAGAGTGTCAGTTTGGGATGATGAAAAAGTTCTGTGGATGGTTGATGGTGGTGGTTGCATAACAGTGTGAATGCACTTAATGCCACTGACCTGTACACTTAAAAACGGTTAAAATAGTACATTTTTATGTTATGTGTATTTTACCACAATAAAAAATTATATTAATTGCGATACCTGGCATTTGAGATAGAATTTCTTGGAAAACACTTTAGGTTACCATACTGTTAAAAGCCCTTTGCCTAAATGTTAAAGAAACAGTTACTGAGATACAGTCTTGGTTATCAGCCACCAATCTAGCACCCTTTAACCATCAGTATTGTTATTAGATGGATACAATATTTCTATTAGCTACTACGTCTCAAGTGGTATGATTATTTGTTGAGGCCCTGTGCTTTTATTACTCATGTGATTCTAGAGAAGTGTCCCCTTTTTGGTTCTGAGACTTTCTCTGGTTGACCTCTTCCCAGAGAGAAAGCTGAGGAAAATCTTCCTCTCTGACTTTTAGTGTACGTCAACAATTTTTTTAAATGTCTGTGGGTTTACAACACAGGGAGGTTTCAGTGCGGAAGGAAATTCACTCCAGGTTTGCAAAATTTCTGGAAATTGTGGAAGAGGTGTTTATGCTTTTCGACTTTGTACCTGTGTGGTCAGGTTTTTAGAAGCTTTTCGTTCCCCATCTGTGGTGTGCCTCGACCCCCCGCCACTGGTTGCAGAGATTTTTGTGAGCTTCTGAACAGAAACTTTTCAGCTTCTCTTAGCTGGGTTTTTATTTAAATGAAAAATTTTTAACTCCTAAGGAAATTCACAGTGAAAATCTATGCCCAAATAAGTTAGCATCTCAAGATGAAAATATCAGTTCTGGAAATGGAAGTTTCCTCTACCCCGTGGTGGCGTTGCAGCCAGCAGCCTCGTTCTGTGCTTCTGACGGTTTAATGGCCAGCATGTGAAGGTACGGGCCTCGCCATATATATAGTACCAGGCGTGTGGGCGCCTTGGCGCTGATCTGAAAAAGCTTAACTTTGGCATTTCTAGGTTTATTTTAAACCTACAACCTTTAACGCCAGACACAGAGCTGCTTTCCCACTTAATGTAACCATACATTGATTGCTTTTAATTAGCATTGGATCTTTTTTGGTGCTTTGCAGCTTGGGATATGTAAAAAGTCTGGCTTAAATTACAAAAAAAAAAAAAAAAAAAAAGCAAACTCTGACATTCTCACAAGGCATGGGAGCTTTTGAAGTCCTCACGCTCCGGGTCTTCTTTATTTTTATCTTGAGTCAGGTGGGCTGAGAAGCAAGTGAAGGGTCCAATATAAGCCACGTAATAGATGGAGGTAATTTCCTTGTACTGTTTTGCCAGAAATTAAATGTCCGTATTTAAATAACAGCAGTGGTGAGCTAGATTTTCATAGCGTAAACAGAGTTGATGAAGATCAGTGGTGCCAGAGTAATGGGTTGTTGGCTAGGACGAGAGGGGTGTGGTCAAGCCTTTTCGTTCAGCAGTTTGGAGATGCTAATGATCATTGTGGCTTCCAAGCCAGAATTCTTCATATTCACTTGCACGTCGTTGCCACCCTTTGTGGGAAGCCTCCCTGCCACCGCTGAATTCTCCAGTAAATATTCCAGGCATCCTGGGCCCTGCTCTCCTTCCCCTGCAGTAAATTACATATTAAAGTAGCCTGGTAACTGAGCACTGGTTGCTGTGAGATAAGGGCTGGGAAATCAATATGTTTGCCATGTGGCTGCTTGTTTATGACACCTGCCTCTGGAACAGTTGAGCAATGTTTTGTTTGTTAAGGCTGCATTTCAGAAGCTTGTATCTTCCTAAAACAACCGCGATCTTACTGAGGGGGGGAGAGAAGTGCTACAACAGATATTGATTTTAGTTTTTCTAAGTATGGAATTGCTCTTCTAAACAGTGGTCTCATAGCCTGATTTTTTTTTTCCCCTTGAAGAGGGGAGGTAGATACTCTGATCCTCTGAACATGTAGATCATAAATCTATTTTAGAATGTTTATGATGTGGTCAGTTAAAAGAAGGAGTGTAGCTTATAATAAGGAAGTGTAGGTGTTGTTTAGATTTATCTCTTCGGGTACCTGGCCCACACCAGTTCCGTTCTCTCCAAACTCCTGACGGTCCCCGATAGATGCTTTTCCAACGACAACAACAAAATGCACCAAGAAACATATCTGTGGCCGACAGCAAATAAGCATTCCAATCTAAGTCTCCAGTGGGATTGTGTTTTAACTAATGGATAATACTATTGTTTTGTGACCCAACCTGCTGGTGAGTTAATGGTTCTTAGAGCTTTGAGTTGTCAACTCAAGGGAGTGAAAGAGAGTGTGTGTGTGTGTGTGTGTGTGTGTGTGTGTGTGTGTGTATGAGTGTGTATTGTAGGGTGAGGGGTCTGGGGGGGACAGCTTTGGAGAGAGCAGGGAGGCAGCCTGGATCCTCCACTTGGTCTTCCATTTGGGGAAAGAGCAGCAATGATACAGCTTCTCTCCTTGCCTTAGGGATTCAGTAGTTATAAAATATGTTTCAAATACATTCGGTGGCTCAGTGGTTAAGAATCTGCCTGCCAATGCAGCGGGCCCAGGTTCGATCCCTGGTCCGGGAAGATCCCACATGCCGCAGAGCAACTAAGCCCGTGCGCCACAACTACTGAGCCTGCGCTCTAGAGCCCGCGAGCCACAACTACTGAAGCCCGCGCCCCTGGAGCCCGGGATCCGCAACAAGAGAAGCCACTGCAATGAGAAGCCCGTGTACAGCAACGAAGAGTAGCTCCCCGCTCGCCGCAACTAGAGAAAGCCCGTGCGCAGCAACGAAGCCAAAAATGCAGTGCAGCCAAAAATAAATTAATTAATTAAAAAAAAAAAACCCACACACGCTCGGATGTGAGGGTGTAAAACGTGTATTGTGTTGGTGCGGTTGGGATGCCAATGGCCCATGCCGTCTTAGTGTTCCTGCACCTAAGAAGTATTTCACTGTCTCCAGCCCAGGTAATGTTCTGTGACTTCAGGTGCACTTACACGTCAACAGTCAGTCTGCTTTGTTTTGCCGAAAGTGAGATAAAGGTCTAAAAGGAAACACAGCTCCTTACTGAGCACCCCAGAGGCACTGCCGCTGAGCTGCCGCCCTGCACCAGGATCCTGCGCACTGGGGAGATGATCTCTTAATGACACAGAGGTATTCTGAGACCCGATTTTTGTTTGTTCGTGTGTTTTTTAACCCAGAGTGTCAGGTCCTCCTTAATCAACAGTGGCAAAATGTCACTTTCCTTTCTGTTTTCCACGTGATGGTAAGTGGCTTATCCAATGATCTCTCTCTGCTCGTGTTCAGCCCAAGGTGACACTTAAAACTGGATGGAGGTGACGTGGAGGAGGGCTCAGTGAGTTGAGCTGTACCAGCCCAAACCTAGGGACAGCGAAGCTGGACCTGTGCAGCTGATTGAAAGGCCAGTGACCCAGGGATTCACGTCAAAAAACTCTTTCCCGGGCTTCCCTGGTGGCGCAGTGGTTGAGAGTCCGCCTGCCGATGCAGGGGACATGGGTTTGTGCCCCGGTCCGGGAAGATCCCACATGCCACGGAGCAGCTGGGCCTGTGAGCCATGGCCGCTGAGCCTGTGCGTCCGGAGCCTGTGCTCCGCAACGGGAGAGGCCACAACAGTGAGAGGCCCACGTACCACAAAAAAACAAAAAAAAAAACTCTCTCCCTACCACCCCCATACCCTTATTGCCTAATAATATAGTTGGCACGATAGTTGACGTATTCTGAGAAGGCTAATACGTATTTGAGATTTATTTAATTTTTGTAGAGTCCTGTCCTGGCTGGATGACAAAAGTGTTTAAACCAAAACTGATTCTAGCAAGTATTTCATCCTGCTGCTGGTGGTGGGTTGTAGTCATAGAGCATGTGCGGATTTGGTGGGGGGGGGGGGGGTAGGTGCATTTCTTCTCTTCTCTTGAATTTGCTCAGCCACTGATGGAAAAAGAAGAAACTCAGTGAGGACCCTTCTAGTGATTTTAGTTTTCCAGAGATTTTTAATCACCGAGCAGTGCTGAGAACTGAAGCCACTCTGACCTTTCCGACAGACCCTTTTGTGAGATACGGCACATGTAGCTTTATGAAATTCCTAACCTTTTATAAGACTGGGATAATTATAAACGTAGAGTGAGGCCAGACAACGGCTGTCGGATTTTTCACTTGGAAAGATCCGGTATTTACTGCTTTCACGAAACTTAGTACTGGTTTGGGAATCCAGAAGGACCCTCAGGCTGGGGAGAGACCCTAGAGTAGTTCTTAATGAGGAGATAGTCACGTGTCTAGCTTCTCGGGGGATCCAGAGGGACTCTTAAGGCCAGGAACATTGCAAGCTGGGTTGTAGGGGGTTTTGTGAGTGTTTATGTTGGACAGTTACCTCCTGGAAGGGGATTTAGAATATCCACTCCGTTATGACCCAGCCCTCCCTGTATCCTCCAGCTCAGTATTGATATTCTTTGGGGCCACGGAGGCATGTTTGCCTAGGATCACTTAATTTGTCTACTTAACCAGATCTGTTTGAGGGCTTCTACAGAACCTTGTGTGACTGAAGAGAGACACGTGATATGGTAGAAAGAGCCCACATTTTAGAGTCAAGTTAGACCTAGATTGAGAGGGAGGTTGGCCACTTTTTAAAACGCATGTCGTTAGACGCATCACCTACACGTTCCGAGGCTCCTGTAAAAGGGGAATGATGTCGCCTAGCTTGTAGGGTTATGGTGGGGATCAAATGGAAAAACACATGCAGTTCTCCTTGCCGTTATCGTAGTGCCCAATAAATGTTAGTTCCCTGGTCCTCCTTTCTCTCCCTGAGAGCAGAGGACCTGCTTGTATTTCTTTGTGTTTATGGTGTCGTGGCACACAGTGGCGATGCATTCATGTATCTGTGGCTCTATTTTGTATCCATCCTGGTGGTGATAAAGGAACTGGTGGCATCCCAAATAGGGAGGGAACAGGCAAGCTTTTCCCAGTTGCTTTTCATTTCCTTAGGAAATTGGGGCCTGCTTCAGGGCATAGAAGACCTGGGACAGTCATATTTTCCCTTGCCTTTGGCCTCAGCATCAGGGACCTCTTTGGTTTGGTGGTCTGTGTCCTGCTCTGTTGTGGGTCTTGTCTGGCCTGTTGGGGTTGGCACTGAACACATCACTGGTGGCTGTGTGTCCTCACTCACAGACCTCTGAGCCCTGGGCCTCAGCTGCAGACTTGCGATATCCCTTTACAGGAAAAAAAAAATCCTTAAAAAAATGCCTTGGGCAGGCTTTCTTATTATGGCTGTAAGGGGCTGGTGCGCTGTTAGCAGACAAGTTTGGGTTTGGATCTCCCTGGCGTTTGAGGCTGCTTAATGGCCATTCCTGACATGCTGTTGCCTTTTTATGCGTGGACTGTCCTCGGGATCCTTGGTGAATGTTTCACTCTGGGACTTTCAGGAGAAAGGTTGGTCATTCGTCATCACGCTCCTTATCTATCGCAGCTGCAGTAAGAGTGGTTCAAAGGAGAGTGTGGAATCAGTGGTTCAAATTTTTCCTTCTTCTTGGTAAGTCAGGCCCCATCCCCTGTCCCTCCCCCACCCCATCTTTCTGGAAGAGAACCACTTGGGAAACGCTTGGGCCAGTATTTCTGGGAGGATCCTGGCATATGTAGGAAGAGGGATGCTTTTTGCAGATAGCCCTGGGGTTGGTCCTGTATCCCTGAGGTGTGGTTTAGTAAGAAGTAAACAGTCACTTAAGTACTTATTGGGTGCCTACAAAATTTTATAGGCAGGAGAGCCTAGGGCAATTCTAGAAAAAAGGGCCAATCCCAGAGCTTTTTGTGTGGCTCCCTTCTTGGGCTTGAAACCTTTGATGCTCCCTGACATTCATCAGAGCCTCCAATGCCAACCAAGTGGCAGGCGGGGACAGTAGAGTCAGCCAAAGCTCGCTGTTTTTGTGTGTCCGTATGAACCGAATCTAATCAAATGTAGGTGCCCTTCCAAACTGTTACGTCTTGCCCCTCTCAGCTGCTGGGAACATTAAAAGACCTTATTTGAAGGCAAGCATGACTGTATCAAGGATGCTGGAACTAGAGGTCTGTAAAGCAGCACTTCGTTGCATTGATGAGTATTCCTGCTTTATGCCCTCATGCTTTGATGTTTGAGGTTAAAATGTAGGGGCTGAGAGAGACTTGAGGTCATCGAAAGCGGTCTCCTGCCTTTAGGCCGGGCCGTGTGCTGAAGGAGAGGGGGAGATGTGTGGACCGTGCAGGGAGAAGAATCAGGAAATAACTGGAATTTGGGAGGCGGACCTCTTCACCCCTCAGCCTGGGTCCAAAGGACCGTTTAACCTAGAGATGAGCGCAGAGGGCAGGGGCTGTACCAGCACTGCAACGCAGGGGAACATTCTGCTTAAACACACTTTTTTTTTTTTTCATTTGTTTTTTAGTGTGTAGGGTGCTAGGACTGAAGAGGTTTTCGTTGTTGTATTTTTGAACTTGGGGACACAGAAGTCTCTGCTTGCATTTGTGTTTTAGTAACCACATGTAACAGCCGGTGGAATCTTTCTTCTCTTTGCTTTCTCTGAACTTTCCAAAGAGTGGGCCCCTATCTCTCAGGGGATTAACTCCTCGTCGGCCATGTGTCGTTGGTGCTCCCCCACCCTGTGTCAGCATCTCAAGCTCTGTACACAGGATGTTTTCTCTAGCGCTTATCAGATGGTTAGGAGATGTGGGGTGGAGATACAGGTAACGTTTAACCCATCCTGGATTCCTTTCACAAGTTGGGGCCCAAGATGAACTCAGCCGCAGAACAGAGGGGGACTTGGCTGGAGTGAATGATGCTGAGCTCTCTATCTCAAAGGGAGGTGTGGGTGCCTGTGGTGTTAAAGCACAGAGGAGCTTCGTTTCAGAGGCTTATTTAACACCCCTCCCTGACACCAGTGGGTGGGTTGGAGCCCGAGGAATCAAAGAGAAATCTAACAAACTATTCTTTCTTGTGTGTGGGCTGAATAATTGAATTTGTGGGTTATCCACGCCAGTTTCTTCTCCTTTCTCATCCTCCTTCCTTCCTACTCAGACCAGCATTTTGGTCAAGGTGCCCAGTCTGAGCTCATTTGCCAGAGGGGAGCAGGGAAGGGAGCAGAAACCAAAGCGGGCACCTCTGCAACCACGGGAGGCTCTTTTCTACATGGATGCATTTGGATGGTATAGACGTTGAGATTTTTTTTTTATCTCAGGCTGAACATGCATGGAAAACTGGCACTTAACTATGTTCTGGTTTTCAGCCCCACAAGAGTTCCTACTTTGAAGGCAGAAAGGATGGAAGCAGACTAGGGAGTGGTTTAGCATGGCTGTGTAACAACCTTGCAAGCATGTGCTAGCCTGTAAACATGGCCTGCTAGCTGGTGAAGGACACAGCTGGTGAAAGATACCAACCTTTACCTCCAGCACCTGAGATTGAAGCATTTCTCTCTCTTTCTGGGCCTGGCCGTCTCTGCGTTGCCTTTTCGTCCCATCTACCCTGTTTTTCCATAGCAGGAAGGGAAGAGAAAGTACCCCAGAATAGCCAGCTGTCAGCACTGTCCCTAGGATGCTCTGTGTTACCAGGGCGGAGAGTGAGCGGGGACAGGAGAGTGAATGGGCGCTGTTTTGCGGTGGTTTGCATTCATTTTCCAGAATCTTTCTGGGCATGATTGTCAGATTCAGTGAAGGTGATGGACCTCCTGGAAGCCAAGAAGTAGGCGATCTTGTGGCGTGGGAATCACGAGGCCTGGAATCTGGGAGCAGCCCATCATGGGATTCAGCCTACTCAGCCTCCAAAATAGAGAACATCCTTTTAGCTTCTGCAGCACGTTTCCACTGGAAAGCCATTCTGTTGAATGCATGTTGACTCATTCATGCTTTTCTTTTTGCTGATACGAAAGAGAAAAGTAGTGCCTTTTATCATCGGGACATTCTTGCTAGAGGCACCAGAGTCATCTCAACCACTCTGAGTAGCAGGGTTGAGTTCGTTTGAGCACCAGAAGGGGCTTTGCCATTCCCGCTTCCCCTGAGATCTGGGTTGGTCCCTACACTGCAACTGTACTTGCCTTTTCCTGACCCGTTTTTCCAGGTAAATTAGCAGTTTTACTCATAGCCATCCACCCACCTGGGCAAGACACATTTTAAAAAAAATTAGACCAGTTCGTGTTTGGCACCTGAGCGGTAGACAGCAGTACACCTGATAACTCATCTTAGTTTCTCTTGTGATCTGAATATACTTCTCTGATTCTTGCAGCAAGCCTGTGAGCTGAGGCTGGCCAGACAGCTCCAAACTCTGACTTAATTCTCATGGTTGAAACACGTGGTGTGGCTCTTTTTTGGTGGAGGTGACAAAGAGAGTTGGGGTATCTATTAAGGCTTACCTTGGAGGCAGAGAGATCTGGCCTCTCTCTGGGTTCCCCTGTTTACTAGCTGTGCTTAGATGAGGTTTTTTTCCCCTCTCACTGTTCTTTCCTTCTCCTCTTACCCTAACAGTCTCATAGGTAAACTTAGAAGGAAGACAGAAACTTCTCAAACTGTCACCGAGGGGGCCATAAAAGAGACATTTGGACAGTGGTGCTGGGGAGACCCTTGTCTTTGCTTCCTGTTAATACAAAGGGACCGGGATAGCCCAGATCACCAGGGGAAGGTGGTTTTTCTTCATTTAGCTTTTAATTGCTTTCTTTCACTTTTATGTATAAAAGATTGTCCATTGACTTAACTCAAGAATGCAATTTCACAAACACTAATGCTTTACACATGACGGCTTTTAAAGTTAAAGTCGCATTCTAATACTGCGTAATGTTTTCCTCTCCTCTTCCTCCCTTCCCCCACCTCCCCTCCAGCCCGTATTAACCTTTAATAGCCAGAGGGTTGTTAGGAAGAAAATGCTAGTCTTGGCCGTGTGTCTGCTTCCACTTCCCACAGAGCAAGTGCTCTCGGCAGTGATAGGGCGGCTGCCCCTTTCTGAAGCGGTCTGTCTCTTCTGTGAAGAGAAGGCAGCTCACCCCTTCCGCCTGGGCTCATTTCGTGGCTCTATTTACCCTCTTTTGAGGTCACGGGACCCTCACCTCTGTTCCTGACTTAAAAAAAAAATTATAGTGGATTATATAGGAAAATGAAAAAGGAAATAAAATCCTAATGCTTAGCTTTGGTTTCTTTTGGACATTTCATTAGAAGAAGCCTGAGTAAATTGGCCTGAGGGTTAATGATTTCACCATCTTCTCTTCTCTGATTTCTCAAAGAAATCTAGCTCTTTCTCATGCCTCCTTACTCTCTTACCATGCGCATTCCCCACGTCTTTCATCTTTCTTTCTGATCACAGTTCCTCAGAGCCCAGACTTTTCCCCTTCATATCAGCCCTCACAGCCCAGTCCCCACTCGATGGCTGTTTGAAAGCACAGCAGTTGTATCTTCACCAATTGGACTTGGGGCGGGACAGGAGTATACACAGTGATTCACGCACATCCATGCGCCCCTGAGAAAGACAGTCTTACCCGGTACAGCAAACCCAGCCTCAAGGTGGGAGGGATCCTGGTGATCCCTTTGATTTTGTAGGTGAGATAAGGGAGTGGAGCCCTGGAGGGTTCAATGACTTGTCCAAGGTCTCCCTGTCAACGAGGGTCATAGCCCGAATAAGATCTGCTTGCCTGGCTGATTGCTTAGCCCGTGTGCCTACTGCCTTCTTGGATTTTCTCTGCTGCATTATGATCCAGGTCCTGGAAGGGACCTTTTGCATCACGTGACTCACTCACCTGCCTGGAAGCCTGCCTGGGTGTCCCTCCTATTTTGGTTCTGATGATGTCCAGAGAAGAGCTCTCTAGACCTCTCTAAAACTTCGTGTTTAGATCTAATGTAACTTTCTCACATTAGCCTTGTTCTCTCAGCTCTGGCCTCCCTGGTGATGAAAGGCTTGGTCGTTCAGAGTAAATAAATCCAGCGGTTGCCAAGTATAGCAGCACTTTGCAGAGAGATCCTCTCTCCCATGGTGTCTCTGCTCCAGAACATGATATTTGAGCCTACCAAAGTGAGGGCAGTGCTAGATTTTCCACCGCGGAAGAACAGTTGTGTAGCTTTTAGAAGTGACCGGAAGATTGTCTCTTTCCCTGGGGTTGGGTATGTAGCCCTGATTCTTTCTCGGCTGTGTGATGTGGATATATACATATGCATCTTGGGAGAACTGTATACTCTTGATTCCAGAATAGGTTGGTCAAACTGACCTCGGAGGTAGATGTTTTTCAGAGAGGAACAGTATGCTGGATTGAGAGGGCGACACTGTGCAGTCCAACTTTTTTTTTTTTCCTGTCTTACTTGGGAAGAGAGATTTTCTAATGAACCTGGAGCGAATAGAAGAATTTAGCAGGAGATTTGGGGCTAAGTTGTTTGTTTTTTAAGTTGGCCTTCCTTGTAATGGGATCCCTTTTCTCCCTCCTACCTTTATTATTATTATTATTCATTTGTACTTAGGAAGCATTCATTGCGGAAGACACAGGGAGGGTTTGAATGCCGCTCGGGCGAGGAGAGGTTGACGGAGACCATACGGCTTTATCATTCATTAATTCTTAGGTTCATTCATTGAGCTATTTAAACCTCTGTGTGTAAGACAGCAGCCCCAGATGGTCTTTGGGTGCCAGTTTTAGCTCTGAGCCCCCAGGCCCTGACAAAAGAGGGCACAAAGAACAGCTGAGTGTACAGAATATTCGCAGCCGTTACGAAGTCTGCTCCAGAGCCAGCATCTTAGGAATCTTTTTTTCTCAACTTTTTCCATTTTTGACAAAAGCCCAGCGTGAATCAGTGAGCCGGCTTTTATTATTGCAGAAGTGGTCACAGGCCATCTCTGGTTTGTAGAGTGGAATTGATGTCTGTGTGTTTATTCACAGATCTCCTCTGTCATAGCTCCCTACCTCCTGTTCTGGAAGGAGTTTGCTGTAACATCATGGTGGAACTTTTTTTTTTTTTAATAGATGTTTATTGGAGTATAATTGCTTCACAATACCGTGTTAGTTTCTGTTGTACACCAAAGCGAATCAGCCATATGCGTACACATGTCCCCATATTCCCTCCCTCTTGAGCCTCCCTCTCACCCTCCCTATCCCACCCCTCTAGGTCATCGCAGAGCACCGAGCTGATCCCCCTGTGCTATGCTGCTGCTTCCCACTAGCTAACTATCTTACATCTGGTACTGTATATATGTCGGTGCTACTCTCACTTTGCCCCAGCTTCCCCCTCCCACCCCGTGTCCTCAAGCCCATTCTCTATGTCTACATCTTTATTCCTGCCCTGCAACTAGGTTCATCAGTACCATTTTTTTTTTTTAGATTCCATATATATGCGTTAGAATACGGTATTTTTCTCTTTCTGACTTACTTTGAGCTCATCTCCCACTTTCCCTCTCCACCGCCCCCCTTACCCACTCAACTTGCTACAAGACACCTCAGTGATTAGGAAATTGCCAGTAGGTGTTGAGGAGGGTAGCTGGTGGTGGTGACCGATTTCCTTAGGCACTGGAGGGGTGGCTCCCTTGGGTTGACCACCTAGGGTGCCGCGGGCTCTGAGTTCAGCGTTGGGTACACATTACCTCATTCAGTCCCCACGACAGACCCTTGGCATCCTGGTGTTACAGATGAGACACCTCATTTGTACACAGGAGTTGTTCGAAGAGGTTAGACTATTTAGTCCATGCTTTTAAGTTGGGTGGCTGAAAATCAAACCCAGGTCTGTCTAATTGCTTAGCCTGTGGTCTTAATGCCTTCTTGTACTTTCTCTGTGCATATTGGGATAGGCTGGCTTCCGGGTTGATGGTTAGGGGAGGGCACCCGGCCAGAACTGGCTTCACCAAACTGCGCTTATGCACCTCCTGTGTTTGCTTCTCTGGTGGGTCTGTCCCATTTGGGGTCTGAGGATGGGGCACATGTGTCATCCTATCCCATGACAGGCTTAATTGTGCTGCAACCTGGCACTGTGGGAGGGGAGGTTTGGGGAGGAGCCAGGCAGAGGAAGGGAAGAGTATGGGGCACGTCCCCATCCTTGAGAAACAATGTCTGTTTCTTCTCCTAGTGGAGCTGGCTTTGGCTTTTCATTAGCTCTCCATCTGAATGTGGCAATTTTCTAAGGAACTTTGTCCCAGTACTGAACTGGCCTTCTGGAAAATGCTGTCTCCCCAGAAATAATGTTGTGGTGACTGCGATTGGTTCTTTGTGCGTTGAGGTGGGACATCTTTGGCTGGGCGAGGTCTTTGCTAGACGAAAAATGTCTGCAGCTTCCCAGGCATCCCAGACCCTGAAGCCAGGCCCCATGCCCTGGCGATGCCGCTTACTCTTGGGGAGACCTGGAGGTTGATGGAGTGCCCCAAGGCTGGAGTGGGGAGCACAGAGAGGCCCAGATGTTTTGCATAGTTTTTTCCATCGCCCCCTCAGGAATGTGTTCCCTCAGGACGGGTTATGGCCTGGAAGTGAGCCTAATGTAAACATCCTTGCTGTGGCCAGTCCCCTTAATCGAATAGAATGGTTTGGGGATAAGCGGGCTTGGGGGAGGGAGGAAAGGGAAGGAGGGGAGGGGAGAGATTTAGTGACTGAATTCAGAGACGAGGCTGTCTGTCAGGGGCTGTTCTCCCAGTGGGTTCCAGGCTGATACAGAGCAGGACCAGCCTTCCTGGAGCTGGTGCAGTGCAGACCTGGCCGGTTCTCTTGGGCAGTGGGAAATGCTTAGGGCAAGCCTGGCAACGGTGGTTTGGTTGAGCAGCTGGGCAGAGCAGTGAGGGGCACAGAGGTGTACCAGAAGAGCCAGGACTGGGGGCAGGAGCTGGAGGGGGCCACACGGGGACTTCTGGGGAGGCTCTGCTAATTTAAGTCCTTTAAAAGCCTTCGGCATCATATTCAAAACTGTGCTCTTTGAAACGCTATGTCTCGAGGGCACTAGACTCCCAGAGAAGGAGTGTGAAAACTGTGGCAGAGTTATGTGTGCATGTGTGAGCAGGAGGGTGGTGCTTAGGGCTCCTGGCAGGTAGCCTCAGCATCCCAGAGGGGCTGACCCTCTCTACTGCGCCCGCACCCCCCTTTTCCTCTCCCTTTGAGGGACTCAGGCTTTCTGCGAGATCCTGGTACCTCAGCCAGACCTTAAAGCAGAAGACTGGACATAAAGCCGTCCTCTGCAGCAACCCGTGTGCAGAAAGCCCCCGACGGCAATAATCTGGGGTCACCAGGTGACGTTACACGTTAGAAGTCTGACCTGGATGGTTTCCTCTCTGGTGGGGGAGTCTAGGCGCCCCAGGCAACATCGCAGCAACTGCCTTTGCCTGGCTAGTGAACTTTTAGGGCTTTTGCGTGAGGTTGATTTAAAACAGTTGGCAGAGATGCCAAGACTGGTATGTTGGTTTCAGTGGTTCAGATTTTAGGAATAAGAGTCAGGCCACCGGGGAGACCTCAGGTCCCGGGGGGCGGTGGGAACCTTTCCCTTCTGACATCTTGGAACCTTGGTCCTGAGGGTGCCAAGGAGAGGGGAGATGTAAACACGTTAGTTTGCCTTCGAGATGCAGGATCTAATCTAAACATGATTGAGCGGATTTGATTTTATAGATTGGAATTTCTAAGTGATAGAAACTGATGAGGTTCATGTGAAATATTTACTTAATAAAAAGCCTCACTACCTGATGCTGGAGGGTAGGGGGAAAAGAGTCTCGGTAATGCGTCCGATCTTTTGGAAATGAAGTTGGGTTAAAGTTTTCTTGGTAAAAACTGAATTCTGTGATCTTGTTTTTACGCATGCTGTGCTTAAATATTAACACCAATTGAGCCAATTGCCTTTTAACTGCCTTTATTTGCTTTCATTAACAGTATAATTTAAAAGCTCAAGAATTTGCATAGAACCCGTTGTGCGTGTTGGGGGAGAGGCTGTTCATTCATTAATTAATCGTGAGAATGTTATCTTTAAGGGAGGTCATGAAACGGGAGCGTGGTCTCTGAAAAGCGATGACATGTTTTTGCTGTTTCTTGGGGACTTGATGTACTTTTGGCCTAGAGATCTCTGTGTGTGTGTGTGTGTGTAATAACTTGGCTGGATCAAGAAAAATTTTAATGACTGGACATGTTTGAAGTTAAGTTGAGTGAACCTAATTACACTGTAGTTTCCAGAGAGCTGAAGGCAATACCGTTGGTCTTTAAGCACTAGTTTCAAAATTGAAACCAACCTATATAATTGCCTGTGCTTCTGAAATTGTTTCTCTCCTCCGCTCTCCATCTCCGAACCAACCCCTGCCCATTCGCTTTCACACCAACAGGGGAGAGAGAGAAACTGGCTGGTGCTGCCGTCCACAACATCGTTCATTCGTGCAGTGCATACCACGAACTGCATTGTCCTTCCCTGAAATGACTCTCAATACGTGAAGTTTCCAGAATGCTTTCACTGAAATCAGTTGCTTCCTTCTGTACAGATGTTCCTGTGCTTTAGAACCTCAGCCAAGGCAAACATTATGAATGAGACCGAGACCACTGTGTCTTCTGATGGGCTGAAGTTCCCGGGGAGTCGCTGTGCCCAAGCTCTTCTGACACCTGTTTTGACAGCGCTCAGCCTCTCATTCCCCTTTTCTCTCCCTCTCCTGCTGCTGTCGGTTTGTTGTGGGTGGTTTCCCTAATTAATTTAATCTGTAGTCTAGTTTTTCTGGGTCCACAGATGCCAGAATGCTGAATTGATTTATCTCTAGTGTTTTTGTTGGCTACAGTTGAGACACAGTTTTTCCTCTTCTCTTTATCCTAACTCTGTTCTTTTGGGAGGCTTCTAGACCCACTTCCAGAAAGAATTTCTGTCTTGTGTGTGCTTGTCAGATATGTTTTCTTCAGTGTAGGGGGAAATATATATTTAAAATATTATAATACAGATGTATTTAAAAGATCATGTACAAAACCCAAAATATATAGTTTTACCTTTATGTACTTGACTACCTCAAAAATTTTAAATATTTTGCATGCTTTTCTGTTGGGTTTTTGTCTTTTCCTTAGATATTTGTTGGTTCTCTTTCCATATAAATCAGAAATACTCATCCTTTAGTTGTTGAATGCGAAGGAAATATTTTTTCCAGTTATTCATTTATCCTGTAATTCTGATTATGGTTCCTTTTATCATATACCATTTTTATAATTTATCGAATTTTAAAATGTCACAATGATGTCTATAGAACGGAGAGTATAAATCCTTTAATGGCTGAGTTTTAAAATTTGGATTCGTAGAGTATTCAGATACCAAGAGAGAGAGGGAGGGAGGGAAAGAGGGAAGAAGAAAAGAGAGGATAAAGTTAAAAGGTTGATTTTTTTTTCCTATAAAGAAATCCATTGTGATCCGAGGACCCCTTCTCTCTAAGGGGAATATTGTTCTGTTTCCGGATTTCAGCATGTACTTGCCTCCCAAAGGTTTCCCTGTTCTGAAGAGACTCATCCTAAGAGTTGTCTATCCACAGAAGGCAGCTTCACCCCATTCTTTCTCCTAGTCTTCTTTCCTACCTAGTCTTTTTTCTATTTTTTTTAAATAAATTTGTTTATTTTATTTATTTATTTTTGGCTGCGTTGGGTCTTCGTTGCTGCACGCGGGTCTTCTCTTGTTGCGGCGAGTGGGGGCTACTCTTCGTTGCGGCACACGGGCTTCTCATTACGGTGGCTTCTCTTGTTGCGGTGGCTTCTCTTGTTACGGAGCACGGGCTCTAGGTGCACCTGCTTCAGTAGTTGTGGCTCGTGGGCTCCAGAGTGCAGGCTCAGTAGTTGTGGCACACGGGCTTAGTTGCTCCATGGCATGTGGGGTCTTCCCGGACCAGGGCTCAAACCCTTGTCCCCTGCATCGGCAGGCAGATTCTTAACCACTGTGCCACCAGGGAAGCCCTCCTACCTAGTCTTTTAAGACCTAGTTGAAATGAAAATTCCATAAAGCCATCTCTGTTTCCATACACTTCATTTTGACCTCTCAAAGGACCTGCTGCTTCCTGGCTTACGGCAGAAATACTTCAGCATACCTAACCTTCCTTTTTAGACGTTGCTTGAGAGCAAAGACCCTCTTGTTCTGTCTTACTCATCTTTGAATTCTGCACTGTCTTCAGCAGTCACTGTACAGTAATTATTTATGAATAAGTAATTTACCGAACAGATCAACCCTCATCCATTCCTTTTTCCTACCCACTCTCCTGAGACCAGTATATTCTTCAAAAGAGGCGTCTGGAGCCTCTTTTGAGGAAGTCTAACACTGCATGTATTTTGCATAAATAAGGTGGAGGTATTGACTTGGAAACTGGTTGGAGTTTTGGGAAGAAAAAAGGGGAGAGAAGAAGGAATTCCAGAGCTGCTAACATTGTCCTCAGGATATTCCCAATCTAAAACCCATCTAATCATGACCTTTGATTCCCCCAGAGCACCTGCCAAGTGTTTTACTTTGAGTGAGATGATGGAGGACAAATAGAAATGTCATGATCTTTGCCCTTGTCTAGCATTCTCTAGTTTGAGATTTGTTTGGGAAAGAGGGTTACAAAAATGCAGACATTATATAAATGACCCTTTGTGTTATCCCTCATTCTGTTTTTATTTCCCATCCTCTCATTTCCTCTTCCTAAATGAAGCTGGTTGGGGCTTTTCAAAGCCGACTCTATTGAGGTTATTGGGGCAACCATAGTTAGCTGTCCAGTGCCCAGATAGTCTCCACCTAAAACCTGGCATTCATTCTTCTATTTGTGTATTCACTTGTTCATTCAGTTAGTCGTTCAGCAAAAAGTTGTTTAATCGATATTAGATTAGTCTAGTTTTAAGTACATGAAATGACTCAGCTCCCACTCTCTATTAAAAAGCTGATGTATTAGTGGAAGTAGTGGATGGTAGGGATAAAACTGTTACTGAAAAACTCATCCTGGGGGCTGTCTTATAACCTCCAGGTGATTCAGTAGAAATAGTACTATCTCTGGCTCCATGACATACTTTCAGGAAATAAGTAGAAATACTATGGTTCTTCTCTTAAGAGTCTAGAGTAACCTGATATTTTAATTGGAGATGATTTCTGGAGAATGTGTTCCTGATACTTCGCACAATGTTTGTCACAAAGTAGGGGACCAAAAAATGTTTCCTGGAGGACAGATCAGTGGGTGAAGACTGGAGAAGAGAAGAAGTTACTTTGGGATATGGGGATAGGAGGGAAAATCTGACTGGGAATGCACACACAGGGGACTTCATTGTATATGGGTGGCTTGTTATATCATTCTTTAGACCTTGGAATGTCTGGAACATCAAAAAAAACTCATTCTATTCTCTCATCTGATTGATCTGTGTCTTTGCTGCTAAGTTCCAGCCTTAATGCTATGTTAGGAGCAGGGAGATGATTTAAGCTGTAGTGTTTGTAAAAAAAGTTTGCTTCAGTTCTTATCAGAGTTCTTTCCAGAAACAGAATGTATGTTATTTTACAGAATATACCTTATTTTTCAACGCATGGGATGGAATTCAGGGTGGAAATTAAGGTATTCCCTAGAATATTCCGGTCCTGGGCTGAGTTTCATAGAAGTCCTGATGACCATTCCACATTGATGGGCTACAGGGGCACAGAAATAAAGATCTCAGGAGCACAGATCCATCCATTCATTCATTCTTTCCATCCTCCCTCCCTTCCTCCCTTTCCTTCTTTTGTTAAGGGGGAGGTAGGACCAGGCTGTGTAAGGATGGAGTGTCGCTGAAACCTGTAGACCCCTTTAATTTCTGTACCTTCACCTGAGGAGCTGAAGCTCCGTATTACTGTCTCTAGGAGAGACCTTCCAGAAGAAGGAACTGTTGCATTTATATGTGGACGTGACCAGAGTGCGGAGAGTGTGCGTCCCCCAGCACAGTTTAAAGTGTTTGGGGTCTGTCACCTCTCCAGAGGTCAAAGGTGAGATAGACTTTTTGTTGGTATTGTTCCCTCCCCCTCTTTTTTACTCCCTTTCCTGTTATCTCAACTCCCAAACATCAGCTTTGATGTCTATTGTTGGGACTTCAAGAGGACTCTTAGCACATCGGCAGGTGTTGGTTTTAGTGAGCAGGCGACAGTCCCACATTCTTCTCGGGGAGAGGGGTGGGTCCCGTGGGTCCCACCCATTCCTTCCCGTGCCCTTCCCCCAGGGACAGCCCCAGGCCACACTCATCAGAGGTGGAGATGGGAGCAGGGGTCCCTGTATCTGATGGGGTGGTGGGTGCACACCAGAACTTTCTCCCATTATTTTTAAAGCCTGTCTGAAGGGATCTGTCTTCCTTCAGAGCTGGTTAAGAGAGGTTGTGTAACAGCCGCGTATTAATCAAAGACACTTCCACTGCCCCTTTACAGAAACACAACTGCTCTGGCTGTCCTCTGCTGACAGGCCGCTAATTTATCTTTCCCGGAGGAAGGGAGGGAGAAGGACAGAGAGGCAGGCGGGGGATGGCCACGCTGCCTCCCAGGGCCCACACGTGCGGTCACATGCTGCCCTTCACATGTGTGTTCAGAGCGGTGGGCCGCAGGCTGCATCCCCTCCCCGACCTGCCCACGCAACACAGGATCACACCTACTGGGAATATCCTGGTTTACATGGTCTTCTTTCTTTATTTGCCAGGAACGTTTTTACTTCCAACTCCCAGCCGGTGTATGTGAGTATGTGTTTGCTGAAACTGGGGGCAGAAAGACCTAGAAGAAAGAAATAAGAGTCTGCGTGTGTGTGTTTAAGTGTGTTTAATGGACATTCTAGGTGAAGTGAGGGGTGAGAGGGCCGTGAATACCTGGGAGCCACTGACCTGCAATGTACAGTCTTCCTTGTCAGCTTTGCCGAACTTCTCCTCATTCTCAGGTTGGAATCTGACCTTCTGTAACCCACAGCTCAGAAGATGGATTTTTGGATGTTTGGAAACCTCTCAGGGCCTCCTAAGTAGGTGATTGAGCATTGTGTGTGTGTGTGTGTGTGTGTGTGTGTGTGTGTGTGTGTGTGTGTGTGTTTAAAGCAGATCTCCACTGGAGAGTAGCTTTGAACTCACTTTATTCAATTCATCAAATATTTACTGAATACCTACTAGATGTGTTTGGCTCTGTTGGAGAGGTAATGGTGAGGCATAAGCCTTTTCCTAGCTGTTAATTTGGGGTTAAAACGAGTCCACAAATGGCTGTAATAGGAGCTAGAGTAAAACACGTTCCCTAAGACAATTAGGAAATGCATTGGAAGCTCCAAGATGGGCATGGCTCCACCTGCCTCATTCTTTCAACACGTATTTATTGAGTTCTGCTACATACCAGACGATGGGGATACAGGAGTCCAAAGACATGGTCCTCGTCTCCGAGAATCTGATCGGTTAGTAGGGAAGGTAAGTACATAGACACACCAATACATTAGAGCATAATCAAAGTCGTAATAAAACAGAGAACAAGGTATAGAGGGAAGGGAGGCGAACAGTGATTGTGTTTTGGAAGGGGCTGCAGATAAGACTTGGCGGAGAAGGCAACGTCTGAGCAGGGTTTGGGAAGGCAAGAGGAAGATCGCTAGTTAGGCAAGAGGGAGGGGCATTCCAGGGAGAAGAAACAGCACGTGCAAAGGCCCAGGGGAGGAAGGAGCAGAGAACGGCAGGACACTGGTTCTCACTGGAGCTTGACATGTGTGATGAGGTAGGTAGAGGTGGTGGTCAGAGGTGATGTGGAGTCTGTCAGGAAGGCCTTGGCTTGCTCAGCAAGAGGATGTGAACTTTATAAGTTTGGGGCAAGATGTGGAAAGCTTTTAATCAAGAGAGGGAAGTAATAGGAAATACATATTAGCAAGAGCCCTCCGAGTGTGGAATTGAGGATGAATATGTGGGTGTGTTAGCTCGGAGTCAGGGGCACCTCTTGGGCACCTCTTGGAAACCTGGTGAGTGGCTTTGGTGAGAGGTAATGCAGGCTGAACTGTGGCGGCAGCGGGGCAGGTGGAGAGGGAAGGGTGCATGGCCGGGCTAAGATGGGTAGGTCTTACTCATCGGGCAGGATTGTGAGGACGGAGTTGAGAGAGACCCCTGAGTTTCGGCTTGGATAACTGGTGAATGGTGGGAATATAAAAGAAGTTCTGGGTGGAAAAATAAGTTTATGGTTTGAACATGCTGTTGGAGGAGATCTTGGAAAAACCACATAGAGGTTGTCTTGTGTATTTGCAATGGGTCTTGAAGGAAAGATATTTTGATAAGCAGACGTTGTCTGTATACAAATTCGTGTTTATTGACTTGTGATACTTTAGAGTGCATAAGGATCAGAACTATCTTCATTCCGTGGCAGAAAATAGTATTTTTGGAGTCCCCTGAATAATGAGAGACGGTGTGTGTGCTGACATCTGGAGAGCAGAGATAGATATTTTCCTTAGGTCTGGATTCCAGAGCCATGGGCTCTTCCCTCGCTCCTAATTAATCCTTTGTAGTTAGTTACTGATGAAATCATGACTCTATGAAATGTTAATCCTTGGCTGTATAAACACAACCAACTTTATCACAGGACCCCGGGTGTGCGTCTGAAATTAGTGGATTGAATCTATTGCCTATTCGATGACTTTATAAAATCCACAGGATCTGGAGAAAACAGGCTAGAGTTTGGGGAAGATTTTATTATGATTATTTTGGTAGTCTCGAATAGTTCTCAAATGCATATCATGGAATCTTAGAACTTAGAGACCACACCGTCAACTCCTCTGAGGAATCTTAGGCCCCGAGAGATGAAGTGACCGGAACCTTGGCCTCCTGCTTCATAGTTCATTTCTTCTGTCTCACCCCAAGGAGAACCGGTCAAAGACAATGTCTGGAGTGAGGAGTTAGGAAGAGAAGAGTATTTCTAATAAAAGCAGCGTGGAGCGTGTGGCTGTGATGTGTGTTCCAGCTCCTGTGGTTATACTTGTCTCGGAGTAACGGACTCTGGGTTGGAGCAGCAAAAAAGAGGGGAGCACAGATCACTCAGACAGTGACTTGGAGTTCAGTTGACCTTTCATGTTGACCTTTGTGATGAAGGATTCAGGGAGTCATGTATGTGAGTGAATGAGTGACAGAGTGTGTGTAAGAGAGTGTGTGTGTGTGTGTACACAGGTTCACTCTCCACCGCCTTCCCCTCTGGAAAGCCTGGACTTGCCTATAGGATTTTCTAGGGAGGATTCCTCTAGAGACCTGCTAATTCAGCCTCTACTGTGTTTCTGAATGATGCACAAATGCCTCTCCCCACGAAGCTAGAAAAAGAGAACTTTAGCAGTGCTGTGTGCAGGGACGGGGACATGGCATCACGGAGGTTTTGGGTTGGACAGTGTGATGGAAGGCTTCTGTCTGGTCCCACCTGGGTGTCTCCAGTGATGGGGGAGTGTGGGTTTCAACAGCAGCCGGAGCACCAGCTCTCCTCTCGTGAGTGCTGTGTCGTGTCATTCCTTGTGTGGGTGCTTTAAAAGCCAGACTTTATTTAATCCTCACGACAGTTTTGCAGTAAGTATCGTTACATCGGAGTACAGATAATGAAGTGAAGCTCAGAGTGCCTGGCCTGGTGACACACAGCTAGCAGGGATGGGGCTGGGACCTTGACTGACAGCCCAGCTTCCCCGATGCCACACCTGCTGCTCGTGAGGAAAGCCCTCATCGCCGGGGTTGCTCCCTCTGGAGTGAGAAGCAGCTCTCTTTATGGGAGGTGTTTCTCCAAAGAAGGATTACAGAGTCTTCTCTCACAATGACACAAAGGGCAGAGTCCTGTGGACAGAGCTGGAGTGTCTTGTCTGGAGGCAGTGGAATGAGCCGGGTGGCTTCCTGGCTCCTTTCCAGGAGGGAAGTCGCTGAGAGGCCAGCAGAGTCCATCTCTACTTTCCCGGGGACCAGAGAGGCCGTTGGAGCCACCCCCAAGCCCCTCTGCTTCCAAGGTTCTCTCAGGACTCTGGGGGCAGAGCCAGCACTTGCTAATGAGTAGGTACAAGGTATAGGGCCGCAGGCGGGGAGCAGGTGGCGAAGAGGCTGTCCCCTCCCACCAGACTTCCTTAGGGTCCCTACAGCTTCACTCACCTTGAACTCCTTCTCCTTGTCCCCAGTGTCATACTGTCTCCTTTGCATCCATCCATTCTGTGTCTCATCCTTTAAAACTGAATTCTCTTTGTATCTATAAGTTGCTGTCCTCTGAAACAGGAAAAACTTTCCCTTCTAGCTTGTCGCATTTTCTTCAGTTCCTCTCCCTCTTGCTACCCACCACATATTCACCCCTGGAAACCACTGAGCTTACTTCCTCTGCATCTCTTTGATTGATTGATTTTTGGCTGTGTTGGGTCTTCGTTGCAGTGCGCGGGCTTCTCATTGCAGTGGCTTCTCTTGTTGCGGAGCACGGGCTCTAGGTGTGCAGGCTTCAGTAGTTGTGGTGCGCGGGCTTCAGTAGTTGTGGCTCATGGGCTCTAGAGCGCAGGCTCAGTAGTTGTGGAGCACGGGCTTAGTTGCTCCGTGGCATGTGGGATCTTCCCGGACCAGGGCTCGAACCCGTGTCGCCTCCATTGGCAGGCGGATTCTTAACCACTGCGCCACCAGGGAAGTCCCTGCATCTCTTTGGATGAGTTATTTCTTCAACTCGATCACAAGCTCTAAAGGGTGGCAGTGTCATGGTAGAAACCAAGTCAGGGCCTTCTCTGGGACCTGAGAACTTCTGTCGGAGTCTGTAGATTATGGTGATGGTGAATGGTCTGGAGTTGGGGTGAAGTGTGGGAATTGAACAATGAAGATGGAAAAGGGAAGGGCCAGCAGGGGCCCTAGGGTCCCTGTCTCCTCATCAACCTTCATCTCTAAATCTTCTGCCCATCCTTCAGGACTCTTCTTTCCTCCTCCTGGGAACCCATGTAACCTCATCCCCTCCAAGATGGTGCCTCCTCTGCAGGGCCTCATCAGGGAGCCAATCTACACAGTCTAACGGTTGGAGGAAAACTAGACGGCCTCTCAGGGATGCCCAGTTGCAGTTCTTGTGTCCTGTGACATCCTGCCTGAGAAACCTTAGGATTGTACAGAATCTTAGGTACTAAATGTTTTTCAGATCCCACTTTCCTGGTGAGGAGGCTTTTCCATTGACGCATAGGAAATGTTTAACAACTAATTCTGCAAGATGAAAAACACCTGATTTGTAGCGTTTGCTAATCTCTGCGGTAGGAATACTCCCACCCTGGCTGATTTCAGGCTGCCAGTGTGGAGTCACTGGGAAGAGAGACGTAGTGGTGGGAGCTGGCCCCAGAAGACCACAGCTTCTGAATGCATTGATGTACTGGCAACCCTAGTCAACCTCCAGAATGAGCTCTAATCCTTGGTTGGCTGCCAGTAAGATGGGGAGGGTAGTTCCTCACCAAATCAGAACGTGAAATTCATGGCTCTGTTCTTTGTCTTGTCTGTTCCCATGTCTGGTTCTTGATTCTGTCCAGCACCATGGATATTTAGCAAACGTACTGTGTACATTACTGCTATGAGTTGAATCCTTGTGTACATTATCTCATTTAATCGTTAAAATAATCCCATGAAATAGGGACTGTTATTATCTCCATTTTACACATGAGGAAACTGAGACATGGAATGGGTATCCTGCTCAAGGCTATATAGCCTCTAAGTGGTAGAGCCTGAATTTGAAACCAAGACTGTCTGATCCCAGATTCCAAGCCTTCACCCAGTATATTATATTTCCAGTTTTATAGCATTTCACAGATGTCTCCGGATTTGGGTCTATTCCCAAGGGAGGGTCCTCGAACACAACCTTATCTCCTGTTGGCAGCTCTTTGCTTTGGACTGTCAAGATAGATTCTGAGACGTGCGGTGTCATGCCCCCGTCTTTGGTCAGTTTGGTTGCAAGTTACTGGCTGTCCTCTAAGACACTTCCTGAACACCAAGACCACAGATTTCACTGAAGACTGAGATGGCTGCATTCTTCATAGACACTGGGTTTGCCTGTTCCAAAAATGGTGATTTCTATAGCAACCATTTATTCTAGCAGATGTGTGCCTGGTATGGTTGGCAGAGGGTGGGATCAGAAATGGAAACGGCCTTTTATTCTTCGTTTGCTGAATGCACACCCTGTGTGTGAGGCACATAAGAGGGGAAAATATGGCATCCTTAGAGTCTGTATAAGATCTGTGGCTGAGCAAAGAGGCAATTGTTGTTTAGGGCTGATTTTTGTCTGTAGTGTGAGTTGGGCCATATTTGTCTTCTGGTTCTTTAAGGAGCATTTTTTGGGCAGATGTACCTGTTGGTTTCAGTTCAATGGATGTTTGTCACTTTGGTTTCTGTAGAATGTGGACATTTACTTTGGGGGTAGGGCAGTTAAATAAACACGTAGAAGACATTGCCTTGGCTCTTAAAGATCTCGATGTCTAGGTTCATGTTTATTACTTAGGGCTTTTTTTGGTTGTAGGTTAAAAAAAAAAAGATTTGTGCTGGCTTAAAATAAACAAGACTGTTTGTTGTCACAATACGGGAGTGTATCATGGCGCCTAAGTGTAGGGATACAGTCCACCTTTAAAGGCAAGTGAGTAGAACTGAAAAGTAGCTGTCAGAAACCCAGGCAGTGTTCTCTTTCTCTTTCTCATCCTCAGTTCAGCCTGTGCATCTAATTTCATTTTCATCTCTCTGCAGACCACAGGGTGAGTCTAAAAATTACCACCCCAAGACTCCCAGGTTTACATGTAACAAGACTTAATTGAACTTCTCCTGTCTGTGTCCCAAATTCCAGAGAGGGAATCTGTTGATGCATCCTGCATAGGCGTCTGCCCTTGGCCACTCACTCACTGAAGGCTTTGTGGTGAGTGTCCTGTCTGAGTCTGCTTGGGCCACTATAACAAACTGCCACAGACTGGGGCGGGGGGGGGGGGCTTTGACAACAGTTAAGTTTCTCACAGTTCTGGAGGCTAGAAAGTCCAAGATCAAGGTCCAGCCAGCATGGTCAGGTTCTGGCAAAGGCCCTCTTCCTGGCTTTCAGGTGGCCCCCTCCTTGCTGTGTCTTCACGTGGCAGAGAGAGAGAGGGAGAGGGAGAAGGGGGGAGAGAGAGAGGGGGAGGGAGAGAGAGGGAGGGAGAGAGGAAGGGAGGGAGATGAAGAAGGAGAGAGCAAGGGAGCTTTCTCTGTTGTTTCTTCTTCTTATAAGGGCACTAATCCTATTGGATGAGGGCCCCACCTGTATGACCTAATTTAACATTAATTACCTCCTTAAGGCCCTGTCTCTAAACACAGTCAAACTGGGGGCCAGAGCTTCAAATATGAGTTTGGGGGTGGAGGGTATAGTGTCCAGTCATGTAGTATAACATGGCTCTCAGAATCTACCCTTGAGCCTTGTAGATTAGAAGGCGGCTTTATCAGGCCCCTCAGAAAGAGACCACTATAGATGGGAAGGCTGAACACGATGCTAAGATGACCCCAAATGCCAGATTAGAATCTGAACCTCTTGTCAATACACTGCATTTGGGATGGACGGCTCTGTGGTGTATATATATGCATGCATGCATGTTTGTGTGTGTATATACATATGCACACATATACATCTGTATATAAAACTAGAGAGGACTCTTTGGAGAAGGAATGAAGGAATGTTTGAGGAAGGCTTTGCATCCCTGTCATCTGTTAACACACTGTGATGAGCTGCTCTCCATACTGGTTTACACATGGAGTTTGAAATTAAGTGTAAATTCCCATTCCTCACACTCATGGGTTCTCTGTCCCTCAGAGGGGCTGTCAGGAAAGAGCAGGATTTACAATTTGCCAGTCTCTTAGCTCTGTGTTCCAGAGGAATTAAGGCTCTCTTACTGACAATGGCTTAACGTAGAGTTTTTAATAAAATAGGTGATGTGGGAGCACGCACTCCGGTCACCTGTGGCTAAACAGGTGTATGGGTGCCGGACCAGTGCAGGGCGCCTTTTGCAGCATTAGGTTCCCAAACCAGTGGGATACGTGCTTCTACGGAGACCAGATGATGAATATATTTTTAAACTTGGAACCTGTGAATCACTTATTATTTCTGAATTAGGAGTCAAAGCATATGAATAATCTCAGCAGGGTTTCAGCAGATGTATTTTGCCTTTAAGGTCGCTTAGCTTTGGGGAGATGGTTGGGGGTGATAGGGAGCAAGGTCCAGTTTGATTCTGTCTGTGACTCTGAGGAATCCATGTCACGTCTGCTCAATTTACCAGTCACGGGGAGTGTTACGCGAGGTACATCGCCACGGAGTCAGGGTAACACAGGGAAGCAAACAGCCTTCTTTATTTTTTAATACATCAGTGTCACCAGTGCTCACAGCGGAGTTGTGAGTAGGTGGGCTCTGGTAGCTGTGTGTTCACAGCTATGATGATTGAAGAGGCAGCCGCCTGCCACAGAGTTCTCAGGTTTGCCTCAGATGCTTCTCCCACCCTCCCTTCTCTCCCGGCATCTCTCCCCCAACCTCCTACCAAACAAGGTCCGGAACTGAGGTGTTCTGGAATGCCGCCCTTGCTAAGCTCTGGGATTAGGGCCCGTCGTTTGGAAAGGGGGACGGTGGGAGAGGAAGAAATACCCAAACGTTAACCCCTTGAGCCCATAGCACTGAGAGGCCTCACCATTTCAGCCATGGGCAAATCAGCGTCTCTTGGCCACATCCCTGAAACCTGAGAGTCGAGCACCAGAAGGAGACAGTTAAGCCGAGCCAGGCTGATGAAAATCTCTCTGTCCTTAATGACTCTGCCGGGCACACCTGCTGCAGCCTCTCACTCGCTCTCATTGTCAGAGGGACCCAGGTATTGAATGACCACCCAGTGCAGAGCGCGGCTCAAGGGGGCCGTGGAGGAGGGGGGTCATGAGCGAGAGGGAGGCCGTCTCTTGTCCTCAGGGAGCTTGCATGTGACTGGGGGCATGTTTAGGCTGACCGGGTGCTCAGGGAACGGCCGAGGCCCCTGGAGCGGGAGTCACCAACCCTTAACTGACTATACCCTGCGCCAGGCACATACCCTAGACCCTCTCCCTCCCCGTCTGCCTGTTTTCCCTTAAAATTTTGCTGGAGTTTAAAAAAAAGACAACGGGAACACACACACTCATTTTAAGAAATGAAGCAATACAGAGATATATAAAGAGTTAACAATATTGCTTATCCACCCTCCTCTAAGGCAACTCATATGTATTTTATTTTTATGAAATAATTTTTTTTTTTTGGCCGCACCACATGGCGTGCGGGATCTTAGTTCCCCGACTTGGGGATCAAACCTGTGCCCCCTGCAGTGGAAGCGTGGAATCCTAACCACTGGACCGCCAGTGGAAGGAAGACTTTCAAACTTACAGACAAGTTCCAAGAATAATACAGAGAACTCCCATATCACCTTTACCAATTTGGGGTTTACCAGTTTTTAACTTCGTGCCCCTGGGTTTCTTCCCTGATCTCATGGAACCATGCAGCAGCCTTTGGTGGTTGAAGGTAGGTGGGATTACTCTTTTTAGACATGAGGAAGCCACGGCCCAAAGTTGTTGAGCAATGTCCCCAAGGTCGCATAGCTGTCAGATGGTGTGGCCAGGATTCCCACACCATTCCCCCATGACATCACCCGTGTTTTAATTTTGGTCATTCCTCCTAGTACTTCTTTTTCAATCAAGGCTGCAGAAAGTGCATCCACTTCGTTCACAAGGAGGAGATGGTAGGAAAGTAAGAGGTGAAAGCCTGCGTCCCTTTGTCCTCCCCCAGACCAGTGACGTCCCCTCCCCCATTCTGGGTTTGGGTAGTGGGAGGGGTCCAGGGCATATGCTGCTTGCTGTAGGAGTGGCTCCTTGCTCCAGACCCTTCGGCTTCGGACAGCTAGATGAGGTCTTTCAGGGTCAAACCTGACCCCCATCAAGGAAATTCACTCCACAAATGCATTTTTTTTCCCATGAAGAGGCACCAGAGAACAAAACGAACAGAGTATCCATTTTCATGGAGAGACGAATTTGCCGTTGCTGCTTGGCTGGACCTGGGTTTACGCAAACTCTTGGGACTGACCGTGTCCTCCTGTGTGAAAGGAGAAGACCGCAGTGCGCTGGTGTCGCACCTCCCGTCCCTGCTCCATGTGTCCTCCTGGATGGAAAGGTTGGACAGGCTGAACCCAGAGGTTCTGCCATTTCAAGGATCTTCTCTGAGCTCTGACTGGAATCCCTCCCTTCTGCCCAGACATGGGTGGTGCTTTTATCTACTGCCACCTCTGCCTCAGCTGGTCTTAAAACAAGGTGAATCCACTCCTCTGCGCTGAAGTATCTAGAAGGGGGTCTCCAAACAGGAGCCTCATGACCCTAGTCTCCCTCGTCCATTAACCATGCAGAGTTCTCCTGGCAGCGGCCCCTCTGGCCTCGTTCCTGCCTGTGGGGACAGGTCAGGTTATTGGGGACTCAGTTGGGTCCTTTGGGGTTGGTTCCAGGAAATCTGCCCACGAAGGAGCCAGACGGACAAGGTGGTGAGGCCCCTCACGTCTGATTCAGGGAGCTGAGCGTTATTGCTCAGAGTGGCCCTGGCTTTGTCTTTGTCAAGAGTGGGGTTGGGCCCCTGGGCTGCAGTACAGCAGGGGGATGAGAGCTGGGGTGGCAGGCAGACATTTTTGCCTCGTGAGGGAGGGTCTGAAAGCTTATTCCGTGGATACCCTCACAGACTGGGCTGAAGCTAGAGGCCTAGGTCACATGACCTGGGAGGGAGGCCACTCCTGGCCTGAGGACCCCATGAGCCTCCTGTGCCTGTGAGGGGCCACCCTGGGCTCTCCACTTCCCAATCTACAGCAGGAGATTATACTTATTTTAGTTCACAAAATTATACTTATTTACTTTGCGACCAGCTATGGTGTTCCCCGATGGTTCTGGGCGTGAGGGCTTCATCTCCCCCAGCGGGTCATAAGCCTCCTGAAGGCCAAGGCCTTGTCACCTGGGGCAGAGGCAGGGGGTGCTGGCTCCTGGACCCCACCTTGGGCCCTGCGGTTTGGACTCCCTGCCTCCTGGCTCCGGTTGCACGACGTTTTCTTGCCTGCCCCCTTCCCTGCACCCCTGCCCCTAGGAATCACACACCCTGGGGACCGCAGTGTCTTCCCAGGGTCACGGCCTTCTCAGCACGAGGGGGATGTTGATGTGCCCCTCCTGGTGCAGCTCCTCTCATGAGAATCCCTGCACCGGACGGTTCTTCTCCTCCACTGCAGCCCATAGGTCAAGGGGTTCTCGGAGTGCCCCGTCGACCCACCTGTGCTGGAACCCCATGGGGCGCGTGTCAAAATCTCTTGGCCCACAGGGATGGGCCGGAATCGGAACCCTGGAGTGGGAGTAGAAATCTGTATTAAATAAGTTCCCCAAATCATTCTGATGTGCACTGAAGTTAGAGAACCACTGTAGTGGTCTGAAGCCCCCATGCCCCACCCCTGTAAACACACACACAGACACAGACAGACAGGCAGACAGACAGACCCATACATACCCTGTTAAGTGACTGCTTCTGCTGCTGAGACACCTCTGCCTTCCAGGTATGTGGCTGGGTGGGCGGGAGTGCCCCAGTACGGAGCCAGGTGGGTTCTTGATTAGGACCCATGTCAGGGGTTAGAGGAAGGAAGGGTTATAAGGGGGATATCAGAATGGGGTTCTTTGGGGCTGCTGGGGAGCCAGAAGGGCTCAAGGAGGGGGCTGTTCCGTCTCTGCGGAAGCCTGAAGCTGCCACCCATGTGGCCAGCCCATGACCACACAGATCTCTGACTCTCTCATCAGGTGTCACGTGTGCCCGCTTGCAGTCCTGAAGCAGGGTTTGGGAAGGGTTATGTGATTAATCTTGTGCCCTGGAGAATGCAACTGAGCACGTGTCTTAGAATGGAGTTGCAGAATCCCGGTGCTGTCTCCTCTTGGACGGCTGAAGACTGGGTGCCGAGGGTGGGAAGACCTCCCTCGCTCTCCTTACCTCCCGCCAGTATCACGAGTGATGGGAGGCAAGTTAATAAAGATTGGACTGGAAGGACGCAGGGCTGGGACTCAGGCCTGCCTGGATCTAAGCCTTTAGTGCTTAGTTTTGATAGGACTTTGGACAATTTCTTTCCCTTTTTGGGAGCTTAATCTCCTGACCCCTTGTTCCTGCCCCGTCTGGCACCTTGCTTTTTTAGTTCAGTGTCCATGTCTACAGCAAAGCGTGAGAAATGTCTAGAGCTGCGTGGCTTCCTTAGGAAGGCTGAGGATCCCGAGGTGTCAGTGATTTGGAGGCACGATGCTCCTGGGAGCTGCAGCGTGAGCTCGCCCTCATGCCTGCCCCGTAACAGCCAGAAGCACCTCTTTGGGGGATTCATCCCAGGCCGAGGCAGGGCAGTCAGCAACTTGGGCAGCCTGGATGCCCACTGGGCAGACCCCCAGCTGCATCTGCAGAGGCCACGTGAGCGGTGGCTGAGCCGTGGTTCTGGCGAAGGCGGATGCCATCCACATGGGTGCAGTGCGAAGGGTGAAGATTTCAGCCCCCGGACTCAGGCGGTCCTGGCTTTGAATCTCGACTCCCAACGCTTTTTTAGCTGTAGAGTCTTAGACAGGTTACTTAAACATCTGACCCTTAGTTTTCTCGCCTACAAAACGGGAGGCGAACACAGCAACGAGCTGCTAGGGTATGTGATATTACGAGGATTTGGTGAGGTGAAGCCATGAAACCCTTCTTAGCACCTGGTCCGCGGTCAGCATGAAATGAGGGTTAGCAGCAGGGTGTGTTCCCAAGACACTCGTGAGCTCGCAACCTGAAGCTTAGGTCCTCAAGGATAGCCAGCATCTGACTTGGGGTCTGGCTGTTGGAACCCTGGGCTGGCTTAGCAGGGGCCTGAGTTGGTGCAGTTTGCCTTCCCCGGAAGTGGGCACCCACCTGTCATCTGCCCCTGTGTGCCATTTGTCCTACCGAGGCTCCCTCCACCGGGGCCCTGGAGCAGCAAGGGGAGGGACATGATGACAGGACCCAGGGTGCATCCAGGTGCCAAGAATCTGTCCAGCAGCCTTGACTTTTAGCCTGGGGTCTGGATGGGAGGGGGGGCGCTGCAGCCCCAAACCCGTTTGAAGCCCCATACGGTTCACTCTGCAGCTCTGGGACCACTTAACTTCTCTCTTCTTTACTTCGCTTTGAAAAGAGTCAGCAAAATCCTTGTTTCCATAAGCATTTTTCTGGCTGTAAAAAGCTGAAGCCCAAACCTGTTATTATAGCTGTTCATGCTATTTTAATCTGCTCTGTTTAGAGGTAAGAGGGTAGCAGTGACTCTGCAATTACCGAGTACATTTGATCCAGGGTGCAGCTACCGGAGCCGGTGGAGAGCCCTCCGAGTGGGATGGTGCCATGTGTGGCAAATCACTTTCAAATTTACTAAAAATATGCCCCTCTGCAGCCGTGCAGATATCATAATTTTCCTCCCTGAGGCTTATTGAAATTCCCGTTCGCTTCCTGCCATCCGCTCGCGCCCAGCACGTGTCCCGTGGCCCTCCTGCCTGTTCCCTTTCATTCTTTGTCTTGGCCCTCTTGGCCAGATTCTGTCTGGTCTCCCTTGCCCTCCGCCCCACCCCACCTGCTTTTTCTTCCTCCCTCTTGATTTTCTGCTCACAAATATTTTATATTCTACTGACTGGCACGCTAGTGAAACCATTTGCGTTTGCCATCGTCAGAAGAAAAATACTTAGCATTCTAAATCTATCAACTATTTCAAATTTAAACAAGCTGGCCCAGCGCTGCGCCTCCTCCATACAGTAATTGTTGCATCCCCAGGCTCCCTGTTCTATCTCTGTTCCTATTTCATTCACTTTTCTATTTGCAGCTGGTGCAGAATACGGGCTTCTCCCCCTCCCTCCCTCCTGCAGCCCGCTTTGTAGCCAGTGACCTTGGCTTTCCCGAGGGCTGCACTGTAAATGAAATGTGGCATCGCCACATGTATCTTGATAAAATATATCAGTGGATGAATTGCTTTTCATATTGATTTCCTTGGACGAGCAGGGTGTGTGTGGAAATCGTGTGTCTTAGTGAGAGTCCTAGAGAGAGGCAGGATGCCGAAGGAAGGGCAGGCTTTGTTTTTCTCTCACTTAGGAAGAGTTTCTGCTTGTTAGCTTGGGAGAGAGGCCTCTTGGCTCTGTAAGCTCACCCTCTTTGTAGGAGGAAAAAGCAAATGTCACCAGGGCGTGGCCTGTCACCAGGGAGGGCCATGCCATCCCAGTGACTGCCTGGGGTCTTTGGGGCGAGCGTGCATCTGGATGACCCCAGCTACTTCGTTATTGGAGAGAGCTGAGAAACTGTCTAGCCTTACTGGGGGCCCAGCAGCGTGGAGGGTCACGGATGGGCAGATGTATTTGTACGTGATCTTTATACCCTCCCCCTGGCCACTTTCCACTTTCACGTGTCAGGTTAGTTGAGATGTGGAACTTTTGAATCCAGGACTGATGCTGTGGCCCAAGGGAGCTATGGGGTTGTGCTTGACCAGGTGTAATTCATATGTGTCAGCATCAATGCATGGGCGTGCATCAGTGTGTGTGCTCGCACGTACGTGCACATAAAGAGCTGCGTGAGCCTTGCGTTTGGGCTGAGTGTGAATGCAGATAGACGGCAGTCTCCAGGCTTGCGGTGGCTGTTATTAGCGAGCTCTGGACAACGGAAAGGACAGTATCCAGCGAGGTGATCAAAACTTCATTTTCTCTCCTCTGCAATTGCCTTCCCAATTCCCTCTCCCAACTGCTCCTAAACAAAATAGATGTGTTCAGCCCTCTATTCTATCCAAGAAGTGAGCAGATAGTTGAATCTTTTTATGAGGCTACATAAGCGTAGCTTAAGGTGATAACTGTGTGTGCATGTGTATGCTCATGTAATAAAACGCAGTTAACTGGAGTATTTGGGGATGAAGCTATGGTAATTCATTACATTTTCTGGCTAACTGAGGCTTAACTAGAAAATCCTTTTGGTTATAAGCTCTGCTGAAATGCTTTGCAAAACCAGAGCAGTACATTTTCCTTTGTAAGTACCAGGTAGTAAAGTAATTGAATCCTTCGACATTTCATGATCTTGCAGCATATGCGGGCTAGGTAGTCTTTGGTTATCATTTAAGATTGTACGTGTCGTATGGAAGGTGTAGAACTGGTTTGAATTAATGTGTACGCCAAGAAGGTGGTTCTCACTGGGGATAATTTTGTCTCCCAGGGCACATCCAGCGATGTATGGGGACATTTTTTGTTGTTACACTAGGGGAAGCTGTTACTGGTATGTAGTAGGTAGAAGCCACAGACACTTCTAAGCTCCCTACACGATCAGGACAATCCCCTTCCCCAGCCCCGCCCCACTGCAAATAATTATTTGATCTAAAATGTCAATAGCGCTGAGATTGAGAAACGCCAATTTAGGATATATTTTTAAACATTTTTGTCCCCAAATTTTTACTTAATTCTTGCACACAAAATATTTTGTTTTCACGGGTCTGGCTTTTCCAAAGAATCAGGTGCTGGAAGTGTTCTGAATTATTGAAGCCTCTAATTCATTGACATTTATTGTTCCACAGAACAAATAGGGAAGCCTGCCAGTTTGCAGATAGGCAGGCCTGTCCCCAGATGGCCCGCCAGTGAATGCCCAGATTCATCGAATCATTTAGGACCATTAAAAACCATTAGGGCCACACTAGCTTTAGATTAAACTAAGCAGAATAAATAATCCCAGAGGGGGCTGTAGTTTACCCTTTTCTCTTTGTCTTTGCAACCCAAACTAAATTCCCAGAGACTTACCAGAACTTTCTGGTGAGACACAGTTTATTCTACTTACTGCAGATCAAGGACAATCTGGGATTGGCATACTTAAAAGTGCTTCCGGAGTACGTAGACACGTTCATTGGTTTTGAGTGGCCCTGAGTGAGCCTCTGCAGTGCCTGTCTGGTTTGGGTTTGGTGGGTGTACCCAAGGGCAAATGGGGTGGGGATCTTACATACTCTGCATCTTTGACTCTCTTCGAACACATCATTGGAAGTCAGTGGATTCATATACTAAAAAGTCTTTTAAGCAAAATCTAACTGGTTTGGGGGAGTTAGGAAAGCTTTAGGGCCTCTCTTTATTAGAGTAAAGGAAAAGCTTTCACTGTGAACTTAACCTCAAATGAAACTTCGGTGTCAAATGTTCTGGAACTATTACGTGTCATTTTATTAACCCATACCCTTTCTGTCTAGAACGCTGTAAGGGTCTAGTTAAATGAAGTCTGTGTGTCTTGTGAATGCGTGTGAGTGGTTGAAGAAAAGATGTTCAATGCTTGGTTTAATGTGCAAATTACCAATCCATGGTGACCTCTGTCAGGGGTTCATTACTTCATATAAACTAAAAAGGAAAAAGGTGTCCCTGCAAGACACAGGGGGTGGAGTCATGCAGCTGAAGCATGGGGTCATCTCTCAAGTGGAATTTTAGAGATTTGCCTTACAGTGTTCATCAGAAGGGGCGGCTGCAGGGAAAGAGGTCTGGAGGTAGAGGTAGGTGTCCAAGCGTCTTGGACTGGTAATGCTGCGTTCTGGCTGTGTGACCTTGGACAAGTTGCTTAACCTTCCTGAGGCTCATGAGGACAACAGCACCCATCCTGCCCTGTGCAGACTTATTTGGGGAATCAAAGGATGGGAAAGCACTCTGTAAATTGCAAATAGCTGAGTAAACATCAGGCACTTGGGACATTGTTCCATCGTTAAGCAAGAGCAATGCCATTTGTAAACCGGGTTTTGAGTACATCCCGAGCGTCGTTTGTGAGAGGAGTCCGGGCTTCTCTGCATGCACTCCTAAGGAGGTCGGGTACCACAGATCTCTCCATCTGCCGTTTTCTAGCTGAGATGCTAAATAGAGTCATGGGTGTACCTGGGGTCTTTCTCGTTCCAGTGTAGCCTCTGAGGGGGGCTAGATGTGTCTCCCTTCCTCTCTCTCAGATGGAATTGTATTTATAGCCTGGTATAAATACAATCAGAAGGTTCCTATAAAACTCTGTTATTACTGCAGCACAAAGTTAGACATGCTTGAGGTTTCGGCTTCTTGGCTTTTCCATGTGGCAATGAATATTTTATGGGAAAGGAAATACTTAGTGTCTGACTCTTTTTATAGTGCAGCTACTCACAGGGCTGGTAACCTTCCAGATCTCTCCAAAATCAAAAGCGTTGCCTGTCCATCTCTCTGCTCCTTTCTTCCCCAAATCCATCGCCGCTCTGCCTTGCTGAGGTTTCCGTGTTCTCTTGGTGAATGGGTCGATTCACGCGATGTGTGGGGTGCACTTTCCGATCCTAATGAACGCCCTAAACCAGAGGGCTGGCCACTCACCAGCTCTGCCCCACCCCTGCTGGCACTTTGCGGCTCTGGTCGGCCCTGGGGGAGGTGTGCTGGCGGGTTGCCCTCTGGGCTGTCAACTTGAAGGTCTCCATCTGCATTTCCTTCCATGCTGCCGAGTGCCCTGTAGCCACCAGAGGATGGGACCAGCCTCTCCAAAGTCTACTCTCATCTTGGAATTCAAAAAGGAATCGGTGAGTTTGAAGTCCAGCAGAACCCAAGAGCTCTTCCCTTTCAAGGCCTGAGCTTGGGGCTGGAGGCCTTGCCATGGGCAGCCATCAGGTTGGTGAGATTTCCCTCTCAGGCCCTCTTACTGCGGGCCCTTCAGTGACCCCACGTGTAAGGCTGGAAAATGGGGCTTGGGTGGTCTTGGCCCTGGCTTGCTAGGTCCAGGCCTTTAAGTAGAAGAAAGGGGTCTCCTGGCAGGTCAGCGTCCATGGAGGTTGCTCCTCTGGCAGCCTGAGGCCATCCTGGCACAGGTGATCAGCTGGTTGACCTGATGGTCCTCAGACACGTGTCATGACTACAGCGGCATTGCAGACCAGCTTTGTGGCCAGGTGACAGTGCCTCAGGTAGATAGCTCACGGGGCCCTCCCCAGAGGCCCTCACAGGCTGGAAAAGTGCTTAGGTCTCCCGTGGGTGTGGGCAAAGCAGCCTGGGTCTTTTTTTGTGTGTGTGTGGCTTAGTTTTCCTTTTATTATTATTATTTTTTTTACATCTTTATTGGAGTATAATTGCTTTACAATGGTGTGTTAGTTTCTGCTTTATAACAAAGTGAATCAGTTATACATATGTTCCCATATCTCTTCCCTCTTGCGTCTCCCTCCCTCCCACCCTCCCTATCCCACCCCTCCAGGTGGTCACAACAGCCTGGGTCTTTTGCCCGTGCCCAGGGCACCCCAGCGTGAAGAGCATGGCGGGCTCAAGTGCAGCTTCTGAGACACAGGAGCAGAGCTGGCTGGGCATCACCACTGGCTCAGGACAGTTTTTTCGTAGCAAGGGTGGGTCTGTGAAAAATGTTTCCCATAATCTGCATGGGGACCCCACGCTTCATTTAATGGGGTCCCGGGCATGCGACGTTTCACCGTATCTGCCTTCTGCTCTGTGCCTGGTGTTTGTCTTGGCGCCAAAGTAGGTCCAGGGCGAGAGTGATTTGCAAACCTCCGGCGACTTTGGTTTGTTCTCCCAACTCTGATTGTGTTACCGCCAAATAGAGCTGTATTTCCTCAGTACAGCTTTGTACTGGGTTTTCCTCTGTCCTCTTTTTGCCCTTCATCTTTCCTCTTTTTTGGTCTTTAGACCTTGGTGGCACAGGGTGGGCAGGGAGTAGAGGGCTTCTGGGCTTGTAGGCTCACAAGCTCAGCTGTGTCTTCAGTTGTGAAGGTGAAGAAAGGGTTATTTTGGGCTTCCCTGGTGGCGCGGTGGTTAAGAATCCGCCTGCCAAGGCAGGGGACACGGGTTGGAGCCCTGGTCCGGGAAGATGCCACATGCCGCGGAGCAACTAAACCCGTGTGCCACAACTACTGAGCCTGCGCTCTAGAGCCTGCGAGCCACAACTACTGAAGCCCGTGCACCTATAGCCCGTGCTCCACAACAAGAGAAGCTACTGCAATGAGAAGTCTACGCACCGCAACGAAGAGTAGCCCCCGCTCACCGCAACTAGAGAAAGCCCACACACAGCAATGAAGACCTAACACAGCCAAAAATAAACAAATAAAATAAATAAATTTTTTAAAAAATGGGTTATTTCTTATTTTTAGTAGTTTGGAGTGGGATCAGCAGATGGCTCTCTGGAGAAACTGAGCACAGCATTTTCTACCTGGGATCAGCTACACAGTGAGGACATTTAACACAAGTCAGCATTTAGGGTTCACCAGTTTGATGGGAGGGGTGGATATAGGCGAGGCTAGAAGAACTGAAATCCTCAAATGTTCTAAAAGCATCATTATTGGTCTTCACTCATATTTTAACTAGCCCTCCCCACCTGTGAAATAAACGATGAAGATGGATAAAAGAAATGTAACCAGAGAGAGAATAAAGAGGGAAAACTTTTACTAAGCGTCTGTTGTATAATAGACACTGCCTTGTGCTTTTAAATGAATACCTTTCAGGTTAATTCCAAAGCTAAAGTTCAGCAATTCCCTGGTTCTGGGATCTGGGTAATCCATAGATGGGATCATTGGTCCAGGGATCAGATAACACACCAGTATTGAGCGTCTCATTCCATATCTAGAGATGTGCCAGATACCATGGAAGATTCAAAGATGTATGTGGTGTGATCCCGTCTCTCAGGGGTTAAGGCCACACACCACACACACACATGTATGTACACACACATGTGCATGCACAGAGGCAGACATATGTTAGAGCAGCTCTACATTCCAGTGCTCCAGGAATTCACAGGGCACTGTGTCCTGGGTATCAAGAAGGTGACATGAGGCACTCTTTCTCCTTAGCAAAGCCTTATGGGCTGCCGTGATGGAAAGTGTGGGCACCAGCAGAAGGTTAGGACAGAAAAACTCTCTCCTCAGAATGTATGGTTGGGACTTCCGTGGCAGTCCAGTGGTTAAGACTTTGCCTTGCAATGCAGGGGGTGCAGATTTGATTCCCGGTTGGGGAGCTAAGATCCCACATGCTTCGGGGCCAAAAAACCAAAACATGAAACAGAAACGATATTGTAAGAAATTCAGTAAAGACTTTAAAAATGGTCCAGATCAAAAAATCTTTAAAAATCAAAAATAAAGGTGTATGGTTAATGAATGTGGTAGGCAGAATAGTGCTTCCACACCCCCCAAGATGTCCATGTCCTAATCCCTGGAAACTGTGAAGATGTTACTGGCAGAAGGGAATTAAGATTGTTAATCAACTGACTTTGAGACAGAGGAGTATCTGGGATGATCCAGGTGGGTCCAGTGTAATCACAACGTTCTTTAGATGTGGAAAAGGGAGACAGAAGAGTTAGTGTCAGAGTCAGAAAAGGAGACATGAGGGTGGAAGCAGAGAACCAGAGAGACAGCTGCCTGGGAGAAACTCTGCCTGGTGTCGCTGGCTTTGAAGATGGAGGAAGGGACCACGGGCCAAGGAATGAGGGCAGCCTCTAGACGCTGAAAAAGGTGAGGACGCAGATTCTTCCCTAGACCCTCCAGAAGGAACACGGGCCTGCCCACACCTTATTTTAGCCCAATGAGACCCACTTTGAACTTCCTGCCTACAGAACTGTGAGATAATATATATGTTTTGTTTTAAGCTGCTAACTTGGTGGTAATTTGTTATAGCAGCAAATGGAAACTAATACAGCGAGGTGGAAGAAATTGGAATGGCTGGTCCTCAGGGGAAAGGGGACCAGTGCTCTTCGTTTTACTGTTCTCAGGAGGTCCTGCAACACGAAGTGATTTTTTTTCATCCCTCCCCAGAAAGCCAAGCAGGACTGACCCTTATCCCTCCCAGCTTCTTGTGCAGCTCAAAGCAAAACAACCCTGCCCTTCCCTGTACCTCACTTCCTTCTGTGGGATGGCTCCTCTCTTCCCTGCAGTGCTGTGAATTCACTTTGTGGGTACAGATTCTCAAAGAGGGACTCCGGCTAAAGATGGAAGAGGGTTGCGTGGAATTCGGTTGAAGTCTTTCTGCCTTGAGGGACAGGCTTGGACCCTGGCTAGTGTGGTGTCTGGGTGCCAATGTCATCCCCCACCTTCCTTTGCTCAGGTTCTTCTTTTAACTTGTCTTCCTTGTGTGAAAACCTGGGTGAAGTTTTTAAAATAAGTAAGTTCTCCCAGGAAGGACTAAAAATAGCATTAGTTTTCAAGTCTTGGCATTTTATGAAGGTTCTTTACCGCTGTTTGGAGGGTAAGGTGCTCTGTGTAGGGCCACCCAAGAGTAGCTGTGGAAATGAGGTCTTGTCCCCATAAAGGAGAGGGCTGTGAGTTCATTGATCACAGATCTGTCCATAGGCTGTCAGAGTCAGGAGGAACATCCTTATTTTACAGATGGGGAAACTGAGGCTTAGGGAGCTTACATGGTCCGTGGAAGAGCTTGCAAGTTTGTGACCGTCTGAGAGCATTTCCCCTTACTAGCTCTGCTAGTATTGCCAGTTTGGGGGCTGTGGGTGAATTGTGGTGGTGACAGAGATCAGTTTTCCAGTGTTGCCCCCAAGAGACGAGTGAAACTCATCAGATAGAATATTGCCTGCCAAAGCGTTTGGTTTGGGAGGTTTTACCCTCTATCGTGGGACCTGAGAATAATGTTTATTGAGGATGACTTTATCTTGGGTGTTTCAGTTTTATTTTTAAGATTCAGGTGTAGGTTTAAGTGAAGGGCATCATCCTCCTTGAAGGTCGTATCATGTTGTCTCTGGAGTTTATGACTTAGCTCTTTTCGCTGGGTAACGTGTCTGTACTTTCTCTTATTATCCTATTCTTCTGCCTCCCAGATCTCCACAATTGTCCCACGTTCTTTGTGACATTTCTTTTCTGGAAGTCTTTAAAAATATTCTAGGTTTTTTGTCTGTAATGCTTGAGTACCTTTATTCCTGGATACAGAGAAGGCCCAAGGACCTCCCAGGCTCTCTAAGTCCTCTGATTCTTAGAAGGTTAAACTATTACGGAAACTGCATCTGTGTCTTCTCTTATTTCCTGCAGGCAGGGGTGACCTTTGGGGGTTACATTGTTCAGATCAACCATTATCTCCCATTTGAAGTCTGCTACTCTCATCTCTCTACCAAAAGAGGAACTAAACCTCATTGTCATGGTTAAGGTCATAGCCGACAGCCAGCTAAAGAAGTCAATGCTCCCCACTCACACGGCTCCCCCACTCCCCAGCTCTCCCATCCTCTCTAAGATGCAAGTGTCTTGGGAAAGAAAGGGAGTAGAGGGTAAACAAGAAAGATGAAAAGGCTTCCTGTGGTCCTTTCCATCTCTCAGCCTCACTGGAGAAGGAACTTGGCTGGGTATAGGAAAGTGACATGATGTGGTTGTTCAGATGGCAATTAAGTATTTATTTGACCAGATCTGAGGATTTCCAAGCACCTCCAAATCCTTCCAGCCTGTTTGCAGTGACAGGCCTGGAGGCTTCCAGCAAGACGATTAGGGCGTGAATTAGATTGTGTCTTCTGGAAGGGAGCTGAAGTTCCTTGCCCACTCTGTTATGGTTTATTTCATTAAGGTTGACCATGTCCTTCTCTCTGGGCAGAGAGAATGAAGATGGGTTCCATGGAGAAGAAAATGAAGCAATGGCAATGGAGAAGGACTCCATCGATGGTAGGGGGCTTTCTGAGACCCTGATGGAGTCTTCCTCCTCCCCCCAGTGAATGGTGCAGAGCTGGGGGAAGACCCTACCGGGCTGTTTTGAGCACATCACCCCCTTCTGGTGATGAGTGCGGTGAGCCCCGTGCTTTGCACATGAGTGGTGCACAGGGGACAGCTCAGGTGAGCCCTGCTCTCCTGGTTGGCTCACACAGAAGGCAGCAAGTGAGGAGTGGCTTGTGGGGCCCTTGGGAGGAGCCTGTCAGGACCCAGGATGAAAGGGTGCCCAGGAGCGGTTGACAGCCCCACCTACGAGTCCTCTGTTCCCAAGCTGGAAAGAAAAGCAGGTAGCAGGGAGAGGAGGAGGCAATTCTTAGGGTCGGGATGGGGTTTAACCCTGGGAGCTGCCCTTTCAGACCCATGTGACTGAAGAGTGGGTAGGGTTAGTATCCCCAGCTTGACACACCACAGAATTTGGAGCCAGGAGAGGATGTAAGAGCCAAGGGAGGGATGCCTGGAGGTTTAGAAGTGGGTGCGGTATTTCCGGAGAGCAATAAACCTTAGAGAGGGTGCTCTCTTCAGTTTTGTTGTTTGGAGCCTATATGCAAAACTTGTAGCACCCTTCATCTAGCCTTCAGCCTTGCATCTCCCCTGTGTTGTTAGCTTTTTACGTGCTTATGTCTTGTGTTCTCTACTAAGTTTTAAGGTCCTTGAAGGTACAGCCTATGGATTACATTTCTTTGAACCTTTCCACAGGGGCTAACAGCATGCCTTGCATTTAGTAAGCAATAACCATCTCAACTTTGAGTGAATGGGACTACTGCTCCCTGTTCCCTTCCTCTTAGGGGAGCTACTTACTCATATTCCCATGGTCTCACTCATCACCTGTCCCCAGCTAGCTTTCTGTCTCAAAAAGAGGCTGATGCTAGCCTCTTCCTCCTCCAGAGGTGCTTTGGTGCGGATTTATAAGATGAAAATCATGGGACGTGAATGGCAGCCTTAGAACAGAGGGGTCCCTGGAACCACACTTCTGAAACCTGACAGAGACCCTTCTCCAGGCTGTCCCTGTTGATTCGTGGATTTCCCAGCTCATGGGTCAAGCTGATTCTCTGTCCTGAAAGGGAAAGGGGGGCCACCTGTAATTCCCTGGAATCTCCAGTTATTATTTTTACCGTCCTTCCTTCCTTCCTGTTCGTCCCCAAACTCCTTCATTTGCCAGCTCTGCCAGCGTGTTCAGTGTGATTGTTTCAGCTTTATTTGGAAACTGGAAGCCTCATTTTACTATAATAGTTCCTTAATGATTTTCTAAATGAAACTTGCCTACTTCCTCTGCTCCACCACTTCTCAGATATTAAACAAATATCTCCAAGAGGTTTTCTTTTCTTTTTTTACCTTTTTTCTCCGAGACCAGCAGCTTGCTGAGCCACATGGTGAGAGATGGGGCGTGTTGTGGGGACATGCCCGCTTGGGCACGTGTGTGTAGTAGGTGATTCTTAGGGAGGGTGTGGTTTCTGCCCAGTGTTTTCTTGTCTTGCTGGCATCCAGCTCGGGAGCAAGACAGAGCACCCTGGCAAGTGACCAAAACAGAGTGTGTGGCAGGAAGGTCCCGTCGCCCAGATATTCCTGTGAGGATCCACTTGTCCATGAAGGGGAGGCTGTGCAGGAGGTCGGAGAGCAAGTGTCTGGCCAGTCTCCAAGGCCAGATGTTCTTTAGTGCCATGTGTCATGATAGGAGGGCTTCTAGGATACATCAGACCTCTGCTGTGGAACCACCATCATCCTGTGTTCCCCCCCTACCCCATCAGGGGCCCGCGATGGCGCCCTCTGTGTCTGCTTTCCAACCTCACCTTGTCCCCCATTAGCTTTCTTATCTAACTTCTCCCGTGCTACTCCACAGCACTCACTCAGCCCCCGCTCGCCTGTCTCCCAGTTGGCTGCCCTTCGCTCAGGAATGATGTGATTCCTGTGTCTGCTTTGCCCTCATCTGAAATGCCTCTCCTCTTCTCTGCCTGCTACACCCTTGTTACCTTCTGGGCGCAGCCTGGAGCCCACTGCTCAGGGGGCCCTTGAGTTTTTGATTCCCACTGACTCTGGGTGTGGTGATTTCAGTCAGGACCTGACATCTAAGCATGGGAATAAGAACTGGTTTATATTATTCTGTGTATTGTCTTCTCTCTTCAACTAGACGGCAAGCTTTAGGGAGGTAGGCGGTGTCCTGTGCTTTTGTTGTATCTTTCACTGTGCCAAGACCTGATTGATTCTCAACCTGTCTGGGCTGGTGAGAGAGAAAGGGGACTTGGATATTTTGGCCCCCCACCATACTGAGTTGGTAACCAGCTCAAGATGACTGAGAGAAAGAAGTGACACAGTGTAACTCCTCCATTGCATGTTCTTGTTGCCATTTGCGCTCTCATCAGTAGATGACGGTCTGTTTGATTGGATGCACATTGAATGGTCTTTGGAAATGTCCTCATTCTCAATGCAGAATTGGGGCACTTCTTTCTGTCCCTCTCCTTCCATGGTCCCTGCCCACACCGAGCCTTCCACTCCTAGCCTTCCACTCCTAGCCAGCTCCGTTGTTTGTTTCAGGGAGGGTTTGAGTGGCTGGTCAATGACTGCAGTGCTGAGATCAAAGTCAGCCTCTTTCATAGGACTCTGCACAATCTAGCCCTCGCTACGACCTCTGCAACCCACTTCTTCACCTGACTCCTCCGGGTAGGCCAGCCAGACTCCCAGAGGCTGGTCCAGCATTGACTTGGCAAGTTTTGGCTCATGTGATGCCACCATCACATGGAACTTTCTCCCTTATCTGAGGCCTTTCCATTCTTAATGTTCCCCAACGTGGGTAGATAGAGCTTCAGAGCTTACAAAGGGCCTGAAAGGACCAGCTCTATCTCACCACGCCCTCAAGCCATCTCTCGCCACACCACCCACCTCTTAGCTGCTCCTCTTCTGCACACCTGCAGCATGGATTAGTTGTTGGCATTTTGGCACATAACCACGTCTTGCTTTTGGGATTCTTTCTCTGTCTCTTTCTCACCAGCTTTGTGATGAACGAACCAGAGGACCAGGGTCTCTCTTTCTTCTTCTTCAGCCTTATACTAGCTAACACTTACTTAACACATTATATTCTCAACACTGTGCTGAGTCTTTTACATGCACAATCTCATTTTTCTATCCTCTGGGGTCATGATATCCAAGGCTGAGATAACCGAGACTTAGAGAATCCCAGCATCTTAAAGCTAGTAAGCCGTGGACCTGGAATTTACGATGAGGGCTGGTGACAGAGTCTGAGTTTTGTTTTTGTTTCTTTTTCTCTTTTGAATTTATTTTATTTATGGCTGCATTGGGTCTTCATTGCTGCACGCGGGCTTTCTCTGGTTGCGGCGAGCAGGGGCTACTATTCGTTGCGGTACACAGGCTTCTCATTGCGGTGGCTTCTCTTTGTTTCAGAGCACGGGCTCTAGGCACGCGGGCTTCAGTAGTTGTGGCTCGCGGCCTCTAGAGCGCAGGTTCACTAGCTGTGGCACATGGGCTTAGTTGTTCCGCGACATGTGGGATGTTCCCCGACCAGGGCTCGAACCCGTGTCCCCTGGATTGGCAGGCGGATTCTTAACCACTGCACCACCCGGGAAGTCCCTGAGTTTTTAAACTGTTTGCTCTGCCAACTAGAAATGTATCAGGCTCTGCCACTTACCAACTTGATGACCTCAGACAAGTTGTTTACTTCCTTATGCCTCCTGGCAAAACAGAAATAAAAATAATACCTGCCCAGTAGAGCTGTTCTGAGAATTGGATGAGACAGTGCATGAAAATGCACAGAATAGTGCCGGGAACATAGTAAGTGTTCAAATGTGTCTTGTACACCATTCTTCTAATTCTTCTTCATTATCAGCCTCATCTTAATACTGTTGTTTGCACCACAATATCATCTCCGGGGTCTCAGGTATCATCTCAGCACCTAAGATAAGGTTATGTACGTGGCTTGTGCTCAGAAAATGCTTGATTCATGAATGAGAAGGCAGTTGGGTTTCCAGAGGTGACTTGGTGGGAAGCACTCGGTGTGATGCTGTCTGCGTGGCAGGGACTGATTACGAGGCTGTCTTTCCTAGCGTGCAGCCTTGGCAGGGGGGTGTGGGGGAGGGAGAGGGCATGGTGGGGTGTGATGGACACTGCAGTCGAGAACCTTCCTGTAGCCTAAAACCTTTTTTTCCTTCCCAGCCCTTTCCCCAGTAGCTCTGAGCCCTGCCAAGTCTGTGCACGAGCCTTGAAATGACAAAGTACCCTTTAGTTAATTGCGCAACGGATTGCCTAGAGTTAAAAGTTCTGATTTATATGACTATAGCTCTAACTGCTCAATAACACAGGCCTGTAATCTACTTTCATTTCAAACAGAACGGTGATTTATAGGACAGCATGCCGCTTTAGCTCAGAAATGAGGTGTTCAACATATGCTCTGTTGACATAAATTTGGAATTTATCGCTGTTGTCAAAACTGCCTGTTGGACAAAGGTGGGTATTAAGGCAATAAATGGCTCAGGATAGTTCTCTGTCACATTTCCTAACCATTGTATTCAGTCTATTTGAGGGAAAATATATATTCTTAAAAGCAATCAAATATCCAAAATCCATGCATCTTGTTTTGAATGGTGAGAAGGGAGGATGCTGGGAGGATGGCCGGGTGCGGGGGCTTGTAGAGGGGCGGGGGTGGGTCAGGGATGTTGTCGAGGAGAATGGTTTTCATGAAGTTATGGCCCATTTTTAAAAGATTCCACTTTGCTTCCTCTCCCCCATCCCCATTAGGAGGTGGACTTTCTCATTTACAGGGAAGGGGAGGAAAATGAAAGCTCATTAAATAAAAGTAGTAAAGGACATTTTTATGTGTGGGCTTAAAGGCGGCAATGTCGGGGAGGAGTTAGGGACTGGGACCGGGAGGGAGGAGGGTACAGTTTTGCTTATGGGGAAATAAGGCCACCAGCTCGCGTTGGCGTCGGCTTCTCTGCCACCCTGGCGAGCACAGGCTTGCTTCCACCTTCCTTCCGTGGGCTCTCAGGCTCCCGTGGGCCACGTGACCTCTCGACTGCCTGATGAGGGTTAAGAAGAGTTGGGTACCAGGCTCTGCACGATATGTTGTATGCACCCCATCCTGGTCCTGCTTATTTATCACCCACAGGATGGCCAAGACGCTTCCCCCCACTCACCCATTCCCCAGAACGTGTCCTGGGCATCCACTGATCCAGGCCCTTTGCGAGGCTGGAGACTACAGAGGAGTGAGGCTGGGTCTGTGTTCGGGTAGTTTTCCATGTAGTTGGAGAGTCAGGCAAGCAAGCAGATGCACGCCCAGCGCTACTGGTGCAACAGTAGACGCGCACGCAAAGGATGGGCTAAAACGGAGGCCTGGTCAGCTTTGGGAGCGGAGGGACCATGGAGGCTCCCTAGGGGTGAGGCTAGCTCTCCTGCCTGGTGAAATGGCCCTTTGTGACTATTAGATCCTGCAGGGAGAATACAGAAAAAAAAAAAAAAAACCCTAGTGATAGGCTTTTTAAAAAAGATGTGCGGTGTTGTGGTCAGGTGATCGCCAGCGTGTGTCGGTGTGGGTTGTCTGTGCTGCGTATTATAAAAGTGAGGCCAGGGTCCCTGTGCATCGAGGCTGCCACCTCCATTGTCATGTGCATCAGCTCCACGCCGTGGACTGGTCACCGCATCCCCTGAGTGCAGGCAGGTAGCGTGGAGGATTTAGCGAATGTGGTCAGAGTGAAGGTTAAGAATCTCTCTCTTTTCTCCATCCTCTGTTTTCAGATAACATAGCTTGTGGTCTGTGGTCCTAAGTGTGTGTGTCTCTGGGAGATGGAAAGTATGAGCATATCCAGAGAGGTGGCTGTGCGCGGTGGCTGTCAGCTGGGTCCAGAGTCCCAGGTTTTATGCATTTCCTGCACGCCTGGCTCGGCAGGCTTACAAGGTAGGAGCTGGAGGAAGGAGCAAGCTGCCTGGTACTTCTCCCTGTGAAAACAAGGCCCAGCAGGGGGAGAGGATGCATATTTGTTGCTTTTATTTTATTTCTCCTTTTATCTCCACGTCCACACGCTTGGAGCATCTCGGCGTTGATAAATGTGTACTCTCACACACGTGCACACCGTCCGCCTTTCTTTCTCTTGCCCGCGTGTGTGACACACACACGCACACACCCCCACGCAGTCCTGCGCACACCCGACGTGGACACCATTGTAAGTAAGCCTCCTCTGTGTGGCTCACCCTCCCTTTGCCACCAACCCCTGTCCTTTTCACACAAAGCTCCCCGTTGGGAAAACTCATAATTTTTACACCACACAGCCTTGACTAGCCATTGCTGGAATTACTGTCTCTTTGAAGTGCTTTCTGCTGGGGCATTTACAGGCCGTTTTAATTACCTGCAGCTTGCAAGGGGCCTTGCTCTGTCCCAGCCTTTGTTTGTTTGTTCTTTGCAAGGAGTCTGTGCAGAAAGAATACGCTGCCTTCTTTTACAGAGAAAGAAAAGGGGAGAAAAGGAAGTTTGAGGAGCTCTTCGCAAAGCTTCTTCCCCCAGCTTTGGGACACCCCGCCCCCTCAAACAAGGGCAGGAAGAGAGGCCAGACTTGATCTTGGCTCGCCTGGGCTCTCAGCTCCGTGGGTCCCTCTCCTAGGGTTTGCCTGGGATAGTTTTGTTTGTGTGTGTTGATTTTAAGTATTATTAAGTGTATTTTCAAACTTCCCGTCATAGACAAGCAGGGCTGTCAAATAAAGCTGCTCTCACTGCTGACCAAATCAAAGTCAGCTGCAGCTGAGCTGGGATCCTGTTCATATTTTTTCAACTAAATTTGTTTAAGACATGTGTGTTATTAAATTATTGAGTCTGGACATGGGGGTTGAAATCATTTGCGAAGGTAGAACCCACTTTGAGCTGTCTGAGGTTTTATTTTCCTTGTCTTCATTTTTTATTTGATTCTGTCTCTCTAGAATGAACTAAATATAAATAGCCTTCTTTGGGGTTTCTGTTCAACACGAGTGGGGTATGTCGTGTCTGCAGATGAAGATGCTAGCTTACCACAGGAGCCTTGGAAATTTATCCCATTCTCTGCAGGCTTTTAGAGCAGAAGGAATCCTCATTTATTCATTTAGCCCAAAAATGTACTGAGAAATCGGAAACCTCATACATTGTTGATGGGAATGTAAAATGGTACAGCTGCCTTGGAAAAGAGTCTGGCGGGTCCTCAGAAGGTTACACATAGAGGTACCAGCAATTCTACTCCTAGGTGTATACCCAGGAGAATTGAAAGCAGATGTCCACAGATAACTTGGACATGTACATACATGTTCATAGCCAAAGCATAATAATGCTTCAAAAGGTGGAAGCAACCAAAAGTCCATTGACTGATGGATGGATAAATTAGATGTGGTATATATACATACAATGGAATAAAAAGGAATGAAGTACTGATACATGCTGCAAAGTGGATGAACCTTGAAAACATTATGCTAAGAGAAAGAAGCCAGACACAGAAGTCTTCTTGTATGATTCCATTTCATGAATGTTCAGTAGAGGCAAATGCATTGAGAAGATAGATTAATGGTTGCCAGAGACTGGGGGATAGGAGAATGGGGAATGACTGCTAATAGGTAGGGGGTTTCTTTCTGGGGTGATGGAAATATTCTGGAGTTAGATAATGGTGATGGTTGCACAGCTCTGTGAATACACTAAAAACCATCAAAAGGTACACTCTGAAAAGGTGAATTTTATGGTATGTAGATAATCTCAATAAAGCAGTTATTTTAGAAAATGTTTTGAACGCCTACTCTGTACCAGGCACTGTACCAGACTCTGAGGCTACAGCAGATGCCTTCTGCCTTCATGTAGCTTAAAGTCTAGTGGAGATAAAGAATAGTAGCAAAAACCCAATATATACCTGTCAATTGTGTTAAGGAAATGTGCTATAAAGGAAATCAATCGAGTATAATGATGGAGAATAATGCTGATGTAGGACCTACCCAGATGGACTGCAGCTCAAGTGTAGTCTTACTTTCCCAGAACCGGGCACACAGTAGGTGCTTAACAGATACTAAACAGCAGTAGGGGGTGAGGCTGTGTGCCTTCCCTGAGGTCATCCCGGTAGGAGGTGATGAAGATCCTTTGAGACCCAGCCTGACGTGGGCTCTGGGTGCCGTCATTGGGCTCACCTGTGTTCTCAGTCGCTCCTCTGTTCCTGCGTCTTTCTGATTCGGGTCCTGCGAATCCTGGGTGTGCTCTCAGTGTCTCCTCTCTCGCTGGTTGTTTTCCGGTGCCTTTATTGGGAGGCAGTGAGGGGATGTTATGGGTGGGGTGGGTGTTCTTTCAGGTGGGCAAGTGTGAATGTGGATCTGGAGGTGAGGAGTCTGGAGACTTCCGTCTTCTTCACACGAAGGTAAGTCGCTCAGCCTCATCTACAAAATGGGGACTGTACTCCCTTCTTCCCCAGACGTGAGGCCGTTGAGGTGATGCTCAGCAAACCCTTTCAGAGTCAGATGTGATCTATTAATGCATTAGCCTTATTATTATAAAACCTTCGTTGACTAGATTTTTTTTTTTTTTGCATTTTTCTAGAAGAAAAAAAGAACCAGCAAAGAAGTGGCTATCTGGTGGGGTTTTGCCTTTTTCCTTTAATAAAATGACAGTGACTTTCACAATGTGATTGGATGTCCTTACAGGTTCATCAGTGTATCCTCTTATCTCGTGTTCGTAACTGATGTTCAGAATGATGGCTCTAAAGCTCAGAATCCTCATAGAAAAGTAGTTCAGTTTTCAGCGTGCTAAAGCAGAAAGAACGAGGCAGTATACGCTAAGAAGGTTTTCCGAAGGGTTTAATTCTGCAGGGCTTTCTTCTTAGGTCCTTAATAAACCTCAGTTATTTTCAGTAGCCTCTGAGGATCCAAGGCTGGTCTGTGGGATTTGAAGGTAGCGTTTTGGCTGCTTGGCTAAAGGGAGAACATGTCAAAATGAGCCTAGATAACTAGGAGACGATGTTTCCTGCACACACCCAGGCAAAACAGGAAGATTAAGGAGGAATCTATAACTTTTTGAAAGGGTTTTCCCAGAAATTGGCTATGTGCGCTGGTTGAAAGCCTCATATGGGAGAGAGAGAGAAAGCAAAAATGCTCTTCCTCCGTAACCATAGTTCAATTCCCTTATAGGGCCTTTTAGGATCTGGAGAGAATATTTTGGATTTATTTTTGTTTCCCTTGGGCTGACATCATCAAGCATGCACCATGGTGCCCTGTTTAGGGTTTGGAAAAAGCTCTGAGAAGCTATAAATCTTAAGGCATTTTACTTCTTTTCCTCTTCCCTTTTCTAAAAGCACAACTTTTCTGGTTTCTTTAAAAAAAAAAAAAAAGAAGAAGAAAGAAACTACAAAAGTGTGTATTGATCCCTTTCCCTCAGATCTTAACTGGCCAGGCTGTAATACCTTGCTTACATCTGCCAGGTTTTTGTGCAGTTTTGCAACATCTCCTTAATCCAGTGAGCATAAATAGAACATTTCAATCATATTTGGCTACTAGGAACTTCGCCGATAAGCACGCTAAGACCTTGTTGAAAGAGACAGTATGAGATTGTGTGTGATAAGATCATCCTATAGCCTGGTGCACAAATGAAAAACTTTTGTTCTTGGTGAAATTTGTTGTTAGAGATATTTCAAATAAATGACTTAGGAGAACTGGGTATTTTAAAACAAAGGGCGGGTGACATAAGAGCCCGAAGCCCAGGCCTCCTGGTACCGGGCAGCCACGGAGATCCTTCTCTGAGCAGTTGCTGCGGGGAGATGAGCATGGCCCTTTGTCATTTTTGACGTTGTATTTTAACACTCTCCGGCAGCCTTATCTGAAAGCACTGTACTTGGTGTGGTTGTGGCCGCGGGATGCCATTGTCCTTCCTCATATTTTCAAGGCTCAGGACAGCTCCTACCACCCTTCCGTGAGTTCCAGGTTGGCCTCCATCCCAGGCCAAGGCAGAATGCACCACTTTCTTTCTAAGAACCCCAAGGAAATCTTCTCTTCCGGATAATAGGGACAACTGTTCTTTTTTTTTTAAAAAATTTATTTTACCGAAGTATAGTTGATTTACAATGTTGTGTTAATTTCTCCCATACAGCAAAGTGACTCAGTTATACATATATATACATTCTTTTTCATATTCTTTTCCATTATGATGTATCACAGGCTATTGCATATAGTTCCCTGTGCTATACAGTAGGACCTTGTTGTTTATCCATGCTCTATATAATAGTTTGCATCCGCTAATCCCAAACTCCCAGTCCATCCTCTCCCCCTCCCCCCCCCCCTTGGCAACCACCAGTCTGTTCTCTACGTCTGTAAATCTGTTTCTGTTTTGTAGATAAGTTCATTTGTGTAATATTTTAGATTCCACATATAAGTGATATCATGTGGTATTTGTTTTTCTCTTTCTGACTTACTTCACTTAGTATTACTTCACTTCTAAGTCCATCCATGTTGCTGCAAATGGCATTATTTCATTCTGTTCTATGTCTGAGTAGTATACCATTGTGTGTGTGTGTGTGTGTGTGTGTGTGTGTGTGTATACATACATACACACACATCTTCTTTATCCATTCATCAGTTGATGGACATTTAGGTTGTTTTCATATCTTGGCTATCGTGAATAGTGCTGCTATAAACATTGGGGTACATGTATCTTTTCAAATTATGGTTTTCTCTGGATATATGCCCAGGAGTGGGATTGCTGGATCATATGGTAATTCTGTTTTTAGTTTTCTGAGGAACCTGCATACTGTTCCATAGTAGCTGCACCACTTTACATTCCCACTAACTGTGTAGGAGGGTTCCCTTTTCTCCACACCCTCTCCAGCATCTGTTATTTGTAGACTTTTTAATGACGGTCATTCTAAGCAGTGTGAGGTGGTACCTCACTGTAGGTTTGATTTGCATTTCTCTAATAATTAGTGATGCTGAGCACCTTTCCATGTGCCTGTTGGCCATCTGTAGGGACAGCTGTTCTCGTACTGGGGTGTGTGGTGGGGGGAGGGGTGGTGTGTGTGTGTGTGTGTGTGTGTGTGTGTGTGTGTGTATGTAGAGGCAGTGGGGGAGTTTTCAGCCTCTACATTTTCTCTCCTTGAATCCCCTTTCATGTTTGTTTGTTCATTCATTTAGCAAAGATGCACTGAGTCCCTCCTGTGTTCTGGGCTCAATAACAGGGGCTGAGGGGATGGGTCTGGCATGGATCCTTCACGAAGGAGGGTCTAGTCTGGCTAGCACAGGCCCCTGTCAACGCCACAGCCTTCTGGTGTCATAAACGTGATTGGAAAGGACCTAGGAAATCATCTAACTCAATTCTTGCGTTGTTGCAAAGCTGCAGGGTGAACTCTAGAGAGGGTAAGTGGTTTGACCAAGGTCATCCGGATGGTTCCTGGCAGAGCTGGGGTGAGCACTGAGCCCCCCAACCGCTAGTCTAGTGTTTCGGTCAGTCGGTATACCGCACTTCTCATCTACATTCTTGAGAAAACATGCCTCCTTTGGTGTTCTCTCTCCTCCCTTTAAAAGGCTCTGAAACAGCCAAATGGCCACCATCTTCCATGGCCCACAGGCCTGGATTCCCAGCAGAGGGACGCTCGGTGCAGACCTGCCCCCCATTCAGCAGCACGGAAGGTGTTGACTAGCACTCTGTTAGTTCTTGGTTGCCTTTTTTAATCTGTTGTTTGAAATCCTTGCCTTTTATTGGTATATTTACTTTATGACATACATAAAGAGCTGTATTAAAAAATAAATTGTGTTGTAAAAGCATTCAGTAATGTTTATTAATATTGATTAGTCAGAGAGCAACGAACTCTATTGCTAGAAGGATAATTTGCAGTAATATCAGCTAAGCATTCGCAGCTTGTCAAATGACTGTCTAATCCAAACATTTAAAAAAAGTGGGTAAAAGGATAATTTCCCTTATTTATGCCTTGAGAAAATGAACGTGACCCATTTCCTAGCCAATATTAGAACTATTATTTTCTTTTTCTCCTTGGGGGTACCAGACCTTCTCTCTGAATCCAGGCAGTCTCAGGGCTGGATCTCAGTGTCAAGTATCCCTTTGTCTTGGGGTGCTTGGTGACTGCTTCGCTAGCGGTAGCCTCTCGTGGGTCTGCTCTGGCTGCATGCATCTGTGCTGAGGGATTAGGAGGTGGAAATGGAGACTTGGTTCCTGTCCTCTAGGAACTTATAGTTCGGAAGAACTTATAAAGGGCTTAGTCCAGAATTAGGAACTTGATACTCCAAGTAAGTATATAAGGAGAATGGTGCTGGGTGTGATTGTTGACCCCCGGGGACTGCTATATGTCACTCACCGTTGGCAGCATTAAGAGAGGCTCCTTGAGAAGGTACCATGTCACCCTTAGAAGGTAGGGAACATTCCCTGAGCGTCCCAGATGTCCTGTGGATGACCTGCTCTGGCTTAGGGTGGAGGCCTCTAGTGGAACGGGCTCTGTTCAGAGGATTCCTTCGCCACAAAAAGGCATGTGGAGAAAGTACAGGAGGCTAGACCATGTATGGAAACACCTTGCAGTCTCCCTGGAAGTTGCTTTTGGGGGTAAATCCCTGGTAACCGAATGGGTTTTCATTCGTCTCTTCTTAAAATTCAAGCCCAGAATGGCACTGACTGTTTGGCCTTCCTCTTGTTATTCGAATTGAAGGTAAGTGGACATTGAAGGTACATTGTGAACTTAATGGTCTGGGGAAGAAGAGAGAGCCCGTTGCTGAAGTACATGAGCTTTTTCCTCTGTCAGTTGCATTTCGACTCGGAGAGGTGAGCGAGGCCAGGTGAGGTTCTCTTACCACTGGGTTTAAGCGTTCTTTACTGCTTTGAAGACAGAGCGTTGTCCGAGCCTGTGAAGGGATCCCCCTCATACAGTGCCCACATGGGAGGGAGACACGGTAGCATGTCAGGGTCAGCGGGCAGGTCCTGATCAAGAGCGGGGTGAGAGGTTTGCACGGGGCTGTGTTCCCATGGTAAGTAGAGGGCCTTGGAGAGTACTGATTCCCATGGGGCAGCAGGCTTTTGAGAAAGTAGGATCATTTAGACCATCGTTGGGAGCTGACTCACAGACTCTCCTGTCTTGTCCTTGTCTGTTCTGAGTACCCCTAGAATCACTGTTTAGGTCAAGTTGACTGTCACAGGATCAGAAAGCAAAAGATCAAGCACTGGGGTGACTTCTGCATGTGGGGCAGCTCAGACCAAGTAGAGGGGGTGAGTTGGAAGGACCTTCAGAGCCGCTGGAGCTGGAGTGTTGGTGGGGGCAGGGGATAGAGTCACTCAGGGTGAGAACAAAGAACACATTGTCTTATAAAGGCCCTTCCTTATAGGATGGCTTCCCCACCGCATCTTTCCTCGTGCAAAAGTGGGTAGTTCCCTCCACTCACTTTCCCTCATAACAGATCCTAGTTTTCAGTGCTGGTGTGGCGTGCTCAGCAAAACTCGTACGGCAGGTACTTCCATCTCCCCAGGGGCACAGCGAAGAAGGGCAGCCCTTGGGTTACTGGAACAGAATTCTCTCTCTAGACTTTCTTACCTATTGGTCTGTTCTCACTGCCATTTGTCTCCAGGCAGAGAACTTGGGAAGAAATGGAACATTGGTGGTGCTGGGCCTTGAACCCCTCTCTCTCAGACAAGCAGCACTGCTGGCCCTTCTAGACTTCTCCCCTTAGTCTTTGGCTGTGTGGGATACAGGAAGGCCTAGCTTCTCCTGCAGGGTGTAGTACAGAGGGTGCCCCTTAGGGAACAGCTGTTGTAGTCGGCTGTCCCTGGAGGCTGAGGGTGGGGGAGGATGGAGTCTGGCGTGAGTCTCTCCCTGCTGCCACTTTTTCTGCTATTGTCGTCTAGCGGGCTGAGGAGACGAAGCTTACCCCGAGGGTGAGGTTGGTCTGAAGCTCAGGCTTTATGCGGCTATGAGGTTGCCGTTGGCCTTCCTTGTGTGGACTTCGGGGGCACAGGATGAGGTTGGAGGCTGCCCATGAAGCTCCTGTGCTTGGACTAGTGTTCAGATGAGAGGAGGATGCCTGGACCCCACCTCAGATGGAGGAATTTCTTTAGCAGCGTGGAGCAGTCACTTCTAAACTAGCCCCTATAAAGAAAAGGAAAGATAAACGCGGCTTCTGCTACTATATAGTTACAGTCTGAAGCAGATGAGTTTTTATGAACTTTCAGCCTCACAGCAGCACGAAAGTGGTTTGAATGAGTGTGGAGCTTGCTAGCTTGGTTTTACTAGTGAGAGTTGTGTGGTTGAGAATCAGTGAGAAGGAATGTGTCCTTCCCTCCAGTTACTTGTTAAAAGGTTCGTATTTGCTTACCTCTGTTTTCCCATAATGATTCAGTTCTCTTGAGACAATAGCTAGAAACCCGTTAGAGGTTAATTTTTTCTTTGTCTTTTTGGACAAAATTGAAAACCTGTTACTTTCAGGAGTTTACCCAGTGGGCCAGGTGTGGTGGTAGCTGGGGAGCACCTGAGCCTGCTCCCCAAGAGCGGGTGGTGGGGCCCTGAAGCCTGTGGGGAATGGACGTTCCTCTGAGTCCAGCATGGAGTTGCTTGGGCCATCTAGAGCTGTGTTTCAAAACAGTGTTCAACACTATTGCTTCTCAGAGAAGAGAGTGTGAAAACCAAGGCAGCATATGTAGACAGGTGCAAAGATGTCCCCAGCTGTCCTTTCCTGTGTTATCGTGGAGGCTGATGACCTCAGATGACCATGAGTAGTTTGACCTTGTGAAAAGGCAGGGCCGGCCTGGGAAAATATGAGTGTGTGTGGAGAGGAAGAAGGAGGCGGATGGAATTTCCATTTTCATCAGAACGCTTGCAGCGGCATAGTGTGGCGGCAGAGGTGGTAAGGGTTGGGGTCCAGGGAGACAGACCCTGAGATCCTGCAGTTTGTACTTTCACTCTGGAAACCAGTTGCGATTCTGTTTCCACATTGGCCATTCCTCAGCCCGTGCCATAGAAGGTCTGTTGGTGGTCCTTGCATGCACTCAGATTCTTCTCTGCCATTTCCCTTTGCTTTGGATTAGAAGTCTCTACCTCTTCACATCCATCCCTTGGTGTCTGAACAATAATGACAGGGGTGGGTGAACCGGCACTGGCTCAGTTGAGCTCCAGGCCTGGGAGGTGTTCCCTTTTTCTCTTCTGAACTTGGTGTTCTTTGCCCTGGTCCCTCCGCCAGTGAGGCAGGACCTTCGTCCTCAAGCTACATGTGGGATCACTTGGATGCCATGCTCGCCTCTGGGAACCCGTGCAGGGCACTGAGTTAGTGGGTCAGGTGCAAGGCAGTCTCCTTACCCCAAGGATTGGGCAGGAGAGGACACCCATGTCTCTGAAAGCTGCGAGATGCATGGCAGCAGAATGGTTCCAAAGAAAGGCTGGTCATGAGTTCTGGAAGTTTCTTTCACTGACATATCACAGGTGAGTAAAGGAGGGAAGTCAGGTCATCTGGATTAGAAGGTTTTAAAATGAGTAGATATCTGAGAATGGGTGTCAGTTTTTTCCTTGGGCTGTCCTAGCCTGACTGCCCTGGTGTCATGAGACATCACACAGTGGAACGTGGCTCAGAGAGATAATAGTGCCCCTCAGAGGAATTCCTTGGAGGCTGGGTAAAAGGACATGGGTAAGACTTTGGAATAATAAAGTTTTGACACCATGAGAAACCAGAACCTTAGATATCACCCATCACTTTACAGGTGAAAAAATGCAGACAGATCGTGATAGCATGGTTCTAAGGTCACAAAGCAAGTTAATGGCCAAGTTAGGACAAAAATCCAGGTCTTCTGGCTGCTCAACTGGCATCCTTCCCCGAATCCTGCTCCCTCTGTAGTAGAGGGCAAGAGTGCATCACCTTACACACCACGCCAATCCAGTTGGTCAAGAAGGCCACTGACACCAGTTGCCAGGCAAATCCGTTTGCACCAAACAAAACAAAACAAAACAACAGTAGGGTTACCCAGATGAGAGACTTGATCTGAAACCTGCAGGGAGAAGAGATGGGAGCCCAAGAGCCAGGGTGGGGATGCTCATCCTGGTGGTGACTGCTGAAACCTGAAGCCTGGCCACTCCAGGGCCCTTTGGGAAAACAAACCTGAGTGTGTGTTTGTCCTCGTCTTCCTCCTGACAGCCACCCCGGAGGTGGGCACCCCTGGAAAGCATTAGTGAAGGGACTTCCCTGGGGGTCCAGTGGTTGAGACTCCGCGCTCCCAGTGCAGGGGGCCCAGGTTTGATCCCTGGTCAGGGAACTAGATCCTGCGTGTCGCAACTGAAAGATCCCGCATGCTGCAACAAAGATCCCACACTCTGCAGCGAAGACTGAGCGCAGCCAAATAAATAAATATTTTATATAAAAAAAGCGTGAGTGCAGAAAAAGTTGGAGATAAATAAGACTGGAACCCACATGCTGCCGTCCACCTGATCTGACCATGAACTTGTGTACGAGGGTCACCTGTGGAACCACTTGTGAATAGAGCTTTTGCTGCTCCACGGAACAGCTCTTAGGAAAGCAAACCTTTGTCATGCCCAGGCAAGTGACAGGCATACTCAGCTCCAGCGTGTGCACATGCATGCGTGCACACACACACAAACATGCCTGGGTACATATTTTAAACCATGCTTTGCCCAGAATGCTAGTAGGACATGTCCCAGTGCCCAGCATTGTGAAATATGTTTAGAGCTGAGAATGTTCAGTGAAAATGTTCTGTACCGTTACTATTTCTCAATTGGGTTGGATCAGCCTTGGCCGGGGGTCAGATAACATGGGGGTGGGGTGCACGGCAGTGTCAGGGATGAGGGTGTGTGTGCACTTGTGATTGAGAAATCATTTGTTGTCTTTGGCAAAGCGGTAAAGGGAAAGCAAGCAAACACGACTGTGATTGAGAAAGAGTTCTGTGAAGGGGCCTGGGCCCGATCACTGTCAGAAGCTGCACACAGTGGACCCCTATGCTGTCTTCAAGCCACTAGACTGCCACCCATACTCATCCCGGGGCCCACAGGGTATTGACGCACCTCTGGGTTCTTGTGGGATTTGGAAGGTGCTGGCAGTGGGTGGCTTGGTTTAGTTCTGTGATCTGGACAGCAGATCCGGGCACCACTGGCTTGAGTGTATAATCCTCCCCTTCCCTACCTGCGTTCATCTAATATCAGTACCGGCAGCCCTCCAGCCTTTGACTGTGGTCCTAACGCATCAACATCCTGACTGCAACGGGCCGTTGGCTCTAAGGGTGCCCACCTGCCGGCCCCATCGCCCTCAGCTCCTGCCTCTGGCTGCCACTGCCTGTCCCCTTCCTCAGGGCTGAGGCCCCTGGGGAGGCGGCAGGCAAGGCGCAGAGACAGGGTGGGGTGGATCCTGTATCCGGCAGAGGCATGGACAGGCCTGAGAACAGGAGTGTGAGTGGGAGGAAAGGCAGAGTTCTGGGCCAGATGGCCCCCTGGCCAGCCCGCGACCCAGACTCTCCCAGCACCTCCCCACTAGCCGCCTGCTTCCCTGCCTCTGACCAGCTCTGTTGCTGGCTCCTGACTGAGTGGCGGGGTCTGATGGGAAAGGCCCCAGGCTGGGAGTTGGGGTCGGAAGAGGGTTGCAGGCTGGGCCTGTGACCAGGGGTTACCAGGGCCTCTGTCTTCCTGGGGTGGTCATGGGTGCCAGGTTCACCTCACTGAATAAACGAGATAACGTACATGCAAGTTCTTTGGAAAGCCGAAACCGACGACTGCCACCTTCTCTTTATAGAGTGATGTTACCTGGTTTCTTCAAACCTTTCTTTCTGCCAGGGCTCATCCTCTGGCCAGACGTAGAGGGAGAACACTTTGACAGCTGGGCCTTTGGGGAAGGTTTTGTGTGTTGGAGAGTGACTGCCGTTTTGAGAAGCTCTGGATGCCCCGAGAGAGGGGCATCTTTTGTCCACGAAGGCATCAGTTCACTAATAAGCTGCGACGTGCCAGTCGCTGTGTGGGAGCTGGGCTATGAGAGAGAGCAGGTACGGGGCAGCTCTCCCGGGTCAGCAGTCTCTTGGGGGAGCCGGATATATGCACAACGCAGCACAGTGAGGGCCGTGCCGCGAGTGAAGTAAGCAGAGGCGCCTCTGCCTCCACGTGTGCTTTGTGCTAGTTCGTGAGGATTATGTCTGTCTAACTGGCCTGGTGCTTCCTCTTTCCTCTCTCCACAATTGAATCTGATTTTTCTTCTTGGTCTACGTGCCAGTGGATGAAGAAGTAGGAAGTGCCCTATCCTTCTAGCCCTTGGACAAGACCGGGAATAGATGCTTCCCTGGCAGCCTTCCATGGGAAAGGGGGCTTCCAGCTGTTGTGGATCCAGGGATATGTCTCCGTCAGCACCCATCTGCAGCTCCCCTGCTCTCCATCTCCCTTCCTCTTGCTCACCTGCCACAGGCATGGCTGCCAAGCCCCCAGGTAGGGGTGGGCCTGCTTTCTGTCCAGCCACAGCAGCAGCAACCTGTCTTTTCCTTTCCCCTACAGGAAGCTGCACAGTGGGATGAAGACGTACGGGTGTGAGCTCTGCGGAAAGCGGTTCCTGGATAGTTTGCGACTGAGAATGCACTTACTGGCTCATTCAGGTAGGCGAGGATGCCCTGACTGGCCTGTTGGAGCACGGGCACCCACCTCCTGCCCACTTTCACCCCCAACCCAGAGCATGGCTATCCCCACTGCCAGCCGGGCCTTGGTCCACCTCATCCTGTGGACGCTCCGTCCAGGCTCCTGGAGCAAAAAGTCCATCCTGACCATGTGACCGTCTGGATGAGCCCATCGTCCTGCTCTCCTGGGCTTCCTGGGGCTTTGTTGGTACCCAGCGCCCTGTGTGATCCACCTTCCAAAGTAGACTGCAGTTTCATTAGCAGAACAGTTGTGGAATTAGGTTCTCGCTGTCTAATGAATCTGACTCTTGGGTTCACTAATTATACAGGAGCCTTTAATTAAATAGATATAGAAAGGTTGGAACACAAAGCTAGTTACAGCGTGCTGGCTTTTGCAAGTTAATTTTATCCAATTCTAGTGGGGTCGACGTGGCAGCTGCTGGTATTTTTGCTCGTGTTTGAGCAAAGCTTCTCTGCCCCGTGAGGCGTGGAGAGGGGAGAGCACTGTCATGCAGCGTGCCCAGGCGTTCTCGGTGGAGGGAGGGATACAGCAGGTCCAGGGCTGCTGCTTCGAGGCCAAGCCGTCGCCTGGCTTCAGCTGCAGAGGCCACCGCACTTCCTTGCTGGGGCCAGTGCTCTTTTCCCTCTAATTCCCTTGCCTTTCAACCTTGGAGTCACGTTTTGGGGGAGAAGAGAGGGCTGTCTTCTTACTCCGTCTTGCTGTCTCCCATCTGTCTAGTCCATGGTCAGTGTCTGCTCTTCCTTTCCCATTTTGCCTCCAGCAAGGGGCCCTCCAGGCGGTTGGTGGTTCAGAGTGTTTGTGAAATGAGCCTGCTTTGGGGTTGGGCAGATCTCCATCTGTGTGACCTCGGGCAGGTTTGTCTTCTGAACCCCCAGTTTCTGTATCGGTAAAGGGCAGGTGTTGCTAACTCACATCAGTTAGGTAACAGAATGTATGACGAAGGCGTCTGTAGTACACTCCTTACCATACAGTGGCTGCTTCTGCTTCCACCTCCCTCCCTTTCCCCAGTTCTGAAGTTGTCGTTTGGGAGCGTTCCCATCACCGTACTCCCGTTGAGGACAGTCTGGCTGCTTATAGTCTGTCCTCGCTGCCTCCATCGCCTTGGTCGTGGAAGTGCATTCGGTGGCTTTGTATATGCTTCCGCTCGCCACCGCCTCACTGCAGAGCCCCTGTGCCTCTGCGCTGCATGGGGTGCTGTCACTCTCCCTGGCCTTCATGGCCCTTCGTCAAGTGCCCTAACTCCTTCTCACTTCCCAATCTTCCCTCTTCCAGATCCAAAGATTGGGCCGCACCGGGCCACTGTCTGTCTCGCTGTACCCCGTGTCTTTGTGTTCCATTTCTCCTCCCCGTGGGGCCTCCCCTCCCCGACACCTGGCCCCTCAGAGCCATCCTCAACCCCCACCTGCCCCACGTTGGCCCCGAGTCCTGGGCCCAGGCGCTCCTGCGCTTGGCATCTGCCTGGTACCCGTGCACTCTTTTTATTTTTATAACTTGCACCTCCAATCTTTTTGCTCCCCCTTCACCTTTGCAGGTTGTTGAGGGTTTAGTGGGGGAGTTTCGTGAGCTGTCTGCCCACAGGTCAGCCACCCTCCCCCAGAGCAGAGTGTGGGTCTTCCATTTCATTCGCTCCGTGCTCCAGCCCCCTGTGTGGTCTCTGACTACGTGCCATTGGATGCTTCCACGTGGGTAGTATAGCCTGCGCTTGAAGCTTCCTCGCCCTCTCGGTAACTCAGCCTGGTAAGCACCCTTTCTCCTTACTGTTTCCTTGAGTCTAGTGCACTAGCCAGACTCATGTGCTTGTCCACACTGTGTGTGGACCAGCACAGCTCGCTTTCCAAGCTCTGTGGCTTTGTTCACCCGCTTCCCTCTGCGTGGAATAACCCATCCCTAGTCTTCCCAGATTTTCCGAGTTCCCTTCCACGATGTCATCCTCAACTGTTCCTCACATCCGGCCAGAAGCAATTGAGCCTTCTCCTGGAGTCCATATTTTTTTATCCAAAGCTGTCTTTGGACCCAATCTTTCTTCTCTGTATTATTGTTATTAATGGAATTGCCTTATCTCCTCCTGCTTGGGAATCAGGGTTAGGAATTTGGGCATCTACCTCCTGACCATGTGACCTTGGGCAAGAAATGTAAACCTCTGAGCCTCCAAACGGAAGGCTCCCGTTAGATGCTTCGCACGCTGCCCGACGCACGATAGGCTCTCAGTAAACGTAACTTCCCTTTCCCTCTGTTCCCCTAATAGACTGGAATAAGCTACTTGGGGACAGGGTCTGTCCCCATTAGGTGCCGCACATTACCTGGCACGGAATTGGAGTCTATAGATACTGGTTGAATGGACGACTGCAGCCTGGGAGGCCGGGCAACTCAAGGAAATTCCAGTCTCCCACCGGGTCTCTCCTGCAATAGGAATTGTTTAGACTGTGTCCCAGGGGTTCACTGGAGGGCAGCCAGGAGCCCACTGGCTGAGTGTGAGTTAGCCGAGGTCTCCATCGTGAAGCCCAACACTTCAGCGGCGTTGGTAGAGCCGGTGGGGTGGCAGAGAGAGGAGGAGCTGCTTACGCACGTTCAGGGGGTGCAGAGCCCCCGCTTCTGACGAGTGACTTTGCACCAGCCCATGACCGAGATGCTAGTTCAAGGTCCCACAGTCTTGTGTGGATACCCTGGCAGCTTTGGGAGCTGGGGCCTATTTTCTTAACTTTTCCTGTCTGCCGCTGAAGTCTGTGCAAATGATTTGTCCCTCTGAAATTCACTTGCCACTGCCCTTATAAAAGAGGAGTCGGTGATGGGGAAGGTATGATGGGTCACAGCAAGGCCTTAGTTCACCCTTGCAGATAGCTCATAGCCTGCTTCAACTCTGATATTTCTGTGCTCTGTTTTCTCTTTCTCTGGTCCCATATATCTCTCACCCCTGTGCCAGAATGGCTTGAAAATAAAGCAGCAGCAAGGGCTTTGTGAGGCTGATCCCGAATTGTTTGCCCCCCTGGTAAACAGCGAAGGCCCTGAGGCCTCTAGAGAGACCTGACCATGTCGGGGAGGTGGGGTCAGAGGGCTGGGCCAGTGGTGCCAGGTCTTCTCCGGGATTCCAGTAGCAGAAGTTGGGTTTTACCTGTTCCAATTCCTCCCCCAGTTGCACGATATCAGACCTTTGTGAGGTCTTAGAGGAGACGTTTGATTAGATGACATGAGATTTTCTTGCTGCCCTGTTTTGAAGGCTCCGTGCAGGGAGGCAGCAGCCAGGATGGGCCCTGAGGGTCTGTAACGCAGACCCACCTTACACAAGGTCACCAGGGGTTGGAGCAGCGGTGCAGAGCATCACGGAACAAGAGTTGCTCCACAGCCCTGGGGACTGTGTTTTAAAAAGGGGTCAGGCCGTGGTGAAGGGAGTCTGGGCTCTGGGTTGGGGTCAGGGAGCTCCTGGCTTCCCCTAAATATTGTCACTGCCCAGGAGAGGCTCATTCCTGCCGTCTCTCCTTCGCAGAGCTGCACGGGCTCTGCGTGCTTGCTGCCCTACCCCCTCTTGGCGAGCGTGGCCTGTGTTTGTTATTGTAGTTCTGGCGCTGGGCCAGGCCTGGCTGGGTGCCAGCCTTGTGGGTACAGTGTGTACAGTGAGTGCTGAGCCAAGTTTGTCATCATACACGATTAATTTTTTTTTTCTCATCTGGTAGGGGTGGGGTGAAGGAGGAGGAAAGAAGGAGTTTCTCTGATGCTGGAGTACAGGCCTCATTGAATTCTGCGGAGATATTATTTCTCAAAGGCTCACTCTCCCCCCCACCCAGCTTTCCTCTTTCTCGAATTGTCTTCCTCCTCTCTTCCATGTTTCCCTATCCAAGGAAATCAGCCTGTATAAGATCGACACTGTGAGGTCTTATTTTCAGTGACTGGAATACCAGATTTATACTCTTAAATCAGTTTTCATTGTGTTGAAATTGACAATTTGTTTAATTAGAAGCTTGCCCTGTAGGAGGTCCTTCTTAGAGACAATTCTCTTTCTCTCTCTCTCTCTTTCTTTTTTCTCTTTTCAGACCCTAAATGGTAGTAGGAATGTTCAGCTTAATTGAAGTTTTGATTTTGATTTGAAGGCGTTAACTAACCAAATGTTTATGAGATATACCTGATGATAACAATAAGTTTAAATTAACGAACAATAACCTAACTCACTCACTAATGAGACTGATCTGGCCAGACCCTGCATTCTCAGAGGTGGTTTGGGGATCAGGAAGTCCGAGCGTTGAGAAAGAGATTTGGGGTGAGAAAAGTGACCACTAGAACACTTTGCAAAGCTGCCCCTTCTGGAGCATGAATCTTGGGTGGAGGATAATGCAGGGAGCCGGGGAAGAATCCCAGCCCCTCTGCATCCCCGGATCCCTCTGAAGTCTCCTGCCCATCTTTTGCTGCCCCATCCCTCGTGGGAGCATCTGTGACCCTCTGTCTCTTTGCCACTCCTTGTTCTTACTTAAGAGAACATCCTAGCTCTGGATTTCCATGCAGAAACCACAGACTCGGGCGATGACTCGAGTTGGTCCTGCGATTTGCTCGGGTAGCGTTTCCCATTAGGTAGTGTTTCCCACAGCTTGGCCTGATGTGCTGGTGGATTATAACTGAGCACACCCAGAACTGCTTGCCCCTAGTTTTGCCTTGGCCGCATGCTATTTAGAGGCTTGCATATTTCTGTGGCCTGCTTCTGTTCTGGGAGTGTCATTCATTTCTGGAGCCAGCAGATGCATCAGGCTCTGTGTACTTAACACTGGAGAACAGGCAGCACCCCTACCCTCCGGGCGCTTAGGTCTAGTAGGAGAGATGTTTGACTGTAAAGTTATAAAAGAAGGTGGTGTGTGCTGAGCGCCAAGAAAGAGTTCTAGGAGGAATTCAAGGAGGAAGGGGGCTCCTGGGAGAAGGTGGTAGAATGGATTTCTGAGAGCACCTGGTGGGGGCAGCCCACGCCGCCTGGGGTGACGTGCAGTGTAGCTGGGCCTGTAGGCTGGGCGTGGGGGGAGGAGGGGGCAGGGTTTAGAAGGGAGGAGCCGGGCAAGATTGCAAGCAAAATCAGTGCAAGCAAAATGATTTGCATTTCACCTAGGGCACTCAAAAGCGCTGAAAGATCGGATAAGGAAGGGACACTTTCATTCCTCTGGAACAGAAAGGACTGTTGGGCTTTTTGATGCACACTAGGCTGGAGTAGAGGGTGCATAAGACTCTTGGGGAAATGGCGTGACAGGCAGTCTGTCCTGGGGCGCGGCTGGAGGGGGGCGTGGCCTGTGCCTCTTGCAGTGGTTAGGGGCACACAGCCCTTCTTTGGGGGGATCCCATCCTGCATGCTCACTCCTCCTCACCCTTCTCCAGGCACTGTGAGCCTTGGCTATTGAGAAACACCCCGATACCAGACTCCTCGCCACAGTCAGAGCCACCGGGAAGGAGCGTGGTCTTTGGCTGACAGATCTTCTGATTCCAGCAGCAGCATGGTGTGGCCAGGACATATCATCTGGGGCCAGGTCACCGTCTGGTGGGGAAAAGGGCAGGAGGGGTTGGGGTCAGAAACCAGATTGGTTCTCTCATGCTTTCCCCTGATCAGATGGAAGAAACAAAATTTCACGAGATGTCGAAGATCTGTGGGTTGTACCTGTCCCCCTTTTTTCTCTTTTGGGAATAATACTAAGCTTTGAGGTTCAGGGTCCTTCTTCCCAAAGACAGAGAATGTGTGGGGGAACGAGGTAACTGGATTACGCCCTGGGACTGCGAGGCGGGGAGATGAGCTGGTCCCCGTGACGATGATGGAGAAGAACCTCAGGATGCAAAGATGGCTTCTCCTGACCTTGCAGCTTCTTCCTCTCACTCCCCCCTCTCTTTCCAGATCAGGCATCTGCTAAAAGCAAGAGACTGAGGTTATCCAGGCAGCTTGGAACCCAGGGTCCATTTGCTCCCTCTCTGCTCACTCCCTTCTTCTGGTTGGCTTTCTGCCATCAGGGTAAAACCAGGAGATAACCAAGAAGAAACTTCTCAGGACCTCAGCCTCACTCAACATGCCTGCAGAGCTGGGCACGATGGAGGGTTTGGGTTAAGATGGGACGTGAGTGGCTCAGAGCCTGCCTTCCCCTTGGTCCTCTTGGGTGATGGGGGCACAGGAAGAGGGAAGAGAAGCTACGTTCCCCGGCTCTCTCTCCAGCACGCTCCCCTCTCTCCCTCCCTGCTCTGAACCTGGCCTGCTTCCCGAACTTTTTCCCAGAGTGGTGTCGTCACCGGCCTGCCGGCAGGTCTGGATGTTCTGCCAGCATTCCAGAGAGTTTATGATCGCTTGCAGATGTGCCTCCAAGAACACACTGTACCCAAAGCAGAAATTAACGCAGCCTTGACTGCTGTCCAAGCCCGTACACGGGAGAGACGAGAAAGAAAACAAAAACTGTTTAGTGCTGTTTATAAATTATATACTGGCTGATGAAAAATACATTTCTTCCCCCTCTCCTCCCCATTCCTCGCTGTCCCCCACCCCCGCCCCTTCTCCCTTTCTGCCTCAAGAGCCTAAAAGGAGACCAGAAGAATATGGCTTTGCCTTTTAGCTCCCGTTTTGGCGGAGAACCGAAACCCTGCTGCTGGTTCACAGCCAGGGTATTTTTCCCCTTTACCTGATGAAATATACTGGTGTTTCCAGCCCAGATGGGGTGTTTTTGGTTTTGTTTTCTGGGTTGGTTTTTTTTTTTTTTTTTGGGCAAGGATGTTGTTTACAGCAAGTGACAGGTCCTGTGATGGCATTGGGTGCGATACTGGCCCCGGGGCAGATAAAGCCCACCCATTTCCCCACTGCAGTGCTGCTGGAGGTGTGTGCCTGGGTCCCCCGGCCCTGAAGATGTCACGTTGGGCCAGCTGTACAGAGAAAGTTCGGAAAGTTCATCGCAGGTCATCGTATTAAACAGTGTTTTCACCACTTCTCTCCCACCCCTTCACCTACAGCCCCTGTGTGAAAAGGGGGTTCACATAGCCCTCTCCCCAAATACACATGTCTCTCCCTCCATGTGGTGCCTTAGCAGGGGTTTGGGAAGCTCGTGCCTCTACCCCTCTGGAGCCCAGCCTCTCCCCGTAGGCTTGAGTGCCCCCTCCCAATTTATTCTATAAATTCGTTTCCACATTATGTCTATCCATTTACATGGCTTTTGTGTTGTTTAATACTGCTAATGTTTATCATTTGCCCAACAGGCTCGACAGATTTTGCTTCCTGTAGAGCATCGAGGCTTTAGAGCCCCCTCGTTGCTAAGTAGCAGTCTCCCTGTACTGTAATGGGCTGATTTTGTATTCCGTTCAGCGCTGTATCTTATTTTTGTATGCAAGACAAAGTGTTTTGATGGAGGACGATTGCGGCAGTGTCTGGAGGCTGTTTGGAGTTTTATGGGCTGTACAGTACACTGTGTGCTCTCCGAACAGAACACAGGCTGTTGCATTTTGGATTGGATTTGTCATTTTTCCCCCCTAAGAGAGGAGCCTGTCAGATAGAACATTAAGGGTGGAGGGAAGAAAGTGGAAATTATGTAATAACCTTCTTTCTCCCTCTGTTTCTCTCTCTCTGATTTTTCTATCCCAAAATAGGGTGGCTTCTCCCCCCATACTCCCTTGCGTACCGTATGATTCTGTCAAGCAAGATAATGACGTTCCTGTCAGGAAATGAATGGCCCTCGAGAGGTGGATGCTGGGACATCCCGTCTGTCTATCTGTTCTCCTGTTCTCTCTTTCCCTCTCCCTCGCTCTCACCATCCTTCTACATTCCGGGCTGCTTTGCTGGCCCTTATTTTTGTCTGAGGATGGACGGCTAACGAGGTTGCAGGGTAGGATGTTGGTGTGTGATCCACCCGAAGGGGATGACATTTTCTTATTTCCGGGGTCTTTTCACCTTCCCGGATGTGCACCCTGCCAGGATTCCTAGGTGGTCCTCCCTTGCCCTCTTCTCTCCTCAGCCCTTGTGCCCTTGCCCTCTACCCGGGCTGTGCCTGGGTCCCAGTGTCCAGGGCTGTGCCCGATAGACCAGCTGCCTCCAGACCATGTAGTGATGGCTCTCTCTGCTGGCTGTTCCTCTCGGCGCTGTCTTCTGAGCTCACTCTGGTGGCAGGTGTTTATTTTTCAGCTCTGCTTTTCTCCTCGCTTCCATTTTTTTCCCAGTCTCCTTTCATGTCACTCCATCTCTTCGTCCCTGTCCTTGCATCTGTGTCGGCCTGGGCCTTTTCCCAATGCTCCTGTGCATTTCGTGTCTTTCTTCTTGTGTCTTCATTAGACTTTGTCTCCCTCCACCTTGATTGGCCTTCTCTCTCACAGCTCAGAGTTTCTTAGCTTGGAAGTTGGGCGGTGGTTGAGGTGGGGAACAAATTGTTACTCTGTCCCAGAAGGCCTGGGGAGGACTCCAGAGTGCTCCGAGAACTCCTGTCCCTTACCTCTCAGGGACCAGAGTGGGGCTTCTCTGGCTTGGTTCCTAGGTCCCTGGATGTTTTCTTAAGTTGAGCTGAGCATGGGCAAGTGGATGAGCAGGGTTAGGTTTTGCAAGATTCTTATTGGACTTTGCCACTAAAAAGTACACCTTGCTGGCATGGTGCTTTCAGAGGTCTGTACCATGCACCTGAGTACAGAGCCCACCGGGCACCTGGGAGAGTGTTCACCCCCACACCCCAGTGGCCTGGCATGGTGCCCGGCACATAGAAGGCTTTTGATGAGTACTTGTTGAATAAGGGAATACCCTGTTACTAACTTCTTTGTACTTCTGGGGAACATCTGGGTCTGGTGGGGACTGAGGCTTCCACAATTTGCGGTGCCCACCCTCAGAAAAAGATTATGGGAGACTGGTTCAAGATGGTGCGGTAGAAGGACATGCGCTCACTCCCTCTTGCGAGAGCACCAGAATCACAACTAACGCTGAACAGTCATCGACAGGAAGACACTGGAACTCACCAGAAAAGATACCCCACATACAAAGACAAAGGAGAAGCCACAATGAGATGGGAGGAGGGGCGCAATCACAATAAAATCGAATCCCATAACTGCTGGGTGGGTGACTTACAAACTGGAGAACGATTATACCACAGAAGTCCACCCACTGGAGTGAAGGTTCTGAGCCTTATGTCAGGCTTCCCAACCTGGGGTTCCAGCAACGGGAGGGGGAATTCCCAGAGAATCAGACTTTGAAGGCTAGCGGGATTTGATTGCAGGATTTCAACAGGACTGGGGGAAACAGAGACTCCACTCTTTAGGGCACACATAAAGTACTGTGCACATCATGACCCAGGGGGAACGAGCAGTGACCCCGTAGGAGACTGAACCAGACCTACCTGCTAGTGTTAGAGGGTCTCCTGCAGAGGCGGGGTGTGGCGGTGGCTCACCACAGGGACAAGGACACGGGCAGCAGAAGTGCTGGGAAGTACTCCTTGGCCTGAGCCCTCCTGGAGTCCACCATTAGCCCACCAAAGAGCCTCTAGGCTCCAGTGCTCGGTTGCCTCAGGCCAAGCAGCCAACAGGGAGGGAACTCAGCCCCACCCATCAGCAGACGAGCAGATTAACGTTTTACTGAGTGCTGCCCACCAGAGCAATACGGAGCTCTACCCACCACCAGTCACTCCCGTCAGGAAGCTTGCACAAGCCTCTTAGATCACCTCATCCACCAGAGGCAGAGAGCAGAAGGAAGAAGAACTACAATCCTGGAGGCTGTGGAACAAAAACCACATTCACAGAAAGATAGACAAAATGAAAAGTCAGACGACTATGTACCAGATAAGGAACAAGATAAAACCCCATGAAAACAACAAAATGGATTGGAGATAGGCAACCTTCCAGAAAAAGAATTCAGAATAATGATAGTGAAGATGATCCAGGACCTTGGAAAAAGAATGGAGGCAAAGATTGAGAAGATGCAAGAAATGTTTAACAAAGACCCAGAAGAATTAAAGAACAAACAAACAGGGCTTCCCTGGTGGAGCAGTGGTTGGGAATCCACCTGCCAATGCAGGGGACACGGGTTCGATCCCTGGCCTGGGAAGATCCCACATGCTGCAGAGCAGCTAAGCCCGTGAGCCACAACTACTAAGCCTGTGTTCTAGAGCCCATGTGCCACAACACCTGAAGCCTGCACGCCTAGAGCCCGTGCTCTGCAACAAGAGAAGCCACGACAATGAGAAGCCAGTGCACCGCTCGCTGCAACTAGAGAAAGCCCTCACACAGAATGAAGACCCAGCATGGCCAAAAATAAAAACAAATAAATTAATTAATTAAAAAAAAAAGAACAAGGAAACAGAGATGAACAATACAATAACTGAAATGAAAAATACACTAGAAGGAATCAACAGCAGAATAACTGAGGCAGAAGAACGGATAAGAGACCTGGAAGACAGAATGGTGGAATTCACTGCCACCAAACAGAATAAAGAAAAAAGAAATGAAGACAGACTAAGAGACCTCTGGGACAACATTAAACGCACCAACATTCGCATTATAGGGGTCCCAGAAGGAGGAGCGAGAGAAAGGACCTGAGAAAATATTTGAAAAGATTATAGTCAAAAACATCCCTAACATGGGAAAGGAAATAGCCACCCAAGTCCAGAAAGCACAGAGAGTCCCAGGCAGGATAAACCCAAGGAGAAACACGCCTAGACACATAGTAATCAAATTGACAAAAATTAAAGACAAAGAAAAATTATTAAAAGCAGCAAGGGAAAAATGATGAAAAACATACCAGGGAACTCCCATAAGGTTAACAGCTGATTTCTCAGCAGAAACTTTACAAGCCAGAAGGGAGTGGCACAGTGCATTTAAAGTGATGGAATGGAAGAACCTACAACCAAGATTACTCTAGCTGGCAAAGATCTCATTCAGATTTGATAGAGAAATCAAACCTTTACAGACAAGCAAAAGCTAAGAGAATTTAGCACCATCAAACCAGCTCTACAACAAATGCTAAAGGAACTTCTCTAAGTGGGAAACACAAGAGAAGAAAAAGAGCTACAAAAACAAAGCCCAAACAATTAAGAAAATGGTAATAGGAACATACATATCGATAATTACCTTAAATGTGAAAGGATTAAATGCTCCAACCAAAAGACATAGGCTTGCTGAATGGATACAAAAACAAGATCCATGTATATGCTGTCTATAAGAGACCCACTTAGACCTAGGGATATATACAGACTAAAAGTGATGGGATGAAAAAAGATGTACCATACAAATGAAAATCAAAAGAAAGCTGGAGTAGCAATACTCCTATCACATAAAATAGACTTTAAAATAAAGAATGTTACAAGAGACAAGGAAGGACACTACATAATGATCAAGGGATCAATCCAAGAAGAAGATATAACAATTGTAAATATATATGCACCCAACATAGTAGCACCTCAATACATAAGGCAAATACTAACAGCTATGAAAGAGGAAATCAACAGTAACACAATAATAGTGGGGGACATTAACACCTCACTTACACCAAAAGACACATCATCCAAACAGAAAATTAATAAGGAAACACAAGCTTTAAATGACACAATAGACCAGATAAATTTGATATTTATTTATTTATTTATTACATTATTTAAATGTAATTTTATTCTTTTTTTATACAGCAGGTTCTTATTAGTTATCCATTTTATACATATTACTGTATATATGTCAATCCCAATCTCCCAATTCATCACACCACCCCCCACCACCACCACCACTTTCCCCACTTGGTGTCCATATGTTTGTTCTCTACATCTGTGTCTCTATTTCTTCTTGCAAACTCGTTCATCTGTACCATTTTTCTAGGTTCCACATATATGTGTTAATATATGATCTTTGTTTTTCTCTTTCTGACTTACTTCACTCTGTATGACAGTCTCTAGCTCCATCCACTTCTCTACAAATGACCCAATTTTGTTCCTTTCTATGGCTGAGTAATATTCCATTGTATATATGTACCACATCTTCTTTATCCATTCATCTGTCAATGGGCTTTTAGGTTGCTTCCATGACCTGGCTATTGTAAACAGCACTGCAGTGAACATTGGGGCGCATGTGTCTTTTTGAATTATGGTTTTCTCTGGGTATACGCCCAGTAGTGGGATTGCTGGGTATTATGGTAACTCTATTTTTAGTTTTTTAAGGAACCTCCATACAGTTCTCCATAATGGCTGCATCAATTTACATTCCCACCAACAGTGCAAGAGGGTTCCCTTTTCTCCACACCTTCTCCAGCTTTGTTTGTAGATTTCTTGATGATGGCCATTCTGACAAGTGGGAGATGATACCTCATTGTAGTTTTCATTTGCATTTCTCTAATGATTAGGGATGTTGAGCATTCTTTCACGTGTTTGTTGGCAATCTGTATATCTTCTTTGGAGAAATGTCTGTTTAGGTCTTCTGCCCATTTTTGGATTGGGTTGTTATAGGGCATTCCATCCAAAAACAGCATATCACACTTTCTTCTCAAGTGCACACAAAACATTCTCCAGGATAGATCACATCTTAGGTCACAAATCAAGCCTCGGTAAATTTAAGAAAACTGAAATCATATCAAGCATCTTTTCCGACCACAACACTATGAGATTAGAAATAAATTACAGGGAAAAAGAATGTAAAAAACACAAACACATGGAGGATAAACAATACGTTACTAAATAACCAAAAGATTACTGAAGAAATCAAAGAGGAAATCAAAAAACACCTAGAGACAAATGACAATGAAGACACGACAGTCCAAAACCTATGGGATGCAGCAAAAGCAGTTCCAAGAGGGAAGTTTACAGTAATACAATCCTACCTCAATAAACAAGAAAAATCTCAAATAAACAATCTAACCATACACATAAAGGAACAGAGAAAGAAGAACAACCAAAACCCAGAGTTAGTAGGAGGAAAGAAATCATAAAGATCAGAGCAAAAATAAATGAAATAGAAACAAAACGATAGCAAAGATCAATTAAACTAAAAGCTGGTTCTTTGAGAAGGTAAACAAAATTGATAAACCTTTAGCCAGACTCATCGAGAAAAAGAGGGAGAGGACTCAAATCAATACAATTAGAAATGAAAAAGGAGAAGTTACAGCGGACACTGCAGCAATACAAAGCATCATAAGAGACTACTACAAGCAACACTATATCAATAAAATGGACAACCTGGAAGAAATGAACAAATTCTTGGAAAGGTATAACCTTCCAAGACTGAACCAGGAAGAAATAGAAAATATGAACAGACCAATCACAAGTAATGAAATTGAAACTGTGATTAAAAGTCTTCCAGCAAACCAAAGCCCAGGACCAGATGAATTCTGTCAAACATTTAGAGAAGAGCTAACACCCATCCTTCTCAAACTCTTCCAAAAAATTGCAGAGGAAGGAACACTCCCGAACGGATTCTATGAGGCCACCATCACCCTGATACCAAAACCATACAGAGATACTTCAAAAAAAGAAGATTACGGACCAATATCACTGATGAATATAGATACAAAAGTCCTCAACAAAATACTAGCAACAGAATCCAACAACACATTAAAAGGATCATACACCATGATCAAGTGGGATTTATCCCAGGGATGCAAGGATTCTTCAATATACGCAAATCAATCAATGTGATACACCATATTAACAAATTGAACAATAAAAATCATGTGATCATCTAAATAGATGCAGAAAAAGCTTTTGACAAAATTCCGCACCCATTTATGATAAAAACTCTCCACAAAGTGGGCATAGAGGGAACCTACCTCAACGTAATAAAAGCCATATACGACAAACCCACAGCAAACATCATTGTCAATGGTGAAAAACTGAAAGCATTTCCTCTAAAACAAGGATGTCCACTATCACCACTATTAGTCAACATAGTTTTGGAAGTTCTAGCCACGGCAATCAGAGAAGAACAAGAAATAAAAGGAATCCAAATTGGAAAAGAAGAAGTAAAACTGTCACTCTTTGCAGATGATATGTTACTATACATAGATAATCCTAAAGATGCCACCAGAAAACTACTAGAACTAATCAATGAGTTTGGTAAAGTTGCAGGATACAAAATTAACGTACAGAAGTCTCTTGCATTCCTATACACAAACAACAAAAGATCAGAAAGAGGAATTAAGGAAACAATCCCATTCACCACTGCAACAAAAAGAATAAAATACCTAGGAATACACCTACCTAAGGAGGTAAAAGACCTGTACTCAGAAAACTATAAGACACTGATGAAAGAAATCAAAGATGACACAAACAGATGGAGAGATATACCATGCTCTTGGATTGGAAGACTCAATATTATGAAAATGCCTATAATACCCAAAGCAATTTACAGACTCAGTGCAATCCCTATCAAATTACCAATGGCATTTTTCACAGAACTAGAACCAAAAAAATCTTAAAATTTGTATGGAGACACAAAAGACCCTGAATAGCTGAAGCAATCTTGAGGGAAAAAAACGGAGGTGGAGGAATCAGACTCCCTGACTTCAGACTATGCTACAAAGCTACAGTAATCAAGACAATATGGAACTGGCACAAACACAGAAATATAGACCAATGGAACAGAATAGAAAGCCCAGAGATAAACCCATGCACCTATGGTCAACTAATCTATGACAAAGGAGGCAAGGATATACAATGGAGAAAAGACAGTCTCTTCAATAAGTGGCACTGGAAAAACTGGACACCTACATGTAAAAGAATGAAATTAGAACACTCCCTAACACCATACACAAAAATAAACTCAAAATGGATTAAAAACCTAAATATAAGGCCAGACACTATAAATCTCTTAGAGGAAAACATAGGCAGAACACTCTTTGACATGAATCACAGCAAGATCTTTTTTGACTCACCTCCTAGAGTAATGGAAATAAAAACAAAAATAAGCAAATGGGACCTAATGAAACGTAAAAGCTTTTGCACAGCAAAGGAAACTATAAACAAGATGAAAAGACAACCCTCAGAATGGGAGAAAATATTTGCAAATGAATCAACGGGCAAAGGATTAATCTCTAAAATATATAAACAGCTCATGCAGCTCAACATTAAAAAAACAAACAACCTAATCAAAAAATGGGCAGAAGACCTAAATAGACATCTCTCCAAAGAAGACATACAGATGGCCAAGAGGCACATGAAAAGCTGCTCAACATCACTAATTGTTAGAGAAATGCAAATCAAAACTGCAATGAGGTATCGCCTCACACTGGTTAGAATGGGCATCATCAGAAAATCTACAAACAACAAATGCTGGAGAGGGTGTGGAGAAAAGGGAACCCTCTTACGCTGTTTGTGGGAATGTAAATTGATACAACCACTATAGAGAACAGTATGGAGGTTCCTTAAAAAACTAAAAATAGAATTACCATAATACCTAGCAGTCCCACTATGGGGCATATACCCAGAGAAAACCATGATTCAAAAAGACACATGCACCCGAATGTTCATTGCAGCACTATTTACAATAGCCAGGTCATGGAAGCAACCTAAATGCCCATCGACAGACGAATGCATTAAGAAGATGTGGTACATATATACAATGAAATATTACTCAGCCATAGAAAGGAACAAAATTGGGTCATTTGTAGAGAAGTGGATGGAGCTAGAGACTGTCGTACAGAGTGAAGTAAGTCAGAAAGAAAAACAAATATCGTATATTAACGCATATATGTGGAACCTAGAAAAATGGTACAGATGAACTGGTTTGCAAGGCAGAAATAGAGACACAGATGTAGAGAACAAATGCATGGACACCAAGGAGGGAAAGCGGGGGGGGGGGGCGGGGTTGGTGGTGGGATGAACTGGGAGATTGGGATTGACATGTATACACTAATATGTATAAAATAGATAAGTAGTAAGCATCTGCTGTATAAAAATAAATAAAATTCAAAAACAAAAAAGAAAAAAATAAAAAGGTTATGCATATCAAATGTGAGAGCCCCTCCCAGAGAATAGGCCCATGCAGTATCGGGGTGGGGTGGGTGCTGAAGCTTCTGTTTTATGAGCTTCAGGGAGAAGGGTCCTCCATAAACACCATGAAGTGCTGCCAGTTGAGGCCCCCAGAGTTGGAGCAACTGAGTGGGGAAATTCAAGGCTAAGGATAGGATGGTGACATCGGCCCTGCTCTGGGGACCCTCAGAGCATGGGGCAGCTGTGTTTGCAGGCCTCAGGTTTGCATTCTGCAAGGGTCAGGACAAATCCTCCCGCCTTTGTTAAATTGCCATTGGTCCCATTGGACCTGGTGGACCCCTCTGTATTTCATTCCCTCTTCTCAGTGAGCCTGGCTGGGAGCCACAGACCAACCCTAAGTCCCATCTCACCCAGAGACGCTCGGCGGATCAGTACACATGGCAGCATCCTGCCTGCACCCTGGCCTTCAGGGACTCTCAGTGAGACAACATGGTAGCCACCCCTTTCCTAGGTGCTCCATCTGCCTGGGCCGTAGAGTTGTGTCTGACTGGGGCAAAGCACTGGTCCTCTCATGGTCTGTACGCATGCGTGTGTGTGTGCACGTGCACGCATGTGTCTTGGAGAGGAACCAGGAAGGTGAGGGGTCCTGGAGGTGATGGGAAGTGTACCTAGAGGTCTAGGGGTCTGTTCTGCTGAGCTTCCAGACTCATCCATTAATTAGGGTCAGGGGAGGAAGTAGGATTGGACAGTTTTTTGGCAAGGACACTACTTACTCCTTGGAAGATGTGGGAAAGCTACAGTTATGTTCCCAGTAATGAGGGGCAGCTGTGTGTATATGTGTGTGCACACGTGTTTGTGGGTGCACACGTGAAAAAAAGAGATTGAGAAGAAACAGTTACATGAAATACTCAAAATTGTTCCTTTGCTGTAATGGCTCCGCACAGACCATTACCTTGCAGATTTAAAAACGAAATGAGCCCATCATATCTAGTGACTTCCCCCGACATTCATGCCTAATTGCAAAGCCTGCATTACCTTTGAATTTCAACTTCATTGTTTGTTATTAATTCTCAGGTATGGGTGGTATGTTTCTTGGATTCAACCATGAACATGTTGATTTGGTGTGATGGATGGAAATGTTTCTCAACAGGACCCCACTCAAGAACCTTTTTATTTTAAAAAAAATAGCCCCATGAGCTCTAGGATCGAGTCTAGAGTTTCCGAGGAATCCAGTGGGCTGAGGTGGGACATGGGGTTGACTTTGGAGGAGGCAGAAGTCTTGCATTTTTTAATTTAATAGTTTGGGTTTCCTATGAATGGTTCTGCGTTCCGTGCAATACTCTGCATTTTCATAACTGTCTCTTCCACTTTGGGCAGAGGAAGGGAGGGAAGACATAACAGCAGCAGTATTCTGTGGGCAAAGGAAGAAAACAAGAGAATGGGGCAGAGAACAGGCTAAATTTAAAATTGTAATTGGCTGACTTCCACTGGCTTGCGGGTGTTTTAATGACTCATAATAACTTCATTTAAAACCAGCTGAGCAGAAAATAGATTGGAGAGGAGCCTCGGGCCATTATGGATTTGTTTTTTTTGACAAGCTCGGTGTTCGGCAGCCAGGAAGGCTCTCAGAGAGGGCTTGGCTGTGTTCTCTCCCTCTCTCTCTCTCTCTCAGGGTTGGTGGTCTGCCCGGGAGAGATTGTATAGAAACCCAGGGCTGCTTTTTTTTCCACAGCACCCCCCCTCCATTTTTTTAACTGATTAAAAATAGACGCCTTGAGGTATTATTTTAGCATCAGTACCATTTTTTTTTTAACTTTTGATGTTGTAAATGGAACATAAATAAAATTGTTTTTGAAATTACTGAATTGATTAGGTAGTAAAGCCACTACGATGCATAAATTTCCCTTGCCGGTTGCCCTGATCCATATTTGGGGGGCGTTTCCCTTTTTTCTCAATCCCCTCCTCCTCTCCCCCACCAGCTCCACCTTCCCCCCCATGCGGACCCTCCCTTTGAATGGCAGGGTTCTTTTATCATCCCGGCAACAGCTAAATGATTTTTTTTTAAAGTTCTGTAGGATTTTGACAGGATTGGGTCTGTCCCGCTATCCAGTCAGCTCGAGGAAGCACGAGTTTTGGGAATTGCCAGAAAAGGCTCTAACCTGCCTCTAGCCTTTTTAAATAGATCCTGCCTGTTTCCCGTGCTAGGAACGGTGCCAGCCGGGCGAGTGATCCTTTTTCTCTTCTCTTTTTAAAGTCAGCCGGCTCAGCCATGGGCTGCATCTGTCTGGGCAGGACAAGAGGCCACCCCCCATCTGATTGCCTATAGCCATTTATCTATCCCCTCTTATGGCATCTGTCACCTTCTTTGTGTCATCGCTACTTATTTGCTTGTCCTTTTTCGCCTACTAGACTCTAAGCTTCTTCAGAACATGCGATTTATTTATGTCTCCCATACTACCTAGCAGAGTGACCTGCAAGGTGGTTATAACTCGGTTTTTTGAATAAACTAATGGGTGAGTGGATGAGTGTGTGGTGAGGCGCCTGGTGGGGAACAGCCCCAAAGCGCTGCCCTGCATCCTTCCAGCCCTGGGGGTCAGACGTCTGGACGAGGAGACAGGAGAGGGGGCAGGACCTTATGGGTGGCATGCTCGCTGGCATCCCTACCGCCTGACACACAGCAGGCTCTCAGTAAATACCGTTGAAGAAATGAATGGCTCTGGAGGCATGGCTGGGCCAGGGGGAAGAAAGAAACATCACTACGGTAGACGTACTGGATGCCTGCTGTGTTCCAGGCGTGGTGCTCGGCCTTCTCCATGTCTGAACTCACTTATCGTACGCTGACCTTGCAAGGTAGTTGTGCTGGTCCCATTTTACTGGTGAGGACACTGAGGCTTAAAGAATTGAAGTAACTTGTGGAAGGTCACACAGCCAGGAGTGGCGAAGCTGTATTCCTAGCCAGGGCTCTCTGCCCCTTACTTTTCCAGTATGCTGCACGGCGGTGCTGGACCGAAGCCTTGCTTTCCTGTTTGTAAAGATAACCAGTGTCTCAGTGACTGGGGGGCTGAGACAGCGAGAGCCAGTAAGTGTCTGTCCCCAGCGGTCCTGGGGGTGGGATGCGGTCGTTGGCTACTGCCCAGGGCCTTGCATCTGGGCCACCAGGAGCAGGTGTGAGGCTCATGAGCCTCTTTCAGCTCTGCCCAAGTCACGTGTGTTCATTTGTAGCTGCCGTGGTGGCTGTTACCCCTCCCCATCACCTTGCAGGGCAGTGGGTTCTGGGAGCGTTGCTGGAGGGTCTGTGGGTATTTGGCCCCCCTACCCAGGTGAGAGCTTGGCTGTGTCATTTGCCTGTTCCTACACCCCACTGCCGCGCCACACAGAGAGAAGGGGCAGGACCAGGGAGCTGGCACCGGTGCTCTCATCTGCATGGAGACCCAGCTGGGTGCTCTGCTCCTGGGGGGAGGCTCTCTGCTCAGTGATGCTGAATCAGGAGTGAAAGGGGCAGCTGACCAATGCCGCATCCCCGAAATGTGGGACCTGTGATGACTCGGGGTGTCGCTAGCTCCTCAGACTTCAGTTTTGGAGTGAGACGCGGCAGGAAGATCACGGCCTCCCTGATCTTTCGGATTCTGTCCAGAGGAGCTGGACCACTTGGCCTGAGACTCATTCTGTCTGTTCTGCAACAACCTCATCTTCCCCAGGCATGCGCTGGGGATGCTGGAGCCTTGTCCAGGGACCAAAACATCAACCAAATGGGAACCAGATTGTAAAGCCTGGGGCAGCAGAGAAACCTCAGTGACTCTTCTGGGTCACTAGATGTGACTATCTTTGGGGGTAAAATTGTTCATGAATGAGTTCATCAGTTAGCTGATGGCCAGTGAGGGCCAGTTGATGCAAAGCCTGGCAGGACAGACAGAGGGGCTGCAGCCAGGGTCCTTACCTTCCAGGGGCTGTCGGTCTGGCTGAGAGTGTGATGTGAGCCCCCAGCAAGGCTGGGCGTACCCCCATCAGCACAAGGGGAAAGAGTGAGTGCAGCAGTTTACAGGAGGGAAGCACTCCCAAGGACCAGGGTGATGAGGAACGGCTTCAGGAAGGCGGTTCCTGGGATTTAGATGGGCTTCTTGCTGTAATGTCCACATGGAACTTTGTGGTGGGCAGTGGATCTGCTTCTCTGGACAAGAAGCAAGAACTTCTGTGAGCAAGAGCCAGTCGGGCAGGTGTCTCTTCCCTCCCCTTCCTCCCCCTCCTCCCCCTCCTCTGCCCATAGCTGTCTTGAAGAGGCTTAAAGCCCAGTTTCTCATACTGGAGAATCCTCAGAGTTCTAAGGACGTTATGACCCTCCTTGGGCTGCAGGTTGAGAAACACTGCATTAAAAATGAAAAGCTGGGGCTTCCCAGGTGGCGCAGTGGTTGAGAGTCCGCCTGCCGATGCAGGGGACGCGGGTTCGTGCCCGGGTCCGGGAAGATCCCACCTGCCGCGGAGCGGCTGGGCCCGTGAGCCATGGCCGCTGAGCCTGCGCGTCCGGAGCCTGTGCTCCGCACTGGGAGGGGCCGCAGCGGTGAGAGGCCCGCGTACCGCAAAAAAAAAAAAAAAAAAGCTGGCGCTTCAGATGGTCCCTCCATTTTGAGGTGTCCACAAAACAAACACAAATGTGAAAGTGGGGTTTCAAGTTGGATGCAGATCCGGAATATACTCTATTTCTCATGCAAGACTAGATGAACTCCAGCATATGTTGCGAGTGCCCAGGCTCCACGAAGCCCAGGTTGAGAACACATAGCTTAGAGGGCTGCGCCTCTAAGGTTGAGGACAGAGACTTGGCTGCCCTGGAGGGTATGGAGGAAGGGGGAGGAATTTCTTAGGCTGAGGCCCCCAGGGCCCCGCCCACCTTCTCAGACCTCATGGTGAAGCCCCTGTGTGTGCGGCGTGAAGGCGGAGGTTGGCGCTGCTTCCCTTGGGTCCTCTCCAGGATTCAACCTCACGAAGACATCTCTTCTAGGCTTTTCCCCGGTAATTAACACGCTCCCTTCTCTTCCCGACCAACCGTCTTATTTTGATTGGAATTCTTTTGCTTGCCTAAGAAAAGGAAAAAAAAAAAGCAAGTTCTAAACTTTTCATTAGGTAGTCGAGATAGGAAGTCTTCTGGTTAGTGGGATTAAAGCTCGGTGGCTCTCACTGACTATTACAAGCTAATGGAGCGCCGGGAGCTCATTGGCGGCTGCAGTGAGCATTTTGCTGGAGTAATTATACAAGGCCATGTGGTTTTCAGTAACAAGGTAACTCCAGGTAAGGAGAGAACTCCCTGAAACTTTTGATTTGCTGGAATCATCTTCATTTTACTTCTTCATTAAGAGAGGAGCCCAGCAGAGACAAAGGCCTCGAGAGCAGCTCTTCTGGGAGGCTGCTCTCAATCGGGGATTTCTGCCTGAACAGCCCCGATTCCCTGGTCCCTTTGTTGGGGCCTGATGAGAACAACCCGGCACACCTGGGAGAGCCCTGATGGGCCAGGTTTACATGGATTAAGATTTGGGGTCCAGCATCAGACGCTCTGGACTATAGGATGGAGAGGGATGGGTACAGGCGTCAGAAGCCTGGGGACAGCTGACCAGGAGGCAGGGAGACTCACAGGCCAGCATCTTCATTGCTGACGTGTGCACTGAGAGCAGGCCTGATCGCAGGTAACAAGGCTGGAATCGCACCCTCTGTCTTAACTGGGGTCTGTCCATCCTGGGTGGGTGAGGTGTGGGCCTGCGTAAATACAGTCTTTTCTGTCCCAGAGGATTCTTTATGGTGAAACTTTCTTAGACATGCTACCCTCCCTGGTACCACACCCCCAGCCAGAGTCGTAATCAGGTCGGGTCTGAGCCTGCCACCCGCAGGCAGGTCTGGGCTCAGCGGACCTGGGAAGGACTCTTCAGCGCCCTTGGCAAGGCCCTGGGGCTTTGCCAAGCCGACCTTGTCCTCTGGGTGGCCTTGCCCGGCCTCTGGCCGGCCGCCCACCTGCATTGAATCATGCCCCTCAGAGGACAGCATGTAACTGTGCTTCCAGATATAGCCCCCGGCCCCCCGGGGGGACAGGGAGGGTCATTGTCATAGAGCTCTCCATCTTTCTGACACTGCATGCCCTGCGTGGCTTTCTTCCCCAACTTCTCAGCCTGGCACAGCCTAGAATTCTGCTCTGTGAGCAAATGTAGAGTTATTTTTTGTTTGTTTGTTTGTTTGTTTTTTGCGGTACGCGGGCCTCTCACTGTTGTGGCCTCTCGCGCTGCGGAGCACAGGCTCCGGACGCGCAGGCTCAGCGGCCATGGCTCACGGGCCCAGCCGCTTCGCGGCATGTGGGATCTTCCCGGACCAGGGCAGGAACCCGTGTCCCCTGCATCGGCAGGCGGACTCTCAACCACTGCACCACCAGGCAAGCCCTTAGAGCTATTTTTTTTTTAAAGTATGTGGCCCGTGTTTTCTCTTCTCCGTCTCCCACTTGAGTTTTCAGGACTCTGCCTTCAGCCTCTGGCCTGGCCCGTCTTCTTCCTCCATCTCACAGTGATAAATTTGTCCCAGTCAGAGGCTGGCTGCATAGAGGCAGGAATGTGTTGTTTGGTTAAATTGTAAAATTAGCTACGAAACTTAATGAGGCATTCCGCCTCTGCCTTCTGAAGAGCAGGAAGTTTAGGAAGGTGCCTAGAGCCCCTTGCCTAGGAAGGAAGGAAAGAAAGGGAGGGAGTGGCCCGGGAATGTGGAAGAGCCTTGTCCAGGTGAGTTTGCAGGCCTAGGACCCGACTGTGGCCTGTTTAGCTGGGAGGGGCCTGAGAAGTCATCCCTCAAAGCTTCAGCTTTGGAACAGCCTCCACCAGCCACCATGAGCCCACAGGGGCTCCCTCCCTTGTGTCCGAGGACCTTGAGGCTGCACAGCTGGCTATGGTTAGCTATTTTAGTGCCAGATTCCTTTTTTGTGGTTGTGCAAGGCTGAAGAGACAAAGACCAAACACTTCATCTTAGAGGGTGCCCACGGCAGAAGGGAGAAGGCCAAAGGCAACAGTTATAAGGGTGGCTGACATTTACTGAGGGCTGACAGGTGCCCGGGACTGTGCCAGACACTTTATTCCATGATCTCACGTGATCCCCACAAGAACCCCTATGACGACCCCTATTGTTATGTCCACTTTATGGTTGAAGAAACTGAGTTTTACTTGCCCAGGATTGCCCAGCAAGGAAGAGGCAGAGTGGGGCTGTAAACGCAGGTCTGCCTGCCTCCAAAGCCCCTGGTCTTAACCTCGGAGGTCAAATTCCAGCTTCCAGTCCTTTCCTGTTTCCAGTCCTTTCCTGGCTGCCCACTTCTCCCAGCCCCTAGCTCACGCGGCACAGACTGCGTGCTTGCAAAAGCTCACCCTAAAGTTTTGGAAGAGCTGCCAACAGCCTGTATTCTGCACTCACCGAATTCTCAGGTCCTCTAATGACACCAAACAAACCTTCCAGTTTTCAAGCAGCACTTCGATGCCATTTTAGTTGTTAGATGCACTTTAATAAGGCTTAACCTGGGAAATATTTACCCTGCCTGGACTTTTTGTATGACGTCAGCCAGAAAAGGCGAGGGTTTTTTTCCTGGGGGTGCGGGGTTGATGGCTCATGTTAAGAATGGGCATTAAGCGCGACAGGCAATGTTTCTGTTTGGAAAAGTGTGGAGTCTTAAGGCTCCTGAATTTTGAGCCTGGAACTGTCAATGCCGTGGCTGTAATGTAACACCTCAATTATGGTGCAGGGGGTAAGGAAGAAAGACTCTGAAACCTGCAAGCTTCTTTAGATCCACAGCCTGAGCCACAATTAAGGTTTCAGAAACACCAAAGGCAAACCAATGAGTGTCATTTTTAACCAGTTTGAACATTTTACTACTTCCTAACATCAGAAGCACTGGGGCTGGAGAGCCTGCTTCTCGTCCTCAATAAAGTGATTAAGCTGAATGGGTGTTGGGGAGTATTATTAGGCTGAGAAGTGCTAAAAATAGAAATGCTCTGTTTTCTGAAAGCCACAGCAGGCCTGGAGAGACTGGCAGCCTCAAGGTGCCACTGAGGGGCCTGAGGAAGGGGAGGGAGGGTGGCAGTCCCCGGGGCCCCCGGTCTGAGATGGGGTGGTGGGTGTTATGACGGGCAAGCTAGGTGATGGGCCTCTTTCCCAGCTGTTCAAGAATAGAGTGACAGTGGAAGCTGTGGATTGGTTGCTTCTGCCTTGGTTTTAAAGAACACCCTTCCCCCACCCCAAGATGTGTGTGTGTGTGTGTGTGTGTGTGTGTGTGTGTATTAATGAATTTAAAGTAACTGACAATGCTGGAGTCTAGGATGGACAACTTACCCTAAAATTTACACATTCCGCCCTAAACTAATTGGGTTTACCTGCTGCTCTTGGTCGAGGGGGATCTAATTTGGGCAGTGAGTAAAGGGCAAATTATAGGGGCACATGCAGACAGAGCTGGGGAAGGGGAGAGACCTCAGAGCCAAGATTGAGCATCTGCTCTGTCGGGCCTGGATTAACTGGGATGCTCAGGGAAGGTGGAAGAAAGGGACTTTTTGGTTAACTGAAGGTCAACCTAGAAAACCTTGTCTATTTCATTCTTTGTAGTTTGCTGTCATTCATCAATGTGAGAGGCCATTTTTCTACTTTAAGGGAATACAGTTGATTGTTTTTTATGATAAAATATCTTGCTGGCTTAGAAGCCAAAAGGAGAATGCCCAGGAAGGGAGCCAATCATGGAAGGATATACCCAACTGTGGTTTTATTGGAAGTCAGTCTTGAAGATCGGTGGTACCTTTTTCTTCTGTCAAGCCCTGCACATTTTCATATCTTGAACTCATTCCTCCCCCTAACAGCTTTAGGTGGCAGGCAGGGGTGCCGGCAACACGATGTCCATTTTACAGGTGGAGAAATGGAGGCCGAGTAGTACATCAGAGTCCACAGCACAGCCAGATCAGTCCAGGCCCTGTCTGATGGACAGCAGTGGCGCATTCCTGGACCAAGAGGGGAGAGTTGTTCTTTAAAGAAGAGGGATGAACTGAGGAGGTGGCCTCAGAGATTGTGGGAGAGATCTCCTACCTCCAGGGATGAGCCAGAGTATGGAGAACAGCAGAGGCCTCGAGCACATTGCCTCTGGGACCTTTTTCTACTCCCCTTAATATGAACTTCTTACTCTTTAACCTTTTATATAATCAAAGGCCCTGATGGTTAGGTGGGCTTCCCATGCTGTCACCCTGATTGAGTTTGTTTCTCTTTCTTTACACTGACTGGCTATGAGACCTTGGACCAGTGAACTAAGCTTTTCAAACCTCAATTTTCACCTCTGTAAAATGGGGATAATCTTAGAATTGATGGCAGAGTTAAACGGTATGTGGCACATAAAGTAGTTAGTATGGCGCCTGTTTATTTTGTAATACATGTTCACTAACTGTTATCAGTATTCTTATTATTACCATCAGTGCTGCAGCAGCAGGAGCGGCGTTGTTCCTCATCGCAGGGCAGCCCTTGCGGGACCCCTAGCATCCTGGGAAGGGAAGAGTTAGGGTGCAGTTGCCGAACACCAGTTCCCGTTGCTGGGCACCTTCACGTGCATCATCTCATGTGAACTTCCCGACAAGCTTGTGGCCTCATTTCTGGCTGAGTGGTGCCCCCTGGAGTTGTGCAATTTCACAGTCCCCCTTGTAGGATACAAGGGATGTATCATTACCTCTTCAGCAGGTGAGGAAACCGAGGCTCAGAGAGGTTAGACTGCTTCTGCTCTTGATGCAGCTGGTGGGCACCTGAGCTGGAATCTGTCGACATCAAAGCCAGGGATGGACTTGACAATGACTAAATCCTGCCTCTTCCCGGCAGCCTGGCCGGATGTCTGTGAGGGCTGTGGCATGGCTTCCTGGTGGGGCTCTCAGGAGAAGAGAAGCTTCTGTCTGCAGGGCTCTTACAGGTCACAACCAATGGAATAGTCAACAGACACTTGTATGCAGATCCCTGCCCGCTGGTTGTCACACTGTGACAGCATTTGAAGCCCTCTGAAATGCTTTGTTCCTTGTCGCCTGTTGAAATATGATTGCCTAGGGGTATTTTAATTTAAAAACAAAGTACACACACACACACACACACACACACACACACACACACGGTTGCAAGTGGAATTGGAGAAAGATGCCAGGCGTTGGGAGAGAGCAGGGGATTCTGAAAGAAGTGGGGATAAAGGAATTCCCTCTATACAGATCCCAAAGAGATCCCAGGGCTGTGAGAGGCCTTGGCGTGCTTTTCAGTCAGTGAGAAGTGAGGGAGGAAGGATCCTGCGAGGAGAAAGGGAGGGCAGGCCAGAATGCGGTTAGGGCTGAGCAAAAGGCTGCCCTCCCTTTTCTCTGAAAGCACCTCAAGGGAAAATTTAATTGGAGGGAGTATCAGGGCATGTTAGGGGACTGGAGTGGTGGTAAACATCAGCTTGTGATTGTGGGTAGGCAGGGTTTTGATTCTGGCCGTCACCCCTGGAGTGGCCTGGTTTTACTTTTCCCCATCATCCAGGCAGTACTCATGACCCTTACCCTGGGAGGCGGGGGGGTGGGGTGGGGGCGTCCCCTCCATGCCAGGTTTCGGGTGAAGGCCCGTGACAGGGAACTCCGGAGCTGCTTCAGTAGAAGGGGCAAGGTAATTGAGGTTGAGAGCAGGAGGCCAAAGGCTTAGGTCACAAAAAGTGCTTTGAGGCGGCTAGATGCCAGCAGAAAGCCCTCTTTCCATTATGATTCTCTCACCTGAGAATCCCCAAGTGGGGACCAGGGAGGAGGACGATTGTTGGTGACCAAGGGTTGAGGGGATATCCAGTAAAATCATGGCGGAAATCCCCACTGGGGTTTTTCTGGCCTTTTTACTTAGTTTCTTACAGAAGCCAAGACTGCAGTGCTACAGGATGAAGCCGTGAACACCTGAAAGCTTGGGTGTTCCCTGGAACTCAGGGGTCAGCCTCTGCCTCGCTGGCTCAGGCCAGCTCTCTCTGGCTAATGATTCTCTCAGTGTCTGGACTGTCCGTCCCACTTTGCCCGCCTGATAGAGAAAGGTCTTCCCCAGGAGAGGGAACCCCCTGGCTGGATCCAGCCCCAGCTTGATCCAGCCACCATCGTCCCATAACCAAGGGTTGTAAGCATTTGAGCCCCTTTTTCAGCCATGCTTAGCCTTCTTTGCCATGTGCTTCCAGCTGCTTCTCCAACAACACCCTGTCATCTTTTCTTCTCCCTTAGGTCTCAACTAAAAACTTGTCATTTATAGATGGGACAATGAAGTGACTCACCCAAGCCCACACAGCTCAGGCACGGACAGTCAGGGCTCTGGGTCCATTTCTGTCTGTGCTGCTGCAGGAAAGCTGGGTGCCCCTGGGTGCCGCTGGCCAGCAGACCCCTCCTCGAGCCAGCTGTCCACCTGCCTCATCTGGGGGGGACCTCTTCTCTCGTCCCAAACAGCTGAAACCCATGCATTCAAGAGCCCCAGAGAATGCAGTGTCTCACCTTTCTGGGCCATATACTCATAGCAGGTGGGCCTTCTCCCAGGAGCTGTGGGGCTGGAATATTACCGGAGTTCCTAAAGGCTCAGGCCAAAGGCTGGTCTCCTGGAGCTCATCAACTTGATGAAGTGAAATTATTCCATAATCATAATAACTATCTAGGCACTTACTGTGTGCCAGGTACTTCATACAGGTTCTTGTTCACACTATCTTAGGAGGACAGATAACCCCATTTTAAGGAGGGAGGTAAGGCCACGAAGTTGATGCCAGGCCCATATACCACCAGTGAATGGCAGAACCCCAAAGCCGTGTCTAGCCACTAGCCGCTGTAGGGCTTTACCTCGGGGAGATCTCTGAGTGGGCACGGTGTGTCTGGAAGAAAGTCTACTGCATCACAGCAAGGGCTGACATTCCCACGGTAAGAGAGGTTTTTGTGCCATTGCTCTGATTCCCACCATACTTTGATCAGCCAATCATGAAAGTTGCCTGGGCAAGAAAGGGATTAAAGGCAGTGGTAAGATGAACCCCTAAATCAGCGCTCTTAGAATTCAGGAAGATTTGTATGTTGTTTTCATTGCAACAGATTTACCATCCAACTTGTATTTTATTTAAAATAATTCACCTTAAGTAGGTTTGCACTCATCTCAGTAGGAGGACAGTAATGCCCGTCAAAACTTGGCCGTGAGTGTTGGGAGCTGAGGGGAGATGGGCCATTTCTTTGATCTTCTCCCAGTGGAGGGTGACCGGGCCATGTCTTTACTTGTACATTGTTGGTTTGTGTGGGGGTGTCTTGGGGGTGCACAACCATCATTGTCATTTGCCTTTCTTTACCTTCCACTCCCCAGAGAAAGTCTGCTGAAGACTTACCCAGAGTGGGAGTCTCTCCTCCTTCCTTTTTTCTCTTTGTGTTTGGTCTGGGGTGGTAAGAATATTTTAAATGTTATGATATGTTTATTGCACGCATTTGACGTCTATGTGGGTCTCAGACATTGACACTGGGGAAGGAAGCAGTGGTAATAAAGATGATGTTAGGGACAAGTAGCTTTTACTGAGGAGTTGCTGGATGCCGGACATGGTGGGAAAGACTTTACATACACTATTTAAATGAATCACCACTCAACCCTGTGAAGTAGATATTCTGTGCCCGGTTTTACAGGTGAAGAAACAGGTCCAGAGAAGATAATTAGTTTACCCAGGGTGGTAGCTAGAAATGGTAGAACCCAGGACTTGAATCTGTGTTTGTTTGATTCCAGAATGAGGGTTCTTCTCTACTAGGCAGCTGTATATTGAGTGTGTGTGTTTCTGCTGGCCATGGACTGTGTTTCTAAGCCTATCGTGTTACCTGCTGGTGCTAAGAGTGGCAACAAAGGAGTTTTCTAAGCCTCTCTGGGCTGCGAACTGAGTGGCAGGGATAAGGGACAAGGTGGACCTCTGTTTTCTGAGATATGAGAACAGGAGCAGTGAAAGCCAAGGGTGCCAGGGTACCCTAGAACCTCCTGGTAGTATGATGTTTATTAGGTAGGCTAAGAAATGGCCTCTCAGACTAGAGATGCCTCAGCCCTTCCTATTGACCCATTCTAAGATCTCATCCTCTACAGAATGGACTTCTAGCCAGTTGTGAGGTGTCTGGCACTTACCAGGTCATTGATGGGAAATTGACTTCCAGAGATTGGAAAGCCTGCTGCCCGAAATCCCCAGTCATTCAATGATCTCTGTCGCCCGGCCCGGGAGACTGTCTTGGTGGCTTTCTCAGTCCTACCTTTGACTGAGGCCCTGTGTCATTAGTTCATCCCCTCACCCGCATCCTGTAGTGAGGCCAGGCCCTGAGGACCTTTCTCTTCCTTCGTTGTCACGGAGAACTACCCTTGAACCATATTCTGAGCCGATCAGTAGGGCTGGTTGTTTTCCAGGCAACCCGCATCTGCCCACCTGCTTTCCCTTTTCCCTCTCCCCTGAATCTGTGTATCTTATGGAGGTGCTGGTTTTGTATCGGTTTCTGTTTTGTTGATAAAGGTGGAAGAGAGAGAGAAAGAACGTGTTATAGAGAGAGCAGGCTTCCAGCTCCTCTTAGGGAGTACACATCTCCTTGAGTGAAAGAACACGCAGTGCTGGCCTTTGGAATTGGCAGCCAGTGTACTGTTCTCTGTCAGATAAGAGGTACTGTAAATAAAACTGTACACCATGGCCCGTTGTAAAATGCCCGGCGTCTGTACTCATTGTTCTGACGGCTTATGCTTTTTTTGGGTCTGCTGTTTTGGTACACTCTGTACTTCCTTATGTAAGCAGGCATGCATATCTCATCAGAACAGTCAAGATGTTTATTTTAAAATCTCAAGGAATTAAAAGAAAAAGGACACAGGACTCAACATCAGATGCTGGCAAACGTTAGGTGTTTTTTCAGTGGTTCCTTCCCCCCCCCCTTGTTGTTAGCACGGGGGTGGGAGAAGTTTTGGAGGGGGAGGGATTTTGACTTTTTTTCCTGCTCTCATTGGCTTCTGCCTTCTTTACTTCAGAGAGACTCCAGCCCACATCTGATTGTGTTCGGTATCTTCTCGGCCCCTTCCTAGATGCTCGGGACCCCCCACCCCATTTCTGGGCAGGAAGGCTAGTAGGGAGGAAGGTTCTGTAGGCTGCCAAGGGGGAGAAGCCAGAGGTAGTGGCTGAGGAGGGGCACAGCTGCAGGGAGCCTGCCCGACATGCTTCTGCTGGATTTCAGCTCTGTTGCTGTTGGAATGCTGGGCATTTGATAGAAAGCTTTATGGTTTTGAAAGTGCTTTTCTGGCATGTCTCTCCTTTGATTCCTGCGAGTCAGGGTGATCCTTAGCCCAGAGTGGAGTGGCTCCCACACACGGAGGCCTTACATGGGCTCCAGCCTCCATGTGGGCTGTGGCGACTGCCTCCTTTCTTTTCACCCTTAACCTGCTGTGAGCCCTCCTCCTTCCTCTGGCCCCCGTTTAACTTTCTGGAGGCATCAGGAAGTCAGGGGGAAAGGGGAGAATTCCGAATGGTCCACAGCTTCTGCTCCCCTCCCCGCTGGTGCAGCATCCCTGGGAGACTGGCAGGGGCGAGAATGTCTGTCTGTCTGTCTGTCTTTCCCTTAACACTGACTCTCAGATGAACTCAGTGCCTGGGCTGGGAGTGGGATCATTCAGCAGACCTCTGCCAGCCCGTGAAGGGTCCACTCGGGCTGACCGGAGCCCCTGAATGTCCTGGAGGAGGGCTTGCTTGTTTGCTGCGGGGCTGTGAGTCCTGGGTGGCTGGGCGAGGAGCAGAGGGCCGACAAAAGGGACATCCTGCTCCAGAGGAAACAGACAGCTCCACTTTCTAAGCTTTCCTTTCCTTCTCCCCCAAACTGCCTGAGATCCAGCCAGAGACCATTTCCTTGAGTTTTGAAAAAGGGACAGCAGAGAACCCAGGGTGTGTAGAAGGACTCTGCCACCCCCTAGGGGACAGCCTGTCAGTGCCCCCTTCCCAGGCCAGTTCTGTGCCCGGGAACCTACCCGAGGGTTTCTTTGTTTATCAGGCAATCATTGAGCACCAACTGTGTGTCAGGCACAGAGTGGAGAATTGGGGATGGAGCAGAGGACAAGACAGATGCCAGCCTTGCTCTCACAGAGCTTACAGTCTGCTGGGGAGACAGAAGAGAGGAAAGGAGCCCATAAGGCAGCACAGGACCTGTGAATGGGGCTCCTGGGACTTGTCAGGTTCGGATGTAAAAGCTGGGGGAGGGGGTGCCGTGGGAGGGAGGGAGAGCTGCCAATACTGACACGCTGGTCGTATGACAGATCTTCCTGCACTTCAACAAGACACTTACGTTTAAATTAGCAGGACAAGGGGTGTGTGTGTGTGTGTGTGTGTGTGTGTGCGCGCGCACGCACATGCGATTATAGTGAAATATGTCTTTACAAATGTGAGACTCACTTTACACAAGATAAATGGCCCCCAAATAGCGGTACACTGAATTTCAGTAAAAATCAATCATACTTTGCACGAAGGAGTTCTTGAAAGGAGTCCTGGCTCCGAGCCTGGCTGGGTTGATGGTCCGCGCCACTGACCGGTTCTGTGGCTCTGCCCCCAGGCATGGCCCCAGCGCTTTCCCCACCTTGTCACAACCCCTTTGGGACGGCCTCTCGCTGTTCCCATTTTACAGACTGACCCACAGCCTCACTGAGATGAGGCAACTCACTGAGGGGCACAGCTGGTGATTAGCTTGGCTGGGATCTGTCTTACCCGAATCCTGAGCTCTTAACCACATTCTGCTGCCCCCCCCCCACCGCCCCCGGAAGTATAAAGAACATTAGTAATATCATAGCCACAGAGGGCCTGGCAACTAACAAGTTTTACGTTTGTTAATATCCACTGTCTCCTTCAATCCTGACAGCCTCCAGTGAGGCAGAGGGATCCGATCATTCCCATTTCACAGACGGGGACACAGGCGCGTTGAGGTGTGGTGACGTGTGTGATGTCCACAGCAGGGAATGGCTGAGCTGGGCCTGGGACCCAGTTCTCCCCACGTTGGATCTTACCATCACCTCCCCTAGTTCACTCAGATCTGTAATTGCTGGGGAGGATGCGTGGGTCTAGCCCACTTTATCATGGTGTGGTTCTGCCTCTTTGCTATTTAATTCCTGTCCCTGCAATCCATACCCCATCTCTCCCTCTCCCCTCTCTTATGCTATGCCAACCGGCCAGGCTCCCCGCTCTTCCTTTGCCTGGACCGGGCTTTCTTAGAGAGTGGGCTTACCTTCTCATTCTCCCCTCAGATGTCAGCTCATCCCATATAAAATAGACACCCCCGCCCTCTCTGTCCCTCTTCACTTATTTCTCTCTTGATCGCTTATTACCACCTATTTTATATTTACCTGACTTTTATTTTTTAAATTAAACAATTTTTTTTGGCCGCACTGTGTGGCATGCGGGATCTTACCCGGAGCAGGGATCGAACACCGTGCCCCCTGCAGTGGGAGTGCAGAGTCTTAACCACTGGACCGCCAGGGAAGTCCCTTACTTGACCTTTAAAAATGTGCCTTCTGCTCTAGAATATAAGCTCTCTGAGGGCAGGGATTTGTCTCTTTTGTCCATTTGCTGTAAGCCCCCCCTTGGCATCTACTTAACAGACATTCCGAAAACATCCTGTTTGTGTAGGAAGGAGATGGGGAGGAATGTCTGTCCCTGAGCCGTGCCCTGGACTTCTCCCCACTCCAGGATGAGCCCCAGGAAATATTGGGGGTGGGGGTGGTAAATGCAGCTGATATGTCCGTATGTGCCCATTGTGTTCAACTGGCATGACCTCCTTCCTGCCCCCACAACCCCCTTGCACTGATGCTTTATAAATATATTAGTGGCTGAATGATGTCACCGTAATGCATTTTGGGAATGGCGGTGTGGTTTACGCACACTTGAGTTGCCCTGAATGCAAACCTGACATCATACTGAAGGCAGCAGCGAACAGCATATGCACAGTAAACAGGCAAAGACTGCCTTATTGATTAACAGATGAGGCCTCTATTATTGATCAGAGCTCGGTGAGGAAATTTATCACTTTTAATTTCAGGGCTGCCAAATATTTCTGCCTCTGAGCCAGCCATTACAGAGACAATTTAAAGGCACATGCCTCCTCGCGAGCGGGGGGATGTCTCTGCCTCTCTCTGCTTGGCTCCTGTGTCCTGGAACTGCCCGTCCTTGCTGTTGGGCTGGGGGTTTGGGGGGAGTCTGGGTGGGGGTGGGGAGTGCAGAGGCTTCATGATTGGGGGCTGGCGTGGGAGCCCATGTCCATGGTATCCGCGTGGGAGGGGGGTTGTCACCCACAGTCACTGAAGACAGGGGACTTTCACACACTCAGCTCAGCTTTGTGACTTCAGCAAGGCGGGGGTGGAGCGGGGAGGACTTTGAGGGCATCCAGATGTGGTCAGGCCTGGGCCAAGCCGGCAGCCTTGCCGAGCTCGTGTGTGCTAATCTGCTTTCTCTTCATCTGAGCTTGTATGATGGTGTGTACATCCGGCCCTTGACTGCCTACCTGCACTCCCTCCTTTCTCCCTGCTTCTCAGTCATTAAAGCAGATGCTCCTGCAGCCACATGGATGGCTGTCTTCTAAGAAACCTCCTCCCGCCCAGCCCTTTGAAGCTACGGCATGAGTAGGTTCCTCACCCAGAGGCAGGGCTCCAGCGCCATGGCGATGGTGATGGTGATGGCGAGTCCACGGGGCACCCTCCCCTTTTCAGTTCCTGCTTCCCTCCTCAGGCCCCTCCTCCCCCTTTCTTCTTTAGGGGGCCATGAGAACCGGTGGGATGTAGAAATAAAGAAATAAATACAGTTAAAATCCGATCCCTTACAGATCCGCAGAAAATCATTGCTGGCTCATGATTTGGAACTGGGGACAGTTTCTCGCTATGACAGGGCTGCGACTTCATCCACCCCCAGTCGTCCCACCGCTGCCCTTTGAGGTGCTTGCTGCATTTCCATTATAAATGGATGGAAAGTGGCTTGGCTGTCTCTAGGGTGAACACAAGTTGTGACTGCTTTGCCATCGAGTCCCCTGGCTCTTTCTTTGAAGCTCTAGAGCCGCTGACAGGCCCTTAGCCCTAGGACGCCTGCAGTTTGTAGGGACACCTGGAGGGGATCACGGTATTCTCCCTGCCTTGAGGCGAAATTCAACTCCAGCCACCTAAGACAAATGACAACGTTTATTTTTAAAGCGCTTAAGGAAAAGTGATTTCATATCTTTACTGGGGCACTTTATCACTCATTTATTTAGTTAATCAACTGATATTTATTGAGCATCTAATAGAGGGCATATGCTGCTCCTTATTAGGAATGTAGACAAGATCAATGCCCTAAATGTTTATTAGTATTTAAGTCTATACTAGTTCAACTTGTATTCTGAGTTCTCGCCCTTAATGTGCTAAATACCCCAAGGCCAAGATTTTAAAACTATTTAAAGAGTAGTGGAACCCTTTTTTCCAAATAGAATTTTACAAAACCTTGATGTATAAAAGCATAAATTGGATTTTAATTTTTTTTTATTTGGGGAAAGGGATTTCAGAGCCCAACTTCATATTCATGAGGCATCTTTGCAGATGGACCCCTAGGGAGGCTGAAGGGTATAGGGATTAAGAGCAAAGGCTGTGAAGTCAGGCTCCCTGGGTTTGAATCCACCTCTGTGATTACCTACTGTGTGACACTGGGAAAGCTATTTAACCTCTCTGTTCTTGAGTTGTCTCATCTGCTAAATGGGTATATTCATACTATGTCCTTTAAAAGGTAGTTAGGAGGGCTTCCCTGGTGGCTCAGTGGTTGAGAATCTGCCTGCTAATGCAGGGGACACGGGTTCGAGCCCTGGTCTGGGAGGATCCCACATGCCGTGGAGCAACTAGGCCCGTGAGCCCCAACTACTGAGCCTGCGCGTCTGGAGCCTGTGCTCCACAACAAGAGAGGCCGTGATAGTGAGAGGCCTGCGCAGCACGATGAAGAGTGGCCCCCACTCGCCACAACTAGAGAAAGCCCTCGCACAGAAACGAAGACCCAACACAGCAAAAAAAAAAAAAATTAATTAATAAAACTCCAACCCCCAACATCTTAAAAAAAATTTAAAAAGGTAGTTAGGATTAAATGAAATGATACATCCTAAATACTTAGCCTCATGCCTGGTATACGCCACAGCCTCAGGAAATCTGAGATGGTTTGAAAACAGCACTAGACAGCTTTCTACTACAAATATGTAGAAGAAGTAGTTCTGTCTCTTACAAGACTCTGATATGAAACTAAAACACAGGTACACTTAAAGAAATGCTCAGACGTGTTGAAAGGAACGCAGTGCAGCTGCAGATTAGAAAGGGTAGAGCAGTGAGGGGCCCGGTGTGCTTGGCGCATGCGTACTCCGGTCTTGGAAATGGACTAGGACCGGAGCGGACAGGAATGAGGCGGGGCGTTGCTCAGGCACAGAGACCCACGGAGGATCAAGCGGCGCCCACAGAGGGCCAGGGAGGACAATTTCTAGTGGAGCTGGACAGACAACTGGGTCAGGTTATGGAAGGCCTTGAAGCCAAGTAGAGAAATTTAGAATCAGTGCAAATTGTGAGCCACTGTATTATTTTTTTAACTTTTAATTTTATATTGGTGTATAGCCGATTAACAATGTTGTGATAGTTTCAGGTGCACAGCAAAGGGACTCAGCCATACGTACACATGTATCCATTCTCCCGCAAACTCCCCTCCCATCCAGGCTGCCACGTAACATTGAGCAGAGTTCCCTGTGCTATACAGTAGGTCCTTATTGGTTATCCTTTTTAAATAGAGCAGTGTGTACATGTCAATCCCAAACTCCCTAACTCTCCCTTCCTTCCCCCCTCCCCACCGTAACCATAAGTTCATTCTCTAAGGCTGTGAGTCTGTTTTGTAAATACATTTATTTGTATGATTTCTTTTTAGATTCTGCATATAAGTGATATCATATGATATTTCTCTTTCTCTGTCCGACTTACTTCACGTGATATGAAAATCTCTAGGTCTATCCGTGTTGCTGAAAATGGCATCATTTCATTCTTGTTTTATGGCTGAGTAATATTCCATTGTATATATGTACCACATCTTCTTTACCCATTCCTCTGTTGATGGACGTTCAGGCTGCTTCCATGTCTTGAGCCATGGTATCTTTTTGAGCAAGGAAACATGAGGAATCAAGTGGCCTTCAAGGAACCTGCCTCTGTTGGGTGGATCAGAGGGTGGCTGATGGTGTGGCAGCTCTCCTGAGTCATTGGGTCATTCTGGGCATGACCCAACAAGGGCCTCGGTAGGGGCAGTGGTTATCGACATGCAGTGGAAGAGATGCATCTAGAAGACATTTTGAGGGAAAGCTGCCAAGGCTTGTGACAGGTGCCCCCTGGACGAGATAACAGAGCCTTGAAGACTGTTAGCAAGTGGTAGAAAGTCATCTTCACATCGTGACACTGGTTCCAGAAAAGTCGATCAAATTGAATTGCATTGAATTGATTTTGTTTATTCCATAGATATGTACAGCAATACGTTCCCACTGGGTGTCAGGCAGATGCAGCTGTGCCTGAGATGACATATTCCCTCCCTCGGGGAGCTGGAAACGGAGCCACAGGCATTTAGGAGACACCCTGGTGAGGCCGTGACCCGGAATGTACAGGGTGCTGTGGGAGCACAGAGGAGGACTGCCTCACCCAGACAGGGGGCAAGGGTTCGGGAGCTGAGGCATGAATGATGAAGCGGGGCTAGCCGTACTGTGGGGCTGGGGAGAGGGGCAGGAGTGTCAGAGCCAGAGGAGGTACAGAAAGATGCTTGGAGACCTTGCAGTGAAGAAGCAAAGGGCTGGAGACCAGGGAACAAGGATGAGGAGAGAGAAGAAGCAGGAAAGAGAAGTGCAAGAAGGGTTTTGTGAGTCACCGTGTAGAGTTTGGACTTTATCCTGAAGGCACTGGGAAATCATTCAGAGGTTTTAAATGGTCAGGTACAGGAGGTGGCCAGGTAGACAGTTTAGTTTTAGATGCACTGAGTTAGGGGTTTATCCAGGTAGTGATATGTCAGCAATTCCTATCTTCCTGTAAAATATAATCTGGGCAACAGGGCACGTTACTCCTCATTGGATCACATACTCCTTTCCATCTCTCACCTGGAGCCAGCCCCCCAGAATCCCCCTTCTTCTTGGGCATCGCTCCCGGACCCCATCTCTGTTTGTCTTGGTTATGCTGGTTCTGTTCCCTGTTCTGTCTGGGAGAGCCCTCGGTGGGGGCATTCGGAGCTCAGTTGGGTGGGTGATCACATCTTGGAGGAGGGTCTGGGCTGGCTGCTGGGACCATGGGTTATTCCTGACTTGGGATCTTCACAGGTGTTAAGCCCCCTCCCCCAGAGTCCACCTGCAAGATTTTGGCCCACGACGCCCTCTCCTAATGCAATATCACTCTTGATAGTAAGGTAACTGCCTCTCCTTTCTTTCAGCGGGTGCCAAAGCCTTTGTCTGTGATCAGTGTGGTGCCCAGTTTTCGAAGGAGGATGCCCTGGAGACACACAGGCAGACCCATACTGGTGAGTGACTGATCCCCGTCCCCCAGGTCCTCCGCAGTGTGACGGCACATGGACGTGAGTATCTTGTTTCCCCAGGGGAGCTGTGAGTGGGGATGGCTGTGCCATGCTAAGCTACCGTTGCTTGTGGGGCTGGCTGGGCAGGAGTTTATGTGTGTGACTTTGCCCAGAAGAACAGCTGCCCTGGATTAGGCCAAGACCTCTGTCTCTAATAGGCCACTTAGATCCTATCTTCATGGAGACTCTTGTGGAGGCCTTAGGAAGCCCATGATGTTATCTAAGCATCCCCTTCCCTTGGTGAAGGGTCAGGAAACCTGCACCCCATCTGACTAACTCTGAAACCGTCATGTAGTGGGCTGGTCCTCCCTCTGCAACGGTCTAGTCATTGTCTGAAAGCAAGCAGTCTGTCCACAGGGTTGCGTTTGAACAATATTAACGAACAATGATACTGCTGTGATTTCACGGCATCAGTGTCATCTCATCGTGGTAGATGACGCCATCATCATCATCATCATCAATGTAGCTTCACAGTTACTGAACGTTCACAAGGTGCCAGGCACTGTTCTCGGTGCTTTACCTGATCTCATTTGTCCAGTCTTTCCATAACTTTGTTAGGTAGGAGGCTATTCCCATGTCATAGATGAGGAAACCGAGGTTCAAAGGGAGGAAAGTGACTTGCTGAAGTGAACACTGAGGACAGGAGTGGTATGGCTTAGACTGCCTGGTTTAATCCTGATTCTGCCACTTACTATCTGTGGGACCACGGATCAGTTACTCAAGCTCTCTTAATCTGGGTTTCCTTGTCTGTTAGAAAAGTGGAGTAATAATGGCACCTACCTCATAGCATAGATTTTTGGGGGAGATTAAATAAGATATTTAATTAAATAGGATTAAATAAGATACTTTATTTGAAGTGCTTTGGGGAATGCCTAGCTCATAATAAACATTCAATAAATAGTAGTAGATGCATTTAATTTAATAAATATTTATTCAGTTCCTATAATGTGCTCTGCACTGTTGGGGTCTTTAGATAACATTCTTCATGGAACTGAGATTCTCCAAGGGAGACAGGATACGCAAATAGTTGTGCAGTATAATGCCAGGTCATACTAAGTGCTAGTGAGAAAAAATATAGCAGGATAGAGAGAAAAGTGGTATTTTAGATCAGATGGTCAGGCTTCTGTGAGAAGGAGACATCTGAGTAGCATCCTAAAGTTGGGAAGTGAGTCATTCAAAGGTTTCAGGGAAGAAGGTCTGAGCAAAGGGAGCAAGCACTTGCAAAAGCCCTGAGGCTGTGTTGAACTTCACAAGTTCAAGGAAGAGCACGAAGAGCAGTGTGTGGTCGAGGGGTGGGGAGTGAGGTGCAGAGAGTGGTGGGAGGTGAGATTGGAAATCAGGTGGGTCTCTCAACCCTGGCAAGGAATTTGGATTTTCTTCTGCATGTGCCAAGAGTCCTTGGGAGGGGGACAAAAATATTTGCAAATCATACATCTGATAAGAAACTTCTGGTTTGAAAATGTAAAGAACCCTTAGGACTCAATAATAAAAAGACAGATAACCAAAATAAAAAGTGTGTTAAGGAGCTGAATAGACGTTTCTCCAAAAATAGACATATGGTCACTGAGCTCGTGAAAAGATGTTTGACATCATTAGCCATCAGGGAAATACAAATCAAAATCACAGTGAGATACGACTTGACACCCATCAAGATGTAGCTCTAATAAAATACTGGCAGTAGGAAGTGATGTTGAGAATGTGGGACAGTCAGAACCCTCACACACGGCTGGTGGGAGCGTAAAATGCTGCCGCCACCTTGGAAAACAGTCGGGCAGTTCCTCAGAAAGTTAAACGGTTACCGTGTGACCCAGCAATTCCACCCCTACGTGTGTGAAAACATGTATCTACACAAAAACTTTCACGTAAGTGTTCATAACAGCATTATTATTTATAATGGTCAAAAAGGTAGAGATAACTCAACGTCCACCTACTGATGAACGGATAAACAAAATGTAATTTATCCATACAATGGAGTATTATTCATCTATAAAAAGGAATGAAGTATTGACACATTCTGTAACATGGATGAATCTTCAAAACATCATGCTCAGTGGAAAAAGCCAGTCACAAAAGGCCACATAGTGTGTGATTCTGCTTATATGAAACATCCAGCATAGACAAATTATAGAAATAGAAGGTAAATTAGTAAATGCCAGGGGCTGCGAGATTTGGGGGGAAATAGGGAGTGACTGCAAGGTATGGGGTTTCTCTTTGGCGGGATGAAAATGTTCTAAAATAGATTGTGGTGACGGTCATGCGTCTCTGAATATATTAAAAACTATCGACTTTATACTTTCAAAGCATGAACTGTGTATTATATGGTATATGAATTATGTCTCAGTAAAGCTGCCTATACCTGCACATGCAAACGTTTATAGAAAAGGGGGAATATAGTCCATTGGAAGGTGTTGAATGGGGGGATGGCATGACTTGATTTATGGGTTTAAAATATCACCCTGGTTCCTGTGTTGAGAACTGACCATAGGAATGTTTCAGTTATCAATTGCTGTAGAAGAAACCACTCCAACGGTAGATTAAAGCCACGATGTGTTACTATCTCAGACAGTTCTGTAGTTGACTGTGCTCAGCTGGGCAGTTTTCACTTGGGGTCTCTCACTTGGTTGCAGTCGGATGGTGTCTGGGACCGGAGGCATCTGCAGGCTCGATAGGGCTGGGTGTCCACGATGGCTTCCTCATTCATATATCCGCCTCCCAGTCCACCCCATGGCCTCTCTCTACAGCAGAGCAGCCTGGACTTCTCGCCTGCCTGCTCAGGGCTCCAAAAGTCAGGAAGCAGAGACTGCCAGCCCTCTTAAAAGCTAGGCTGGAAACACATAGCATCACTTCCGCCATATTTCATTGCTCTTAGCAGGCACAGGACAGCCCCAGATTCAAAGGATGGAAGAGTAGACTCCCCTTCTCAGGGGGGAATGACAGACACATAGGGGAAGAGGAACTGGGGCAGCCATCTGTGGAGACAAGCCACTAAGCGACCACAGGGACTGGAGGGGAAGAAGGAAGATCGGTCAACTGCTGCTGCTGTTACAATTATTGTAATATCTTCTTGTCCTTCTGCCTCACAAAATCAGCCCCTCTGAGTGGAAGACATACGTCCTAGCCCTGGTATCAAGGGCTTTGGGCTGGTGTTGCCCTGGCCTGTGGCAGCAGGAGGAGAACTTTCTAGGTGAGCTGTCATTCCAGCCAGTGACCCCCTGGCTTTGTTAAAGAAGGGAACTTGGCAAGATTTTGCCCGGAGTTGCAGAGCTGGTTATCTTCAAAGCCAGAGGAGGACGTAGGTCTCCCAGGCTCCCAGCCAGTTTCTTATTGCTGGACCACATATGTAACCAAGAATCCTAGTCTGAGAGTTCAAGCTGGGGGGCTGAGGAGACCGAGATCTGAGCCAGCTTCGCCAAGCAGCTTCATTCTGTCCATCCAGATTAAACTTGCAGCAGCAGGGAGCAAGCTGCCCTCACAGCCAGGGCCAGGGCGAAAGGCTGAGTCCCTGCTCAGTGAGCGGATGGGGTATTGTTCACAAGCAGTCCCCACACACTTATTGAGCACCTTCTGTGTGCCTGGCGCCCACTGGGGATATGGCGGTGAGCAACACAGATGTGCTCCCTGTATTTCTTTATCAAACAACTTTATTGAGATATAATTTACATACCGTTCACCTGTTTAAAGTATCCAGTTCAATGGTTTTTGATATATTAGTGTATTTTTAAAATGGTTGTAAAAGATATATACATAAAATCTGCCATTTTAGCTATTTTAAAGTGTACAATTCAGAGCAGTTGATGATATTCCAACCTGTTTTTAGAGTTTGGTATTGATTCAGCTCTGAAAGTCAGGAGGCATCTTAGGACCAATGCCCTTCCAGGATTTATTAAGTCAGTGAGGACTTGAAAGTGATCAACACTTTCCAAAAAAGGATATTAGTTTCAGGTATGATTGGAAAGAACCTGGAGTTTGAGTCAGAAGCTGAGGAGGGGGCATCTGACTCCACTGTCTAGCAGGTAAATCACATTGTTCCTCATCCTTTCTGACCTTCAAGTCTCCTCACCTGCAAAGGAGTATAGTGCCCATCCTTCTTGTAGCAGAGGTGGGTCCCAGCCCATTCAGACTTACTTTTGCTTTATCTCCAAGTTGAATCCAAATTGTGGAGGAGAGACCAAGGTGGATGCTTTGAGAAAGGCTCCCTCCCCACCTGGCTGTGAGCGCAAGGCGAGCTCCCGCTGAGTGAGGGACTTCGGCCACTCCCTGGTGTGGGGCAGGGTGCCCTGGGCTGGGGAGAGAGGCGGTAGCAGCCTTGTCCTCAGCATTGGGTTGGCAACGAGGCAGCTCTTCTGACGCCCGTTTGTCATCTATAGTGCTGTTTCCTGCAAAACCCAGATAGATCCTTAGACTCTTAATAATCAATGAAAGCACACAACTTGAAATCTAGTTGCCGTCTCCATGCTACGACAGGGGGCCTCTGAGGAAGAGAGAGGCCTGGGTATGAGGAATGCTGAAAGTGACGCTAATGTTACTGGACTGGGAAAAGCCGGTGGGGTACCAGGTATCGTTGGAGAGCCATCAGGAGGGCAGAGAGAGAACTCTGTAAAGGAGAAGCAGTCGAGACCCTGGGAGAGTAAAGTCATGGGAATGCCACCTTTATATTTCTTTTTTTTTTGGCCACGCCACGTGGCATGTTGGATCTTAGTTCCCCGACCAGGGATCAAACCCGTGCCTCCTGCACTGGAAGCATGGAGTCTTAACTGCTGAACCGTCGGGGAAGTCCCCACCTTATATTTCTGATACCTTTGTTGATCCAACTCTAACTTCAGTGCCCTCTCCACCAGTCCCCAGCTGCCTGCACATTGACTCACTGTTGTCTGTGGGTGTGTGGCTGAACGGTTTAGGGAGAGATCGTGTAGGTCGTGGCCCTTTCCTGGGCAGGGCTCTTTTGGATCCCTGTGACCCATTTAACTAAGAATCCTCAACACCCTGATGCCCATGTTCCCCTTGGGAGATAGGATACAGTTTCCCTGAAACAGATCAGGTCTGGGAGTTCCATGCCCAATGCCGCCCGCCATGTTGGAATTCACAGAGCTAATGTGTGGCATGGCATCAGGTGAGTGATCAGGGTGCCTCACAGGTATTCTTGACACTGAGAAATGAATTTAGTAGAAAGTATTTCCAATTCTGTTTTCGTCAAACAAAAGTCATCTTCACGTCTCATCCTTTCGACCCCACTTACCCTGGATTTCTGTCCTGGTGTGTGTGACCCCTCCTTGTGCCCTCCCTCCAGGATCTTTTTTTTTTAATATATGAATTTATTTATTTTATTTATTTATTTTTGGCTGCATTGGGTCTTTGTTGCTGAGTGCGGGCTTTTCTCTAGTTGCGGCGAGCGGGGCTACTCTTCCTTGTGGTACACGGACTTCTCATCGTGGTGGCTTCTCTTGTTGCAGAGCACAGGCTCTAGGTCCGCGGGCTTCAGTAGTTGTGGCGTGTGGGCTCAGTAGTTGTGGCTTGCGGGCTCCAGAGTGCAGGTTCAGTAGTTGTGGCGCAAGTGCTTAGTTGCTGCACGGCATGTGGGATCTTCCCAGACCAGGGCTCAAAACCATGTCCCCTGCATTGGCAGGCGGATTCTTAACCACTGCACCACCAGGGAAGCCCTCCCTCCAGGATCTTGGTGGCCTCCGGCTGGTGCTCAGGGAGCACACACTTATGGTTGGGTTGGGCTCAGGCATCGTTGTCACACTTCAGTTTTCTGTTTTGCTACAGTGAAGACTTTGAGGAGATAAACAGAGTCACTTTACACCTTTTATATTATGACAAATACATATTGCAAAACACTGCTGCTTCCAAAATGTTTGGGTTGCAGAGAAGTGAGGAATTAACAGCTCTGCAGCTCCCCAAGATGCTTGTACTTCATTTACACATCAGAATTTTTTTACACTGTTCAGTAAAATAAAAAGCGAGAAAACACACATCCACGCACGTGTACACACACACATCCACTGCACCACTTGGGTTCTATATCAGGAATGTCTTAAATTAGTAAGTAGTTCTTTAAAGTCCAGATAAACTGATAAATACCATTAATGGCTTAATTTATACTCTGGGTTTGAAATCTGACACATGGACACTATCTTGGCTCAGGAAACGCAAGTGGTTTTGTGCCAGAGGTTTTAATGACCGATCAGTAATATAAATTGCTGCATCACTGAACAGAAATAGCTTCTCTGTGTCATTTGATCTGGAAACTTCTCCGGCCAGGCAGCAGTTAATAAATTTAAAAATAATTACCCTCTTCATTCAAAGTCAAACTAATTAGGAGTGGGTTTTACAAATCATAATGTTGTCCAAGCCACTGTACGTCCCCGTTTGGGATTTGAACAGGCCTGGGGGGCAACGGCTGGGATCAGGTGGCATTAATTAGAAGGCAGGGGAGATACCACAGCTGCTGAGCTGAAGGTGAGGGGGTTGGGACAGTCTGCAGTGTGCCCTGTGGGGGAGGGAGTGAGGAGAGCTCAGTGGGGCAGCCTTGGGGTTGAGCTGTAGGAACCTACAGCTCTTTTAATCCATATGTAAGGAACTCAGAGCACCTGCCTCTGTGTGATCTGAGCATGGGGGAGATGAGGCCAATGCTAGTGTTTGGGGGCCAGGCCTGAGAGACTATGAGAACCCCAAAAGCAGGAAAGGCAGATGTGCGGTTGGCTGGGGAGGATGGACCTGCCTGAAGCCAGGGGAGTGGGGAGGATGGACCTGCCTAAAGGCAGGGGGGTGGGGAGGAGGACCTCTCGAGGGCTTTATTCACTAGGCAGGTTGGGGCCCTGATAGCAGGGGTCAGGTTTGTCTTGCAGGCTTCAGGGAAGAGGGACCATTGGAACCTGATGTCTGAGTGTGACATTCAGGGTATTGGGAGCATAGTGACACACAGAACTTGGGATCTGGTGTCAGACCGTCTAGATTCAAATCCCAGTCCCATCACTTCCACGTTTTATGAGCTTGGGCAGGTTGCTTACCTTCCCTAAGCCTCCACTTCCTCCTTGGTAACATGATGGCAATGATGCTATCGTACAAGGGATGTTGTGAGGATTCAATTTGATGATCCATGGAAAGCACTGAGCGTAGGCCTTACCTGGAATAAACTCTCAGTAAATGGTGGTGGTGGTTACTAACACGGAACCATCGTGGTCTTCACCAGAGGTCGTGGAGGGTACCCATTCCCCTGACTAGGTAGGTGAGAGGGGAAGGGCCAGGTTGACAGTACTGGTGGTGGAGGAATGGGAATGGTGTACAGCTGCTTTTCCAAGGTGATGGGATCTTTGAGGATCCCTGACTTGTCCTCTGGCCAAGAGGACGTTTCCAGCATGCTCAGAGAGCTAACAGCCCCTGGAGCCCTCTAGGTGCAGTGGGGAGAGGTGAGGGCAGAATGAAGTTCTGCATGTTGAACAATCTCACAGAGCAGATTTGGTAGATCTTATTTAAGGCCCTAGCTAGAATGCTCAAAGCTGCCCAGGAGGACCACCCTCTACCAGTATCTAAGCAAATGCTGTATACAGCTAGGTCAGACAAGCTACAGAGCTGGGGTAAGCACGAAGCAGGTGTTCCCCCTTCCAGGAGCAGCAGGGATATGCCCTGCCACATCTTAGAGGATGCCTCATTGGTTGGTGCCCTTGAAGGCTGAGGAATCTTGAGTCCCCTGCAGGTGTCCTGGCCCATGTCTGTTACCATTAGGAACCTGGGTATTCTGGAAATATAAATAAGACCTTCTGTGTGATGCCTCCTTATCCCCTCTTAGTGCCCTGGTAAGGAAAAGAGGCTAAAGTCATTCCTAGGTTTAGGAGTTCTGGGGCTAGGAAGCTTCAGGGAAGCCCTAGAGGCCAGGACACTAGGTTGAACTAGATCACCAGACTTGCCCCAAAGCAATTCCGCTCTCTCCTCCAGCCCCCACCCTGCCTCACCAAGTCAGCCAGGTCAGTGACTTCAGTTTGCTACAGATCAGAGTAGCCTATGCAGCTGGTTTGTCCCATAATTCCTTCATTCATTTATTCCCTAAGTTTTAAAGTACCTACTATGTGCAACGGGCTTTGTGGACCCAGTGCCTAATGGTGAAGAAAACTTGGTGCCTGCCTTCCTAAAGGCTACAGTGCTGTGGAAGAAATGAACAAGTAGGGCAAATTTCCCTTGGGTACAGATAATATAATAACTGTACTCAGTTGGATACTTTGGAGATATAATTTTAGTAAGTCCTCATTACAGCCCTAAAACAGACATTTTTCCTCCCTATTCTTTGCTAGAGAAAACAGAGACAGGTTAAGGACGGCCTGTCCAGGGTGGGTAGAATGTGTGCCTCGGGGTCTTGCACCCCAGAGCCCATGTTTTACTGCTGCCTTCCCTCCCCATGTGGGCCTGGACATTGTACCTAATGTGCAGCCCGGGGGCTCAACTCTGCCCATTCAACAGCCTAGGAAACTAGGGCTCAGAAGCCCATATTTGAAAAAGGGGGTCAGTTAAGAACAAACAAGCCAAACTAGAATTAGGACCCACGAGTTCTTACTTCCAGTCCAAAGTTCTCTCCACTCTGACTGCAAAATAAGGACTTTCTTTCACTGGCCTAGAAAAAACTGCTTCATTTCCACCTTCCTGCGTCACAGAGGAAGCCACTCAAGCAGATGCAAATGCTGGTTCTCATCCTCTCCGTGTCAGCTGCAGGAGGGTCCTGCGGTCCAGGAACAGCTAACATGCCTGGTGGCCAAGGGCAGCCGTGCTGCGGGGCCTGCCCTCCCCTGATAGCAGGGAGCGGATGCTGGAGGGCACCCTGCCCCAGGGCCCTCTCCTTTTCAGTGTGAAGGAGGCTAGAAGGCACACTGTTGTGGCTTTGGAAGGAGAAGGCAATGAGAAAACACTCTCTCGCGTGCGCGCGCGCGCACACACACACACACACACACACACACACACACACACACACACTGCAGCTCAGTAAACACCCCCTTAGAACGCACAGAGCTATACCCCCGCCTTGGTGGTGTCGGCTGGCTACCTGCTTGCACTGGCCCCTCTCTCCCTCCTGGTACATTAACGATGCTTGGAAAAAGCTCTGGGGACAGTCTCCGGCCCTGAACTTTAGAGGAGAAAATGAAGTCCTTGTTTGCAGGACTTTCGGTGGTAGATGGGCAGGCAGTTCAGAGACTTGAAAGAGTAAGCAGCAGCATTCCTTCCCTCGGGGCGGTGCCGGCCTTGCCCCCCTCCTGTCCCGGGCCTGGCACGAGGGGCGGCACTGGGCACAGAGGAGCCACATCAGGGTGGCTGGCCCCTGTCCTCCAGCAGTAGGAAAACCAGCAACTGTTCTGGCTCCTGCTCCCAAGGGCAGCCTCTGGGTGCCCAACCTCAGAGGACGGGGGAGGGGAAGGCAGAAGGGCCAGCGGACAAGAAGGAACTTCACCTACCCAAAACTTGACGTGGAAAAAGGCAGAGCGAGCCTCACACCCCTGCCCACGCCGGAGGGCACGCACAGGACAGGGCAGGGGGTCATCGGATGGACACGTGGACTCCACTTAGGTTGGCATGACCTCCCCATTGAAAACATAATAGCTTTCGACTTTTCTAAATATCAGGGGTGATTTGTATAGCATTTCACGTGGCGTGCCAGGGAATTGAACCTGAGAAAGCCCAAGCTCGGAACGGCTGCTGAACGTCATGGGCACTTTGGGAGGGAGAGTCATGTGCTGCTGTTTGTACAGTCAATTCACCAGCATAGATTTACTCTTGACCTCATTTCATGCTGTTACTATAATGGCATGTTTGATGCCTAATATAGAGTTTTATTTTCCAAGCCCAGGGCTCTCGGCTCTGTTGGAGCTGCTTGCGGTGGCGTAGGGAAGGACAACCCAGCTGTCACCTGCTGGCCCAGACAAGCCATCCTTCTGCCCCGTTCCCCCTAGTGGCACCCGGGGTCCCTCTGGGCTCCTTCTGGATGGACCCCCAGTGCTTCTTTTTAATTAATATATTTTGTTGGGTTTTTTTTTTTCCTGAGTGATTTTAGATTTACAGCAAAATTGAGTGGAAAGTAGAGAGAGTCCCACGTACCCTCCTCTCCCCACGCTACCACAACTCCCCCACTGTGAACATCCCCCATCAGTGCGGTGTATTTGTTACAACTGATGAAGCTACATTGACACATCATTATCACGCAAAGTTTATGTTAACGGGTCATTTTGGTTGTTGTAAACTCTCTGGGCTTTGATAAATGTATAATGACGTGCATCCACCATTGTGTCATGCAGAAGAGTTTCACCACGCTACAGATCCTCTGTGCTCTGCCCATCCATCACCCCAGTGCTTTTTATGTGAAGCATTGCTGCTTTGAGAGGTTTGGCTCTCTAGGGATTGGAGAGGAAAATTGACCCGAGGTTGATTTGGGGTTAGAAAAGGTTGAAGCTCATTCACTCAAGTAGACATCTTGAGCATCTGCTTTGTGCTGGACATTGATGCTGGGTCCTGGAATAGGGATACAGCAGCAAGCAGGACTGGTCCCCGCCTTCCCCAGCCTCCCATCGTAGTGGAAATGATGAACGTTATTGTGTGACAGCCGCATGGTATTTGGAAAAGCAATAATGAATGAGGAGAAAGGAGAACCGAGTTCTTATCCTGGCTCTGTCACAGGCTTGCTTTATGACATGGGACAAATGGCCTTGTTTCTCTGCCTCTCTCAAATGTGGGGAGTGGGAATTAGGTAAGAAAAATTGCTGTTTGAGGGGTTCCACGGTTCCAAGCACAGCCTGAGATTCCAATCTTGTAGGGATGGTCTACATTTTCTCAACTTTAGCACATTTGTAAACTCTGATTAATATGATCTTTGGACGTTTACAGTTTCTGTCTCTCACCAGTTAGCAAGCACTTCTTTCATTTTATTTAGATGCTTATTCAATAAAAAATTAAATGCCTACTGTGTGTGAAGAAGAGATTAAAGGTGAAGATCTTTTGCCTTTTAAAAACTATTCCAGAAGTTTGAGGGGAATGAGAGTGTTTTGATCTTTTTTTAAATCATGATGATATTTTTAATTGAAAATTTCAAATATACAGAAAAATTACAGATTACTAAAAGAAATTCCCATAGGTATCCTTCATTTAGATTTGCCAATTAACATTTTTCCATATCTGTTTTATTTTTCTCTTTTTCACACACACACACACACCCTAAAGAGAAAAATAAAGCAATATCTCTATCGTCTTTCTTTCTTTCTATCATCTGTCTATCATGTACATCTAATTTTTTGAACAATGGTGATAAATTATTTAAAATTTTCAGACCAAATGTGATAGTGTTTTGATCTTTGAGGACTATTGTTCAGAGCTTGGACTGTGCTGGCACTGGTGCTTTTATATATTATCTGATAGAGCCAGCATCACCCCACTAAGAGGCAGTTCACTGTCTGTATCACTGCTGAGGAGTCGCTGGCTCAGAGAGGTTTAAGTAACATGACTCGTTCAATGGAAGGACTGGTGGGATTCAAGTTCAGGGCCCCCAGTGGTGAGTCTGATGGGACTTTGGGGTCACCTGTCATCCTCCTGTTCAGAGTTACCCCTTCCCTTTCACGTGGTCCTCATGCCAGATCCCCCATGATCAGCTTCAGCCCCCAACCCTGGGTCCCCACTCACCTCTCCTCCCTCCCATCCCCACCCCCCGTCTGTGTCTCCTTTATCTTTTCAACTCCTACCCCTTCCTCTCTGGCTGTGCTCCCTTCTCCCTCATGACACCATGGCTGCCCAATGACAGAGAGGAGTTAATAAAAACCAATGCGTAACTGAAACTTGAAAAGCCATAAATCGCCTTGTTTTTTCTAGGATGTTGGTAGCATTTTGATTTAATAGTTGGACAAACACAAGGGCCTATTTTATTCAGAGTTTACAGGCCTCAAGGCTGTTATTCCTCCAAATTTAATAGCATTGAAATTGCAGGGTTTGCTATAATTTGCCTATCGCTTTCTGCTCCACCATTGATGTTTATTGTCAGCGGGATGGAATCTCAATCCGACTCACTTAGATAACATGTCTGTTAAACATTTAGATAATTGTACCATCATTAACTTGTCACATTATTTTAGAGATTCAAAACAGAAGCGCAGGGTAAGTAGAGGTACTAAGGGGGCGGGGGGGGAAGGAGGAGGAGGAAGAGAAAATGTCTCCTGAGTTAAACAACCAGGAGATGAGAGAGTTGATTTCACACTCTTGACATTTCATCGGAGGTGTCTGAGTAAGGAGGGGTGTGCTGTAGAGCTGGGCCGCCAACCCAGGGCAGGCCACCCCTGTGACAGCACCACAGATGCTCAGAGACCTTCGGTGTTTCGTGCCCAGCTTTGGCCTTCATGCACCCAAGATCAGTTTTTTTAGCTTCCCTTAGAGATGCTGATTCCAACATTATATGTAATTACAAAGCATTGAGAACAACCTACATGTCGAAAGGTAAGGACTCTGTTAATTATGGTATCTGCATGGAAAGATGTCCACGATGTTTTGTGTGATAAAAGGTGGTTACGGGGGCTTCCCTGGTGGCGCAGTGGTTGAGAGTCCACCTGCCAATGCAGGGGACACGGGTTCGTGCCCCGGTCCGGGAAGATCCCACATGCCGCGGAGCGGCTGGGCCCGTGAGCCATGGCCGCTGGGCCTGCGCATCCGGAGCCTGTGCTCCGCAGCGGGAGAGGCCACAGCAGTGAGAGGCCCGCGTATCGCAAAAAAAAAAAAAAAAAAAGATGTTTAGGGAAAAAGGCTGTATAGTGTGATCTTCTTTAATATAAAATACAGAAGCCATCCTGTAAGATTCTGTAAGGCTCTATACCTATTAGCAGTGATTGTCTTTAGAGAATGGGATTACAAAGCAAAGCAGGTTTTACTTTCTGCTGTATCTATTTCTGAATAATAATAATTAGGATTTATTTTCTTTATTGTTATATAATAATATTTATTGGCATGTATTACTTATACAATTTTCAAAATTAAGGTCCCATTATAAATAATAAAAATACTACCTTTGAGTCTCATTCATTCCATGGAGGAGGATTTCTAAAAATAAAAGGCTACAAGTGCAAGTAAATGGGTTTTGAGGAAGATATAGGACATTAATATCTCAGCTGCACTGGTAGGCGCCTCAGTTTCCCACTGTTAAGACAGGTAACTGCCAGATGGAGAACTCGGTACCCTGGGAGGCTTGTGCCAGCGCTCACGGGGCACAGCCACTGTCTCTGTTTACAAGGGCCTGGCACAGGAAGTGGGTAGCAGGAGAGATTTTCATCACGCCTAAGTGAGGACTGAGGTCACACCTGGAGGGGTGACCCAGGCCAGGGATCAGTAGGAATGAAGTCCCATTACTCAGAGGGGAGATTCTGGGAGCAGCTAAATGTCAACACTAGTGGGGCACTGAGCTTGGCATCCAGAACTGCCCCCCGGAAATTCTATGGTGTATGCCCTCTGGTCCCATGGGGGTGACAGGTGTGAACAGTTCTATCCATCTGGCTTTGGACACCATGTTAGCTCCTGCATCCGCAGGGCCTGCTCTGTGATTTGGGCAAGAGAACTCACTATTGCCTCTCATGGCTGTGCACACCCAGTGACACTGGAAATAGGGGAAAATGCACAAGTCAAAACACAAGGGTTACACGCACCGCAACAAAGAGTAGCCCCTGTTCGCCGCAACTAGAGAAAGCCCACGTGTGGCAATGAAAACCCAACACAGCAATCAATCAATCAATAAACAAACAAGGGTTAATGTTTCCCTGATTGTACTGTAAATAATGCAGATATTTGGGGGTGGGAGGGACAAACCATGTAAATATTTTATAGACTGTAGGCTAAATAATGTATATATTTAGAAAAACAGCTTAAATATTTCATATGCTACAGTGCAGATTTTTGCTTAGAGGATGAACAGGGCCGGTGGGGCCCATGGGGTAAAGATGGCAGTGCCGTGGCCCCTGGGGTACAGGGGCAGAGGAGTTGCAATAAAAGTATGTGTGTGGGATTGGGAATCAACACGGACCCACAACTGTCAGTTTCTTGGAACCCAAGAAGTTGAAAGTCTCAGATTTTTCAAACCATCTTTTAAATATCCTGTACTCTTTTTTTTTTTGATATGTGAGGGATACAAATGACAAGCTAATAATGAGAATTTATCAATACTTTTAAAAAGCAGCTTCCAGCCCAGGAGAATTGAAAACACCCATCCACACAAAAACTTGTACAATGTTCATAGCAGCATTATTTAAAACAGCCAAAACATAGAAACTGGAGCCCAGCTGTCCATCAGCTGATGAATGGGTAGGCAAAATGTGGGATATTTGCATGATAGCATATTACCCAGCCATAAAGTGGAATGAAGTGTACTTACATGCTACACCATGGAAGAATGTTGAAACCGACATGAAAGAAGCCAAGCACAAAAGGCTACATATTGTATGATTCCATTTATGCAAAATGTTCAGAATAGGTAAATCTACAGAAACAGCAGGTTAGTAGTTGCTAGAGGCTGAGGGGAGGGGAAATGGAGAGTGACAACTAATGGGTATGGAGTTTCTTTTTTGGGGTGATGAAAATGTTCTGGAGTTAGTGTTCATGATGGTTGTACGACTTTCTGAGTACATTAAAAACCATTGGATTGTGTATTTTAAAACGGTGTGTTTCATGCTTTATGAATTATATCTCCACTAAAATGAAAAGCAACTTCCAGGTCTGTTGTTTTTTTACAGACTCAGCCCAATCCCCTTTACCTGCTGCATCCCAGGATTTTCTAGATAAGTAGCAGTTTGCAGAATAGTGACCGTTCAGACAATGCAAGAGGCTGTGGTGCCTTTGGAATCATTGTATTCACAGAAGGCAGCAAGGAGTAGGATGGCTCAGAGATCCCCTCCCCTCATGCCTCCATTTACAGAACCGGGAAGGAAGGAAGAAAGAAAGAATCAGGTCAGGACCCTCGACAGGTGAAGGATGTGAACCTGACATCCGTAGTCAGGAGGAGACTGGGAGTTGCCGTGTGTTGCAGATCTGCAGAAGAACAGCCAGACCTTCTCATGCCTGGGAGGAGTCACTCTGACCAAAGACAGGACATGGATAGCATGGACCCAGGCAGCCTGTGTTAAGAAAAGAATCACACAAGTAATATGTGCTCCATATGGGGAAATTAGAAGATACATGTACACAAGAGAAATGTGTCTCCTGTAGTCCCACCGTCTTTTTCTGTTTTGTTCTAAACAACACTGGGGCAATAATATGCAATGCATGCCGTTTTGTAATCTGCTGTTTGCATGCCAACCAACCTGCCTCTTGATTATTGTAATACTTCTCGAGTATTCTCCCCTACCCCCATGTTTTTCTGTAAGCCCTGATGTGCCTTACTTTCTGCACTGGGATGCCCCCTTTGCCCTCCATGCTTTGGCAGTGGGGGTGGGGTGCCAGCCCCCAGACATGAAGGAGCTTCTGGGGGCTGCTGGCGGGAGAAGTGTCTAACAAAGATGCAGCACGTTATCACCTCTTACCTATCGCGTCTTCTGTCAACAAGATGAACTGGGCTGGCCAGGCGCTTCTGCAGCAGCTGTTTACTTGGCCATTCCAGGCAAGCTTGAGATGCTGGGAGCATAGCCAGTGCTCACATTTGATCTCCTTAGAAGCTGTTTGCCTTTGGTTTTCTCCAGCCTTGCAAATGGCCAGTCGCCCTGGGCAGGATCTGGGCAGGTAATTTACCTTCTCTACTAACTTAACGGATGGCACTGCCTGGGGGCTGGGCAGACCAAGGAAAATCTAGGCATCGATTTATTTGCCAAGTTAAAGCCCAGAGTGAAGTAGCAAGGTAATTAAGAACCTCCATACGTTAAGTGTCCCAGGCCTAACTAGAGAAGATTTCCTACCAGAGAAGAGCCCCAAACAGGTGTTAGGAAAAAGGCTTTTCTTTTGGCATTTCCTTCTCTGAGCATTAGGAAAAGTTACCTCACGGAGGGATTGCAGGTTTGGGTCAGATGAAATGTTCCCTGTCCCCACTAGGAGAAGATCCATTACAGATTGGAAATGACTTTGTCTCTAAGTGCCCATTGTCAGATGGGATGCACGTTCCCCTCAACCAAACAAATATAAAATGCTTCCAGCCTCTGCTTCGGATTTTCTATTACTGTTTCACAGGACTCCAGAGAGTTTTAAGATAGCAATTTGATTAAGCTTATGGGGAAGATCCCATCAGATAACATTCTTTTTCTGCAGGTGGAGATAATGTGTTCAAGTATTAAGTATGTTTTAAAGGTAATTATCTTTTCCATATTCATTTTAGTTACAGGAATTGAAAAGGGGGAGACTTTGCATCTGAAAGCCGCCCCTTGGGCCCTGGAGTCGCTCTGACCTCTCTCCTCTGGGAAACACACTTGAGGTTTTTGACAAATGAAGGAGCACCAAGTGTTTCTCTGTTTTGAAATGACTTGGGATCCCCTATCTCCAGAGAGGTTGTCCGGAAGGCGGGGTCTTGGCCACTGCCCTCACCAGGCTCCCTGTCCTGGGATGCTTTCTGGACTCCCCATCTTGAGCTCCTGGATGTTGGAAGGGGGCCTGGCTGCTGCTCAGAAAGAGGACTTGCCTCATCCAACCATGAGTCATAGTGTTACGTCCCTGCCTTCCAAAATAGAACCTTGGAATCACTATTTACATATATTAGGCCCAGTTTGTGGGTATTCAAACCGGAAGAGGCTAATTCAAAGTCTCGATTCTAACATTTGTAGTCTTCAGAACTGGAGCAAGAGGCATTAGGGAGGGAGATCCTGAGCCTCAGAGAGGTTCAGTGATTTGCTCAGGATCACACAGCAAGTTAGAGGGACATACTGTGGGCTAGAACCCAGGAATCCTGGTCTCAGACCACTCCTCCTGTGCCCCAGGATATCTACAACTCTGCCATCTCCAGAAAATAATCCTCTTCCCTTTTCCTGGAAATCTCCAGAGTAGGAGATCCTGTCCACGTGGCCTTCTTTGGTTATCCATTTGTCAGGGTCTGCACTGAGAGCTGCCAGGGCGTCTAAAGGTCTGAGAAGAGCAAGCGCAGTGCAGATGCTCTGGACATCCTCAGACCTCACTCGTCTGCCAGCGGTAGTGTTTTAAGAGCTTTTTGCAAAATAGAAAAATCAGACCCAAATCCTACCTTCAGAAAGCTAACCATTGCTAGGGAGGAAAACATAGGTGTATCTTAAAAGGTAATGAATGATACAAGGCACTTGAATGAGATACATACTGTGGGGATCCAGGGGTGGCGATGGGAGTGTCTCTCATCCCTACGTCTACCTGAAATCCTGTCTGCTTCAGCCAGAAACCCGTAGTTCCTGCACACAGTATCCTCCATGTTACATCCCTTCTCTGCCTGATCGCCCAGGAGCACGTGATTAGACTGCAGCTCGCTGGTCTGAAGGCAGCTGACTCTGGGAAAGGACCCCAGGTGATAGGTTTATCATTTAAGACCCAGATGGTGATGTGCAGAGCCCTATTGTCTCCAAATCCCTGACCCAGTTCTGTCAGATAGAGGTGGCAGTGGAGGATAGGTGTGAGGTTGGTGGATCCAGCCTGGGTTTAGGGCTTGGCCTCATGCACTATATCTCAGGGAAGGATGGCTCTGGCATCTGAAATGCACACCCAGTGTTGGCTCTCCCCTGCTTATCCTTCAGAAGATCCTCGTTGTCTCACACCAGCTACACATTCAAATCATTTGGAGGAGTTTTTAAAAAAAAATAGCAAGAAAGGGCTCCCATCCCAAACCAGCTGAATCAGAATCTCCGGCATGGGGCCCAGGCATGGATGTTTTCTAAAGCTCCCCAGGAGATTCACATGTAAAACCAAGGTTGAGAACTTCTGGATGTGGTAAGATCAGACTCCACTGCTTGGCCCAGGAAGTGCTTCCAGTCAGTCTCAGGCCATCTCATGCCACCACCTGCAGTGTATTCATCCTGAGTCACTTACAACTTCCTGTTCTCTCCTTGCTGGCTTTCTTCTCCACGTATCTTCCCCTAAATCCCAGAATTTCTTGTGTCTTGTCTGCTCCATTTCTTCTCAGCTCCATTGTTTATGTTATGTGAATGTTTCTGTCTGCCCCCCCCCCGCTCCCCACCCCAATTCTCATGTTGAAGGCCTAACCTCCAGTGTGATGGTATTTGGAGGTGGAGCCTTGGGCAGTTTAAATGAGGTCATGAGGATGGAGCCCCCATGATGGGATTGGTGTCCTTATAAGAGGAGGAAGAGACTAGAGCTCTCTCTCTCCTGCTGTGTGAGGACACAGATAGAAGGCGACCGCCTGCAAGCCAGGAAGAGCCCTCACCAGAAATCCAGCCACGCCAGCACGCTGATCTCGGACTTGCAGCTCCCAGAACTATGAGAAATAAATGTCTGTTGGTTAAGCCGCCCAGTCATATAGCATTTTGCTATAGCAGCCCGAGCAGACTGCGACAGTGTCCTTCTCTGTCACACCTTTCCCCCAGATAAGCAGTGGAAAGTGTTTCCTTTTCGTCTCCTGCACCATGGCCATACCCCACTTGTAGCATTTGGCCAACTCCATGTGTTAGGGGCAGGGTGTCGGAACCATCTTTGGGTCCCTGGACGCTTTGACTGTGTTAGAACAGTAGCCGGTCAATAAATATTCGTTGTGTGATTATAACCAAAAGCAGTAAAGGGAGCTTCCTGGTTAGAAGCGGGAAAGGGGAATCTGTTCTTGTCTGAATTCATATTTTTGCTCTTCACTTGCCAACTGTATGGCCTTGGACAAGTCACTCAACCTTTGCAAGTCTCAGATTCCTTACCTGAGGAATTAGAACTCCATACTTGCCCCCTTTACCTCACAGAGGGGTGTGAGGACCAGAGTGATCTTAGAAAGAAGTAACGTCCTTGTAAGGTGAAAGGCACCATTCAAATTTAAGGTATTTTTATAATCGTGACATCTCTGGAGACCCTTGGGGCTATGGTTTCTGCCCTTCAGATACCCAGCCGGTGCCCTCTGCACCACATCCTCCTTAGGCCAGCTCTTCCTGACCTTTTCCTTCCCTGGCTTCCTCTTTTGCACCTGCCATGCTCTGCCTTGAACATGCTTGAATACTGTATGAAAGCACATCAAATACTATTATCATGTATTTTGAATCACAGAGAAAACAATGAGGGAGGCAGGCTGTCCCATCCGGTGATTACGTATTCAGTGTAACATGATGGGCAGAAGTTAGAGGGAGAGGTGTCCTAGGATTTTTGACCAAATATGATCTGAATGGGTCAATGAGACAGATTCCACGTGCAAGCCATCCCAGGTCCGTAATCTCTAGTGTGGAGAAAGTTCCAGAAGGAACCTTAACTCTGTCATTTCTTCCTCATCCATCCAGTGTGACTGGAGCACCAACCACGGGCATGGGTGCCAGCGTCCGAGGATAGCCTCCTCGCCTACCCCCAGGAGCTTGCAGGCAAGAGGAGGGCTGTGACAGGCATGCCCAGGAGCAAAGGAGGGCAGTGGGCAGGGAAGGCTTGGAGGCAGGAGGAGATCCTCAAACTGAGTTTTCTTCTCATCCTGCTTTAGGGTAAATTTATCTTGTGGGGTTGGCAGCTGAGTTGCTCACCACGTCTCATAGAATAAACCTTCGTGTGTAGGCTTGCAGATGGAGGCTGTTACAGTCCCCTTCCTTTTCTGGCCTCCTGTCTCTGAGGTTGGTGGTGTCTGGCATTTGTGGAGGGAAGAAGGATATAAAAGGGCAAGACAGGAGACCCTGGTGGCTGGATTCAGAGCCGCCGCCTTCCGGGACCCCGCAGAGGCCCCTCTCCCTGGACCCTTCAGCTCGAGAAAGCCATTGTGCTCCGTCCTGGCCTCTGACCCCGAGGCTCTGGGAAGCAGCAGGTTGTTGACACTTGCACGGTCATTTCTTGCAGGGCCATTGCTTCCCTTGGGAGCTCCCCTCTCTGCCTTGGGGTGGTGACTGCTCCCCCAGCCGGGAAGGGGGCAGTGAAGGAGGAGGGAAATGAGCTCCCAGTCAGAGTGGGAGGAACAGAGGGGACACCTCCACGGCAGCCGCCACTTCCAGGCAGCTCCCCAGGTTGCGTCCACGTATGTTCCTCTCCCACCTGCCAGTTCAGTGGTACCCCCTCCCTGGGGGCGGGGGAGCTTCGAGGAAATGCATCCAGGAGACATGTTTCTGGCCCGAATTCCTTCTGGCCTTTCGTTGTGGGTCTCTGGTTTGTTGGGGAGCCCCGCATTTCTTCATGGAGGGTGCCTGTCTGTATGTCTCCTTGCGGTCACAGCAACAAAGACTATTTCTAGCCCTGGTGTTGGCTGCCTATTAGAAGTAAGACTCTGGGCAAGTCGCTTGCCCTCTTAGACGTTCGGATTCTGCATTGGTAGGAAGGGGTCCAAAAACCCCACTTACCAACGGGGGGCTGCTGTGAACCTCAGTGAAACAATATGAACACAGTGCTCGGTTCCGTGTGAAGCAAATGTCTGGTGACTCATCAACGGTTTCTCTCAGAACCAGAGTTTGCTGGCATTTTGCATGTGTGATTCTTACAGTTTTTCTCCCCCTCTTCTTTCTTGGGTATCTCAGGAAGCATTATTCAGAAGAGGGTGGAGCTGGACAGAGGGACGGTTACATTTTTTAAGTGCCACTTTGCATTCCTTTCACCTCGGTCTTAATAATAAATAACTCTGACCGAGCGACCAGAACTTGGGATGTTCTGTTCAAATAAATGCAAGAATGTCTCCAACAGCCAGGCATCCTCATTTGGTGGGCTTGGTCGGGAGCATGTCTCCAACCACGAGAAAAGCCCTCTTGCTAAGCTACAGAAAATCTCCCTTGTGCTTTAATTCTGGAAGAAGCGGATTAGAGTGACCATATTTAACCTTTGACCCTGACACAAAAGCATTATCAAAATTAGTTGCCAAGAGGCTCTGTCTTCCTTTCCCTGCCCCCCACCTCCCTGTTTGCCGGGGCTGGTTTAGGACCTTGGTAAACTCCTCTGAGTAAGAGCAAAGGTTCAGAAGACCGTTGTTGCCTTAGAGACATCCGGGCCTGGCGCTGGCTGTCCAAGCTGGTGGGGTCCAAGGTGAGCTAAAGGGCAGAGCTGAGAATCTTGCACTGCAGTGGGGGTCCGAATTTATGAGCTGGATTTAAAAACTCTTTCTCCTCTGGAACCAGTTCTCGGCTATCTTGGAAACTGAACACCATTCAGATGACATAAGACCCACGTTCGTCAGAACTTTTTTAATGCCTCTTTCCACCCAGCTGCTGTATGATCTCGAAATACTGGTTGATCTAAAGGCTTGATTTCCAATATTTTCCCCTTCCAGGCAGAAATCCATGGACTTGGAGGATGGGACAGAACGGGTATCTGGACCTGAGTCGTTTCTCTGGGTGTAAATCCCTCCCTGTCATTTAGTCACTAAATGGGCAATTTGTTTGAACTGAGCTCCACTTTCCTCATCTATAAAATGGGCACATTCATGACAGTGCCTACCTCCTAGAGTTATTTCTGAGGAGAGATAATAGGATACACGTGAAGAGCCTAGAATGGTGTACGGCACCTCAGTGCACTCACTGAGTGTTTACAGATATTAGCTACTGCTGTTCCGGTTGTCATCGGTATTATTACTGATTCTTCATCACTTCCCCAGGCCCTGCATGGCTCCTGCCACACACACCCATCCCTCCCGGTCCCCAGCACATTGGGGTTTGATGGGTGACCTGCCCCACTTATGGCTCCTCTAACCTAGCTTCCTTTGCAGTTATTTTCGGAGTCCCCTCCCAGATGGGGGGTGGGTGAGGACCGGCTTCATTTCATACCAGAAGTCCAACTTTCAGTGGGGGATTGGGAGGGAAAAGTGCTTTATAAGCTTGCGATGAAAGCTGTAAAACGAGATGGTCGAGGATCTGGCCGGGCCCGGTTCAGGATTATGGCCGGCCCCTGGAATGCCGAGGGGGCCTCTCGCAAGAAGCCAGTGTCTATTTACAGTGTATCTCTCATAAACCCCGGCGCTGGGGCGAGGGCAGGGGGACTCGCCCTCCTGGCATGTGATTGATTATCTGGTATTTATGCCATTGAGGACTTGTCAGCGGTTTGGGGTCAAAGGGTCATCTCATGTGTCTTGCCGCCAATCCACCTCCTTTTGTACAGTGTGGACTGGGTGAGCCATGCACAAAACAGCTTTTTCTTTGCCTTGGGAAAAGGGGGAGGGCGTGGGGGGGAGTGTCAATGAAATTTTTTTTCAACCTTTTCTGAATAGTGTCTTTTTAATTCTAAAGAACTTTTAATTAAAAGTAGCAGGAAAATTCATCTTGAGAAGGTTTAACTTACCTTAACAGACACTTTTGTGTCCCGAGAAGCTGGGAGTGACTTTGAAAAAAAAAAAAGAAAGAAAGAAAGGAAAGGGTTTTGTTGTGTCTCTCCCCCTCCCTAGACACGTTCAAGGATCACTGGCGTTTCCTTGCACTCCCTGCCTAAGTGTGGCCCCAGCTTGGGCAAGCAGGAAGGAAAGAGGTGGTCCTTCAACTGTAGCATAGCTGTAAAAACCTAGAAAGGGACTCCAGTCCCTCTGGTGCCATGTTCCCCTGTTTTAGGTGAGGAAATGGAGCCTCAGCAGGTGGAAAGATTTACTCAGAGTCACGTAGCTGGTTGGTTGTAGGGTCAGCTACCGGGCGCTGTTCTCCTGACCCTCCTTCTCCTGCTCCTTTTAGCACATGGAGTTGCTTCTCGAAGTTTCGGATGCCAAGTAAAGATAACGTGATGTTACTGTTGTTGCTTTTATTATTTGTTTGTTTGTTTGGCCGCACCACACGGCTTGCGGGACCTTAGTTCCCCAACCAGGGATCGAACCCGGGCCCCCGGAAGTGTAAGCGTGGAGTCCTAACCACTGGACCGCCAGGGAATTCTCTGTTGTTGCTTTTAAATCCTAGATATTTGAGACTTGGGGGCCACTCCTAGGTTCCTTGGGCTGGAGGGACCCCCGCTGCCTCTGAATAGACAGTGTGTGCTCACATGGCACAGAAGAGTGACTCCATGGCCCCCTTCCTGAAAAACCTACAGAGAGAGGGGCTCTGTGTCCTCTGCTTGATAGAAAACGGCAGCACCCCTGCCTCGAATCCTTGTCACTCTGATGGTCTGGATGTCCTTCTGCACCGTTAGCTTCCCCCCGGGCTGAGCTCAGGAGTGGCCTGAGTGGAGTGTGTCTCTCTGTCCACCCGTGGTGAGAGGGGCCACCCAGAGCTGGGACAGGCCAGGACACCTCGTTGTATGTACAGTGCTTCTCTGCTGTGGCCTCCCTTCCGCAGGGGAGCGTTTAACCCTCTAAGTCTTACCTAGGCGACTTACCTGGTGATGCCCCAGGACAGCGAAGAGAGACGTTACTGGGACACCCTGCGTGTGCCTCTCAGCTCAGCGAACAGCGGTGGAAAGCCAGGCAGAGAAATTATTTGCCTAGAGTAGTTATTTGTGGGAGAGTCACGTGAAACTCCTGTCGCCACATTCCTGATTTTGTCCTGCTTGCGCCCACTTTAAAAAATACAACACAAAGAATTGTCTTCTCAGGAGTTGCTTTAGAAATCCCAGTTCCCTTCTATTCCCTTCATTCCTATTCCAGTTCAGTTAGTGAATGCTAATTTGGGCTGGTGGGGCACCACTGCGAGGAAGATACTAAAATTGTGTGAGACCTGGTTCTTGTTCGTGAGTGGAGAAACCAGCATTTACCGAATTCTTATAGAATTTGCTGGGTGCCAGGCACTGTGCTAATGCTTAACCTCGATCATTTTATTTAGTCCTTATATCAGCTTTTCAAGGTGAACATTCTTGTTTCCAGATGAGGAAGACACGAACAACTTTCCCTGGGGTATATATCTGATAACCATTATAGCTGAAACTGATTGAACATTTGTTTTATGCCGGGTAGTTCTAAATACTTTAAACACATGATCTTCTTCGATCTATATAAAACCGCTGTGAAGTAGGTACTGTTATCATCCTGGTTTTACAGAGTCTGAAACAGGAACCGAGGAGCTAGGTAACTTGCCCAAGGTTACACAGCAGTAGTAACTGGCCAAGCTGGATTTGAGCCCCAGCAGTTGACCACAGAGTTCATCCTTAAACCGCGTTACCACTCTGATTCTTTAGGTCTCAGAGCTGGGCTGGAACCCAGGGTTTCAGATGCCAGTGCTCATGTTGTTTTTTTCCCACTATCCTAACATAAATTTGCTGGGCGACACTATATATAGACATATATAAATCAACCAGAGACCAGCAAAAGGTCACCGTGTAATCAGATGCCAGCCTGGGTGGCACATGGAGAGGAATTTAGAGGAGGAATATGTTAACGAGGACATCACGGAGTCTCCTCTCCGGGCTCCCGTAGTAAGGGCACTGCGCCTTATTCATCGCTCCGTTGCCAGACCTAACCCAGGGCTGGTACACGTTAGCTCTTCGGTAAATGCCGATTAAATTACTAGGAAAGCTTGAGTAGGGGAGGGGGGGTTGAAATGAATTTGTTTTAGGAAAATGATGTTGATAACTATCTCCCTTTCATTGTGTGCTGACCGGGTACCAGCGACTCTGCTAGGTATATTATTTATGCTGTGCTTTAACCCTTACAACAGCCCCAGAGTGAACTGAGGCTGAACAGAGGCTCTGTATCTTGACCGAGAATTCAAAGCCTTTTCTCCCCAGGATTTCAAAATCCATTGCCTTTCCCAAGGCCAAGAAAAAGTTACGAGCAAAGGGGAAGAAAGTGCAAGTGAGCGAGGAAGACTGCAGAGAGACTGCTCAGTTGGCACTGGGGACCTGGAACGCCAGCGGGGGAGAGCATGTCCTCTTCTTTTCTGCTCGTGGTTGGGAGTTGCCTCTTTGATACAAGCATATCTAGATCTATGAAGTTTAACTGTGTCCAGTTAATTGAATTTATAATTCAGCACCCAAATGCTGAAAAGAATTGTCTTTTTTGTTCCTTAATGAGTGCTATAAAAACAAGTGGTGCATCTAATTTTATGAATGATGCTTTATGACTTACCTGATAACTAGTAGTTGTTCAACACAAAGAACTCATAACTCAGTCCGGGCCCAAGATGGCTGCCTGCAGTAAAAGAACTTGTTTTAAAGTTGCCATCTTGTCCCTCTTGAGTGGCCTTGGAATTCACCTGTTCCCTCGTCCACGATCTCCTCTGGTAGAGGATGGGGCTCAGGTTCCTCATTCTGGGGGATTGTGGAGAAGGGTTACCTGGCCTGCCAGCCCGAGATGACCGAGAACTCTCACCTCTCCGAGTTGGCTCCTACCAAGAAGGGGAAGGGAAAAACATGACGGCCCATCCCAATCTCTCTCTACCGGCAGACATTGAGTCCACTTAGCTGTTGCCAGCTGTGCTAAGGAAGAGAATAGAAACATAGAGAAAGAGGTACAAGGGCTGTAAAAAAGAATTTCTTTTATCTTCACCCTACAACAAAGACAATGAGCCTCGAAAAAAAATAAGGAGAAGAAACTTTGGTTAGACGCTGGTGAGAACTGCCTGAATTGAAAAGATGTTCTCCAAAGAGACTGTGGCATCTCCATCTCTAGAGTGTGCATACGTACGTGTGCTGTTCGTTTTTTATAGTTTTTCAACATTTTGTATTTTTTAGAAGTCGAATTTAAATGATTTTGTGATTACACACCTTAAGAGTAATAGATGTTGGCCATAAAATTCAAGCATCATCCATGAATAGAACTGAAGAAAGGTTGGCTACTCCCATCTGGTAAGTCAGAGGCAGGGGGCTGGACTCAGTGGCCAGTACCCTGCCCATGGTGCTAACCCAGAACAGGAAGGGCTTTGGGAGTGAAGCCCTTGAACAGAGCAGCCAGGGCGGGGGGTGTGGTACGTCATGAAGGAAGGCCGAGATAAGGCTGTGGTTTCCATTGCTTATCACCTTTCCCACTTTATCTCAAGTAAGAACAAGGTAAGAACAGGCCCTGCAGCCCTGAGTGAACCTTTTCATGCGGCTGCTGAGCTGGGAAGAGGACACTCCTCTCTCCCCACACCCCTCTCCCTTGTACACACTGCACCTGTAAAGGCTGCAGCTTTAGTATGTTGGGTGGGGGGACAGGTGCAAAAAATGTCCCTGATCTGGGCACTGATGACTTCCTATCAGAGCGGGGAATGGAGTGGGGACATTTGTTGCCATGATTTGAGTCTTACCTCAGCTGGCCTTGTGCCCGGGCTGTCAGGTGGGCCTTCCTTCCTCTTGTCCCCGCCTTCCCTCCCTTGCCCCACCCTCACCAGGCTGATGAGTTGCTCTCGGAGTCAGTAGTGGCTCTGACTTAGCTGTTACCTTTGGTCTGAAGGAGTCTGGGCGAAAGGACGGGGAGAACTATTGCTCCAGCCCCACATTTGGAGCCGATGAACTTTGGCAGGGGAATGCCCACCCAGCTGGTCTGGAAGAACCTGTTTGGGCCCCGGAGAAACCTGACAAAACTGGGTGCTATCAGCCTAAAAACATGTACACTGAAGGCAGCCTAGAGCACACACGTTCCCTCAGCTTATGAAGAGTCGGAGAGGAAGGATGTGTGAAGCATTACTGCCCCTTCCCTGTACCAAATCCAGATTCCCACTGAGCTGGCGTGTCACTAAAGGACCGCCCACCCCCTACCCCGACCCCGCCCTGCTCCTAGAATTTTCAGAAGCAGAACAGCTGGCCATTCATTCATTCAGCATTCATTGAGTGCCTACTGTGTGCTAAATGCTGGGGATCGGTAACTCCTGGCGTCTTGATTCAGGGAACTCAGAGGTGGGAAGACAGGCACGTAAGCAGGTAATTGTAACGGACAATGCTGGGCACAGTGATGGAGACGTTTGTACAGAGAGCACTGTGGGCACCCGAAGGAAGGGTGCGCCGTAGATACCCGAGGGACAGATAAGGCTTCCTGGAGAAGAAGCCATCATAAGGTTTAAAGCAGAAGTAGAAATTAGCCAAGATGAAGGGAGAGCTGGACAGAAGAAACAGCCACGCGTGCTTGGAAATGGTGGTGGTATGGCCTAAGCATCACATCTGGGACAGATGGGGCAGGGGAGGTTGGAGAGGAAGGCACGGAGGTCTGACTAGGCTGTCTTAAGGAGCCTCGATTTTACCTGTAGGTGATGGAGGGTCCTGGGAAGCCTTTAAAAGGAAGTTACAAGATCAGATCAGTTTCCAGTAGGCCACTTTGGCAGTTGTCTGGGGGAAGCTCTCGGGGAGACGGGCTGTGTTCAGGAGGCCCTCGCGGGAATCCTGGTGGGGATGCTGGTGGCTGGCACGAGGCAGTGCCTTTCTGGGAGGACAAAGAGGGGACACATATGGGAAGGTCTCAGGTGCTCCAACATTCACCAGATTGGGATGCGGGAGCGGCAGACAAGAAGCCTCTGGGATGACACGCAGGCATCTAGGCTGGGTGCTGACAACTGAGACAGAGACCCAGGAAGGGGGGCGGGATTGGGAGCAGAAGGTGTGGGTTTCGGGCTTGGGCACGTTGAGTAGAAGTGCCTGTGGAATGTCCTGGGGGTGCTTGCATTTATGGAGTTTGCGCTCAGAACAGAAGTGTGGCTGGAGGCGTGGTTAGTAGCTTCTGAGGGTCACTGAGACTAGGAGAGGAGAGTTCCCAGGGACAGACTGAGGGGAGGGGCCATCGTGAGCTGAACACCGTGAGGGCAAAAGACCCCGTTCAGCTGAGGAGGGCCTCAGCCCCCGTCAGCCTCAGGCTTCGCAGGAAGAAGCACCGGCCTGGGCTGCAGAGGGCTGTCTCTGGAGGAGGCGTGGCCTCTGCAGGGATTCCCACAGAGGAGAGTTGAGGAGGAGGAGCTCCAGGGGCCCCGCACCCGGCATTCTCGAACCCCAGGGAGCTCCCTTGACCAGTGCTTTGGCCTGGGGCGGGAGAGAAGAGGCCATCAGGCTGTAGGAATAATCTCGGAACTGCTGGGGCCTTAAGGGGTGTCAGGTCTCCCCTCCTGCTCCCGGGGATGGGACGTTCAGTCCTCCGTGCAGTTCTGGAAGGTTCTCAGACCAGGCCTTGCCCTGCTGCACAGCCCTTCCTGGAAGTCTCGTCTGGGTGAATCCTTAGAGCTGGTCCCGCTGCCCCACGCCCCATCCCTTTGCATGTGTGTCTCTTTTCTGAGGTTTATGATGCCTGGTTGTGTCTCATTTTCTAGAGGGAATATAAGCACCCTGACTTCCTTCCAGAGGAAGCCAAGAACATGGCCCCATTTGGGTTTGACCTTCCCTAAAACCCCGTCCTCCACTTTCCCTCTCCCACACCGATCCCTGAATGAACATTTCACTGGGGACGTGGGTCCCACTTTCCCTCAACGCCCTCCTCTGGTGGCTTGGCATTTTGGGACCAGCTGCCAGAGTGATTGACATAAAGCCAATCTATAAATAAAGTCTTTTTCTTTTCTCATAAAGACTTTGAGGTTGAGTTTGCCTTCAAGGTCAAGATCAGACCTTTCTAAATAAACACATATCAAAGGATCATTAGCGAAGCAGCACTGTTAAATTGAGATATTAACTTCTGTCAACTGCGTGCTTCTTTTTTGTTCTGTAACTCATGACTGCAGTAGGTTTTTATTATTTTGTCCTTAGGCAGTAGCATCTGGCTTCTGTAGAGACTGTAAAAATTAAAAAGCAACACAAATCATTGAGAGAGAAAAGCAGTAAATCCAATGATAAGAATTTAAAATTAAAATGTTTCAGTGCTTTTATATTCTGCAAAACATGAAATGAATGAGTTTGCTGCCTGTTGCCATAAACCTAACCCAGCTAATTGTCTGCTTGAGTTTTTTCCTGTCTCCTTTGCTCATCACCATCAATTCTGCCTTGGCACGAGGCAAGACATAAACTGAAAGCCGTGTGTGTGTGTGTGTGTGTGTGTGTGTGTCTGTGTGTGTGTGTGTGTCTGTGTGTGTCTGTGTGTGTGTGTGTCTGTGTGTGCAGTGGTAGCGTTGGGGGAAAGTGACAGAATGCACTGAGACCCGCCTCATCTGAATGGCAGAGACAAGAATGGGTGTGTGTGTGTGTAGTGGGAACTGGGGTGGGGGAGGAGGATTGGGATTTGCATGTCCGCATAGACCAGAATTCTCTTTTTCATTCACTCTCTCTAGTTAAGCACTAGAAACAAAACAACAAAATCACCATGACAAAACCCACAGGTCACAAACATCAACAGCATCTTGTAGCATCCAAGGGAAATTCTATTGATAAAAAGGAATGTATTTCCTGAGCAGGTATATGATGTTGGATAAGGGTCTGAACAGGTGCTGGCTCCTTCCCATCCCAGAGAAACCAGGCCCTCCCCTGGGGAGAGTGCCAGGAGGTGGGATGAGGCTGCATTTGAAACTCTTTAAAATTCAGCTCGAAGATTCAGGGTTTCTGTGTTGGGGGTCATTCATTCTTACTGCAAAATCGAGCTGTGGCACTGGACCTCGCTATTGCTAGGCCATAAGGGAGATCAAAATAGAAGATTGTTTTTCTTCCCTGCTCTGGAGGAAACGTAGCTTAACACCATAATGGAAAAAAATATATGTATAACTGAGTCACTTTGCTGTACGGCAGAAATTAACACAACGTTATAAATCAATTGTACTTCAATACAATTTAAAAAAGAAAAAGAAAAGAAAAAATAGATACGATGCTTCCTATGTTAAACAGCTAGAGGACAGTTTAAGGCAGATGTGGGTAAGGATGTGACGGTGTTGGACAAACCACACGTCCAAGCGCTGGGGAGCATGTGGGTTCTCAGCACAGAGTGGGGCCAGTTCAAGGAGAGCTTTTAGGACATGAGTTGCTAATGGACATGAGAGCTGATTCTCAAGTCCATCTGGCTTGGGGCCTGGGGAGCCCTGGGCAGCCTGGGGTGAGCATTGCTGGGGGAGTTTATCCCCATGTCCAAACAGAGCACTGGGGGCCAGGAGAGTTGTGGGGGGAGCTTTTCATCCAGCCTGTCTCAGTTTGACTGCTGGACCCACAGGCACGAGGGCGGAGCTCTTTGTCCTGGACGAACTTCTCCAGCCTAGGGAGAGGTGAGAAAAGAGAGCCAGTCCTTGGCCTCCGTCAAAGGGAATGAAGGAAAGTGTGAAGATTAGGGGATGGAGAGGTCGAGTTAAGAGGGTATGACTAATACGGCTGGTCATTCAGATAGGAGAGCACATTGTTCTCCGAGCCCAGATGGTCCTTGGAATAAATCAGCTCAAGCAGAAGCAGACTTCCAGGACAAGACGCTGGAGCAACTGCTCGCCTGCAGTTCTGCAGCGACATAACCCAGGCCCCGGCCCGGAATAGCAGACATTCATATCTCCGCTGTGGGTGTGGGAATAGGGGACATGTGTGTGTGTATGAAAGTAAGTCATTTCATAGCCTCTTAAAGAAGAGTGTGTGAGTCCGTGTTGTGAGGGGCAGACGCTGGGAGACTTCACGTGGCGCCTGATCCCTTCTCGACCTTACGTTCCAACCTTGAGAGTTTTTTAAGTTGTAATGCTAGTTTGTCTCCTTCTGTAGACAGGAGGCTCTCCGAGGGCAGGGACCGTATCTGTCTGATTCATCAGCATCTCCCCAAGACCCATATAGCATGGCAGCTGGTTCCTACAAGGTGCCTAGTAAATATAAACACGAGGAAAGTTCTAGCAGCATTCTTATTTTTCTCTATTGCCTTGTGGTAGCCACCCATTCATTAATTAAACTAATAATTAATTAGTACATGGGTCAACCAGCCCATCAGTAATCCTGGTACTCCTCACATGGTTCCCATCTGGGGACAGTTATGAGGACTGAATGAGATGGGGCAGGGACACCCACCAGAGAGAGCTGTCACTTAGAAGGCATGGGGTGGCGCAGGACTTTCTGTCATAAACATTTTCTAGGTAGATGTCTCCCGAGTTTCCCGCACTGGCAATTTGCAGGCACACAAGGACGTAGAACATACGTAAGCATCACGATCCTTGGTGGTAGCTTTTCCAGCCTGGGGGCCCACACGCAACAGGAGGATCAACCCGCTCCTTCTCGCCCTAGAAGCTCCATCCAAAGGCTGCACTGCTTCCTCTCCCTTCACAGAATCCACTTAGGCTCCTTAGGATTTAGAGGAGAGAACAACCGCGCAGCAGAGTCACTCAGTAAATAGGAATAATCAAACAGATACTCCCTGGAGAGTTTTCTTTCTATGAAGATGTTAATTAATATGAACACTCTGTTCTCACATTCAGAGGCAGCCCTTCTGTGCAGATGGTACATGACTGCCCATCCAGCCCTGAATGAATTGTCTCGTTGGGGCCTTCATCTTTTGGAGAATGAACTTTTTGGGGGCAATCATGCCAAATTCTGCCCGTTCAGAGATGAAAGAAGTTGCTTTGTCTGAAGTTAAGCACATCATAAAAAATTACAGTAGAAATAGAAAAAGACACCTTGGCCCTGGATGCAGTTGAGTTAGAAAATGTTGCAGGGAGTCCACATGTGTCCCCCACCCGCCTCTCAGGCCATCCTGGTTGTCCACCACCCTCACCGCGTTTCAGAAGACCCAAAGCTCATAAGCTGCCCAGGTGTCAGAGTGGGAAGACTTGGGGCTGTTTCTGTCCCGTCCGTATCTGAGGTCTATACAGTCCTCATGGCCATCTCCTGAGTGCTTCCTTCTCCAGGCCCCTCAGATCAAGAGGTGGCCATTAGCTTTCTCTGTGCTGGTATTACTAGCAAACTACGATCTTATCTCAACAGGGCATTGTTTCCAAAAAACAACTGACATGGGGAGGAGGAGGGAAGGAGGAGGGAGAGGGGGTGGGATGTATGGCCCAGGGAGCGTTTGGAGAATGGAGGGGCCAGGGAGGAATAAGAAATCAGTAAGTGCCCAGAGGAGATTCATGCTATGCAAAGGAGTGGGTGTGACCATAAGAAAGATGTCCATCCGGCGTTGTAGTTGACGTTCCCTGCGTGGAGAACACTCATGGAACCAGACAGACCTGCGTGAGCAGTGGTAGGGAGCCCTTCTTGATGTCAGCATCTTTGGAAAGATAAGGTCTTTCTTGCTGGCCTTTGCCACTGATCCCAGAGGCTTCAACAACTCCACAGTGCTTCCCTCTGGGCTCAAATGGGAACATTTTGACAATTCCTCACTCCTTTCAATGACCTTTGCCAGAGTCCTGCACACCCACAATTACTCGAACCTGAATGAACAGAAAGCATCATCAGTATTTGCTAATTCTCAAAGGCCCCTAGCACTAGCCTAAAAAATCATAGCTTCCCACCACCACCACCCCCAAAAAAAGTTCGGAAAGGCGCATAACGATGATGGAGTAAACACTGCTTTCTCACTGCCAAGGGTGCTGAGGGGTGCGGCGGGAAGGTAGGTGTGGGCAAGGTGTTCGGAAAAACAAAGGGATCTGAATGGATGTGACCAGGGCCAGGGCCTCTTTGCCTGGGACCTGGTATATCCCGGGGGCTACCTGTGCTGTCACATTTGCTTACAAGGACGAGTTTACTACTGGTAGGTCATCCCTAGAGCCACAGGAGCCTGGGTATTTGACCAGGTCAGAGAGCAAAGCCGGACTCAAATCTGACAAAAGCCTGTTGAACTGTTTAAGAAACATCAATCTTGATTTTCCTAGCAGGATGGTATTGAAGGTCACAATTTATGTGTGCGGTAGTGACACGACTTGTGGCATTTCCATTAGCAGCTCTGCTTTAAGGGTTTTCCATCTGCTGTAGAGATCGAATCTCAGAATAGTATAATATACATCATCACCAGCTGAAGAGGGATGAAAGCCCACCAAGAGTGTGATTTGGGACAGCTCATTGCCCAGGTGTAGAGGGCTCTGTCCTGTGGGCAGCTCAGAGCAGGTCCTGCAGGGAGAGCTGAGGGCCTGCTCTGGTCTTAGAGGAGATAGAGGTAGGAAGCGGATACCAGGGGCATCTGTAGCCTCGGATCCATGTTCTGCCAGCGACCAGGAGGAGTTGCCAGTTTTAACTTCAGGCTCCAAACGGTGGGTGCTTATTGGCTGCCAGCTCACAGCTTTGGCCAGGGGGTAATATCTGGGAACTCCATTCTGCAGCCCTTTTATTCAAAGATCTAGATCCTCCATTGATGTGAACGACTCTCCATCTTGAAGAGATGTCTGCACTGGGTACCACATGGATGAGTACTTCCAGGTTGGGAGGAGAAACCAAGCCCAGGAGAGCCCATGCCCGGTTCTAAAGCACATGGATACGAATGCACACCTAACAGTCAGACGAGTTAAAGGTACAGGAACATCCAGGCCCAGAAGCCTGCAACTCATAGGGAGTCTGGGCTGGTGGCAGGGTGGCTGGAGAGGGTAAGGAGGCATGTTTACTCGAAGTTGATAAGAGTCAAATATTAATGGTTTGGGCTTTAGAAATCATAACTTGCCAAAGACTGTGGTCCAAACTCACAGAGATGTTAATAGGTTAAATTTTTATGTACTCATGTGTTTATCCATTCAGTAAATATTTATTGAACACCGATTGTGTACCTAGGAGTATATTAGGCTCTGGGAATACAGTGGTAAGCAAAACAGAATTCCTGTTCTTATGGGGCTCATGTCTTAAAGGGAGAGGGATAAGTAAGCAAGTCATATACAGGATAAATATTGTTATAGTAGAGGCATAAGATGTTATAAGAGCACACATGTAGGCCTCCAACTTGCATGGGGAATTGGGGAGGCTTCTTGGAGGTGGTGTCATCTGAAATATGAGAAGTTATTGAGTAAAGAAAATGGGGTACTGGGGGAGGAAGGGAAGAATGACAGGCTGAGGTCAACGTGGGTCAATGCCCATGCTGGGAGAGAATAAGGTAGATTCATGGAACTGAAAATGGGAGAGGGAAGGAGGGCTGAGACCTGAGACTGGAGAGATGGATGGGCATTACATGTGAAAGACCCCAGAAGCCACTTTAAGTAGCTCTGCCTTTTTCCTGAGAGTGATGGGGAGCCATTAAAAGGTCTTAGTCAGGAGAGTGACATCAAATTATGTTTTAGAAAAATGACCTGGACTACACAGTTGTGAATAGATTGGAGGGGTTTAAACTGAAGGCAGGGAGATTAGTTAGGACAGTATTGCCATAATCTAGGCAAGAAGTTATGGTAGCTTGAACCAGTGTAGTTGCAGTGGGGATGGATAAGAAATGGAAAAAATTGAAGATATTTAGGAGGCTGGAGAATTTTGATAATTGATCTGTTGTGGGAGGTGAGAGAGAAAGGAGATCAAGGATGATGGCCCCTTTTCTTGTTTGGGGCCCAGCGGGTGACAGTGGAGCTCTTTACTGAAATGGGGATCACAGGAGGAGAAGCAGAGCTTTATTGTTGCTGTTGTTAAGAGGATGAACAGTTTTGGTATCACAGTACTAAGGCCTGTGTGACATCCAGTGGGGACCTATCCAAGAGGCATTTGGATACACAGCTATGTCTGGAATTTGGGAAAGAGAGAGACTTGCTGGCCATGTAAATGTTGGAGTCATCAGCATCTAAATGATCCCTGAAGCCCTGAAAGTGGGTGAGTTTACAAAACAGGAGTGGAGAGCAAGAGAGGAGAGCTTGGAACAGAATCCAGAGGAACTCCAGCACACTGTGCCCTCCAGGACAATCCCAATGCATCATGGAGATTCAGAAGGAGTTGCTGGAAGAAATAGGATGGAGACCAGGAGAGTGTGGTGTCATGGAGCTAAAGAAAGAGGTTTCAAAAAGGAAAAAGTAGTCATCAATCTTAATGCTGCTGTTAAGTCCCCTAAGAGGAAGACTAGAAACATCTGTTGGATTTAATGACCTGGGGGTCATTGGTTATCAGAGACGAAAAGTTTTGGTCTTCAAGGAATGATGGAAGCAGGGATGAGACATGGTGGGCTGAGGAGTGAATGAGCACGTGGGAAGTAGAGGCAGTGTGTGTAGGCAGCTCTAGGGGTCGAGGAGACCAGGAGTCAGACTGACCCAAGTTTAGCACTTGGCAGGGTTGGTACAATGGAAGGATAATGGGCAAGGGAGTTCAGGAATTGGCCAGGAGGCAGCTGGGAGTTGAACCATGGGCCATGAAGTATGGGCTGATGGAGAAAGAAACAAGGAAAGGAAGGACATGCTGGGAGTGGTTAGGGATCAGAGAATGGTTCTGTGAGAGTAACTGGGAGGGTGGGAAGGAGGTTTCAATTGAATACTTTAGAGGAATAGCTCTTACTGGTGATGAAGGGCCTGGAGTGTTCTGTATCAGCATCTCCTGGAGTGGGCCTGCTCATTTCAGGGTATCTAAGTTCAAACACCACGACCCACTTATTTACATACCTGTCTCTCTATGGCCCTCAACCAGGCCCCTGGATCCCTCTTCTAACAAGCTACCATTTCTCCACTCCCTACCATCTGGCACTGTGGTAGACACTTTCATATATTATCTCAAATCCTCCCAGCAACCTTGCGTGGTGGGTGTTATGACTCTAATAAAGATAAAGAAGTCAAGACCCAGAGATATTAAGAAATTTGCATGTGATTCTCTAGCTAGGAAGTAAGCGGCAGAGCCAGGTTCTGTCTGACTTCAGAGTCCAGGCTTCTTGCTCTCCTCTTCTTAGCCTGTAAGCTTCATAGGGGCAAGAAGTGTCTTCTTAACATTGAAGCCTTGGTATGTGATGCCTATGCAGAATTGGAACGCAAACACTGGGTGTGTGAGTGCACGAGAGCATGAGTGAACGGTGCTAAGAGTGACACCAATGCTGTCTCCCAAGGGGAATAAGAGTGCTGCCACCCAAACAGAGAAATGAAGATAATTGGAAAGAGAACGGATGGGAAGATTTGGCAATCAAGTGGCACTAGTGTTGGATAAATAGAACAGAGGTGTCTTCTCGGGCTCTTTGTGACCAAGGTGCTGGGCACCTGGCTGTGGCCTGAGAGAGTCAGCCATCGGCTTTCCCATCTGCTCTGGGGCCAAGCTCACGCTCCAGTCCTGGCCCAGAAACTCCAGAGGAGGAACTGAAAGGGGAGGCACCTAGGAAACGGAACCCACACAGGAGAAAGGAGAACCCCCAACCACTCAGTGACATGTCACTTTGTGTTTCCTTTTTAGAATGTGAGGCTGCGGTTTCTCTCCAGACCTTCCTTCAGGGTGTCAAGGGACGTGTGTGTGTGTGTGTGTGTGTGCGCGCGCGCGCACGCGCGCATGTGCGCGTGCGGGGATGGGCAGGCGAGGACCAGATTGCCCATCCGTTGTCTGAAGAGCATGCACACTACCTAAACTGGGCTTGAGGCCCGGCTTGTGTTTGCCGGACGGCTACCCCATCTCCTTTCCCGGGGAAAGATTTAGTGAGTCAGGTACACAGCCTACTTGGAAGGAGGGGAGTTCCAGGTTTGGGGGAAGTGGGAAAGGCTAGTGGACAATGTGTTTTGGTTTTTGTTCTTGACTGCAAATTTCTCTCCCACCCTCCCTGAATAGCAAAAAGGACCACCTCCTCCTTCTGGGCTTTGAAAGCCATTCCATGCTGCCTGATACTCCATCAAAGTCTCCTCCTCGGGCCTCCGTGCCTCCCTCTTCTTGCCTGTCTGTTCAGCATGTCTATAAATTCACTGTCCTCCCTTTCCCAGTGTCATCACCAGCCCGTTTCTTCTCCATGTGGCAGTGCCTGAGGTCCAGAGGAAAGTCGTGGGGTCCGAGGGCAGTGGCCCATCACCCTCGGTATCCACATCAGGCATGCTCCTGCCGCAGCCCGTCCCCCACCTGTGCACACGCACCACCTGCTATCTACTTGCGAGCGCTGCGCTCTGGAGGGAAAAGTGGGGGCAATAGGTAGGGGAGCCTGGTGAGCAGATGGAACCCCATGGGGCCTGTAGGAGCTTTAAAGGATCACGGAGCCTATCCTCTTATGTCACAGATGAGATTGAGGGCCAGAGAGAGAAAATTCATTTGTTTAATCCTTCATCTGCCCGTGCATCCGTCCCTCCATCCAGTAAAGATTCGTCGAACACCTGTCAGGTCCAAGAGACACAGCAGTGTATAAGAGAAATGAGGTCCCTGCTCTCAAGCAGCTTTTGTTCTGATGGGGAGAGGGAGATGGTAAACCTTGAACTTGAAGCAACTCCACCAAGGCTAGTTGGCGGCCACAGAGCTGAGCAGTGAGCCTGGACCTCCTGCAGTGCCCTTTCCAGGACCCGTGCAGGATGACTGCCTGCTTCCACGGAGCCTGAGGTTCCGTTCTCCTCCAAACAGCAGAGAGAAACACTTAGAAGGAATGAAACTGGATTTTAGCCTCTGTACTTCTGGGCAGCAGAGGGATTGTAGAAGTACGAGTAACTTATGACCAGCTGAGACTAAGCATTCTTTTTGTTACTTGGGTAAAATATATATAACATAGAATTTACCATTTTAACCATTTTTAAGAGTACAGTTCAGTGGCATTAAGTATGATCACATTGTTGTGCAACTGTCACCACCATCCTTCCACAGATCTTTTTCATCTTCCCAAACTGAAACTCTGTCAGCATTGAACAATAACTCCGCCTCCCTCTCCCGAGCCCTTAGGCCAGGAATTCTTAACATTTCATGCCATGGGCCCCTTGGGAAATCTGGTGAAACCTATGAACCCCTCCTCAGGATAATGTCTTCAGAGGCATAAGGTGAGGAGTAGGATAGCAAAATATTTTTAAACCATTTGTAATATAGTATATGTGTGATTCTTTGTTACCCTGTTAACAGGCTTAAGCAGTGGTCAGCTACCTACAGTTTGCATAAATATTTCGAGGTAACTGCAACATTTCTTCCAATGTGGTATGAAAATGTCTAGCTGTCTGTGGGTGACCAAGTCACAGGCACGGCTCATCTGACTGCTTTGTTGCTTTCATTCCCCATGGAAGGAACAGCTAAATTTCAGTTAGAGGTTGGTAAAAATAAACATGTAATATTTTTACCCTCCAAGTTTTCCAACCTCCTGAATTCTATCCCTGGATTGCTTGGGGGTTTCACAGCCTCAGGGTTAAGAGGCCCGCCAAGACAGTTGGCCCTACCTTTTCTGCCTAGAAGGGCAGTGCCCGGGACCAGGAGTGTTTTCATGAGTAGGACATGGTGACAGAAACCCTCCCTGTGCACGGGGCTTTGCGGGAGGGCAGGCAGGAACATCACAGGAGCCCAGCCGATGTGGGGGGGTGGGGGTGGGGAAGGTGCCCCCATTCTCCCCAAGCTGCCAGCCTGCTGTCTGAGGTGGGCGGGGCTGGTGCCCCCTGGAAGTGCTTTCTGGCAGCTTCCCCGCCCCCCTTCCACCCCTTGTCCGAAGGTTCAGTGCAGAAGGGAGCCATATGGTCCTTTGTGGACACATTTTCCCTAGTACAGTATCTTCCCGGTGCGAATGCAGGGCCTGGCTCCCCAGTGTCAGCTGTCTGTCCCCTCCCCCCACCCCGGTGCCCCATTCCCCGAAGCCAGCCCAGAGCATAGCAGGTTGTCAGGGGCAAGCTCACGAGTTGGGGAGCCCTGCAGAGTCGGGGCGAGTGAGGAGTCTTTTAGTAGCACCCACCCACACACACTCGCACAGAAACTGTTGAAGTGAAGTCAAATGTCTCAAAGTCAGATCCCTTTTTAGTATGAATTTGCTGTGTCTCATTCTGAGCACTAATTCCAATTTAATTGCAAGTGGCCTGAAGCCTCTTCAATAGGAGTAACAAATGGTTTGATTTTGTAAACTTCATCAGACTGCATTTTAAATGCGACACAGTAGCCCAACTCGAATGCCAATGAAGCACTGGAGTAGCTCTCTGTTTACTAATTATCCGTTTTTACTCCAAGCCACGCTGGCTGGCTTGTCTGATTAAATCGGATTTGTGGGATAGAGAACAGCTAGCAGAGTTTTCTCTATAGTAAACGAGATTGAAACTATGGGCCGCCTGGCTGCACACTGTAAATTATATTTCCTTTTAAAGGGGACGTGTCTCTTTTATTTCTGTGTCGCCCCTCCTGCATATTAAACTTAGGGCACAGAAATGTACCCAGCTCCTTCTAAATCCAGCCTCCTCTCGCCGCCCTCCACCTGGTAGCCAGCTCACTTCTGTTGCTTTCCATCTTCGTCTCCGAAGGACTGAAAAGGAAATGGGTGGCTACAGCCCATATTCCCCATGCCACACTCCTTTTCTTTTTTAATCCTTGCTTTTCTCCCCTTTATCCTGGGGGTGAGTTTTCATTATTCTAAAAGGTCCCTGTGATGATATGGGTTCTTAGAATCCATTTTAAGTTGGCTAACACAGAGTCCTAGCAATAAAATTTGCTGAGACCCAACATGGAGTCGATTAGCCTTTCAGAAAGACATGAATATTGGAGGTATTGGCTGGGTGGGTTAGTGTGGGCAATGAAAGAGTCCGTTTCTGGAAACTTAAAATTTGTTCTTTGGTCCACCCTGGAATGAAATCCTTTCCTCTCACCAGAGTGAAATTCAGATCACCTGGTTCCTACCTGTGGTCCAGCAGAGAAGGCCATGGCTCAGGCACTGGAGGGGTGGGCCAGTGCCCACTGTGAAGCCCAGGTTGGGGCATCTGGTGTGTCCTCTACCCATTCCCTGGGGTCTGGGGTCTTGCCTAGAGCTCCTGGGCTCTCTTAATTGTTTATTTCTCTGTCCCCAGAAAAGCCACCTCCACCCTTCATCCTTCCTGTACTACACACACACACACACACACACACACACACACACACACACACACACACACACACACACAGTACATAAACCAAATGCAAGGCAGCCCTGAATAAGGTGTAATCAGGCTGTGCTTAAACTCTGCCGTTGCTAAGACTTTAACTCCATGAGCTTGACCTGCCTGCCCAGCCCTCACTCTTGGTATCTATCTTTGTGCCAGGAGCTTTTTATATTTTAATTTGCTTCTGAACGTCCTGCAGAATTCATGGTGTGCAGACTTTTCCCTCTTTGCCCATTGTGTGCGGTACAGTAGGGTAGGCCTGGAGGTGCCTCAGATAGCCTGGTTACCGTGGGAATGAATGGCCACCACACTCTCAGGCTCACAGCCCTCCTTTTAATTGTCGACAGTAAAAAGCATTTAAATGCTGCTTAATTTGTAATCATCTTCTGGTGGGGGGTGGGGGGGGGAGGAGAGGAACCATTAAAATGTCAGTAAAATGAATATGTCCTTCTCTTTTTTTGGTTTGTTTTTGTTTATTTATATGGGGTAGTTTTTCTTTTCAGTGCCCAATGTTTGTCTGATATTTAATGGCTCTGAAACAATCGGTATTTCATTTTATTTTGAATTTCTGTCTCCCCCAGCCCCTGCTCCCCTCCCCAGCCCATCCTGTCTCTGGGTCTTTGTCTTGCAAAGGTCTGCCTGTCTCCTTGTCCGTCCCTTCTCTTCTAGGTGGGTCTCCTTCTCATCTCTGAAATACACTGGGGTTTACAGGACATTTTAGATAGGACCCCAGCTGAGTTGCTATCTTTTTTCCAGCGACCCCTCTCCTGGGCTCCAGTTCCTGCCCAGGCACCTCAGGATGCCTTTGGGGATGCCTGGATCTAGGGAGATGAACTCTCTATTGACAGTGTCTTGTACGCTTAAAGAAGACGAGAGAGGGAGAGGCCTGGTAATAAGTTATTGTACAGTAAGGAAATTGGGTCTCATCTTCAGGCGGAACCTCAGTGCCCTCTCGTGATGCTGTGGACACACTGCTCAAAATTGAAGTGCCTACTGTGTGTTGGGCAACGTGCTAAGGAAATGAGGCCGCTGGATTCAGGGGGTCTGGTTCTCTGACCCATCATCTTGGTTGTTTTTTTTCTGTCATCCCGGGGCTGGGGGCAGGGGAGAGAAAGCCCCTGCTCCCCTCTCCCCACCCCATCACCTGGCCCTTGCCCAGCACAGAGAGGCAGGCAGGTACCCTCAGACCCAGTGACTCAAGAATTGCCCTTCTGGGACTTCTTTGGTGGTACAGTGGTTAAGAATCTGCCTGCCAATGCAGGGGACACGGGTTCGAGCCCTGGTCCGGGAAGATCCCCACACGCCGTGGAGCAACTAAGCCCGTGCGCCACAACTACTGAGCCTGCGCTCTAGAGTCCGCGAGCCACAACTGCTGAGCCCATGTGCCACAACTACTGAAGCCTGCGCGCCTGGAGCCTGTGATCCGCAACAAGAGAAGCCACTGCAATGAGAAGCCTGCATACCGCAACGAAGAGTAGCCCCCGCTCGCCACAACTAGAGAAAGCCCGTGTGCAGCAACGAAGACCCAACGCAGCCAAAAATAAGTAAATAAAATAAAATTAAAAAAAAAAAAAAGAATTGCCCTTCTGGGTGTATGGCCAGGTCTAGGAGGTACTAGCCGGTAACTGGTGGCCCCTTGAGAGAAAGGACCTAGCAGGTTCTCTCGAGTCTTGCTTTCCCTATCTTTCTAAACACCCCGTCTCTCAGGGCTGCTTGAGGGTTCAGAGGAAGAGACCTGGATCGGCCAAAGCAAATGATCAGTCAAGCTTAGATCTCTTCTGTGTCTCTCCTGGGACTGTCCCTCTGTGAGCCAAAGACAGTGGTTCCCAGTGGAGCCCTGAGATTCTCTTTAACTAAAAGAAGGCTATCAAGTGATATTTTGAAGGAGAGATGCCTGAAGTGCATATCAGTGGGAGAAAGCCCTTTCAGTCTTCTTGCATCCTCTTCAAATAGGCCTAGAATTATTGACTGTTAGAATGGGGGGAACCTTTTAAGATCATTTACTTCCACCTTCATTTTTCTGTTGAGGATACTGAGGCCCAGAGAAGTCCAGTAACCTACCTGAGAGTGCACAGCAAGTTGGCCACTGAGCCAGGACTTGAGGACAGGCCTTCCGGCTGAAGACTCCAGTGCTTTCTACTCTTCCAGTCCTCTTCAACTGGGAGCCAATAGTGAGAAGTCACAGGAAGGGGTAGGGCAAGAGGACAATGGCGGGACGATTACCCTGGCCTGTCCTTTCACACACCATACTGACTTCCCATCACACATTCCAGGGCTTCTTTCCCAGAAGTCTCAGGACCAGCTTCTTACAGGCCAGCTCTCATGCAGCCTTGCACAGAGCTGCAGGCTTCCCGCAGTGGTTATAGGCCAAGGGCACAGAGCTGAACACATGCCAGGGAGGCTGGATTGAGGAAGGAACCCATTGTAGTTCTGTGTTTATTTTCACCCACCTACCCCCAAAGGAAGAAAGCTGGGAGTCCTTTGGTTTCAGGAACCCTTGGGGTAGACAGGTGCCAGCCTCTGTCTTTTGAGCTTTAGTCCTACAGAACAAGCAGTGTAGAGAAACTGAGGAGCTCAGTCCTTCTCTGCCTCTTGGGAGGAGAAACTGGATACCGGTACTTCAAGGCAGCAAGAGGCGCACCAGCCCACCACCACCCGCTCCTCTCCCAGGCGGCCCCATCTCAAAGGTCCCATCTCCCACTGCCAGAGTGGGCAGTACCTGAGAGCCGTTCCCATTTCAGACCCCCAGGGCTGGGCTGGGCAGGCTCTGCAGAGCTGGGCTAGGTTAAGGGACTGCGGGCCGCCCCTCTCCACTCAGGGCTGTTGAAGTTGGTCCAATTTTTCAATCGTGGGCCAATTAGTTTCACAAATGGGGGCCCCCGTGGTGCCAGGGCACATTTGTTCCGGGCCTGCGCACTGGCCAGGCCCCATTGTCCTGCCTCCCACCCCCGTGTGGGCCCATTGTCCTCGCCCCCAGCGGGTGCTGCTTAGGGCTGATTTATACGGGCAGGCGTCCTGTGGGCTCTGGGCCGCACTGCCACAGCTGGCGGAGGTGCTTAAGGCCTTGGACCCCGTGACCTTTGCCCCAGTCCTGCTGTCATTTTGAAAGTTACAGACCAGAGGGCTGCATACCTCTCCGGATTTACTCTCCACCCCAAACCCCCCACTACACGCACACACCGTCTCCCTTCCCTTTTTCCTCCCTCTGCTCTTGTGGTGGACGTTTGTATTCATTCTGGAATGGCTGGAAGGGTCCGGGAGCTGGGCTGGGAAGGGGCTGTGGAATGGGTGGGAGATTCCAGGAGAGGCAACGCGTCTCTTCTGACGCGGAGGCTGCTGCTACTTTCTGCAGGGGGGCTCTGCATCCTCGATTCCTTAGTTCCCTCTCTGATGCCAGGGATGCGGGACTTGGTTTGCCATTGAGTTTGCCCTTGACACTGTCCCACCAGGGGACCCATGCACCCTGGACAGCGTGGCCCAGCGTGAGGTAGATGGAACGGGGAGGCCGTCATGTAACCAGGCAGCAAAGCACAGATCTGGCCCCATCTTAACCCGTTAACCCTCTCTTGCAAGCCAAACTCAACTTTCTTCTTCCTTTTTACCTCTTTTCCTTTCTTTTCCACCCCTGCTCTTGTCCCCTTCCCCCAGTTTCTCCCCCTCTTTGGCTCGTTTGTTGGAGTGATTGACAAAATTAGTACATCCATTCAGGTTACTTTTATTGTGCAGGTCTCAATAAATCCCCCCGCGTCCGGGGTGCACCTTAATGAGCTAGTGAGCTGACAAATTTGTTTACTGTAGCTGGAGGTGCCGAGTAATGAAATGCACTTGTGTCTGCAGCTCACTGCTAAACAAATACACAGCTTCTGGGAGCCAGCATTGTTAGCTGCTGCCGCCTGAGGCTGTGGCCACATTCCCCAAGAGACTGACTGAGAGGGGTGTGTGAGCAAGTGTGTGTGTGTGTGCACGTCTGTGCACACACGCGCGTATACATGCACAGGTGTGTGCTCTGAGACATGGCTTAGTTTTAAAACAAATTTGAATCAGCTACTCCGGCTCCTCCCTATTTGTTTATTCATTGAGAACTCTCTGCTCCCTGGACTACTGATGTAAAACGCTAACATTCCCCCTTTCCCTTGTGGAAATAGAAGGTTATATTGATAAGTGGGTGCCTTCCAAGATTCTAAGCAGATAAGAAAGAAAGGAAAAAGGGGTAGGGAGGCCTGGATACGAGACTGGAATTGACAAGACTGAAATTGACAAGAAGGCTAGATGCTAAGGTTTTTAGCTCCTGGCTTGGTTTGGGAAGACATAACTGAGCAGAGGATGAAAAGTTCTCCAGCAGTAGGTGACTATACGTAGGAGACAAGCACTGGAGCACAGACTTGTGGCTAATTTGGTTTGAGGCAAGCCTTGCAGAGATGTTTTCTCAGCCTTCTCTACCCTTCCTGGGAGAGAGGCTGTAGGCAGTAAACAGGGGGACTTGTCTACCACTCTCCTGCAGCTGTCGTTCCCGGGGTGGGGTGTGCAGTCGGCGGGCTGACATTTTCTTGGGCTGGGTAGACTGGGCCCTCCTTGTGCATGTAGCTAGCCTTCTGAGGAAGGCTGGGAGTTCAGGACTCATCCCGAATGATGCTGCACCTTATGCCCAGGAGGAGAGCTAGAGAGGGATGGCTTGATGCTTTCTTCAGTAGATCCCTTGCAAAGGAGCCAAGCCCTAAGTGATGGCACAGGAGGAATGAAAAGGGAGGCACCCCTGCCAATGTCATGAGCTGAGCTTTTGCTTCCTTTCGTCTGCTCCCTGGCCTGTCCCCCCTTCGCCACCACCTCCAGCCTCTTGAGATGCAGACAGAGCCTTCCTGCCTTCGGTGTGAGTCAGCCCTGGGCTGCTTGTCTCTGTCTTTTCCTCCTGCACAGCGGATGATGCAGCTCTGCCACTTTTTTAGCAATGACCTGGGGGAAAGGAAGAGAAGGATGGGGAAGAGGAAGAGGTGGCAGTTTCTGTGACAGTTTTGGTGTGTGGTTACAAGGCTTCCCAGGACTGGAAATGGTGTCTTATGAAGGAGTAATCCTGAGCATCAGAGGAAGTAGAAAGGCATGTCTGAGGATTTGGAGGGGGAAGGTGGTTCCAGTTTAAGTCACGGTTTTCACACCTCCTAAATATGATATTTTCTTCCTCTGGAGAGAAGAAGTTGCAGGGGGGCGGGGAAGCAGCTCTTCCTTTCTTGGGTGAGGTTGGGTGGAATTAGACAAGAGAAGCCCATCCTTGGTCCATGTGCAAGGACACACGTACACACACGCACACACATGTACACTCACGGCCGGCTTACCAAAAAAAAAAAACCCGAGTATATTTAGATCCCTCTGCTCTTTTGATTAAGAAACTGCTTATATCTAGGGATAATAAGAACCTTTTGCTCCAAGAAGGTGTAGCCCCTGAACATCTTCTCTGGCTGTGTACCCCTCTGGTCCTGTTCCTTCCTTTCTATTAAAGAGCTTATTGGTATGGAAATGGCACAGGTGTCAACATGAGGGTTTTTGTGTCTCATAATTTCAGACCCAGTCATCACCTGGGTGAAATAAATACCCTGGGTTTGTGTCACCCCTCCTGCCTCCTGTTCCACCCTAGCCTTGGCTTTCTCCCATTTTTTGGCTAAAATTAAACTTGTTTTAAATTGGGAATCTGAGTGGTACATGCCCTGCAGCCAAGATTGGCTGTGCTGCCCTTGGGGGTGGAAGGTGGGTATGGTGGGGTCACCATCTCCAGATAGAATGGATGCAAGTGAGGGTACAGATATTTGCATGGCCCTTCTGCATGTTACCTGGGACCTCTCTCCATCAACCCTGCCACACCCATTCCCTCTTTCTAGTGTAATTTCCCTTCAGGCAGACACCCTTGGGGTCCAGCCTAACACTGAGCCCCATTCATTCTTCAGAAGAGCAGAGGAAGTGCTGTTCTTTGACCTGGTGAATTATTTCTTTGGGCCAAGGCTAATTGATGTATCTGATTTACACTGAAATTTACAGATTGATTGAAAACAGTACATTTGTAGGGTTTACATACTCAATAACGTTTGCCAGTTGCCTCCTAACAGCACTATGAGGTTGGTAGTGGAAAGGGCAGCTTACTCATGAATACCATCTCCTAGATGAAGAAATGAGGCCAAGGGCAGCAGCTACCTGGCTCAGAGTCACAGAGCTGGGAAGGGCTGCACCTGTGGGCTAGAACCAGGGTCTTCTGTTTCACTGCATGGTGTGGTAAAACTTGTCCTTTTTCTATGGGCTGGGTCTTTGCTTCTGAGCAACAGAGCTCAGACATGAAGCCAGAACCGGGGAGTCCTGTTCAGCCCACCAGACAGACAAGAGAGGCCCCAAAGAGATCAGCTGTCTGGGGGTTACTGGGCATTACTAATTTCCAAGGAGAGCCTTGTTGGAAGTTCCCGGTAATGGCTGCATTTGGTCTGGGCTTCCCCCAGCTCTAGCCATCCATCGCTCTGTACCATGACTTTCCCCACCCTGTTTCCCCCCTTTGTCCTTTGTGATTGTCCCTCAGCTCCTTATTCATTCTTGAATGCAACATGCAGTTATTGAGCACCTACTATATGCCAGGCCCTGTGCTTTATCTTGGGGGATATAACAGTGAAGAAAATAGTCCCCGTTTTGGAGGGCTTACCATCTACTAGACAGAGCTGAATGTCAAAAATCAGTACAACAAAGGGTTTAATAATTGTGCTGGAATCATGAGGGCTCAGAGGAAGAAGGTGTTCTTGGCACTGAGTCCTAAATGGTGTCAGTCATCCAAGATGCCTTCTCTAGGGTCAGTCCCTGGAGGAAGCAGCCCAGAGTCGAGAAGACAACTTAGGCTTGTGTATGGTGGAGGGCGGCCATGACCTGTATCCAGGTTGTTCACTGCAGGAGGATGCCCAGCCGAGGGAGAAATGGAGGCTGGAGTCCAGCCGTCTTCGCTTGCAGAGCTGTGTGCCCAGGCGAGGATCTGTGTCTGCCCAGAGGAAGAGGCATGATTTTCTAATTCAGACAAAGGCATCGTCTGGGCTGGTATTGGCTTTGCTACCGCTTCATAGCTAAAAAGCTTTTTCACTTGGGTATCTCATTGGGTGCTCTCAACAACCACAAGCAATGTGTCAAACGACGGACAAATTCTGGTCCAGAGAAGTTCAGCAACTTGCCCTGGTCACAAGGCAAGTAAGTGGCAGAGCCAGGACACATGTGCTTCTTTGGTCTCCCTTGTGGCATGTTGACCATCTGATTTCTGAATGTCTTTTGCAACCGGTGGAGGCTCCTTCCCTCTCCCCACTGGTATCAGGCATGAGGTCTCCCCACAGCAGAGGAAAGACCAGTGAGCATCTCAGGGGCTCAGGCATTGAAGGAAGCAGAGCACTAACACTGCCGGACCCCCTTGCCTCGCCGAACATCTCACTGCAGCTAATGAATTGCTAATACAATTTTCTAGATAATTTTATTTCCATAGCCCCACATTTTAATGTGTTTCCAAAAGCTAGCATTTATTTGCTTAATCTCCCAGTGTAATAGAATCTGCCCTGACTCATCATACATGCGAACAATCAGCTAGGCAGAAACTACGGCAAATTGTTTAATAACTCAAATCTCATCTCTAGATTCTTAACTTGCATGCACCAATAGCTTTTCTTGTGTCTCCCCCCGCTCTTTCCTTTTTCCTTTAAAAATATTTTTCCATCTTCTCAGCTGCTGGTCTCCAAACAGAAGAATGGAGAGTGGATGTGGGGTCTCAGAGCCCCCGTCTCTTTATGTCTGAGCCTGGGGCAGTGTCTCGGTGGCCAGGGAGAGCCCTGTGCCCTGTGGGATGTCCCAGGAAGGGGAGAGAGACCACTGTAGGGACACTGTAGCATTTCCTTTGCAGGTGGTCACTGCATAACTTTAAACTTGTCACCAAGGTACAGAGCTGGCGTCCAGGACTTCAAATGCATCACGCTTCCTGACTCGAGCCCAGGCTGAGGGTCCTGTCTTGCCACTGCCCTGGATTCCACTTCTCCAGTCCTCCTCCTGTCCTCCCAGCCCCTACCCTAGACTGGTCCCCACTCTCCTCCAGTGGTAGCACAGAAGTCCGTCATGTTCCTCCCTGCTTTCAGCCACTTGCCACTGCTGTTTGTGCCCTTGCAGCCCCCAGGGGCATTGCCCTCACATACTGGTTGGATCAGGCTAGCACCCGACCCCCTCTTTTCGTGGTACTGCATTGCCTGTGGAATGAAATCTAATCTGTCCCACCAGGTGATGCGGCCCTCTGCCATCCAAACCCCCATAACCTTCCCTGCTCATTTTCATCCTCAGGGTCTGTCCTCTGCCCCTGCCTGCTCTGAAATTTGCTTGTGGGGTTTCTAGCCTGGCTCCCGTGCCCCATTCTTGTCCTTGGCTTCTCAGTCCACTTCATTTCTTAAAACCTAACTCAGATTCTCCGAAGCCCTCTTGGCATCAGCCTGTCTTATCCTCTGGCTGGTCGTTGGCTTGTCTGTGTCCCCCACTAATCTGGGACCCTATTTCTCTGGTTGATCTCAGCATCCCTCCTGTCACCTAGCACAGTGCCTACGCTAGGTGATATTCACCGAGTCAGCTGAATTGACACGAAATGGGTTCAGCCATTCCTGAGAAGAAGAGACCACATAGTGGGGCAGCTCTGGGGCCCTGGGAAGACGGGAAGGGGTGAGGTTGCAGGGTTCTCAGTCTGCCCTGCAGTGGTACTGACCCTCAGAGCTCCTCTGGGCCTGGCTTTTTTAAAAAGATGTATATGCAATTTCCTTTTTCTTTCTTTCTCTCTCTCTCTCTTTTTCTTTCTTTCCTTCCTTCCCTCCTTCCCTCCTTTCCTTCCTTCTTTCCTCCTTTCTTTCTTCCTTCCCTTCCCTTCCCTTGCCTTCCCTCCTTCTTTCTTTTCTTCCTTCCTTCCTTCGTTCCTTCCTTCCTTCCTTCCTTTCTTTCTTCCCGTTCTTCCTTCCACCCTTCCTTTCTTCTTTCTTCCCTCCCTCCCTTCCATCCTTCCCACAAGGCATGTGGGAATCTTAGTCCCCCAACCAGGGATTGAACCCGCACCCCCTGCATTGGAAGCATGGAGTCCTAACCACTGGACCACCAGGGAAGTCCCTGGGCCTGGCTTTCTAGGCTCGGGTGTCCTCCTGGGAATGTCATTCATGTTCCCTCTGACGCAGATTCCTTCCACACTGAGGACTTCGGAGGATGCATAAGGAGAAACCTGGGCTCTTAAAGGGCGTGGTTTGCCCAGGAAGCCTGCTCCGTCTTACTGATAAAAGGCAGATGTTTGATGTCTGGCTTCATCAGGACTCTCTGTGGGGTGAGGTTAGGGCCAGAGAGGGGGCTGGTGCTGGGGGCCCTCAGGATGAAGCAGCCACAACGTGCCACGTCACAGGACATGCTGCAGATGGACGCCATTCTGGGGCAGGCTGGCCAGGCCCGACTGGGCTTTGAGGACTCACTGTCCGCCGTCGTCTGCTTCTGCTGGGCAGACCGCTCCCATCAGTGCCCCCCTCAGTCAAGTGGGGCCCGCACCCGAGTACCTTGCAGCGGTCTTGCTGGCGCCCAGTGGAGTCGGAAGGCTTCAGAGAGCTTTGCCTTGTGACTCGGCTTCCACCGCACGCCTCCTGGCCCAGGTTCTCCAGCTGTTGCTGGGGTGGGCCCTGCATGCACTGGGGCTCCTGAACCAGCTGGGTTGGAGCTGCCTCGCTGGTGTCATTATTGTGCCTCTTCCCAGAGAAGCCCATGCAGACAGGTGGCAGATCCAGAGGGAGACATGAGCCCAGCCCTGTGACTTCTGAAATCAGACATACTGAAGCATTTAACAATCCCAGCTCTGCTTCTTTCTAACTGTGTGACCTTAGGCAAGTTACTTAATCACTCTGTTTTCCCATTTGTACAAAGGGGCACGAGAATCCTGCCTTGCACGTTTTAAACGAGATGACAACAGATAGAGCACCTAGCACACGGCCTGTAGTAATTCCCCTTCCCGTCTGCTCTTTGAGTCCAGGAGCAAATTTGTGCCCTTGCTGATATTCCACATCCCCTGCTCAGCCTTCCCTGGACCTGGATGCAGGCGATGTCTGTCTGCAGGTGTGATGAGCATGGCTGAAGGTGCTGTGAGGGGTGGGGGGCTGGGGAGAATGAGAGGCCGTCTTTGCCTTCCCGCCAGTCCATTCATTGCAAACCCAGCCATGAATGGGACTGAGTTGTCCAGAACGGGCCTTCCATTTGCTATTTCTGTTGATGGACCCCGGAGGCCACAGGCGCTCTGTGCTGTCCTTCTTGTCACCCTCTTTCCGCCGGGAGCTCCCTGATGCCACATTGAGCAGCCCACGACTTGCCACAGCCAAAGCTCTGCTCCACCTTCCACTCTGGGCTGCCAGGCACTGGGCCTGACCCCCTTTCTTGCTTGTGTCCTTTACACGGGGGAGGCAGCGCTGGGCTGACCACAGGTGATAATGCCCAGGTGCCGGCAAAGAGAGACGAGCAGATGGGGAGCTTCCCGGGGCAGGGGGCTGACACGCTTAGGGAAATGGAATCCAAAACGGTAGACAAGGGGCTACTGGTGAGTCCTTGGAAGGTTTAGATGCTTCCTCCTGTGGTGCTGAACCCCGTAAGGCCATGGTCCCAGAGCAGCATCAGGAAGGGGGTTGATAACAGACAGAAAATGGCAGCCTGCCTTTGTAGGGTACCATGGGGTACCTACCCATGCTTCTGATCAGCGCAGGGAACGACCAGACAGAGTTAAATGAAAATCTCATGTCCCTCATTAGCTTAAAATCCCTTGACAGTTGCCCGTTGGTCTTGGGAGGAAGCCTAAAGATCTTAACATGGTTTTCAAGACCCCGTACGAGCTGGCCCTGCCTACTTCTTTGACCTCCGCTCTACTTTCTTTCTGCCTCCTCAGGTGACCTGTTCTGTCTTATCCTCTGACCCGTTACGTTTCTCTCCAGTTCAAAGATACTATTCCATCTTCTTGGAATGCTCTCCTCATGGCCCAGTGTGCTGGGTAACATCTATGATGAGGGCAGGCACTTGGTACGGTTTTCCATGGCTACATCCCCAGGGCCAAAGGAGAGAGTCCTCCTTATAGAAGATACTAAAATAATATTTCTTGAATGAATGGACCCTTAAGATGTACGCATTAATGAATGGAGACGTGGTTAAGAGAATCGGGTCTGTAGCTCGCGTTAGGAGCGGATCAAATCCAGGTTGCCTGGGTTTGAATCCCAGCCCTGTTTGCTTGCGAGCTCTGTGCTACTTCGGACAAGTAACTCAGCCTCTCTGTGCCTCCTTCTCCTTATCTGAAGGGTGAGGATGCAGAGCCCACCTTTTGGAGATGGGATTTTTAAGTTAGTTACACTTGAACGACGGCTGGCATGTATCATCTCCATTATTGTGATTCCTCACAGAGGCCGGCCTGATGCCCCGCCTCCTGTGCCAGGCTCTGAAAGTCCCTTTGATAGATGCCTTCCTGGTACCCTGCCTTTGACACAGACCTCCATACGATTGCAGACTCATTTGCTGCTCTGATGTGTTTGATTAATGTCTTTCTCCCACTAGACTTTAGGTTCCATGAGGGCAGGAAGTAAGTGGATTCTGTCCACCGTTGGAGCCGCACAGCGGGGGCTCCAGCAGCATCGCGTGGCCTGCACCACCTCTGGGTTTGCCCGGGGTGCTGGCCTGACGCTGGCTCTGGCTCCAGCCTAGCTGGGTGAAGAAGGCCTGTGTCCAGCCCTGAGGCTTTCCCCCGCTGTGTCCTGCAGGCACGGACATGGCTGTCTTCTGTCTGCTGTGCGGGAAGCGTTTCCAGGCCCAGAGTGCGCTCCAGCAGCACATGGAGGTCCACGCGGGCGTACGCAGCTACATCTGCAGCGAGTGCAACCGTACCTTCCCCAGCCACACAGCCCTCAAACGCCACCTGCGCTCACACACAGGTAGGCCCGGCCGGGGACGGGCAGGGCAGGGTCTCTGGGAACCACTGTCTGCATTTCCCTCCAAACACATCTGGCGGGGGTGCCCTCAGCCCTCCTCTGCTCAAGCGTCGGGCATGCAGGGGCCTCTGAGGTGCAGGTCAACGTGGACGGTTCTTATCCTGTCCCACCCTGGGCACCTTTGGTTCTCAACATCTCTGTGCCCGACAGAGAGGGTGCTCATTAGAAATGCAGGCTCTTGGGTCCCATGCTCAGAAACTTCCATTCAGTGGGTACAGGTGGCATCCGAAACTCAACATTATTAGTAAATATTCCCCAGGAATTCTGATGCAGGTGGACCAAGACGAATTTTGAGAAAAACCTGCCTTCTTGGTCTCTGTCTCTGCCTTTCCCCCTCCCACTGCTGGCCCCCTCCACACACACACACAGTGCACACACACTCCTGAGGTCGGCCTTGGGCTCTCAAGGGAACGTGGCAGAAGTGGTCCTGCTTATTCCCCAGTAACAGAAGCACACGTTCTATACTTGGGCCTTAGCCCTGTTTAGGGGAGACAGTGAGGTCGTATAAACAGTGAGCCATGAAACATCCCTGCTTAGCCAGTTGGAGGTGCTGGGGGAGGAGAGTAGTTGTGAGTCAAGGGGTCTGGGCTGGGATACGTGGTCCTGAGAGCCAAGAGGCATTTGCTTCCTTGCAGCGGCCCCTGACCCTCTAGCAAGGTCATGGGTGACTTGAAAGCCTTCCTTTCTCTGGCTGTACATGGATAAAGAATTGCCTGTTTCTGAGTCTGCATGTGTCTCTGCTTGTGTGTGTTCTGTCCTGCTTTTGGGGTGAGAGGTGGGTTATGGAGCCAGGGAGACAGAGAGGCAGACTCTCTTTCTGAGTACGTAACAGGGTATGTTCTCATGTCTTCTGGAGAGGGTATAAAAAACTCTGTGTGCCTCATGACGGCATTGGCAGGACCCTTTCCTCACTCTCGGGTCTTATCATGCTCTGGGATTAAGTGGCAGGCTCTGCTGAATACGGGAGGGGCTTTGTTTATCAGGGACCGAGCTGGCCTGGCCTGCCCGCGGTAGGCATCCTCGCCAAGGAGCCTGCCTGGACTCCTGCTTCCGGATGCTGTCCCGTGCAGGGGAGCACATTGCCTTAGCATCACCAGATTTGCTTAGAACTTGTTAGATTTGCTGGCTTCGGACAAGGGGAGGTCTCCGAGGGGAAGGCCTGACAAGAAGGGCAGAGGAGGAAGGGATGCTGACAAGGGCTTTCTCTGTAGTGACCGCATAAGCATCCCCTGCAGGTATCGGGTTAGCCAAAAAGTTCACTTGGGTTTTTGGCAAGATATTACAGAAAAAACCCGAACGAACTTTTTGGCCAACCCAATACATGCACCTTCCTGTCAACACCTCCCCCACTGGGCCCCCAAGTTCAGCCTTATCAAAGGTGGCCAGTTACCTTTCAGCCACTTCTGAGCACTCTGCTGGGCCCCATCAGTCGGATTCATGTGACTGGAACGATCCCAGTCCTGCTAAGTCCACCCAGGATACGCCCTGCCCTGCCCACCCTAGCTCCTGAGAGCTCAGATATCAAAATGCCCCCGGCCCCTGTGTCAGTCATGGCTCAGATCCATGGGGAGGGAGTATTTCCAGACATCGTTTAGGAGAAGTACTTGCTTTTGACCTAGGAAACATGGAGCACGTGTGCTGCCTACTCCAACACCCATGGATTTCACACCAGTGAGGCCCTGTGCGCACAGCCCCGCCCAGGCTGAGCACACCCCGCATGATGCCTCATTAATATTCCCTTGTTCTTGGCCCACTTGCTGCTGCGGCCGGGCGTTGAGCATCAGCAGCTGTGTTGGGTAGGTTAGTCCAGCCGCGCTCTCGGCATTGATGGATCCCTGATTCACATGGCGCATCGTCTAATAAACTCTCTGCTGTGCTGAGTGGGGGAGCTGAGTAGCCGACAGGATGGGGCTGGGGTGGGAAGGATGACACTGGGCTTGGCCACCGTGCCAGGGAGGCCACCAGGTGAGGACAGACCGCTGGGGTCACAGGTGCACTGGGCAAGCCTGAGGGGGGCTCTCATTAGTCTCGTTTGTCCTGTACTTAATGTCAAGCTCATTAAAGAGGCCACAGAGTTAATCAACCCACCACAAATTGGATTTTGAATCCTGCAGCCAGTTTTGTGTACATTATGGCAACACTGACATGGGGTGAGGATTTTAGGCCAGGTGCTTGCCATGTTTCAAATCCGTGTGTGTGTGTGTGTGTGTGTGTGTGTGTGTATGTGTTGGTGTCTTTTTTTTTCTCCCCCCCTAACTTTTTATTCCTTTCCCTGGGCTGACTCGAGACATTTCATATTTAAACTCATGTCACATGTGATCCACTTCATCATTAAATTCATAAAAATCTGATCAAACCAACCTCTCTGCCTTAACCTTTTGTTTTTTAAACTCTTAGGGCCCCCCTCTGGAGGGGAAAGGCACAGACAGACAGCGCTGCCCACCCCCCAACCCACCGTGTGGCTGCCGATGTACGTTTTCATTACCGGCTCCTCTGAAGTCTCACGTGGCCCTTGCTTTATTTATTTATTTATATCTTAATGAGGATACCGAATTCTTGATTAAAGTTGTAATCGTTGCCGATTCAGTAAGGAGGGGAGTCGGATGTCAGACGGGGCTGTGTGTGCAGACGTCTACACGCAGAGAGAGTGGCACACAGGCCCAGGCGTGCACAGACCAACCCTCCCTCTGTTAGACACACAGCTAATTAGGAGCAGGGTCTGCATGGGCCTCTCCTTCCCTGGGGTTGGATGGGGCTGGCGGCTGGGGACGGGCTAGTCTGCACAGCCCCAGCAGCGAGGGCGCGGGCAGGTGCCTGGAACTCAGGAATCCGCTCATCCCCAGATCTGCACGTGGAGGCTCTCCTCTGAGCCCGGGGCAGGGCCCCCTAGAGTGGCTTTGCTCTTTGAGCTTCTTCCATCCTACCCCTCCGATGGAAGCGCTCCCACCCACCCGTCTGCACCCTCGGAGCATCTTGTAAACCTTCCACCCGTGAGAGAGCCCACAAGGGAGCAGACCGCAGCGTCCTCTCCCCACAGAGGCTTAAAAACCCTTCGGAGCCATCAGAAGAGATGAGAATGTGTGAGGGTGCAGGGGCTTGCGTTCGAGAAGGGGGAGGTTTGGTTAGCAGCCTGAGGAGGGGAGAGAGAGAAGAGAGTAAAATATCATTTGAAAGAGGAAGTGAAGGCACAGGCATGCAAGTCTATAACGAGAAGGACAATTTATGCCCAGGCACGAGCGCAGTTTGACATGGGGATAATGAAAAAACGTAGGTCATTGTGGATGACTTAAACCTTCAGCGGCTGAAGAAAATGTATGAAATGCAGAGGACATTACACGGTTGGCAGCCCCGCGCATCTGCAGAGGGACAAGTGAAATACAGTGGGCCATTCTTTACCATAAACGATGGCTGGTGGAGGTGCAGGCCAGAGAAATTGTAATTACAGTGACAAGACGAATCAGCGATATTTAAATATTCATGAACAAAGTCTGGGGTGATCAATCTGTCTTTATTGTCTGTGCCTTCACTCCTGTAATAAATAAGTAGCTGAAGTCTTCACCTTTCATCCCCACAAAGCCCCCACTTCGGGTACAAAGGGAAAGATGGTTAATCCCCGCACCCCATCCTCAGAAAGGAGGCTGCTGGGCATGGATTCCAGGCCGGGGAAAGGCAGTTCTCCCCGAGTTTCATATACTGACATTTCCCGAGCGTCTGCTTAGGGTTTACTCTGTGTTGCGTGCTGAGGCTACAGGGATGAACAAGCTTCCCTTCTTGTCCTCACGGTGCTCGTAGTCTGTGGGCACGGTGGGCGTCACAGCAGATGCAACACAGCCTGTCAGTTAGCAGTCTGGTAAGTATCCAGTGTCCAGATCCTGGAACCAGATCTGAATCCCAACTCAGCTCTTTATTAGCTCTTTGACCTCAGGGACCATGTTTAAGCATCTCTAAACATCTCATTTTTCTCTTCTGTAAAATGAGAATGATACTGTCTTCCTTGTAAGGTTGTTGTGATGATTACGTGATATGATTGATCCACGTGAAGTTCTTAGCACAGTAGTGAGCATTCAACAAATGTGGGCCATTTTAATTAGAAAGTACCATAAAAATTGTACTACTACTGCTAAAAGGACAAAATACTGGACATTTCTTCTCTCTGGGGACAGAGGAGAAAGTGACTCAATTTGCCTGAGCAGGGGACAGTGGGGGTAGCGCTAAAGGGAAACTTCCAAACCGTGGTGACACATGAGCTGGACTTGGATGTGTGACTAGGAGTTCGCCAAGGAGAGAAGAGGAAATCACGCAGAAAAAAACGGTTGCATAAGCCTGTGGAGGAGGGAAAGAGCAGAAGGAATTTGGGGGACAGTGAGAACATTGGAGGGATTTTTTTGAGGGTAGGGGAGTCAGGCTGGAATGGCTTTTGCCCCTGACCTAGAGGAAAGGAAGCTGGGGGAAGGGTCTCGAAGCCCCTGGGTCTGCTCTGCCCTCAGGGGACCTGCTTTCTGGTGGCTCTGTTCATCCCTGAACCAAACGGGCTCTCTTTTCCCGAGACTGGCCCTTGAGGCGTGGATGGCCACTGGGCCACGGTAAAGTACGGACACGTGTGCACAGGCATGCTCCCTGTTGATGCTAAGGGGCTGGCAGGGGGTGGAGGGTCCCTCAGTCATCTCTGGAGGTGGCGACTCTAGGCAGCCTCATCCTTCCGGCACACTGAACCTGCCCTACTGTCCCCTAAAGAGGGGGCCGGGGGAGGCGGGGGCCTGATCCAGCCCCTTGTCCCCACAGGTGACCACCCGTACGAGTGTGAGTTCTGTGGCAGCTGCTTCCGGGATGAGAGCACACTCAAGAGCCACAAGCGCATCCACACGGGCGAGAAACCCTACGAGTGCAACGGCTGCGGCAAGAAGTTCAGCCTCAAGCACCAGCTGGAGACACACTATCGAGTGCACACAGGTACTAAGGACACACAGCTGGCTCCGGGCGGGGAGTGGGCAGGGGCAGGTGGGTCTGCAGAGAAGCCCGGGTGCCCATGGTCCCGGGCTGAACCGAAGAGTGGAACAGCTTCTGCTAAGTGTTACTACGGTGACCTGAGTGCCACTTCCTCCCTGCGAGGGTGAGGCCGACCTTGCTAATCGATCACAGCGCTCTTTCCAGGAGCCCAGACTAGCCTTCCAGGCGGCCATACCAAGAGCTCACAGAGGATATCCATTCCTGAATCCTGAATTGGGGGTCAGTTGGCCTGATTAGCTGAAAGTGAAGGCTAAGGTGATTTCATGTGACTTGAGGGTTACAGGAAGAACTAGGCGACGTTAAGTTAGGTTATGATGAGGGTTGGGAAAAACTGTATGTTAGATTGAGTTCGGTTCAACGATTAGAGAAGCAGTTGGATTTACTAACCCCTCTACATGTTTAATATTTTACCATTTCAAAGGGCCTTCTGTTCCTTTTTACATAAAAGAAATGGGAGCAACTGTTTTCTTGGGGCCTGAGGACAGAACAGGTGGAAGTGGTCCCGACATCCAGAGTTGCCAGAGTTGGGGGCCGTGGATGCTGGGGCCGGCCCAAGCCTGCCTGGGAAAGCCATTGTGCACATCTCTTTCCAGCCGTGTATTCTGTGTCATCACCTTGGTTGCTTAAAATTGGCTACAGTGGGAGGGTTCACAACATGGCCATCAGCAAATGCCACCAAATCAGGGCTTTTGGAGAGCCAGTTGTTCACCATTTACAGTACACTGCCAGTTGGGGGGTAGATAGAAGGACTTCCTGTGAGGGTGAGACATAGTGGAAGGTAGTGGAATGTGGCAAAGTAGGAAGGCTCCCCTGATCAGGGGAAACAGCTGCCTGAGCAGAGGAATGGGGAGAGGTGATCAGATGGGTCCTGCTGGCCCAGGGGAGAGAGTGTGTTTTCCCGGGAGGGCAGGTGGACAGAGGGAGCAGTAAGCAGAGGATACATGTTGTCATAGCTGTGCTTTGGGCCACAAGGAGAGGATGGGGTGTTCGTTGCTGACAACTAGAGTGACCCCCAGGATTTCCCAGAGCCCCTTGTCAGAGACGTGTCCCGGCAGGTGTATCATTAAGTGCGCTGGCGCTGACTATTGTAAATAGCTGGTCGATAGTTAGATCACTTTGGCTGTTCATTACTTCATTATTTTGCAGGGGCCTCTGCACAGAGGAGTATCGATAGCAAGAAGGCTGGCCAGTTAATTACTGTATCAGAGCAAGGTTCCCTCACATCCTCTGCTCAGCTCCAGGGGACTGGAACAGAGGGTGGGCGGGTCGCAGCTTGGGTGTGGCCATGCACTCCCAGGTTCTCTGTCCCTCCCCCATTCCGGCCCCAGAGGGGAAGGCAGGGTCCAGGGCAGGCTCTAGAGCCTTAGAGGAGTAGCCATTCCCCGGTTTAGCACGTTTGCAGGATGGGGTCCCCTCGGTTTTACCCCACCCCTGTTCCCCACCATCTGTAGCCCTGTAAGGACTCCATCCCCTTGCTCCCCTGGAAGGAACTGTGTGCTGAAGAGCCATCCCTAAGCATTTGAGAGGCCTCGCGGGCCCTTTTCTAGACCTCCCTTTCCTTTCTTAGGAAGGGGAGAGTCCGTGCCCCTGAGAGAGTTAAGAATAAGTCCAGGGGCTGGAGCTGGGCTACATCGTGGCCACTAGCTACGTGTGGCTATCTACGTTAGTTACAGTGAACAAGATTGAGAATGTAATCCGTTGGAAACTAACACACCATTGTAAATCAACTATACTTCAATTAAAAAAGAAAAAAAAAAAAGAATGTAGTTCCCAGGGGCACTCAGGAGCCAGAAGCGACTCGCGGCTGCCACGCTGGGTGGTGCGTCCATTGCCCTGGAGAGTGCTGACCTAGACGGATGGGAGTGTCCAGCAAGCCCGGGGGGTGCTGAGGGTGCAGAACGTCCCTGGGGCCCATGTCACAGCCCCCTCCCTCTGTCCTGGCCTTCTCCTGCCCTCCCCCACAGGTGAGAAGCCCTTTGAGTGCAAGCTGTGCCACCAGCGTTCCCGGGACTACTCGGCCATGATCAAGCACCTGCGGACGCACAACGGCGCGTCGCCCTACCAGTGCACCATCTGCACGGAGTACTGCCCCAGCCTGTCCTCCATGCAGAAGCACATGAAGGGCCACAAGCCCGAGGAGATCCCGCCCGACTGGAGGATAGAGAAGACTTACCTCTACCTGTGCTATGTGTGAGGCGCCTGCGGCGGGGGCGGCGGGGGACAAGAGGAGTAGAGACGGAGCGGGATGACGTCCAGGAGGACCGTGAGGAAAACACAACAAAAAACAAATAAACGAGAAACAACAAAGAAAAAAGAGAGAGAGAAGGAGAAGGAAACCTGGGAGCTGTCGGGCTCTGGGGTCTCTCTGGGGCTCCAGGTGACCTGGGTGCCTGGCTGAGCCCCTCCCCTTGGGCCTCCATCCCTCCTTTCCCGGCTGGAGCTTGGCCTGCTCTTCTTGGATGGAGGTGGAGGGGCTTTTGTTCAGCTCGGATGGGGGGATGTTCTTCTCTTCCCTCCGCCCAGATCCTCCTTTTGTGTCCGGAAATGGAGACTAGGAAGGGGGGAGGGCTCCTCCAGTCAGAGCCAAACCACCTCTGCCTGCCGTGCTCTCACTGACCCCTCGGGAGGTGGGGGCTGAGGGATGGGTGGGCCGGGGGTGCAGGAAGGGGGCCTGCAGATGCTGGGGCTGGGCGGGCTCACTGGCTGACACAGACGACGGCAGCTCTAGCTTGCTGGGGGCAGCCTGGGCCGGGAGGGGTTCTCCCGCCCTTCCCGTCGCTCAGTTCATCTGTGGCTTTCTTCCTCTCCACCACACCTGGGTGCCCCGTCATGGTCTTCAGGAGCCTCAGGGCTCTCAGCCCCTCCCCCAGCTCCTGGCTGCCCGGCCCCGGTTGACTCCTGTCCTCCCAGCCCCCCATGGATACGGATCCCTCATCCTCCAGCTCCCTGTTGGGGAAGCTGTGTCTGACTCCAGAGCCCCCACTCGCACCCTCAGCTTTCTGAGAACGCAGATGAAGTAAATGGAAGGGCCCATCCCAGTCCAGCCCTGTCCTAAGCCAGATTCCTGCTGAGCTGCTTTTGCTTCCAAAATGGAAAAAGGAAACAACTAAATACACACTATCCCACCCAACAAACACACACAAACACAAACCCCCTGCGGCCCTCCTTCAGCCCCTAGGAGGAGGGATCCACCAAAGGGCTCGTTGCCCATGGAGGGATGTGGATGTCCTTCTCCAGAGGTGCCCTACACCTGGAGGGGGACCCCTGCCCCGGGAGGGTGTCGGCGAGTCGTGCCGGGGACCCTTTGTATACACGGGACCCCAGACCTGTTGAGCTCCATGGGAAAACCCAGGTCCAGAGGGCGGTACAGAATTCCTGGCTCCCAGGGCCCCCCAGTCCACGGGGAGGAGGTGGGGGAGAAGGAGTTGAGAGCGCTTTGCCTCGTGTTACGTTTTGCTTCTTTTCTGTGTCCTCTGTTCACCTGTTAGCACATTGTACTTGAATTACCTCAGTTTTTTGTGACCTCATGAGCTTTTTTGACCCCTGCCTGTATCTCTTTTTTGGTTGGGGGCTGGAAGGATGGGGAGAGTGTTCTTTTCTGTTTCTTGTGTAAGTTAATGGCGAGTTTAATAGGCTTCAGCTGGCCAAGGCCCTCCCCGTGTCCCCTAGCGATGAGCCTCCCAGCTGGAGGGGGCCGTGCGGAAGGGGCTGAGTACTCAGGATCTGGATGGGAGGCCCGGGCAGAAGGTGGGTGCCTGCCGGGGACGGACGGGGTGCTGGGGGCACGGCAGAATCACAGCCGGCTCGGCCCAGATGTGATGTCATCCTGCCTAAAACACTCTGGAGAGAATCCCACCTTTCTTACAGTTGGCTGGGTCATCCGGGTCTGGGGGCCTGTGTTCTTCAGATCCCTGCCAAGGCGTGACCCCACCTCTGTGTGTATTATCGTTGCCCAGACTGGTCTCTTTTCAGGGCTGGTCGGGGACAAGCCGGCCTGGGTGTTGTTGCGATGGGGCGGGGGTGTTGTTTTTCTAAAAGCTACCTCTTATGTTTGTCCAGTTCTTTTGTTCCCTTCATGCCTCCCACCCTGCTGCTCTGCTTCCCCCCACTTCTCCCAGCCTCCCCTCCCTGAATTTTTGGAAAGCACATTTGCAATATTTGTGTTCGCTTTGGGACGGGTCTTCCCGTTTCATCTCATGCTTTATTTGTAAGAGTTGTGGTTTTTTTCTTTCCTTTTCTCTCTCTGAGAAAGTTGTGGCTGCATTTTTATCTTAGGTTATAAAAAGTGGTTTAGGGAAGCGGTTTTGGGGAGAAGGGTTGTGAGGCATACAGGGAAGTCGGAGGGATGGGTGCTGCTGTGACCACCCCCCTGTCCCTCGGCCCCATCCCTCCTGCCCTCCCCTGTAATCTCGCCCACCAAATCTGAAGGCCTTAAAAGTTGTGTGTTGGGGGGATACGGACAGGGGGGACTGGGTCACTAGACCGTTGATTGGGGATGATAATGTAGGGAGGATGCTATTTTGCAACTATAATAATGACTTAGTGCTTTGGAAAGGAAAAAAAGAAAAGTTAAACTTGAAATATGTAACTAGAGCAGTTGTCATGTTTATAATGTGAAAAGAGTGGAATCATTGGGGGAGGGGCAGTCTGTAAGAAACCTTTGTGCACTATTGCCGCCTCCCCCAATCTGGGAAGAAGAGGGGACAGGCTGGCCCCCAGGGGATCTGTAAATCCCAGAAAACAGTATTTGAACAGCAAGATGTCATTCAACTTTGGTGGGGAAGGAAAAGAAAAATCAAACTACTCCACAGACCTAGTTGGCCCCTCTCCGTCTCCCCTGCCCTTCCCACACAGCCGGGTCTCCTCCGCTGTTCGTAAAAGCTGAGAGGGTTGAGCTAATATTTACAAATTGTAATATTTTTGTAATATTTGTTAGTTCCTTCATCAGTTCTACCGGACCTTGCCCTTTCCTTTCGTAATGTGACTAGGAAAACAAAAAACAAAACAAAAAAAACAAAAAGAAAATTCACCACCACCACCAACAAAATATCCCTTTGTACGTGCGTGTGTGTGCGTGTGCTTGTTGTGTGCGGTTGTGTGTTAAATCATGCAGTATTGTTGTAATCGGGTGTTGCAGCATTGGATGGTACCTAATCAGCCCCTGCCTGCCCCCACCATCCCGGAGGGAGGGATCATGGTCGAGAGGTAGGGAGAGAGGGTCGGGGCATGGGGTCTCTGAAGGATGCTGAGTGGGGAGACCTCTGTACTGGACTCTCCCCTCCTCTCCCATGAAGCCCCGGACACCCTGAAGAGACTCCAACACGTCTCTTTCCCAACTTCCTGCTCACAAAGACAAAAGAATTCTGACCTTGCCAAGGTGGCCAGGCCTAATGGCCAAGGTGAGGGTCAGAAATCATCTGGAGGCTTTAGATGTGTCTGCACGAAGAGGGCTAAGGAGACGAGGAGGGTGGAGACTGCTCTCTCCCCAGGTGAGATCCCTCTTCTTTGCCATCTGGCCCCTTGGTCACCCTGCTGCCTTTGGCTGTGGTACTGCTGACAACCCTACTTGCTACTGCCTTATCCAGCACAGTGAGCTTTCTCCAGCCTGGAAAGTCCAAGTGGATTAATAGTTCCTTTCCTACGTTCAGCTCCTATAAGCGTGTCCCTTAATGCTTTTGGTGACATTTCCCCCTCACTCATGTGCTCTTTCCCTATTCACTCCTTCACTCATTCAAAGCATTAAAATCCTATGTGTATATAGGATAGACAAATATATAGATATATATATATATAGCAAGAGAGAGATATAAAATAGTACATATCATTGCTGCTTTGGGCTGCTTTGGAGGAGGCCACGAATACGGGGAAGGGAGATCTGGGGTATAGGGGTGGGAAGGGAGGCTGGGGGACCCAGTGATTCCGTACAATCCAGGGATGCAACGCGGGCTTGTTTAATCTTTGTGCCTGAACAGTTTTTCCATGTTTAGAAAAGAAAAAAAAGAAAACCTGCTGCAATTTTTCACAAGTGTCTGGTACCCTTCCGGATGCTACTGGTACAACTGGCTGCTGGAGTGTTGAGGCCTTGGAGGGACGGGGCCCTTTGGCTCATCTCCTTACAGGGGAGTGATCAGTGGTGGGGGCAGCCTTCTGACTCTGGGGGGACTGGGGGAGATGTGTGGCCAATTCCCTGCAAGCCCAACGAGGGTGAAAGCTGGGGGCACGGGACATAGGACAGAAAAGGGGGGAAAGATCGGCTGTGTTCGTCCTTCCTAGGGCTATGTTAAATCTTTTCTTTCTCTCCCTTCTTGTTTCCTCCTTCCTGGAGGTTCATGGTGGCACTTACCTGGATATTTCAGTAGGAGGGAAGAAGGTCAGACTATCCCTACGCAGTGAGACTGATGGGTGGAGGAGAAAGGCACAGCCGACCAGGAGGAGTGCAAGACAGACCAGGGGAGCTGGGTCAGGGGAAAAGGGCTGGGGAGAGGGTGTTCAGGCCCCGCAGGCCTGTTAGCCTGAAGCCCCGCCTCCCTGAGTCCTTGGCATCCCAGTTTGCAGACAGGGTACCAGCCTCCTGGCGTGTGTCGTAGGAGTCGTTCACATAGTGTTATGCATGATCTTTGTAAGGTTAAGAGGCCGTGGTGGTGCACCATGACATCCGACCCATATATATAAAGATAAATATATATATATATGTATGTAAATTATAGCACTGAGGGCTCTGCTGCCCTGCTGGACCAAGCAAAACTAAGCCTTTTGGTTTGGGTATTATGTTTTGTTTTGTTATCTGTTTGTTTTCATGGCTTGTCTTCTGTCGTGACAGCACAAGTGCCAGTCCAATTGCTCTGTATTACAGAATAGTGTTTTTAATTAATTGATGTTCTAGTTCATGTCTACCTCAGCACCTCCTCTTAGCCTAATTTTAGGAGGTTGCCCAATTTTTGTTTCTTCAATTTTACTGGTTACTTTTTGTACAAATCTCTCTCTCTCTCTCTCCCCCCCCTTCTCTTTCTCTCTCCCTCCCTCCATCCCTCCTCCCTTCCCTCCCCTCTCACTTCTGTTTGTTTCATTCTCTCTTTCACTCTCCCCTTCTTCTTGCCCGCTCTGGCCCCAGCCCAGCCCTGCGACCCCACATTGTGCTCGCCAGCCCTATCTGTCCTAGCCCTGAAGCAGTTCACCCGAACTTGTGAACTTGTGCGGTCCTGGTTGCAGCTTTCCGCATCTGCCTTCGTTTCGTGTAGATTGATGCGTTTCTTTGTAATTTCAGTGTTTCTGACAAGGTTTAAAAAGAAAAAGAAAAAAAAAAAAGAAAATATGAAATTACTGCTGCAGGTTTTTTTCTCTCTCCATGTGTCACTAAGTGAAGTTTGTGCCTTCTATAGCAAAGAGAATATTTTTTACATCCTACTAACAGTAGATTTTTTTGTAGTGAACATTTTTTGTATTTTTATTTATAAGTCTCATAAGAAAAATAGCAATGTTCAGTTGTATACCTTGAATCTGCAGTTAGAAGAGAATAAAGTTAATTCAGTTGTCTCTGGCTTGAAGTGTCCCCCCTTTTTAAAAAGTGCTTTGCCCCTTCTGCCTTTTCTTGGGTGGAGAGCATCCGAGATTTCTGTCTGGGGATGGGAAAGAGAATACCTTACACCCCAGCCTCACTTATGTGGCACTCTTATGCCACATTTGTGAGGTGCGTACCCACCTTCATGACACATTTATGGAATGAGTTTTAGTTGAAAAAATAGCATTAAATACACAAATAGCATTTGATCCTTGGTCCAAGGAATGTATGAAGCAGGCCCTTGTCCATTTATCCCTTCAACGTGGGCGTTCATCCCTTAACTTGCACAGTTACTGTCGTGAGCCATGGGAATACAGCGGGAATAGAGCAGACAAGCCCCTGCCCTCAGGAGCTGACATTCTAAGCCACTGGGTTGGAACGTTTGCTTAGGTTATAACGCGTTCTGATCACACAGCTGGTGAGTGGCAGAGTCAGAACCTGCCTCTAGATCTCCTGATTCCAAATCAGGTTCATTCTTTCCTGACTCCAGAGGCAGGGGGCTCCTGTCTGGCCTTTATTGTACAGATATTTCCTTCTTCTTCCTCGCAGCCAAGTGAGTTTCATCAATTTCTCAACAAGAAGCTGCCTCCCAGTTAAAGGTCCTTAGGTCTGGCAGCTGGACCGAGTGGAGAAAGGAGATGGAGCCGGGGGAGCGAGCCCGGCATCACCACTCGCAGAATAATGCATTTGCGCAAAATGAGACGGGCTCGACTCCTCCGCCCCGCCGTCTCAGGGCCCAGACTGCTTCTCTGGGTGTGTCTGCTTTCCTGTCCCTGGGGATGGGAGCGTTGCCCTACCCGTAAATGTAGCCGGGAAGCCAATTCCACCCAATCTCAGACACGCTGGCTCAACGCCTCTGCCCAAGGCCGTCCGACCTGCCCAGCGCTGACCAGAATCATCAAAATAATCCGTCTCGTCACCAAGACTTAGGAACACAGCAGGGAGTGTGGTGACGGCCCCTCCAGGGTGTGAAACCAGTGCCAGGCCTCAGGGGCCAGCCTGGCCTCCAGCAGCATCTGGGAACCACCCTCCATGTGATACCCTCCGGGCACCAGCCTGCAGGGAGGCCCAATTCCCTGCCTGACCTGCGCGCTCTGGGCGCTGACTGGTCCCTGACTGTGCTCTGGGCCCCTGGGCTGGGGTCTGTGTGACCCGAGGGTTGTGAGCTGCAAAGCGTCTGGGGCTACACTTGCCGCCCTGGATGGTGACAGTCCCTCTGCCGGGTGGCTGCTCTGTCCTGCTGTACTTTCTTCTCTCCTGTCCTGCTCTCTCTGCTCTGCTCTGTCATTCTTCCTTCACCTCATCTCTCTGTTCCTCTCACCCAATCTTTCTCCCTTCTCTCCGCTCCTCTCCCCTTCTCTCTCTCTCTCTCATTTCTCTTGGGCTTTCCTTTTGGCCTTTGTGTCTCCCAGTATCCTCTTCCTCTCCCCATATTTCTCATCTTGGAAAACGATCCTTGGCCCAGAATGTATTTGGTTTGACTTGGAGCCTCTGCCCCATTCCTCCGAGCCATCCATCCAGCCCTTTCTTCTTGGGGTCCCTGCTCGTTCCCCAGGCCTCTTCACAGTCCCCTGCACCCCCTCCTCCCGCTCAGGCCTCAGCTTTCTCTTGACAGATGGGAGGGCAGTGAGCTCTCCCTCTTTAAAACAACATTTAATCGCCGTTTTCTGTTCTTGGACATCAAAGCTGGGGCTTAGGCGCTGCGCCGGGTCGCAGTGCGCGGTCTCTGAGGGAGAGGAGGTGAGTGAATAGGGGCCGGGCTGAATGGGCTTTGTGTGACCGCTGGGGTCTGCCTGCTTTACATGCTCTTTGACCCAGATATGATCTCATGGAGAGAAAGGGGCCCTGGCCAGGCCAGCCTGAGAACGCTCCCTGGCCTGACTCAATCCCCCAGCCCGCCCCCTGCCCACCCCCTGCCAGCCCAGGCACAGCTGCCCTCTGCCCCAGTCCTCCGAGACGGACAGCCTCCTCCAGGACCAGACTTGCCAAGAGGGCGCTCTGCTGGGGTCAGAGGAGGGGCCAGGCCGCCGAGGGAGGGGCTGCATCCCTCTTGGGTGCGTCTCCAGGGACTTAGGTGGGACCCCGCCCAGGCCCACACAGAGGCGCAACGTCCCTTCCTGGCTGAGGCTCCTGGGGTTCTGGCGGGCCCTGGGGCCACACGTATCAGCCTAACAGCTCTCCTTCCAGCCGCTCTGAGGGGCCCCCCTCCCACCAGAGGTGGGAGAGCCAAGGGGCAGAGCCAGCAGAGACTTGCTGAAGACTCCTGCAAGTTGCGGCAAGTGAGCAGACAGAGATGTCCAGCTGAGTCCAAGGCCACAGCCTTCTCCGTCCAGCTCAACGCTGCCAGGGCTCACCACCCGGCTGCCCCAGAGCCCCTCACCACACCCCCCCACACGGAAGGGGAGAGAACAGAAAGGTACTGACCCCAGGTGCTCTCCCTCCCTCTGTCCACCCTCTGCTTTGCGGCAGCCAGAGGGATTTCCCAGAAATGCAAATAGCATCATGTCACTCCTTTGATTAAAGTCCCTCATTACTCTTCAGATGGAATTCAGACTCCTGAACAAGGCTTACAAGACCCTCCATGATAAAAACCCCTGCCCACCATCCCAGCCTCATCTCAGGATCACCCCCCCACCAAAGTGTCCTCAGCCACCCCCAACCCTGTGCTCCTGGCCGCAGATGGTTTCCGGAAGACACCGAGCTCGTCCCCTGTGGGCCTTTGCGTGTGCTGTTTCCTCTTCTAGGAACTGCATCACCGCCACACACTCACCTCCCTTTGGTCTCAGCTTCTCATTATTCGGGTCTCAGCGCAAACCCTAGTCTCCCAGGAAAGCTTCCCCTGGTCTCCCTGAGGCTGAATTCGGTGCCCCTCTGATCCCATTGTCCTAGTGCACTGTGGTCACCCACTTTCTTAACTGTCACCATTAACCCAACATTAAGTTCCCTGAGAGCAGGAATTGTATGCTGTGTATCTTCATATTCCCAGAGCCTGGCGCTGTCTGGCACACAGTCGGCACCCGATAAATCTCTGTTGAATAAACAGATGGGAGAAAGACAGGGAGGAGGGAAGGAGAGGCAGTTAGCATCAGGGGGTGAGGTCGGAGTTGCCAGGGACGGTGGAACTGGGTAAGTAGGTGCACATCACCTGCCACCCAGGCACCTCCACGTGTGCCTGTCACTGGCTGCGTACAGACCTCAGCAGAGGTGGCCCTGCTTCCCCTCACACGTGCCCATGTCAGTTCATAGAGACGCCTGAACTGTGATTGTCACGTGCAAAGGGAGGAGCAGCCAGCCCAGGATAGCGGCGCATCTCAGGCAGGGAGCTGCCTGCGCATCGCTCTGTGTGTATGGGAGTGTGTGTGTGTGTGTGTGTGCACGTGTACATGCGTGTGTAGACACCTGGTCGCTGGCCATGATGGGGGCCATCCCCCAGCTCTCTCTGTGGCTCTGGACCCCGCCATCCCCACCCCCAGCCCTTGCCCCCTCGTGGGCTGACAGGAGGGTGGGCTCCTCTCTGGGCTATGTTTTCTGCTCTCCCGGGGGCATCTCAGTGAAAGTGAACTCACTCATTTAAACCTGACTCCGCAGCCCTGCAGCCCCCTGCAGCGCTAATTACCCTGTAGCTCTAAACTGATTGCTGTACACGAAGCTTAAGCCCTCTTTTACTTATTTACTGACTACATGAATAGCAAAGCTGCTGCTTTCCGCTGCCCACGACCGTACCGGCTGGCTGCACCTGACGTTCTTCTGCCTCGCCCCAGGGGGCGGGTGCAGAGATGCAGCCTGGCGCCCAGCCCCCAAGTCTGTCCTCTCATGGAGCCCCCGGGGCTGGACAACAATGGGAAACTCCTGGCCTTCGCCCTGCATACTCCCTGACCCAAGGGAGAGGCTCCTTCTTTGGTTCTGATTCTTCAATAGGGCAGGAACACTTGACACCCCTCCACGCACCCCCAGAGGGATCTGCTATTTGGGGGACTCTTGGAAGCCTCCCTTCTGTCTTCACAGCTCCTGTGAGGTGCTGAGCACTGGCCACATTTTACAGATGGGTAAACTGAGGCTGTGACTCTAAGCAGTCGGTGGTGAAGGTGGGGCTTGAAGCCAAGACTTCTCATTCCATCAGCTCTGTTCTTTCCTCTCCGCCAGGCCGCCTGTCCAGAAGATGTCCTCCCCTGGGTGTCCCAACACACCCAGGTTTGACAATTTCTGTTCAGTTGTATGTTCTCACAGCTTCCACTCCTTGTAATGAGGCGGGAAGTCCTGTGTTGAATCAAAGCCTCTACCTCCTGGCTTTTTCTGCCTCGTTCACATTCCTGCCCAGAATTTGCTGGAAACTTGGGCACGAGAGCCTTTCCTCCGCTCTCAGTAGCCTTTCCCAGGGCAGACCTAAGTTCAACCTCGCCCACAGGCCCACCCCCTCCACCACTCACACGTGGGCAGGTCTGGAGAGCGGGGCCAGCTGCAGGCTTCTGCAGGGTAGTGTCACCGTGCTGCCTGGCACTGTCTGCTTCTCTGAGTGCCCTCAAGTCCCATGAGGCAGAGCTGGGGCCTGGCCTTGGGGCCTGGCAGCATTTTGAAGCCCAGATGGGCCCCATCAGGGTGCAGCATATGGACGCGTGGAATCAAGCATCCAGCTCTGCTCTGATTGACAGCGTCATGGCTGCTGTGCTGGGCACCCCCTAAGGAACAGGGGCCGCTGAGTTCTGGCCGAAAGAACCTGACGTCGAGAGTCAAGAGAACCTGAGTCTGAGGCCGGTCTGCCATTCACTGTGTGACCTTGACTGTAACTCAAAACTGCTCTGGGGCTTCCCTGGTGGCGCAGTGGTTGAGAGTCCGCCTGCCGATGCAGGGGACGCGGGTTCGTGCCCCGGTCCGGGAAGATCTCACATGCCGCGGAGCGGCTGGGCCCGTGAGCCATGGCCGCTGAGCCTGCGCGTCCGGAGCCTGTGCTCCGCAAGGGGAGAGGCCACAACAGTGAGAGGCCCGTGTACCGCAAAAAAAAAAAAAAAAAAAAAAAGAAAAAAAAAACTGCTCTGAGGTCCTTTTTCCTCAACTGTAAAATGGGGTACAGTAATGCCTGCCTTGTCTACCTTCAGGACATTGTCAGCTGAAGCAGGCATGCAAAACAGCTTTCTAAACGCCACAGTGCTATAAAAATGAAAGTAATAAATTGGCGGGGTAGGCGGACAGGCTCAGGACTGGCCTGAAATGGGGGGCCGGTGGCCTAGACATTCATTTCCAGGGCTGGCGGGAGCCCTCATAACCAGGACCCAGGAGCCTCTGCTGGCATCACTGGGACTCTGTCGCCACCTAGTGGACGCTAGCTGCGGGTGCCTCTACTGCTCTGGCAGGTCTGGAAAGGCGCACATCCCCTTGAAAGGGACTTTGGCTCCTTTGGGGTCCCTGCTATACCAGGTCAGGCTTCGTAAGGGGAAAATGTGGTCCAGATTTACGCCAGAAAAGAACCACCTTAAACTACTTGGGAGAAAGTTCACTTGCACTTTCCAGAAGTTCTCCTGAGTCGATGTTTCTATCCTGACCCTTTTTCTCCCAGCTGTGCCCCTACTGACCAAATGGCCTTGTCAAATCCTGCTCTTCCCATCCCAAAAGCCTGGATGGGAAGATGCTGCCAACCAGCCCAAACCCCAGGGATCCACGGGGCCTCATCTGACACTGAGGGAAGATCAGCCTCTGGGAAATCCACCTCCTCAAAAGCTTTGCTACTGGGAGAGAGGCAGGCAGGCCAAGGGAGGGGTGCACAGGAGCTCAGGTGGCCCCAGCTCCATCACTGAGGGCCTGAGAGGTGACAGCAGGAGGTGGGGGCAATGGGACCAACTCTTACTTCCTGAGAACCTTCAGAGAGCCTAGGAAAGCCATAATGGAGGGCTGCTAAAGTCAGGTCCTGTCTCTAACTAGAACTTCCCTTTTAATACAGCAGGTGAGCCCATGCCTGTGCCCAAACCCTCCACAGAATTCTCCAGAAGGTAGTGGACTCTCCCATGCCTTGGTCTACAAATGATTTGATTGGAAGCGGTCTTAGGCTGGGTCATTTTGTCTGTCTCCATGCCTCTTGGCACCTCTGGCCATCTCAAATGGATTCAACTGAATGGTTTGGAAGACCCTTCCCAATGCTAAACTTCTAAGATTCTATGACCCTTGCCATCTGGAAAGATCCTCAGAGCAAAGGATACCTCTGACTCCATGTCACCTGTTAGCACTTGTTTAAGAAGCAGCATTTCACTTGAGTTTCTCACTCCACCTGGATCAGTGTGAGGGCCAGCTTAGAGTGAGATTCTAGTGACACTAGGTGGTGAGAAGAGGGAAATGCATGCATGATGGTGGTTCTGATGGGCAGAGGAAGGAAAAGGCTTTTGCTAATAAATTCCCATCTGGGAAGGGAGGAAGCCACAAAGTGGTGGGAGTAGGGGTAGGGGTGGGGATTGGACCATGCAAGTTTAATTTGATTGATATCCACCTTATTCTCAGAAATCTCTTGCCATTTAGGCTTCTTCCTTAACACGTTATCCCAAGCCCTGGCACTTGACCTTTCCCTTAATTCCCCGGAGCACAGCTGAGACCAGCCTGGAACATTTAAATTAGATTTCTCTGAAGTCTCAAGGACAACGAAAGAAAATAAGCACCAAGAACAGCACAACATTAGCCCAGATCTCTGCCTGCCTGCCTGCCTGCTTGCCTTCATGAGACCAGGCCGTCTTCAATCCCTACGACCAAGAAGCCCAATAAAGTGAGACCCAGAGTGACGCGTCTCGTGGATTCTCTGTCCATCCTCCTATCGAAGGTCAACTGCTCCTGGCCTCTGGGTCTCATCCTCCCTCTCTTTCCAAACTCTTTGCTTCCATACTTTTCTCTCTTCGACATCCATTTCTCCCTTTCAACCAAATTATTCCCGTCAGCTCTACAAACACCTGCCATTTTAACAAACTTTCCCTGACCCAACGTCCCTCTTTAGTTAACACCCAAATCCTCCTACTCTGAACAGCAAAATTCTACAGACAGCTGTCTATACACATTGTCTTCTTTCATTTTTCTTACAACCTTGTCTGATCTGGGTTTTCTCTCTTTTACTCCATTGAAATTGTCCTGTCAAGGTCATCAGCGGCTCCATCTTCCAAAATATTGATACCGTGGCTACTTTGCTGTCTTCACTTTGCTTGATGTCTCAGAATTTCTAGATCCCTGGCTCCTTTTGGAAACGCTGACTCTACTGGTTTTACCCTCTACCCTAAGGGCTGCTACTTCTCGGTCTCATTGGCTGGCTCCTTCATCTTCCTCTACTGAACTTTGGATATTATATTAGACTATCTCCGAATGCTTCCCTGATCCTCTGACCTTAACTAGATACTTCTCCCTGTGGTGTCTACTTCTGTCACTTTTATACGTGCTAATGACTCCCGAATTTTTCTCTCTCGTCTTGAGTTTTCCACTGAGTTCCAGACTCAGCTGCTTAGCTGACACATACATTTTAATGTCGAGCAGGCGTCTCAAACGTACCATGCCTTTTGCAGAAGCCCTGTCCACACATATCCATGCTTGTCTCTTCTATTGGGTATGTAGGATAATGCTAGCTGCTACAACAAACAGATCCAAATTACACAATGCCTCAAATATAATAGAAGCTTATTTCTCACTCCTTCAGCTATCCAAGGTAGATGTTTTTGGTTGACAGGTGGCTCTTCTCTACATCCTGTGGTTCTGCCATCCCTGGAGGCCCTGTCATCATCTTCATCTCCCAGAAGAAGGGGAGAGAGAGTTTGAAGGGGACGTGCCTGCTTTTTAAAAACCTTGGCCCAGTAACGATATGTATCTTTCCTGCTTTCGTTCCCTTGGATTGCACTCCATCACATGGCCACATCTGACTGCAAGGAGGACAGGAAAATGTCTTCCAGCTACGTTCAGAGGAGGGAGAGGTTGAGTGTTGGTGAAGAACTAGCGATTTCTGCCACAGTCTGTCCTTCTGGTCACCAAATATCTGTTTCTACTCTTCTTCCCACACTTGGAACATACTCACTCCCAAAGAGAAATAACCCCAAATTCCATCCTGTCATTGGATCTGTTTCAAAATTTGTGGGTCTCTGGGTGATGCGCAGTCCTCACCATCAGCTCTTTGAACGAAAAACAAGTTACCTGTATCCCACCCCCATCCACGGTATACAGCTAACATAAATGAAAACAGTCCGTGCTGGGCAGCGTGGAAACATTTAGTAAAACCACTTTCTGCGGTAATCAGTTTTCTGCCCTTTCTTGATATAAATTAAGGTTATATTTCTCTTGCAGTTAGGTGTGGCCAGGTGACTCATTTCTAACAATCATGTGAGCAGGGGTCATTTGTATTATTGTTGGGAAGAGGTTTGTAAAAGGCAGGATCCCCTGCATCCCTTTCCTAAGGCTATCATGACAAGTTGCCACAACTTGAGGGCTTCAACCAACAGAAACTTGTTTTCTCACAGGTGTAGAAGCCAGAAATCCAAAACCAAAGAGTCAGTAGGGTCACATTCCCTCTGAAGACTCTAGGGGAGGATTTTTTTCTTGTCTCTTTTAGCTCCTGGGGCTCCTGGCATTCCCTGGCTTGTGGCAGCATCCCTGCCTCTGTGTTTCCCTGGCCTTCCTCCCTGTGTGTCTGTGTGTGTTGTTTCTGTCTCTTTTAAGGACATTCTCATTGGATTTTGGGTCCTCCCTAATCCACTATGAGCTCATCTCAATCCTTACCTTAACCACATCTGCAAAGACCCCATTTCCAAGTAAGGTCATTTGCTGAGGTTACAGTGGACATGAAGTTGGGGAAGACACCATTCCAATCCACTACAGTCTACTTTGCAATAAAAATCGCCTTTTGCCATGGGAAGAATGGGACACATCCAAGTCCGTAGTCCACAGGGATGGTGGAGCCCTTGTACACAGATACTCATGAAGACCCCCTGCCCTGGCAATGTGGAAAGTTCCAAATCTCCGGTCTGGGAGGAACCCCCTTGTCCGTTGTTCTCTGAAACCCCTGGCTCCAGCCTCTTGGAAATCATTTCTTGACAGTAATGTGTCCTGACCCATCTGAAGTGGGTTCCGGGAGGTGGGCCTCCCTCAGGACAGCACAGGTTTCACCACCAGCCTGATTCCTACTTGTACAAGTTCAGGGGCTGAGTGTAATTTTAAGCTCCAACCTTCCAAGGCCTTTACTGGAACAGGTTCATGGGTTTTTTTGGCAATTCAATTTCTTAAAAAACAACCTTTAGATCTATTTGCTTCCAATCCATTCCTCATGCTGGTAACCACACCCAAAATTCTTTCCTACACATAGTTGTCAAAACTGCTTTTATCATTGGTATTATTAGTAGTAATTTTTCTTCTTCCTCAAATCCAAGCCTCCTTGTCAACTTATTAGTGGCTACCTTGGGGCCAGCTGAAAGAGCTGGCTTGGGTGGAATCATAACACTCTTAATTGGATGTTTGCCATGGAAATGAATCCCTTTGTAAGAGATTTTTAATAATGAGCCTTTATTTCTTGAAGCCTTTTCCAGTCTTATTTCCTGTAATTATTCAATACATAGCGCATAGAAACAGTCAACTTACCTACATCCAAAAAAACCCAAAAACACACAAATGTCTGGATACACCCTATTTTCTTTTATTTCCCCTTGGAAACTTGTCATTTTTTTCCTGAACTCATCTCAATGATATCTTGCTACAAATGCTGGAGTATAACCAACATACACTACCATTCTGGTCCTTTTCCCAAAGTTTCTCTTAGAGCTATAGGCTCAGTATATATTTGGTCTGTCTTTCTTTTTTTCTTTTTTTTTTTACATCTTTATTGGAGTATAATTGCTTTACAATGGTGTGTTAGTTTCTGCTTTACAACAAAGTGAATCAGTCATACATATACATATGTTCCCATATCTCCTCCCTCTTACATCTCCCTCCCACCCTCCCTATCCCACCCCTCCAGGCAGTCACAAACCACCTAGCTGATCTCCCTGTGCTATGCGGCTGCTTCCCACTAGCTATCTTTCTTACATTTGGTAGTGTATACATGTCCATGCCTCTCTCTCGCTTTGTCACAGCTCACCCTTCCCCCTCCCCATATCCTCAAGTCCATTCTCTAGTAGGTCTGTGTCTTTATTCCCGTCTTACCCCTAGGTTCTTCATGACATTTTTTTTCTTATATTCCATATATATGTGTTAGCATACGGTATTTGTCTTTCTCTTTCTGACTTTACTTCACTCTGTATGACAGACTCAAGGTCCATCCACCTCACTACAAATAACTCAATTTCGTTTCTTTTTATGGCTGAGTAATATTCCATTGTATATATGTGCCACATCTTCTTTATCCATTCATCCCATGATGGACACTTAGGTTGTTTCCATCTCCGGGCTATTGTAAATAGAGCTGCAATGAACATTTTGATACATGACTCCTTTTGAATTATGGTTTTCTCAGGGTAAATGCCCAGTAGTGGTCTGTCTTTCAAGTTATCACAAGCAAGACTTTTCCTAATTGTATTATTCCTGCCTACCATGGGACTACATCTTTCTAGCCAGCCATACCTCTCTCCTTGCTGGCCACTGTCTACTCCCCTGACCCATCTTCTCCCACTTTCCTTTACCAGTGTATCCAGAGTCACTGCCTTCTATCTCTTCCCAGACAGAACAGGTTTTTGCATATGCTGTTCCCTCTGCCTAAATCTTGGCCTGGCTGCCTCCTTCACCTATAATTCAGGTCTTGGCTCAAATACTGCCTCTTAGTGGGGTCTTCCCAGACTGTCCCATTTCAGTTTGCTTCTTCATAGCATTTACCACCGTCTGATATTATCTTCTTTACTTGTTTACTTATCATGGTCCAGACCCCACTCCCCTTGCACGTGGGCTATGTGAGAACCAGGCTCCTGTTGGCCGTGTTTGCCACTGCATCGTTAGTGTTAAGAACTGTGCTTGCCACACAACTGTTAGGACAACAAATGCCAATATTAATATACTACTCCGTGCCAGACACTGTTTCAGCTCTTTATTGAAAACTGTTTAATGACAAATTTCAAAGAGACACAGAAGTGGAATAATATGATGAACCCCATAAGGCCCATCACCCGGATTCAACATTATCAAGATGTGGCCACACTTGCTGCTTCTTTCTTTCCTTCTTTCTCCTTCTTTCACTTCTCTTTCCTTTTCTTTGTTTCTGGTGAAGTATTCTACAGAAAATCTCAGGCATCATGTCATTTCCCTTCTCGGCCCCACTACATCCTTCAGTGTATACTTTTTTTTAAAAAATGGATTTTCTTGATAACTAACAAGGTCCTACTCTATGGCACAGAGAACTATATTCAATATCCTGTGATAAACCATAGTGGACGGCAATATGGAAAAGAATATGTATATATATGTATGACTGAGTCACTGTGCTATACACCAGACAGCAAACACTGTGAATCAACTCTGCTTCAGTTAAAAAAAAAAAGAATTTTTCTTATGTAACGTCAATGCCATTTGTATGCCTTAAAAAATTAGAAATGATTTCTTGGTATCAGCACTGAGTCCATATTCATAGTTCCCTGACTGCCTCAAAAATAACTTTTGAATGTTGATCTGTTTGAATGAAGAGCCAAACTAGGTCCAAACATTGCATCAGTTTGTTATTTCTCTTAAATCTCCTTCCCACCTGCCCTGCTGCTGATCTGTTGAAGAAAAGGGTGATTATTATTAACTTTTCGGTTATGAGATGATGAGGGCCCAAAATGGGGCTGGAGGATAGGGATGAAAAGGAGGAAATGTTCTGAAGAGACTTTGTGGAGTAGGGTCATCTGGTCGACCCTACTTTAGGTCCATAGAGTGGTGATACCACTGCCCGCTCGGAAGCACTCAGGAGCTATGAGAATAACAATCGCCTTGCTCCCTCTTACAGGGTCCCTGGTGTGACGGCTGAAAGGAACCCTCAGATCAGCTAATTGTATCTTGTGTTTTAGTCCGACAGAACATCTGTACAATTCTCCCACTTCTTCACAAAATTCCCTCTTTATCTTGCAGCCTCTGAAGCTTGTCAGTCACTGTACTTGCTGTGGTTCCCACACCAGCTGTGCACCAAAACTCATGGAGTTTGTTCTGCTTATTTAAAAATACACTCAGATATCTGGTTACCTATCCCAGACCTTCCGAATGAGAAGCTGTAGGTGTGGTACTTGAGAATATGGATGATATTTCTGGATGATCATGATGCTAATTTCAACAGCTAGATCATCTCAGAGTCTGTTTCCTTTGATTTTTATTTTTATGGGTAATATTTTCCTGCTCTTTGGCCTATGTAGTGATTTTTTGGTTGTAGGCTCGATATTGTGGGTGATCTATCTGAAGGAGTCTGGATTATGCTATTTTCCTTTAAAGAGTGTTGTGTTTTGCTTTGGCAGGTAATTAACTTATCAGAGGCTCTCCTTGCGCTGTCAAGACTTGGTCTTAGGCTTTGTTAGGGTGAGTTTAAAGTAGCCTTTATTTTAGGGCATAATCCTTCTCCCCAAAGCAGAACTTTCTAGTGTCTCAGCTGAATACTGAGACAGTACATCCTGTAACAAGAAGATCTCTCCACTCTGGCTTGAACACTGACTTGCAGCATCATGTGATCTCTAGTATTTCCATTCTGCCCTCAACTCCATAGCAGCCAGTTTCTTACAAAGTCTCACCCTGTGCATGTGCAGCCTGTTTGTTGACCAAAAACTGACAGGGAACCCTTATTATGGGTTAAATTGTGTTCCCCCAAAAGATACGTTGACGTCTGAACCCCTAACACTTCATAATGTGACCTTTATTTGGAAATAGGGTCTTCATAAAGGTAATTAAGTTAAAATGAGGTCATCAGAGGGAAGTCATCTATCTAATCCAATGGAAGTGGTGCCCTTTATAAAAAAAGACATTGGACACAGAGACATATGCACAAAGAGAAAGCCATGTGAAGATGAAGGGAGAGATCAAGGTGATACATCTTCAAGCCAATGAATGTCAAAGATTGACAGCAAACCACCGGACACAAGTGGGGAGGCATGGAACACATTCTCCCTCACAGCTCTCAGAAGAAACCAACCCCACTGACACCTTGATTTCAGACTTCCAGCCTCCAGAATTATGAGAATAAATTTTTGTTGTTTAAGCCACAAAATTTTGTTGTTTAAGCCACAGTTAGTGGTACTTTGTTATGACAGCCCTAGCAAATGAATACATGCCCACACAGACTTCTGGAGCCCCCTCTCTATGACTTCCTCCTCCCTGGCAGCCAACCCCACAAGTTCCATTTGCTCTAATAGCAGCTCTATATTCCGATCTTCGCTTTCTCAGCTCAGCAGGACTGTTGGACTCTTCCTGGTTTCCAGCTTCTTGTGCTCACTTTACATGTTTTCCTTCTCTGAGGGATTGCAGCTGTGTACTATCTATTGTCCAAAGCCTTAAAATGGTTGTGTCCTTTTGTCTAGTTTTGTAGCTGTTTATGGTGAAAGGCAACTCCAGTATTTGTTACTGGCCAGAAGTGAAATTTCTTTTCTTTTCTTTTCTTTTAATATTTATTTACTTATTTGGTTGCACCAGGTCTTAGTTGTGGCAGGCGGGCTCCTTAGTTGCGGTTCCAGGGCTCCTTTAGTTGCGGCTCACTGGCTCCTTAGTTGCAGCATGTGGGCTTCTTAGTTGCGGCTCGCCAGTTCCTTAGTTGCGGCACAGGGGCTCCTTAGTTGTGGCATGAGAACTCTTTGTTGCGGCATGCATGTGGGATCTAGTTCCCTAACCAGGGATCGAACCTGGGCCCCCCTGCATTGGCAGCATGGAGTCTTATCCACTGCACCGCCAGGGAAGTCCCCAGAAGTGAAATTTCTGTTCTAAGTTCTTCGAATCAACTCATTTAATCTTCTCAACAACTCCATGAGGTAAGTTACTGTCTTCATGAGTTCCAGATTAAAAAAACAGAAGCAAAAAAGAAAAAAAAGATTAAATAACTTTTCCAAGGATATATCTTATAAATGGTGGAGCTAGATTTTGAATCTAGACAGTTTAGCTGCACAGTCTATGCTCTTAAACATTAACCTATTATCTGACATAATAGGTGTTCAATGAATGCATTTTCAATAAATGAATATAAGGCTGTTTCTTCTAACTTTTACCATTTAGCCTTCTGTTCCACCTGCTTAGGAAAACTCCAACATTAAATCAACCCACTATCTTCACTTTTCCTGCACCCAGACTTTTAAGCACTCTGGAGAAAACCACCTTCTGGGAAGAATGAACTCCTATCCAGTTATCCAGGCCTTTGAAAATACCTAATAGTTCTGTATGTCTCTAGTCTTTGCCCTCCATTTGCTGTTGTTTCTCACCTCAAATTTCAAATATCTGTACCTCCACACTTGTTATTTTCAGAAAAAATACAATTTCCAGCCGTGAACTCTTAGTTTCTTGCTCATTCCTATCAGTCTGACTTGTATTGGCACCCATCCTTGCCTTTCCTCTACTGTCAAAATATTTAGCATTTCTATTTCTATCTAAGGCTCATCCGCTTTTAGCTGCTGCCCACTGTCTTTCTTCCCTTTCACAGCCAAGCTTTGGAAGTGTTGTTTAAATCCTGTCTGCATTTCTTCATCTCCCTTTCACTGAGCTCAATCTGGCTTCTGTACTTATCACTTCATTCATTTATTAATGTTAGCTTTTATTTTTATCAATTTCATCCTTTTGCTTTCTTTAAATGTATTGATTCTTTTTTAAAATTAATTTATTTTATTTTTATTTATTTACTTTTGGCTGTGTTGGGTCTTTGTTGCAGCGTGCGGTCTTCTCATTGCACTGGCTTCTCTTGTTGCGGAGCACGGGCTCTAGGCGCGCGCAGGCTTCAGTAGTTGTGGCTGGTGGGCTCTAGAGCGCAGACTCAGTAGTTGTGGTGCACGGGCTTAGTTGCTCCGCGGCATGTGGGATCTTTCCGGACCAGGGCTTGAACCCGTGTTCCCTGCATTGGCAGGCGGATTCTTAACCACTGTGCCACCAGGGAAGCCCCATATTGATTCTTTCTTAATTCCTTAGTTTAAATGCTTAATTCATTATGTGTTCTATCTATCAATATAAATATTTAAGATCATGAAGCTTCCCCTGCTTTATCTGTGTCTTATAGATTCTTATCTGCAGAATTCCTTTCTATATAGTTTTTTTTCTTTTTTTCTACAGAGTTTAAAATTTTTGTTTGGGTTTTCTCATTAATCCAAAAGTGTTTATCAGAAAATTTAAAAGTTTTCTGTATGGTAAAGTCTCTTGTTTTCTGGTTTTGTAATTAGTATCTATTTTATGGCATTTTGAACAGAGTATATTATTTTATATTATTTCTACTTTGGGGAAATTTCTCTGTGGTTTTATATACAGTCAATTTTTGAATATCCCATGGAAAACTTAAAAACAAAGATTTACCTTCTGTTTTCAGATTACAGAGTTCAACATATTAAAAAAAACCAAATTTGTATTATTAATTATATTTTTATTTCTCCTCTGTCCTTATTTATTTAGGAAACCGTGAACATAGGAAACTGTGCCCATTCCGTGAGTACGGGCTAGAAAGCGTTGAGACTTGTCCCTATTCTCAACATGGTGCAGGAGAAGGAGAGATGTGATGGTTTCACAGCCCAGAGCATCCCGAGGAGCAGGGGAGTGATTTCCCTTGCTCCTGAGTGGGGAATGGAAATGGGGCAGAGAGAGAGATGCAGGCATGGAGGTTGAAAAAAGGGGATGTTGCAACCTTTGTTAATCAGTGATCTGAGACCAGATTATGCAGCATAATCTCAGCGGGTGCCAGGAGCATGGACAAAAAGTAAGTGCCAGGCCCTGTGCTTGGCACCAAGTAAGTTCCCCACCCCCACCCCTGGTGAAGGAAGGCTCTACGTGATTGAGGTATAACGTCTACCACCCATTTCCATGGGACTTGAAGAGGAAATTCAGTTGTCATAGAACAGTTTTGCACACTCATCCCACAACATCTGTAGCTCCAGCTGAGATCTCTCTATGAGTTCCAGACTTCTATCCAGGTTACATTAGATTCTTCTGTTTCAAGTTGAGCATGCTCCAAATGCAACCCATCTCCTCACGTCTTCTCACCCTCCTCACTCCTCAACTAAAACCCATTCTTCTTCTTCTCGTCCCTGTTTTACTAAATATTATCAACATTCATTCAGTTGTCTAGGACAGAAACCAGGGTGTTGTGTTGGGGGGTGTAGTTCAGAAAATGCTAAAAATTAAAAGCCAACTAAGGCATCTCCATCCTATTATCACTCATCTATACTGGGGCTTCACTGGCGATTTAGTTTAAAAATTAGGCATGCTTTTTTTTTTTTTTTTTTTTTTTTGCGGTACGCGGGCCTCTCCCGTTGCGGAGCACAGGCTCCAGACGCGCAGGCTCAGCAGTCATGGCTCACGGGTCCAGCTGCTCCGCGACATGTGGGATCTTCCCAGACCGGGGCATGAACCCGTGTCCCCTGCATCGGCAGGCGGACTCTCAACCACTGTGCCACCAGGGAAGCCCTAGGCATGCTTTTTAAATGGTTTGAAAAATCACTGTAGAAGAGGATGCAGTAAATGGAGCAAAAGAGACTAGAAACCCTTTGTACAAGCCAAAGCCACTGAAAAGCCTGGGGACTGGGGTAGGGAATTGGAGAGGTGAGTGTGACAGAGGTGAGTGGCCAAAGGGAGGCATGTTCAGGAAAAGACCTTCGTTGGCTGTTTTGGTCTTCATCCCAGTGTGTGTTCTGCGGGGATGGGGAAGGACGAAGCCTGAGCCCCATCAAGAAGGGCCCAAGGGGACTTCCCTGGTGGCACACTGGATAAGAACCCGCCTGCCAATACAGGGTACATGGGCTCGAGCCCTGGTCCGGGAAGATCCCACATGCCGTGGAGCAACTAAGCCCGTGCACCACAACTACTGAGCCTGCACTCTAGAGCCCACAAGCCACAACTACTGAGCCCACATGCCACAACTACTAAAGCCCGCGTGCCTAGAGCCCGTGCTCTGCAACAAGAGAAGCCACCGCGATGAGAAACCCGCGCACTGCAACGAAAAGCAGCCCCTGCTCGCTGCAACTAGAGAAAGCCCGCGCGCAGCAACAAAGACCCAATGCAGCCATAAATAAATAAATAAGTAAATTTATGGAAAGAAACAAAAAAAAGAAGGGCCCAGGGAATCAGATTTCCTGCTGTTCCTTCCTGGACAAAGCTTACTGCTCTCCATGGCTCTTCAGGAATCCAAGGAGCCTGATGTCTATCAGAAGAATTTTGAACCCACGTCCTACCTGGACTACTTCAAGGTGAACCAGGATCCCCTGGGTGATGAAGTCCTCCATTTCCTGCTAAAGCACTACAATATCACTTTTAAACCAGGTGCAGGTCTCCTTCACCTCTGAGGGGAGAGATGGGGGAGTGTGGGAGGAGGGGTGGCCATGCAAATTTTAAATCAGATGCTGGTCTTCTTCAATCGTAGGGCAGGCTTAGGGTGGGTCTGGGGAGGGGTGGCCAGAGCATCGGCAGCAACTTGGGACCTTCAGAGTGTGTGGAACTCCCCTACGGGAAGACTTTAGATACACCTGGTGTGTATGGTGCATGGTGGGATGCCCTCAAAGTTGGTGGGGTCAGATTTCCTCCTCCCATAAAGTCTAAGAGCTGTGGTCTCTGGTGGTCCTGAGTGGGCCTGTCTTCTCCCTATCACTGGCTAAAGAAACTACAAGGGCATCAGAAAGTGTAGAAAGCCTTGCTCCAAATTCAGCATCACCACTCTTCTGCCTGCTTACCATGGTAGCCCATGAAAAGAGGTGCTAGGCCAGCTGGACCACTAAAATCAAATAATGGGTATCTTTTCATCATTCACATGAGAATAAAACATAACCTGATAGCCAGAATTTTCCCAGTTAAAATTTTCTGCCATCAAATTTTCTTAAGCCTTCGATGCCTGCTTCAATTTATTTGCTACTGTACCCTACGAATACAACAAGAAACAGACGAACAAAACGTAGCAGCAGAACCCAGGAGCAAGTGAGCAGGCTAAGGGTAGGAGTTGGCCAGGACCCCTGGGTCCAGCTCATTTTCTCTCCTCTCAGCCTTGTTGTTTATCCTGGAAGCCCCTTGCCAGGATCCAAATGCTACTGATATTTTGTGTCAACACAATCTCTCATGGCTGAAGGGAAGCAAGACAGAAAGGGGAGACCAAGGGCTCTGTAAGCAGGCCCTGAATTCTCCTGTTCGTCCCCATACTGCCAAGCGAGTTTCTGGAATAAAGTTGGTACTTAATAAATGTTTGCTGATTGATCTTTGGAATGTTACCCCTGCTTCTAACACTAACCCTACCAAGACTCTCCATGCTGAGTGAGCTGGGGCAGTCAGTGCAGGCAAAGTTCCCAGTCCTGGAGTTTACATTCCCAGATGGTTGACTCCCGGTAGCCTCTCCCAATGGGACAAGGAAAGTGGAGCCTTTTGGGAAATGTGGACCTCAGAGCCCTGCCTTGGTACTGATGATTCAGAACATTCTTGTTCTAAAACAGGTGGGCTGGAAGGAAAACTCCTGGTTGATCTCAGCTCTGGGCCCACCATCTACAAGCTCCTCTCTGCCTGCGAGTCTTTCAAAGAGATCATTGCCATCAGCTACCCAGACAGAACTGCCAACAGCTGGAGAAGTGGCTAAAGAAGACGCCAGGGGCGTTTGACTGGTCTCGGTGGTGAAATATGTGCGTGAGCTTGAGGGGAACAGGTAAGGGGGTTATTGTTGGGTTTTGAGTCTCCATGATACCAGGAGCTTCACTTAGCTCCCGAATCAAGAATTTTCCATGGGGCTCATGTAGAAATGACAAGGCAGATGGAGACAAAGAAGGAAGGAAGTCAGTGGGGTCCCGAGAAGAAAGGAGGAAGAGTGAGATATGAATCCTATAAAGACCAAAAGAGGGGACTTCCCTGGTGGCGCAGTGGTTGAGAGTCAGCCTGCCGATGCAGGGGACACGGGTTCGTGCCCCGGTCCGGGAAGATCCCACATGCCGCGGAGCGGCTGGGCCCGTGAGCCATGGCCCCTAAGCCTGCGCATCCGGACCCTGTGCTCCGCAACGGGAGAGGCCACAACAGTGAGAGGACTGCATATCGCAAAAAAAAAAAAAAAAAAAAAAAGACCAAAACAGGGAACAGAAAGAGCTGGCTAGAGACAAACTTGGTGTGGAAGAAACATCACCAAGGTCCACATGGAATGCCAAGGTCTGAGCCCAAGCAAATGGAGAACCCGCTGGGCTGCCTCCATTCTGATTGGCTGGTGCCCCTGTTGTTTCAGTTACAAGCTCCAGGGGGCTCTAAACTTGTGGAATCTTTTCGTGGATCTCAGGAGAGAGGGGTTAGAATTAAGACAATCTTGCACTGCAAGTGGAACAGAATTTACTTACCTTGTGTATTTTCATTGAATTTCAGGGCATCAGGAAGGTCCACCATAGCCCTTCCACTCTCCGAATATCACCCTCCCTAGTTAGGTAAGATAGTTGAGGTTGTACATTAGATTCTTATTCCTTTTGCTTAAGACTATAGCTTTTTTTTTTTTTTATTTTTTAAAATTGAGGTATAGTTAATTTACAATGTTGTGTTAGTTTCAAGTGTAGAGCAAAGTGATTCAGTTATACATATACATATATATATATTCTTTTTCAGATCTTTTCCATTACAGGTCATTACAAGATATTGAGTATAGTTCCCTGTGCTATAAGTAGGTCCTTGTTGTTTACCTATTTTATATATAGTAGTGTGTATATGTTAAGACTATGACTTTTTAAAAAATACAGAGTTGGAAAGAGTAAGCATTTAAGTACTAGTCCTTATTCATACAATAATACGAATGCAGCCCGCATCCTGAGAACAGGTATAGGAAATGTATGAGGTGATGAGGAGGTTGAGAGGAGTGGCCAGGGGCCAAAGGGAGGGAAAGGTAATGGAGAGACTGGGGGCCCCAGCAAAGCGCCCCAAGCTCACTTAGTAGTTTTGCTCAGCTGATTCCAGGCCGACTTTCCGTTTCTGGAGGCACTTGTCTGGGTCGCGTTAAACACAGACTAGTAGAAAGAGAATGGGCTACCTGTCAGGGGTGCATTGCCGACAGAGGACCTGCAGGTAGACAGAGCGCTGAGCGCAGGGTTGGCAGGTTCTGGGCTTGACTTTGTCCACAGCTGGTTCAGGACCAGGTCTCTCTCTGGGACTCAGTTTCTTCATCTATAAAACCAGCGACCTGCTGTTCTGGGAGCCTGTGCGCCAAGCAGAGAATGGCTGGGAGTGATGTGCGCGGTCTACGCGATAAGCATGACCCAGCTGGCCCCTCTTTCCCTTTCCCTCCACTCCAGAGACAGGGGGCCGAGAAGGAGGAGTGCTTAAGGAGAGCCATCCGCCAGGTACTCAAGTGTGACATCCTGAAACAACAGCCCTTGGAACCTGCGGTCCCACCCCTGGCCGACTGCCTCATTTCCTCCCTGTGCCTCAAGGCTGCCTGCCCCACCCTGCAGGCCTGCCTGGACGCACACCCTGCGTCACCTCAGGACCCTGCCCCGGCCCAGGGGCCATCTGATGCTGAGCGGGGACTTTGAGGCCAGCTTCTTCATGGTGGGGGTCAAGAGGTGCTCCTGCCCCTGGAGGAGAAATTCCTGCGGGTAGCCCGGCAGGAGACCGGCTTCATCACTGAGAAGCTGGAGGAGTTTCCGCAGGCCACTGAGACCTGCTTGGATAACTGCTCCGACGACACAAGGTTCTTCTTCCTGGAGGCCCGGAGAAGGGACCGAGGCAGCGACTTGGAGGAAAGGGCAGCAAGCAGGGCAGGGCTCCAGCCATCGCGCTGCGACCTCATTCGCGTTCCTCTCCATTTAGTCAGCTTTCCTTAGAACCCTTACCAGCAAATGATTGCCAGGTAAATAGGGATGCTTATCTCAAACAGAGAGGCTTATAATATGCTTCACTAATGGCCCAGGGCTGGGAAAAAGAATTGGACCAGAGAAATAAAGCTGCGCCTCCTTCGTGCTGAGGGCTCTTCAGGGTTGCGTGGAATGAAGGGGAAGAATCCCTTCCCGTTCCCCTGTTTTAGGCAATTCAGACTGCACAACTTCTGAGCTCACTCCCCACCTGCATCCTCATCCCTGCTAATACTGGAACCCCACCCCATGAAATGGAAAGCACACGCATGGATTTTGACACTTGGCTCTCTGGCTTACTTGCTCCTGTGACTTTAGGTGGGCACCTGGTATCTCAGAGCCTCAGTTTTCCTATCTCTTAAATGGAAATCATCACACCCTTCCCCAGGGTTATTGTGACACCCCAAAGATATAACATGAATGCACTTGGTACATAACCACGTGAGCAACTTCATGTGCTTTTTAAGTTTAGCTGACCTTATAGATGCATAACATAAGGAACTCTAAAAAGAGCAAGAGAAGTTGTTTTCCTTCTTTTTCCAGTGAAACCCTCCTAACCCAGTTTGGGGCAGGGATGGGACACTTGGAAAAGACTTTTTTTAAGAAGTAGCAAAGAAATCAGTGAGATCTAAAGGGTGACCAAGAGTAAGCCAGGTGAAGGAATCGGGGGTGCAGGACAGGAACTTCTAGTACAGGTACTGAGACCCAGAGGGGAGATAACATACTGTGTTTGGTGAACTTCAAGAAAAACTGAAGACATTTGGGTACCAAGATTGCGGCCCTATCCCTCTAGGGCACTGCTGATACCCCAGGCTCCTGGCATGGTAGAACAGGCCAGCGCTTCAAGGGGGCAGAGGAGTGTCAAATCAGTGACCGTGGGTGGCGTTGGAGGTGGGCACGCAAGCAATTTAGTCATTCAACAAATATTTGTTGAGTGTCTGCGTCAAGCTGGACCCTGTGAGGAGTGTCAGAACCTTTGCCCAGGGTTGGTCTTCGCACTAAACATGGTTGCAACATCTAAGCCCTTGATCACATTCTACACCGTGTGTGCATCTGGGTATATTCTTGTGCGTGTATGTGGGCATGTGCACACGTGTGTGGGTATGTGTGTGTGTGTGTGTTTATGCTGAGGATGGTAGTAGAGATGGGTCAGTTCTATCCCTGGTGCCACCACATGACTTATAGGTGAGGCTGCCTCCTAAAGGCTGAGGTCAGATCAAGATTAGCTACCAGGACTTGCTTGCAGTAGATGGAACCTGGGGCTGAGTGCTAACACTCCATTCCAAGAGAGCTCCAAGTATACACTGGCATGTGCAGCCAGAAAGCTGGGCTGGGCTGGGAAAGCATAAGGCAGGGTGGGAGGGCATATATGGAGGGTGCCCAGGGCGGGAGCTCTTGGTGGGATTGAGGTGCCCAGTCTCTGCCTTCCTGCAGGAAGTGTGGACGTGCACCTGGGGAAGTTTCTTCTGGGGTCCTAGTGTTAGTTACATGAGTTTTCACGTTGGGAGCTATTGGCTTCTTGACATGACATTCAAGTGTATGCTTTATGGGCTGCCTGTGAGCGGGCATTTGAGTGTTTACCTTCATGGGAGATGAGAGATGCCAATGTGTGTGAGCCGTGGCTGGTGACCGGAGAAGGTTTACAATTTGCTGAGATAACGGGCAGCACACTTCTGTTAAGTTCTACAGTGAGGCAGAATTAGCTCGGGAGAGGGACGATGATGGGAAGCACAGAAGAGGGAGGGATTAGTTCCTGCTCGGGAACTGAGGAAGGTTTCATGGAGGAAGTGGCAGCCAAGATGCGTTTTAAAGGAGGATGAAGGTTGGAAAAGCATTCCCCCTGGAGGAAACAATACTGTTACAAACCATGGCCTTGGGAAGATGCTGAGTGAATGATGTGATGTTTCCGTTGCCTAGAGTGTGGGCTTCTTATGCGAGAGCAGAGGGAGGCGAGAGCAGGAGGACAGTTTGGGGCATTGGGCTCCGTGAGCCTCTCCAGTGGTCATCAGAGTTCATCAATAAATATTTATTTAGCATCTACCAGGCACTGAGAACGCAAGAACAAATATGATACAATTCTTGCCCTTGCCGGGCTCACAGACAGTTATGACAGCCGTTATAGGAAGTGAGGGAACACAGAAGGAAGCGCCTAATTTGGGAGAGGTCAGGGAGGCATCACAAAGAGGTAATGTTTAAAGTGAGCCTTGAACTAACTGTAAATACCAGGTTGCCAGGCAGACAGTGAGGTGGCGGTGGGATGGGGTGATGACGGCATCTCAGGAGGAGGAAGCAGCTTGGCCCAGATGGGAGCCGTGGGTGGACACCGGGCACGTGTGGGGAACTTCGGTCGGGAAACACGTGCCAAGTGGCTGCTCCCTGCGGGGCCTGTTCTGTATTCTGGGGATTCAGTGAATGAGTCCAACAAGGCCCTACCCTCATTCTACTTGGGAGGGGCAGGGAAGGCAGGCAATAATAAAGGAGACCAAAACAAGAGTGTGAGAAGCCCCAAGAAGGAAACAACCAGGGCGATGCTGTGGAGAGTAATAGGCAGAGGGGGTGGGAGGAGATGCCTGGGATGAGCAGACCTAACTGGGGCCCCGCACAGCCAATGGTGTGAGAGCAGGAGCTCCTGGGGGAAGGGTGCCAAGCCCAGCAGCCCCCCTTCTTTATGACAGAGCTCCCCAAAACTAGTGCGGAGAAGGCCTCTGGAAGCAAAACCAACAGGCAGACAGAAACTGCTAGGATGCCTGCTGGGTGTCTTGTCTGCAGCCCTCCCACAGGGAAGCCCCCTTTATTTATGTATTAAAAGATAAATCAAACATCTTTATTTAGTGTTTTAGGCATTCAGTTGGTTTTATTTTATTTTATTTTTATTTATTTATTTTTTAAAGGTCTTTTTTTTTAAATTTATTTATTTATTTTGGCTGTGTTGGGTCTTCGTTTCTGTGCAAGGGCTCTCTCTAGTTGTGGCGAGCCAAGGCCACTCCTCATCGTGGTGCGCGGGCCTTTCACTGTCGCAGCCTCTCTTGTTGCGGAGCACAGGCTCCAGATGCGCAGGCTCAGTAGTTGTGGCTCACGGGCCTAGTTGTGGCTCACAGGCCACGGCATGTGGAATCTTCCCAGACCAGGGCTCGAACCCGTGTCCCCTGCATTGGCAGGCAGATTCTCAACCACTGTGCCACCAGGGAAGCCCGGTTTTATTTTTTTTTCCCTAGTACAAACAATGTTTCAAGGAATTATTCTCCATTCTATTCCCCCACATACAGATGCTTTAATATTACTAGGTAGATTTCTAAAAAATGGCTTTTGAGTCAAGAGACAATTTAAAAATTAATCTATGTTTCCATACTACCCATAATTTTTAAATTTTTTGGCTGCGTGTTATGCGGGATCTTAGCTCCCCCGACCAAGGATCGAACCCGTGCCCCCTGCAGTGGAAGCACAGAGTCCTAACCACTGGACCACCAGGGAATTCCCACTACCCATAAAATTTAAAGCAATTTGTTGCTCCATTGCTAATTTCATTGTATAGATATAAAACTTTGTACAATCTGTTCCTTGCAGAGTATTGCCCAAGGCAGTGATTCACTACATTTAAGGACATCGATTTCTGTGTCATTTAAGGACATCGATTTCTGTGTCATTGGTATCAAGTAGAGGGATGCCATTACAAAGGATGTTGTAGGACAGTCTTTGTTTAATTTCCAGGGATTGAAGACCTATAGGAGATCTTTGGCACATTTTCAGAGAGTTTCTAAACATCATGAAATGATGTTTATGATTGTGAAATAAAGTTCATATTTTATGACAAGACAAGAAAAGTTTAAATGCAAAAAATTCTCCTCTGCACTTTGGCCTCCCCCTCCCCCCACTGTGCATTGTGTATCTTCATTACCATCGACCAACCCTCCCGCATCAGCAGGAATAGCTGCTCAGCCATAAAGAGCAACGTTCTCCCAGCACCAACAAGACAACTCCAATGATAACATTCCTTCTTGATCTCGTAAGGGGTCACATGACCTACCATTATGACCCTTAGATCTGGATTATGTAAACTCAATAATACTTCACTTGTTGGACAGCCCTCTGTCTCAAAAACTTATATAACTGTGCCTTGAGTTCTAGCGGCCCGAACAGTTCTCAGAGCTTTCTGAGATGCTCTTCCCGGGTTATAATCCTCAAATTTGGCTCAAGTAAAATTTTCCATTTCTTTTTAAAAAATATTTATTTATTTAATTTATTTATTTTTGGCTGCGTTGGGACTTCGTTGCTGTATGCGGGCTTTCTCTAGTTGCGGCGAGCAGGGGCTACTCTTCGTTGCAGTGCGTGGGCTTATTGCGGTGGAGAAGCCCGCTTTATTAATTAATTTATTTATTTATATATGGCTGCGTTAGGTCCTAGCTGCGGCACGCGGGCTCTTCATTGCGGTGTGCAGGCTCCTCTCTAGTTGTGGTCTGCGGGTTACAGAGCATCTGGGCTTGGTAGTTGCGCTGCACAGGCTTAGTTGCCCCACGGCATGTGGGATCTTAGTTCCCCGTCCAGGGATCGAACCCGCGTCCCCTGCATTGGAAGGTGGATTCTAAACCCCTGGCCCACCAGGGAAATCCCAAAAAGCCCCCTTTAAAATGTTCAAGGCCTTCCTTCCCTTCCAGAGGAAGATCCCAGGCCCTCAGACCTCCAGGGCAAAAACCAGCAGTGAGTGGGGTGGGCAGTGCACTGCTGGGGGACAGCGCAGGTGGCCCTGCTGAATGTGAGTCCCCGTGTGTGGGTGCCCTTGGGGAGAAGGAGGCAAGACAGCTGGGTGGCTCCCAGGGGACCAGTCCTAGCCCAGTTTAGGATTAAGTTTCCCTTGTCCTTCACTCTGTGGACACAAGGGGGCAGCCGAGCCTTGAGCTTGGCAGGCTGCAGTGCCAATGGGGCGGGAGGACTCTCTTCCCTCAATTTTTTTTCTTTTTTAAGCTTTATTTTTGGCCACGCTGCATTGCTTCTGGGATCTTAGTTCCCCGACCAAGGATCAAACCCACGCCCTCGGCAGTGAAAGTGCGGAGTCCTAACCACTGGACCACCAGGGAATTCCCTCTTCCCTCCATCTTGCTTGTCCACGGACCGCTCATTGTCTGAGACCTGCTCTCCCGTCCAACCTGACCTCTGAATGCGGGAATCAGGAAGAGGACGGCCACTGCCAGGACAGAGAGTCCTAATCTTCACTGACCTTCACTTAAGCACATATAATTTGCACAGGCCCTGCCCCATCCACAATAGAGGCTAAGGCCCAGGAGAGCTAACTCAGATCTGCCCTCTCCAGGGCCCGGCTAGAGACTGGCCCATAAGCAGCCTGGACACGCAGACCAAGGGAGAGACACCCCAGCTGACCTCTGGAAGGGCATCCTTCTGGGGCTCTCTGCTGTAATGAAAACCTCCCCAAAGCCCATGAAACTGGGGCAGGAAGGCCAAGTACCGTGGACAGGGCATAGTAAGCCCATCATATCCATCCCACAGCTGTTAGGCATGTGTTAAGGTCCCGAGCTAGTGCTAGGAGTACAAAGGGGAATTGGATTCAGATTCTTCCCAAAAGTTCACGATCAGGTAGGCAAATGGCCATTGCAATGTAGTGTGGTAAGTTCAGTGAGAGTTGTGCAAGTCTCAGAAGTGCATTCACCTAGATGTGTGCGTGGGGTGGAGTGAGGTCAGAGAAGGCTTCCTGGAAGTAATGCCCAGGTTAAGGCTTAAGGATAAGAGGGTTTAACCAAGCAAAGGTAGAGAGGGCTTTTCAGGCAAGGGAAAAGTGTAAGCAAGAGATTGAAGAAACAACATGGGAGAGAGGTTCAAAGAAACTAATGTGTCTGAGAGAGTTCCAACCTAATACCCTTTAATGCTGCAACCATCTTATCAGGCTCAGGCTCTGTGATCTGACTCTTGCCCACCTCTCCTGCCAGTTGAAACAGTTTCCTGAGCAGTTCTGTACGTTTGCGTAGAAGCTTTGGAGAACTGAGTTTTTCTAGGCCAGAGCTTACAGGATTAAGGGAAAATGGATGCTACAAGGGAGAATTGGAGGCTGGGTAATTAGCCTCTGGGTGAGCCTTTCCCTCTGGGGACCTTCCACATCCCTGTCCTTAACAAGTGACCTCCTTGCAAATTGGGGACTGATGGGGAAACTGACAAAGGAAGTAGTGACAGGGTGCTTTCAAGAGGAATCCAGAGGTTGAGACTGTAAACAAACAACCAACACAATCTCAAAAATAAAAACCGTAAGACTAAAAATTGATTGACTAGGTCACATAAAAATTAGATTCCTGATTGGTAAAAGACCCCATAGCCAAAGTGATCAGGCAGACAGATTGGTAGGATTATTGGCAATGATAAAACCAATGGGGGGGCTTCCCTGGTGGCACAGTGGTTAAGAATCCACCTGCCAATGCAGGAGACATGGGTTCGAGCCCTGGTCCGGGAATATCCCACATGTCACAGAGCAACTAAGCCTGTGAGCCACAACTACTGAGCCTGTGAGCCACAACTACTGAAACCCGCGCACCTAGAGCCCATGCTCCGCAACAAGAGAAGCCACTGCAGTGAGAAGCCCGAGCACTGCAACGAAGAATAGCCCCCGCTCGCCACAACTAGAGAAAGCCCGCACACAGCAACGAAGACCCAATGCAGCCAAAAAAAAAAAAAAAAGAAAGAAAGAAAGAAAGAAAATAAATAAATATTTAAAAAGTCCTGATAGGGAATTGATACCTTCTAGAATACACAATGAATACACAAATGAATAACAATGACAGGAGGAAGTCTGAAAAAAAAAAAAAAAGGAACAAGGATATGATGAGGAAATTTATAGAAAGGGAAACCCCAAAAGTCACAAACATCTTGGGGCAGAGATTGTCTAATTCTTCACCAATTTCCATATCCTCTTTTCTTTGGCACACAGGGGCACCAGGATTTTCTCTGGCCCAAGGAATGTGACTGCATCTGTGCGTGGTACTACAAACCTCCTGTGCCATTCTCTGAGGGCTCTCTCTTCCCTCCCCTGCTGGCTGCATGCAGAGAATCCAGCGGAGGACCCTGAGGCCCTAGGAAATGACAGAGCTACACAGTAGAAGCCTGACCATCTGGAGTAGTACTCTGCCCTTGACCCCCACTACACTGGACCGTGATGTGAACCAAAAATAAACATTTGTTTTGTTAAGCCACTGAGATTTGGGGTTTGTTATATCACTTAGCTTACTCACTATTTAGACGTGCTCAAGCTCACCAGAGAAAGGCAAAATTTAAAAAGGTGTATGTACCACTTCACTTGTTCTCATGAGACTGGCAAAAATTGGTAAAGTAGATCATTCTAAGAAGTGTGCTAGGGCTTGAAGGTGTGCATGTGCATATGGTAACCCAGGAACTCCCATGCACTGCTGGTAGGGAGGTAGACTGGTGGAGCCTTGCTGGGGGCAATCGGGTGGTTCTTAGTAAAATTAAATATGTGGATATCTTGTGGCTCAGCATTTCTACTCCTGGGGATATATCCTGTGAAAAGGCTCACACGGGTCTATATAGAGGAGACATAGATATCTACAGAATGTTGTGCTGGGGAGTTAGGGGCAATTTTGGTGTCCATCACTGGGGGAATGGATAATAAACGAAGGGGATGCAAGTCATGGAGAGTGCAGTGGTCAGAAGTAATGGACCCCATGGGCACACAGCAATGAGAATGGGCCTTCAAAGCATACTGGAAATGGTGTAAATAAAAACAGATGCATATGGCACTGTTTACAATAGCCAAGACATGGAAGCAACCTAAATGTCCATCGACAGATGAATGGATAAAGAAGATGTGGTACATATAAACAACGGAATATTACTCAGCCATTAAAAAGAATGAAATAATGTCATTTGCATCCATTACATGGATGGACCTAGAGATTATCATGCTAAGTGAAGTAAGTCAGGCAGAGAAAGACAAATATCATATGATAAAACTTGCACGTGGAATCTAAAAATAAAAGATACGAATGAATTTATTTACAAAACAGAAACAGACACACAGACTTAGAGAACGAACTTATGGTTACCAGTGGGGAAGGGTGAGGGATAGATTGGGATTTGGGATTGCTATATACACAATGCTATATTTATTTATTTATTTATTTTTTGCGGTACGTGGGCCTCTCACTGTCGTGGCTTCTCCCATTGCAGAGCACAGGCTCCGGATGTGCAGGCTCAGCGGCCATGGTTCACGGGCCCAGCTGCTCCACGGCATGTGGGATCTTCCCGGACCGGGGCACGAACCCATGTCCCTGTATCGGCAGGCGGACTCTCAACCGCTGAGCCACCAGGGAAGTCCCCACAATGCTATATTTAAAATAGATAACCAACAAAGACCTACTGAATAGCACAGTGAACACTGCTTTATATTCTGTGTTAACCTAAACGGGAAAAGAATCAGAAAAAAAATAGATACATGTGTATGTATAACTGAATCACTCTGCTGTACACCTGAAATGAACACAACATTGTTAATCAGCTATGCTCCAATATAAAATAAAAATTAAAAAATGCATATGGAAAAACAATACATATTTTACAAAAATACACATAAAGAATATACATTAAACACCTGGGAATGGTTGCCTAAGGGGAGAATGAGAGTGGAAAATGGGAGGGAAAAAAGAAAATAGAATTGAATGTGTGAATTCATTTGCACTACACAGATTCTTCCTTTCAAAAGCTTTCTGACAAGAGATTGAAGACTGACAATCACGGCTTTCGACTTCTGAGGCTTGGTTTCCTTTACGAAATCTGATTTCCATGAGGTTATTACACCTCTCTTCAATTTTTTAAAAAGCCCACCTTCAGCCTTCACTGTGCTTTTTCCAATTTCACAAGCATTCTCTTTTAATCTCCTGACCTCTTGCTTTTTCAAAAACTAAACAATGAAGAGGAACAGAATTATAAGATCCAATCTTAGTCCAAAGAGCTCTTACTCAGAACATGAAACGATTTGCTTTTTACATATGTAATAAACAGAGGGAGAAAAGGATGAAATACATTGTGCTCTTATTTGTATAGCATTATTAGTGACAGGATGGGTGTCCTAAATATATATATATTATAACATTACAGTAATTAGTAGGAAACAAGAAAAAAATCAGTGGAACAGAGAAGACAGCCCTAGTCAGGTCTTAGTAAGTATTGTAAGGAAGCATGTGCCAAAGGAGCATCACACCAAGGAGGAAAGGAAGCAAAGCAAAAGAATCCAAAGAGCACAGAAGCCACTAAAGTTGTCAGCTTTTGCCAGGTGGGTGTCGCGGGAGCTCCGCCCTGATTTCCAGCCTCACTGTACTTCGATCGGCATGACATCTGCTGGGCGCACGCGGATCTCCAGTAAGCTGGCCCCCTGATACAGCAAAGCCACTGGTCCAGGGCTCTGCCGGAAGCCCCGAATGCCATCTCCCTGCAGTTCACAGGCTGTGTAATGGAGATGGGTAGGGGCCGGATGCCTCTTGGCTGGATGATGAAGTTGGCTGAGGCTGAGGTTCAGGAATCTTGTTCTTTTCTGAGCAGCCCTCCCTGCTCCATCTCAATAGCTTTTGTCTCCCCTCACTCTCCTTCCTGTAGCCAAGCAGCTCGCCACTCACATATTCCTCTCCTTCCCCTCCTTGCCATCCTTCGCAAAGCTTTCTGCAAGCTGGGCAATGGATTAAGTGGCTAGTTTAAAATTCGGACACTCATGAGTATAGATAAACAGAGAGATAACTGGGTAACCAGAGTTTCTAACCGAATCAGTGTCTGCGGCTCTGGGCTTTCAACTCAAAGCTCTGCGGGAGGATGCAGTGTTAGAGCCACAGGAAACGAAATGCAGCTCTCTACACTCACACTGTCCCTCTCGTGGTCTGAGGGAACAGCCTCCTTTCTTCCCCACAGATAGGAGGACTCTCAACAAAAGAGAGAAGTCGAGAGGTGGTGGACTTTAAGAAAAACCTCCCAGGGGCTTCCCTGGTGGCGCAGTGGTTGAGAATCTGCCTGTCATTGCTTGGGACACGGGTTTGAGCCCTGGTCCGGGAAGATCCCACATGCCGTGGAGCAACTAAGCCCGTGCGCCACAGCTACTGAGCCTGCACTCTAGAGCCCACAAGCCACAACTACTGAGCCCACGTACCACAACTACTGAAGCCTCCATGCTCCTCCACAAGAGAGGCCACCGCAGTGAGAAGCTCGCACACCGCAACGAAGAGCAGCCCCCGCTCACTGCAACTAGAGAAAGCCTGCACGCAGCAGTAAAGACCCAACGCAGCCAAAAATAAATAAATAAATAAATAAATAATTAAAAAAATAAAAACGTCCCGGGACTTCCCTGGTGGTCCAGTGGGTAAGACTCCACGCTCCCACGCTCCCACGCAGGGGGCCCAGGTTCGATCCCTGGTCCAGGAACTAAGATCCCGCGTGCATGCCACAACTAAAGAGTTTGCATGCCACAACTGAAGATCCCACATGCCTCAACTAAAGATCTCACATGCCACAACTAAAGATCCTGCACACGGCAACGAAGATCCCGTGTGCCGCAACTAAGACCCAGTGCAGCCAAAATAAAGAAATAAATAAATAAATAGAAAAAGAATAACCTCCCCACATCCCTGCAGTTGAGTCTCCCATAATCATCCCTGGCCTCACCGTATGTATTCATTAGAATCTCAGGCAGGCCCTGTGGGACCAAATCAAATTTGATGAGTTATCATTCTGCTTGTAATTTTGTTTATTTCTTAGTAATTACCAAGCACATGAAAGGCTCCCAGGTTGCCGGTTCCTCTGACGGCAAGAGTTGCTTCATCCGGCTTTGCCTGGGATTCTGACCTGGGAGCTCACACCCGGCCTCAGGTCTGGTTTAGCAAAGAACCAGGAAGAGGCTCAGTGGACGTGCTTCTCTGCCACATAAGCGAGACCTGTCCCTCACTGCAGCAGGCAGAGGTGATGGGAGCAGGCTCTTAATTGCTGCGGCATACCTGGACTTCCACTGCTTTCTTGGATATAAGCAGAAGCCTTGGAGTGTAAAAGGAGAGATCACTGCTGACTGGGGTCTGAATCATCTCTGGAGCATCCTGGGCCTCTGATCTAAAGTAAGCCTTCATGTCTGAAGCACAGAAGGACCTCTTCCAGAATTGGAAAGAGAAGCTTGGGGGGAAACTTGAGTGGCAGTTTCTGTAATGCTCCCCGCCATTCTTGCCCTATTTTGTTGAGATAGTCGTTTATCCTTTACTGCCCTTGAGTGATTTAACCCCATTGGATTAAATTGAGTAAAAAGAGACTCGCTGAGGCCTGCCTCACAGAGGAAACTTGGGAAAACCTATATGATCAAGTACACTTGATCTCTAAATCTGTGCTTGTTTTGAAAGTGACTCTGCATCTAGATGTGTTTTAAAATCGTGAGATACAGCATACATAGAAAAATGTTCTAGAAAAATGTTCGTAAAATATTTACATACGGTGTAACGATTAATATAAAATGAACACCAGCTGACCACCCCCAAGTCAAGAAACAGAACACTACAGAATTTCCTTCCACCTGAGCACAGCCCCTTTCTTTCCCTCCAGAGACAACCATTATCTTGGCACCTAAAGTAATCATTTCACTGTTTTTCTTTACAGTTCACCACACGTTTAGGCATCACTAAATGATATTGTTTACTGTTGCATGTTTTGAACTTTATATAATGGAGTAAAAACATAGGTCTTCTTTGTGACTTGCTTCTTTTACTCTGTATCATTTGGAAACACATCCTTATTGATGCTTATAGCTGTAATGGGTCCATTTTCATCGCTATACACTTCAATTTATTTATTTCTTCTATGCTGCTGGACATTTAGGTTGTTTCTAGTTGGGGACTATTTCAGACAGTGCTGCTAAGAACATTCTGTGTATGTGCAGATTTTTCTCTACGTATGTCCCTGGGCATGCAATTGCTGGGCATGGAGTATGCACAAACTCACCTTTACTAGTTAATACTATTCTACTGTTTTCCAGAATGGTATGCCAATTTATATGCTCACTAGAAAATATCTGTTGGTCAGGGTCTTTGGTGCTGGTCAGATGTTATTTTTGCGATTTGATGGCTGTGTAATAGTATCTCATTGTGGTTTAATTTGCATTTTACTGATGAGATTAAACATCTTTTCATAGGTTTATTGGCCATTTGGATTTCCCTTCTTATAAAAGATCTGTTCAAATCTTCTGTGTTGTTCTTTATTTTATACTTTGATTCACAGAAGTTCTTTATAAATTCTGGATCCTAGTCTTTTGTCACTTTTGTGTGTTGTCGTTAGTATCATTTCCCTCTCTGACTTGTCCCTTTACTCTCTTAATGTGCCTTGGTTGGACAGACATTCTTAATTGTAACATACTCAAATTTACAAATCTTTCATTTACTGTGAATGGTTTTTTACCCAGTTTAAGAAATCCTTCTCTACTCCCAAGGTCATGAAGATATTCTTCTATATTATCTTCTAATATAGAATATATACATATTCTTCATATATAGTTTTTGAATCCACCTGAATTAATTTCTCTGTACTATGTTGCCAAGAGAGATTCTAATTCCATTTTCTCCCCATGGATGCTCAATTACGCCAGCACTATTTATTGAAAAGTCTACCTTTTTTGCCATTGACCTCGGATGTCACCTCTGTTGTATAGCAAATGTTCATAGAGGTGTAGGTATCTTTATGGGTTCTCTACTCTGTTTCATTGGTCTATTTGTCAATGCTTGTCCCAGTGCCACACGGTCTTAATTACTATAGCTTTATAATAAGTATTATATCTGGTAGAGCAAGTCCTCCTACTTTATTTTTCTTCTTCAAGAGCAGCTACTCTTGGCCCTTGGCTCTGTCATATAAATTTTAGAGCTGGCTTGTCAAGTTGGAACAAAAACCTATTGAGATTTTAGTTGGGATTTACTGAGTCTGTAAATCAATTTGGAGAGAAATGACACCTTTACAATGTTGAGTCCTCCGATCCATGAACTGGTATATTTCTCCATTTATTTAGGTCTTCTTTAATGTCTCCTAATAAAATTTTATAATTTTTCCCATTAATGTCTTGTACATATTTTGTTGGATTTATTCCCAGGTAGTTCGCATTTTTTAATGCAATTGTGAATGAAGACTGTTTTAAATTTCATTTTATAACAGCTTCTGGTGAGAAGCAAACCTAATTTTTTTATATTGATTTTGTATCCAGAAATTTTGGTAAACTCTTGTATTAATTCTAGTAATTCATTTATAGAGTATTTTTCATTTTCTATATATATCATCATTATATGTTCATAATAATAGTTTTGTCTTTTTCGTTTCCAATCCTTGTACATTTTATTTATTTTTCTTATCTACTGTGCTGTCCAAGATCCCCTAGTAGAATGCTGAATAAAATTGGTAATTGGTAGCATTGTTTTCTCGGTTCTCAAGTCAAAGGGAAAGCTTTTAAATGTGTCATTATTAAGTACGTTGTTTGTTGAAGTTTTTGTAGATAATCCTTATCACATTAAGGAAGTTGCGTTTGATTCCCAGTTTGCCAAGAGCTGTTTTTATTGTGAATGGATGTTGAATTTGAGCTTTTTTTCCTCTCTATGTCTATTGACCATACCTATTTTTCCTTTAATGTGTAAATGTAATGATTTACACTAATTACTATTTGAATGTTAAATCGCCTTGTGTTTGGGTGATAAGCCCACCTCAGTTACAGTGTAACGACTAAAAGAATGAAGGTATGAGTTAGGCTGCTTAGGTCTGAAACCCAGCCATACCACAATGTGGGAGTGACCTGGGCAAGTTACTTAATCTCTCTGTGTCTCCATTTTCTCATATGCTGAAATGAGAATAATAGTAGCACTTAGGGACTTCCCTGGTGGTCCAGTGGTTAAGAATCTGCCTTCCAATGCAGAGGACGCAGGTTTGATCCCTGGTTGGGGAACTAAGATCCCACATGCCATGGGGCAACTAAGCCCTCGCGCCACAACTAGAGAGTCCACACAGCCAAAAATAAAAACAAATAAATATTTTTAAAAGAAAGCACCTAAATCACAGAACTATTGTAAAGTTTAGTAATATGTCCAGAATGCTTAAAACAATGCCTAGAACATAGTAAGCACCCTAAAATTATTTGCTATTTTATTGACTAGACAATAATTTGTTTAGGATTTTTGTACTTGTGTTATGAGTGAGTTTAGCTTGTAATCTTTCTCATAAATAACCTTGGTATTATGGTTTGGCTAAACTTATCAAACGGGTTGAGGAGTGTTTTTCTCTTTTTCTTTCCTCTGAGTTTGTGTAATATTATGATGATTGATTCCTTGAATATATGGTAGAACTCACTTGTGAAGCCATCTAGTCTGAAGGTTTTGTGTGGGAAAATTTTTCAATTTAAGTATATGTTGGTTTTAGGTCCGTTCAGGTTTTGTATGTGCTTTACACTTACTTAGGAATTTGTAAATCTAAATTTTTAAAATATTGGCATAAAGTTATTCATAGTATATTGTTATCTTTTAAAGCTCTGTAGCATCTGCCATGAGGTTCTCTTTTTCATTGCTTATTTATGACCACATATGACATTATTTTTTATATGTTTGTTAGAATTACCCACCAATTACCCACCAGTTCATTCTTTCTTGCATCTCAGACCTTCCATCTGGGTTCACATTCCTTCTGTCTGAAAGATATTATTAGGATTTCCATTAGAGAGGACCTACTAGTGGCAAACTTTCTTTTTTTTTTTTTTGAGATTTTTTTTAACATCTTTACTGGAGTATAATAGCTTTACAATGGTGTGTTAGTTTCTGCTTTATAACAAAGTGAATCAGTTATACATATACATATGTTCCCACATCTCTTCCCTCTTGCATCTCCCTCCCTCCCACCCTCCCTATCCCACCGCTCTAGGTGGTCACAAAACACCGAACTGATCTCCCTGTGCTATGCAGCTGCTTCCCACTAGCTATCTATTTTATGTTTGGTAGTGTATATATGTCCATGCCACTCTCTCACTTTGTCCCAGCTTACCCTTTCCCCTCCCCGTATCCTCAAGTCCATTCTCTAGTAGGTCTGCATCTTTATTCCCGTCTCGCCCCTAGGTTCTTCTGACCATTTTTTTTCTTTTTTTTTTTAGATTTAGATATATTTATTTAGATATATTTATATATATATATATATATATATATATACATTTAGATATATATGTGTATATGGAATCAAACTTTCTTTTTTGTCTCAAAATGTCTTTATTTTTTTCAAATTCTTGAAAGATTTTTTTCTTGTTATAGAATTCTAATCTGACAGGGACTCTTTTCAGCCTACCAGCAATATTGTTTTCCTGTCTTCTGGCTTCCCTTTTTTGCCCTGCAGCATCAGTTCTTAGTGTAACTGTCACTCTTTGAAGATAATCTGTGTTTTTTTCTCTGGATGTTTTCAACATCTTCTTATGGTCTTTGGTGTTCTGCAGTTACAGCAATAAAATGTCTAGCAGCAGGTTGCTTTTATATATCTTGCTTGGGAGTTACTGGACTTCTAAATGCAGTTTTTCATAGAACTGTTACAAGGATTAAATGAGTTAATATTTGTAAAGTACGTAGAACAGTAGTTGCACAAAATAAGTGCTCCATAAATGTTACCTATGATTGTTTCTGTGTACTGATAGCTGTGCCTGTTATAAATTCATTGCTTCACAGCTCCATCCCACCCTTCTGTATTTTGTGATGTGAGAGCTAGATTCTGCAAACACAGTTGTCCTTTGCCAACTGCCTCTTTGTTATGTTCTGCCAGCGGGGGATGCTGGAGAGACACACAAGGCTTGAGAAGGAGGAAGAGACTTGCTATTTCCTGGGGTTTATTTCCTGAGGTCTGGCTGTGGGCTTGTGATCCTGAGAGCAGTCTCTAGCAATGACTGTCTTCACTAAGCTAGAGGCCCAGTGCATATCTGATCCGTATAGTGGCATTTCTTGGATTCCTGAGCTGGACACCATCCATGCAGCAGCTGTGCTTTCTCATCAGAGCTGTGACTCTCAGTTCTACATCCTGTACTCTAAATTTCCAACTTTGTCCTTGGTTCCCTTCATTCCCAGTGGCTTTTTACATTTGCCACCTCTGTAACTCTAAGGTATACTTTAGAGTTCTTTTTTACCCTCTTAGTAGTTAACCATTTTTAAACTTAGTTAATAATTCTTTATATTAAACTTATAAATTTTTCCAGTTCAAATTTCTGTCTCTTGACTAGACTCTGATATAGTACTTTCATCAGTTCTGGAAAATTCTCTGTCTTTACCTCTTCAAATGTTACTCTGATTCATTGTATATCTCTTTTCCATCAGGGACTCTAATTTAACACGTTAGACCTTTTCACTTCATACTCTTTCTTTTTCATATTTTCCATTTCTCTTTCTCTCTCGTATACATTTTGGATAATATCTTTTAGCCTATCTTTCAATTTATAAATTCTCTCTTCAGTTATATCTTGGGGGTTTCCCTGGTGGCACAGTGATTAAGAATCCACCTGCCAATGCAGAGGACACAGGTTTGAGCCCTGGTCTGGGAAGATCCCACATGCCGCAGAGCAACTAAGCCCGTGCACCACAACTACTGAAGCCCGTGTGCCTAGAGCCCATGCTCTGCAACAAGAGAAGCCACCACAATGAGAAGACTGCACACTGCAACGAAGAGTAGCTGCCCACTCACCGAAACTAAAGAAAGCCTGCACACAGCAACAAAGACCCAACGCAGCCATAAATAAATAAATTTAAAAAATTATATCTTGTTGGTTAAACTTCTCTACTGTTATATATATATATATATATATATATATATATACACACACACACATATATATAATAAAATGTATAAAAATATGATATATCTGTATCTACAATAATACTTTTAGTGCTTTTCAGAAAGAGGGTATGTCTTGAGAGCTAGTCAGACCTATTACTGGAAACTGATATGTCAATATGTAGAATCTTTTTTCTAAAAAAAATGTAAGCAATGTTTACGTTTTGGGTTTGTATAGTATATTCTAGGAAGAGAGTTGATCTAGCCTCTGGAGTCTAGGGTATGGTATTTGGGGAAAGAGTGTCCCACTACTTTGATTTTTTTGTGCACTAAATATTTTAGAACTATTTTCTCATGAGGTCATGACCTGAGATAATGAACCAAATACTTTATCAGTTGACCACATGCAAAGAGAAGCTACCAGTGGACCAAGCTCCCTGATTAGATGGGAATGGCATATTTTCTTTCTTTCTTTCATTTTGCCTTCCTTCCCACCCTTTCACTCTCCCTTCTTTCTTCCCTTTCTCTTTCCTTCTTGATCTTTGTTTCTTCCTATATACGTGCACTCAAGCATTCATAATTATAACAAACATTCATGTAAGAGTGGGTAGAGAGCCTTTATGAGGAAGCAGATTTCTATATATAGTGAAATCTGATTCTGACTATCAACCTTGGTGGCTTCTGAAAAGGGTGGGAAAAATGAATTATAAGGTGAAGGGGAAAGGGGTACAACAGTATCAAGGCCACATATAAGCTATAGAACCATTAGTTTTAAAGCTCCCTGGTAAATTGCCCATCAGTGGGCATAGGGTACATTTCCCAATGTAAGGATTCAATGTAAGGGAAGCTATGATTTAAATTTCTCAATACCTTGAACAGAGAACTTTGAATAGGAAAGATATTATTGAAGGAAACCAAAATATATCACCCTAAAATATACCACTTTGGCGTATTCATTATTTTGAATTAAAGGCACTTAAGAAACAGCAGGTACAGGACTTCCCTCGTGGCACAGTGGTTAAGAATCTGCCTGCCAATGCAGGGGACACATGTTTAAGCCTGTGGGTCTGGGAAGATCCCACATGCTGCGGAGCAACTAAGCCATGTCTACAAATACTGAGCCTGCACTCGAGAGCCACGAGCCACAACTACTTAGCCCTCGTGCCACAACTACTGAAGCCCACACACCTAGAGCCCATGCTCCGTAACAAGAGAAGTCATCGCAATGAGAAGCCCACGCACTGCAACGAAGAGTAGCCCCAGCTCGCCGCAACTAGAGAAAGCCCGCACACAGCAACAAAAACCCAACACAGCCATAAATAAAATAAATAAATTTATTTTTTAAAAAAAGAAACAGCAGGTACAAGGATACTCTGACCCTTCTTTTTCTTCCTGAAAGCAGGAGATAAAACTCCCATATGAAAGATACCCTCCCTATACCAGGAGGAAAGAAGACATTTCAATCACCAGAGACAGGGAATTTGGGGCTGAGAAATCTATGCAAACAAACTTTGTTGAACCAACCTTTACCATCTTAGTTACTTCTCTACCATTTAGTATCCTACCCCAATTCTTCACAAATTTATTATTTCTTTGTCTAAAAGTACTAAAAGCTCCCTGCTCCGGTCACATCTTCAGGTCTTCATTCTCTTGTGAAGACACCCTTGTACATGTAAAAAAATTTATTAAATGTATATTCTTTTCTCCTGTTAACCTGTCTTATGTCCATTTAATTCTTAGGTCCAGAAAGAGACCCTAAGGGGATAGAGGAGAATTTTTTCCTCCCTTATTATCCCCATTTTACACACCAAACTGAGGCTTAAGAATCTCAAATGTTAGTTTTTCTAACTGCCATTTTCATACAAACTGTTGGTAGCAAATCAGGATGGTAATTTCTGTCTTTTGGCTGAGTTCTGGATGCTTCCTGCTGTATTCCATCCCCAGGGCAGTCAGGAGAAGCAAGAAGTACCAGTGGTGCAGCAGCCCCTCAGAACCACTCCCAAAGACACCTTGTTTTGATTCTACATCCTTCAAGTCTGTGATTTGCCTTTTGAAGATCCAGCAGTTGCAATAACCTGAGCCAATTTGTCTGTCCCATATCAGTTGCTGCAATGGGAGGTGAAAAGATCCTTTACTCCCCCACCACCACCATGCAGACATAGTCAGCCAGCTGTGAGGAGATGAATCAGAAGGTTCTCTAAGCTCAGGGGCCAGGGCCACCATATGGAATGGCCAGAATGGAGCCATGTGTATAGTGGATGCTCAAAAGAAGAAGCTAGTTTGCACAGAAGGGAGTGGGGGAGAGAGAGAGAAGAAGAAGAAGGAGAAGGAGAAGGAGAAGGAGAAGGAGAAGGAGAAGAAGAAGAAGAAGAAGAAGAAGAAGAAGAAGAAGAAGAAGAAGAAGAAGAAGAAGAAGAAGAAGAAGGAGAAGGAGAAGGAGAAGGAGAAGGAGAAGGAGAAGGAGAAGGAGAAGAAGGAGAAGAAGGAGAAGGAGGAGAAGAAGAAGAAGGAGGAGGAGGAGGAGGAAGAAGAAGAAGAAGAAGGAGGAGGAGGAGGAGGAGGAAAGAAGAGAAGGAGGAAGAAGAAGATGATGAAGAAAATGAAGGGGAAGAAAGAGAGAGAGATTAGCTGCCTAATGATTTTTTTGGTCCATGAGACCCAGTTAGATACCCTGCAATTTATTTCCATTATAGTCTCCTATTAATAATTCCCTGAGCTTCTTTGTGTGAGTCTCTTTGCCTTGTAACCAAATGGGCCCTTACTAAGTCATCACCCATGGAATACCATGCATTTGCTGCAATTGCATTTGGTACAATATGACAACAGTCAACTAATCGCTCTGTGTTTTGAACACCTATTAGGTAGACCCCCCAGTGATGTGCAGTAGGGGTTATAAAGAGAACCGAGCCATGGTCCTTGATCTAAAGGAGGTGGTTTTTTAGTGCATCATACATGTAAAATTTAGTTTGGGAAGTAAAATTGACACAGACAAAACCAGAAACAAATACATGACACCACAAAATCAAGTGCTTGGCTAGTTGAACTAATTCTAAGGGCAGTATGAGTTCAGAATTGGGAATTTAAGGAATTCTTTATGGAAGTACAGGGCTTAAAGTTCACTTTGAAAGAACTGTCAGGATATGGATTGACAAGAAAGAGTGGGAGGCTGGGGAGGAGGTGCTTTCCAGTTGCTGAGAAATGGCACTGGGGAGGATGGTGAAGCTGCAGACTACAGAGAGGGGATGAAGGGGTGTGTAGAGTACAAGGAGAGAGTTAATTGATCTAGTTTTTAAAAATTGCTATTTTACTCTCTTTCGAGACTTCATCTGAGATTCCTTCTTTAGCCAACATACCTTAGCCCTGAGCACATTTCCTCTCCTCATCTTTCCCTTTTTCCTTTTTCTTTTCTTTTCTTTCTTAAGTTGTTTAAATTTAAACCCTTATTTGTGACTCTCTTTCCTGGGAGAATCACTGCAAGAAGAATAATGGTTCCATGGGAAGGTGACGCATCTGTCTGAACCTAGAGGTTCTTCTATGAGTTAAATAACTTCCCTGGTGAGCCCAGGTGAGTCTTCTTGTCTCTCGTCCGTTGCAGCTGGACTTCACCCCTTGGCTGAGCATTGCATACAGCTCATAGCCCTCCCCCTTCCCCTTCCCCCTTCTTTTAGGCTCCCTTCCCCAGGAATTTCATCACTTCCTAGAACTGCCAAAACATTTCTGGTATATTTCTCTCAGTTAGTGTTTAACTAAACATCTACCTTTAAGGAATGGGCTGAACTGATGGAAGAAATATTGATAGCCAGAAACTCAAGAAGACCATTTCTGCAGGGTGCCTCCCTGGCTTCTGGAGGGGCGAGAAGGAGGGCAGTGGACTGTTGGCACAGGAGCGAGACACAATGGAATCTGGCTTCACCTCCAAGGACACTTATCTGAGCCATTTTAACCCTCAGGCTTATCTAGAAAAATATTATAGCTTTGGGTCCAGACACTCTGCAGAAAAACAGATTCTTAGACATCTTCTGAAAAATCTTTTCAAGATATTTTGCCTAGGTAAGTTTGTCTGTTGTCTGTGTGTCTCCCCTCCAAATGTGAGTCAACTAGAGAGAGTCTCAGGGCATAACTCTTGTGTCTAATCATTGTTATTTGACAGCCCTTTTGGCACCACCCATTCATTTAACTCGGATAAGAACTAACATTGGGGTGGATACTTTACAGTTTACAAAGTGCTTTTATATCCATTATCTCCTTTGGCCCTGCAAGAGGATAATCTAACAACTGGAGTTCTGTCCTTGATTCTACATTGATTTGCTAGGTCACTAGCCAGACATTTCACTTAAGAAATGGAGATTCTAGGGACTTCCCTAATGGTCCAGTGGTTTAAGACTTTGCCTTCCAATGCAGGGGGTGCGGGTTTGATCCCTGATTGGGGAGCTAAGATCCCACATGTCTCATGGCCAAAAAACCAAAACATAAAACAAAAGCAATATTGTAACTAATTCAATAAAAACTTTAGAAATGGTCCACATCAAAAAAAAAAAAATTAAAAAAAAAAAAAGAAATGGAGATTCTAGTAATTATTCTATTCCTAACTCAAAGGAATGTTGTGAATGTGCATGAGATAAAGACCTCCCATGAAGGGAGGATGCTTTTTGAAGAACTGGATGTTTTTTGGAGAAAGACATTATAAAAACTCAATTTTTAAAAAATTTTAACTTTCTCTCAAAGCATTCCTTAATAGTTTTTACATTATCTGTGTGGCAGTCTTTCTGGATCAGGGGTCTGTACACCAGGTGCAGATCTTTTTTTTCCTCCTCCTAGAGCTAAAAATATACCAGCAACATGCTCTACCCTTGAATGGGGAATGGAAAGTAAAAAATGTTTTAAAAAGAGACATTGAGGGAAGAGGGGTGACTAGAGAGATGGTCTGTCTTTGGGGCTCTCCTTGGGGCTCCCCAGCATAGTCCTGGCAAACAGAGTGCAAATCAGCTCTATCTGCCACCATATTATGCCTGACCCCCTTCCTCATTCCCTCCTCTAAACCAGATGGTGTGAAGGGAGACCTCCTGATCGACATTGGCTCTGGCCCCACCATCTATCAGCTCCTCTCTGCCTGTGAATCTTTCAAGGAGATCATCGCCACTGATTATACTGATCAGAACCTGCGGGAGCTGGAGAAGTGGCTGAAGAAGGAGCCAGGGGCCTTTGACTGGTCCGCAGTGGTGACCTATGTGTGTGAGCTTGAAGGGAACAGGTAGAGAAACTCGGGTCTTCTTCCTGGCTTTCTTAGGGTACCTGTGCGCCAGTTCATTTTTCAGAACCAAAAATTATCCTTAGAGTCCAAGTTGAAAAGCAAAGGAAACAGAGAGAGAGGGACCAAAGAGAAATCCAAATGGAGAAAGAGAGAGCTAGAGAGAGAGAACGAGAGTGAAGCACATGCGTGTTGTGCGCACGCGCAGGCACGTGCATATGTGTGTGTGTGTGTATGTGCACCAGAACTGCAGAAGACATAGCTGAAAAAACTGAAGAGTTGGTTACTGAGCCAAGATGAGTGGTCACAAAACCTTTCCAGGCCTGTGTATGGATGCAGTGTGCAGGCCAGATACTGTAGGACCTTGTTTTAGGAAAACTTCAAGTAAGAGGCCAAACCAGCTCCTCGCTAGAAGGTTTCAGGTCAGGGCTTGCCGCCCTAGTGACACTCTGTTGCTAGCCATCCAAATGCATAGATCTCTGCTGTGAAAGTGGCTAATGCTGACACCACCAGATATAACAAAAATCTGACTAGGTTTTTAAACTGAGATTAGCAGCATAAAGGAATTATTGGAAAAGAATTTGTTACTCACCATCCATAAAATTAGGGCTTTATATATTGACAACTAATGATCAAAATCTTATAGTACCCTATCTGTAAGTAAATTTAAGCAAAAGTTTGTTTAAATTACTGATTTCTCCCCATGCAAGAAATTGGCAATAGACTACCAGCCAGAGGTGAAGAGTCGAGCACTTCACTTTGTTATTCCCTTGTCCCATTGTACAGCCCAGCCGACCATCAGTGCCTGGAGCACCATGGCGTTGCTGCTATGAATATTGACAAGACCCCAGAGACTCCTTTGTCAATGGCACAAAAAGACCACTTTTGCGTTCTAGTGTTTAGCAGAGGAGGTCCCTTGTCTCCTAGAGCTCACATCAGGGAAGGCAGGCACATGCCAAATCATTTAGGGCCTTCAAGGCCAAGTTAATGCTTGTGGACTTCAAGTGTAACAAGAAGACATCAGAGGTATAACTAGGAGAGTGATGTGACCCAACTTACATTTACAGAGATCTCTCTGGCTATTGTGTAGAGAATCGATTGGAGGTTTAGAGAACAAGAGATGCAGAGGGAGAGATGATGGTGGCTTGGACTAGGTGATGGAGAGAGACAGAAGGTTTTAAGATGAATTTTTGAGAGAGAATGAATAAGAGCTGGTAGTGACTGGTTAGTGGGAATGAGGAAAGGGAAGTATCAAGGATGACTCCCATGTTCCTGAACTCGAACAACAGGGGGATTGAGGTACCATTCCTGAATCCCAAGTATGAATATAAAATCATGTGTTCTCAACCTGTCGCTCAGGAGTATGCCTACCTCCATGTTCTTCTGGAGTGATTGATGGTCAATTCATTTTTCTATACTTGCACTTATATTTGATTCCCATCTACTTACCAACTTTTGTTTATTCCTGAGTCAAGTTCTCTTCTGAAAATTTCTCTAAAGTCTGCTTCTATTTCTTTAACCCTCCCATTTTCTTTTAAAGGTCTGCTGGCTTCGGCTTATTAGGCGTATTCTAAACTGTATATTCATTTTCTTACATACTGTTGCTACATTGTCTTATTGGTAGTAAATGTGGATTGTCAAATCTAAGTTATCAAGATGACTCATTGGTGGTACAATTCCTTATAGCACAGAAGTATGAATAAACTAGAAGTTTTACCTTGTGTTCCCAATTAAACTTTTTGGTATCAT